>NC_142489.1:42286072-42886072 GCF_049115385.1 Moschus berezovskii | reverse complement strand
TCTGCCTTGCTGTGTGAGAAAGGAAACGTGCTGTTGCCTCCGCAAACTCTTCACATAGAGATAAGTAAATAAAATCCCAACAACCCAAACAAAAGAGGAAGAGATAGGGAATCTAGTTGATAAAGTATTCCGAGTAATGATAGTGAAAATGATTCAAAATCTTGAAAACAAAATGGAGTTAAAGATAAATAGCCTGGAGAAAAGGATCGAGAAGATGCAAGAAAGGTTTACCAAGCACCTAAGAGAAATAAAAAAGAGTCAACACATAAGGAATAATGCAATAAATGAGATCCAAAACACTCTGGAGGGAACCAAGAATAGAATAAAAGAGGCAGAAGATAGGATACGTGAAATAGAAGATAGAATGGTATAAATAAACAGAGAAAAAAAGAGAAACAAATTAAAAGAAATGAGGACAATTTTAGAGACCTCTGGGACAATGTTAATCACCGCAAAATTTGAATCATAGGAGTCCCAGAAGAGGAAGACAAAAAGAAAGACGATGGGAACGTACTTTAGGAGATGATAGTTGAAAAGTTCCCTAAAATGGGGAAAGAAATATTCACCCAAGTTCAAGAAAGCCAGCGAGTCCCTAATAGGAAAAACCCAAGGCAAAACACACCAAGACACGTATTAATAAAATTAACAAAGATCAAAGACAAAGAACAAATATTAAAAGCAGCAAGGGAAAAACAGCAAATAATGCACAAGGGGATTCCCAGAAGAATACAGCTGATCTTTATATAGAAACTCTTTAAGCCAGGAGGGAATGGCAGGGGATACTTACAGTGATGAAAAAAAAAAAATAGTGTACAGCCCAGATTACTATCCCCAGCAAGGATTTCATTCAAATACGAAGGAGAAATCCAAAGCTTTACACACAAGCAAAAGCTGAGAGAATTCACCATCACCAAACTAGTTCGCCCACAAATCCTAAAGGACCTTCTCCAGACAGGAAGCAGAGAAAGGGGGTATAAACCTGAACCCAAAACAAGAAAGTAAATGGCAATGGGATCATACTTATCAATAGTTACCTTAAATGTAAATGGGTTGAATGCCCATACCCAAAGAGAAATCCTGGCTGAATGGATACAAAAACAAGACCCCTATATATATTGCCTACCAGAGATCCACCACAAAAAGAGGGACACATAGAGACTGAAAGGGAAGGGCTGGAAAAATATATTCCACTCAAATAGAGACCAAGAGGAAAGGAGTAGCAATACTCATATCAGATAAAATAGACTTTAAGACATAGGCTGTAAAAAGAGACAAAGAAGGACACTATATGGCGATGAAAGGATCAATCCAAAAACAAGATATAACAAATGTAAACATATATGCACCCAACACAGGAGCACTGCAATATGTAAGACAAATGTTAATATTTATGAAAGGGGAAATTAACAATAACTCATAAGCGTGGGAGACTTTGATACCCTACTCACACCTATGGATAGATCGACTAAACAGAAAAGGAGTAAACAAAAAGGAGAGTGAAAAGGTTGGTTTGAAGCTCAACATTCAGAAAACAAAGATCATGGCATGTGGTCCCAGCACTTCATGGGAAATAGTTGGTAAAAACAGTGGAAATAGTGTCAGACTTTATTTTGTTTAGTCTCCGAAATCATTGCGGATGCTGATTGCAGCCATGAAATAAAAGATGCTAACTCCTTGGAAGGAAAGTTATCACCAACATAAATAGTACATTAAAAAGCAGAGACATTGCCAACAAAGGTCTGTCTAGTCAAGGCTATGGTTTTTCCAGTGGTCATGTATGGATGTGAGAGTTGGACTATAAAGAAATCTGATCGCCGAAGAATGGATGCTTTTGATCTGTGGTGCTGGAGAAGACTCTTTAGAGTCCCTTGGACTGCAAGGAGATCCAAGCCATCCATTCTAAAGGAGATCATTCCTGGGTGTTCATTGGAAGGATTGATGCTAAAGCTGAAACTCCAATACTTTGGCCACCTCATGCGACGAGTTGACTCACTGGAAAACACTCTGCTGCTGGGAAGGATTGGGGGGTGGGAGGAGAAGCGAAAGACTGTGAATGAGATGGTTGGATGGCATCAGCAACACGATGGACATGAGTTTGAGTGAACCTCGGGAGTTGGTGTTAGACAGGGAAACCTAGCGTGCTGTGATTCATGGGGTCGCAAAGAGTCGGACACGACTGAGCAACTGAACTGGACTGAACTGATAGCTCTCTGTATATAGTATCATGTCAAATACAATTAGACACAGTTTTACTTCTTCCTTCCAAATTGGATGTCTTTTATTTATTTTCTTTGAATGTTTGCTGTGCATAGTTCTTTTCGTGTTTTAGAAGTGGCAAGAGTTTTCATCTCTGCCTTTTTTCCTGATTTAGAGGGATAGCTTTCAGCTTTTTGCAACTGAATATGGTATCATCTCTGTTACTTACAAATCACCTTTATTATGTTCATAGGACCACATGGACTATACAGTCCATGGAATTCTCTAGGCCAGAAAACGGGAGTGGGCATAGTGCGACTTCCATTTTCACATTCATTATGTTCAGATATATTCCATCCATATCAAGTATAGTGAGAATTTTTAAATGGATGAATATGAATTTTCCGTATGCTTTTACGTCATATGTTGAGGTGATCATGTTATTTTTGTCCTCTTTCCTAATGTGGTGTACCACACTGACTTATTTGCAGACATTGAACCATCCTTTTACCCCTGGAATAAGTCCATCTTGATCATGGTATATGATGGTTTCAATGTGATGTTGAATTTAGTTCTCTCCTATTTTGTTAAGAATATTCATATCTATATTCAACAGAAATATTTGCATTGAGTTTTCTTTTTTGGTGGTTTCTTTGTCTGGTTTTGGTGTTAAAAAATAATAGCTTCATAAAAAATTTGAGAGTACTTCATTTTCTTAATTTTTTGGAAGGCTTTGAATTTGTTGGGTATAAGTTCTTCTGTATATTTGTGTAAACATTCTGCTATGAAGCTGTGTGGTCCTGAACTTTATTTTACTAAGAGATTTTTTTTATAAATTCAATTTCACTACAACTGTTTCAACTATTCATATTACATATTCCTTCCTGATTGAGTTTTGTAAGGTTTTATGGTCCTAGAGATTTGTCAGTTTCTTCTAGGTGGTCCTGTCGTAATTTTTCCCTATTGCTGTGATGTTGGCTGTAATGTCTCCTTTGCATTTGTTTTTCTGAGTCATCTATCTTTTATTTTTGATGAATCTGGTTAAAGACTTAATTACTTTGTTAATCTTTTCAAAAAATATCCTTTCACTTAACAGTTTTTTTCTTACTTTAGGAAAGGGGAAGTCTCAATTTTATTAATGTCCTCTCTGATCTTTATTATTGCCTTCATTCTGAGGATTTGGGGCTTTATTAATTTTTCTCTTTCTACTTCATTTATATAGTGAGTTAAGTTGTTTATTTCAGTCCCCCCCCACCCCCTGCCTTGAGGGAAGCTTCTGTCACTATACAATTTTTCCCTAGAACTGCTTTGGCTAACTCAAATAGATTTTGTAAAGTTGGTGTTGTTATTAGTCTCAAAGTATTTTCTTAATCCGTTTTTGATTCCTTCATTAGCTCAATGGTATTTAGCAGCATGTTGTTTCGTCTCAATATGTTTGTGTTTGTCCCATATTCCACTCCTGTAATTGACTTCTATTTTGTACCATTGTGGTCATAAAAAGTGCTTGATATAATTTCTGTCTTCTTAAATGTGCTGAGGCTTGTTTTGTGGCCTAGCATTTGATCATCCCTGAAAAAACGTCCTGCCCATTGAAGGTGTGTATCCTTCTACTTTTGGATAGACTGTGCCATGTGGTTCAGAGGTAAAGAATCTGCATGCAACGCAGAAGATGCAGATTTGATCCCTGAGTCAGCCAGATACCAAGGGAAAGGAAATGCAATAAACTCTATGTTCTTGCCTGGGGAATCCCATGGAAAGAGGAGCCTGGAGGGATACAGCACACGGGGTTTCAAAAGAGTCAGACAACTTAGTAACTGAAGAACAACAACAAATGCTATAGATATCTATTCAGTTCAAGTACTCTAATCTGTAATTTAAGACTACAGTTTTTTTAATTGCTTTTCTATCAGGATGCTCTGTCCATTGATGTAATAGGGTGTTTAATGTAGTTAGCATTTAACTTGCAATTCACTTGCCTTTTAATTTTCATACTAGATTATCTACTCGGATGATCGACAGCTTTTACTATCAGTTTATATGTACTGCTGGGAGTTTTTCCCTTCTCTGTAGATTTTTACTTCTTTTTCCACTAAGAGAAGACTTTTAATATTTCCTTAAGAGTTGGTTTAGTATTCATAGGCTCTTAGATTTTGCTTGTCTGAGAAATTCTTCTCTCCAAATCGCGATGATAATCTTACTGAGTAGAGTATTATAGGTTGGAAGCTTTCCCCTTGCAGCACGTTAAATATACATTTTTCACTCCCTTCTCTCTTTTCCTTCTACGACCCCGGTAAATTGAATATTAGTATACTATGTTGTTTAGAATCTCTTAAACTGTTCTCCTTTTTAACTTGTTTTTCGTTTTGTTTTTCCTACTGGGCAATTTCCATATTTTTCCGTTCCAGATTAATTTTGCTTCTTGTGTATTGGCAACTCTCACTTTGGTGAGAGGAGGGGCTGCAGATAAAGGTTCCAGATCCAGTGCCAGCTATGAGGCTGGACTTCTCCTGTGCTTAGTATCCATCCCTGCCTATAAGGGAGTTAGGCTGAGTATCCAGTTGATAGTACAGAAGCCCTGAATTTCAGGTCCATTTTGATTCCATTTCATGTAAGTGTGTACTGTATCCCCTTCCAGCACTGGAAATTTTGTCACTAAAGAATGAAGTGCTGGAGCAAGAAGGGATGTCCAATATGGGCTTGGGTGCATACTGGGACAGTCCCAGCACACCCTTCAGAGTTCCAGATACTCTCATGTGCCACCTCCATAAGCACTGGTAATGGATGCTCTCAACTTGATCAGATGTAGGCAGATCTGATTGGGCTCCAGTTCTGGCACCTGTACATTTTTCTTAGCCATGGACTCTTTTGCCATAGTTGTGGGAAGGGGTGTTCTATGAAATAAGAGGGGCTGGAGTAGGCATTCAGAGTAGGTTACCTCATGACCTGGCATTGCTATGGGGAAACAGCCAAAATCCTGTGTAATTTCAACATGTTTCCTCTGACTTGCTTTGTGAGTAAGCAAACGTATGGTTGCCTCCGAAAACTATTCACATAGAGATAAACAAATATAGGTCCACCAACCCAAAGGAAAGAGGAAGAGATAGGGAATCTACCTGATGAAGAATCTGAATAATGATAGTGAAAATGATCCACAATCTTGAAAACAAAATGGAATTACAGATATATAGCCTGGAGACAAGAATCGAGAAGATGAAAGAAAAGTTTAATAATCACCTAGAAGCAATAATAAAGAGTCAATACATAAGGAATAAAGCAATAGAAGAGATCCAAAACACTCTGGAGGGAACCAACAGAATAACAGAGGCAGAAGATAGAATAAGTGAGATAGAAGATAGAATGGTATAAATAAATGAAACAGAGAGGAAAAAAAGAAAACCGAATTAAAAGAAATGAGGACAATCTCACAGACCTCTGGGACAATGTTAAACCCCACAATATTCCAATCATAGGAGTTCCATCAGAGGAAGACAAAAAGAAAGACCATGGGAAAATACTTTATTAGACGATAGTTGAAATGTTCCCTAAAATGGGGAAGGAAATATTCACCAAAGTCCAAGAAACCAGAGAATCCCAAGCTGGAAAAATCCAAGGCAAAATATCACAAGACACATATTAAAAAAAAATTAATAAAAATCAAAAACAAAGAACAAATATTAAAAGCAGCAAGGGAAAAACAGCAAATTAAACACAAAGGGATTCTCACAAGGATAACAGCTGATCTTTCAATAGAAACTTTTCAGGCCAAGAGAGAATGGCAGGGCATACTTATAGTGATGAAAGAAAATAGCCTAAGGCCTAGATAATTGTACCCAGCAAGGATCGCATCCCAATATGAAGTGGAAATCCCAAGCTTTACACATGAGCGAAAGCTGAGAGAATTCAGCATCACCAAACCAGCTCTCCAACAAATGCTAAAGGACCTTATCTAGACAGGAAGCAGAGAAAGGGGGTATGAACTAGAAACCAAAATAATAAAGTAAACGGCAATGGGATCATCCTTATCAATAATAACCTTAAATGTAAATGGGTTGAATGCCCCAACCAAAAGAAAAGACTGACTGAATGGTTACAAAAACAAGACCCCTATATATGTTGTCTACAAGAGCCCCACCTCGAAACGAGGGAAACATACAGACTGAAAGTGAAGGACTGGAAAAACATGTTCCCCATAAATAGAGACTAAAATATAGGAGTAGTAATACTCATATCAGTTAAAATACATTTAACAAAGAAGGACACTACATGATGATCAAAGGTTCAATCCAAAGACAAAATATATTAATTATAAATATATATGCACCCAACACAGGAGCACTGCAATATATTAGACAGAAGTTAACAATTTTGAAAGGGGGAATTAACAATAACACAATCAGAGTGGGAGACTTTAATATCCCACTCACACCTATGGATAGATGGACTAAACAAAATGAACAAGGAAACACAAAAAGTTTTCAATCCCTGATCAGGAACGAAGATCCCACAAACTGCATGGTGCCCCCCACCCCAAAAATTTATCTATCTGTGGTGATCCTGTTTGCCATATGCACAGGGATTCGGCCACCTCCATGGCCCTGCCCTTGGGAACACACTCATCCGCCAAATTTCTTAGATTAACAGTGGTCTAATTGATATTTGGTCTGTTCCCTCCAAACATTATTTGAATCGTTGGGAGTGCTAGCTGTGGGTTTTAGTTGTATCAGCATTTTTTGCCTCCTGAGCACCATTAGCTGAGAGCATAGGCGAGTGATGCACCAAAGTCCTTTATGATGTAGGTGTGCAGGAGGTGATTTCTGCCTGCTTTTCTGAGGGGAATTTTGACATTCACCATCCCTCTGTTTAAACCTTTTCCCATTTGGGTTCTGGCAATCTAGACCCTAATGTCATTCCACACCCAAAACAAAGGCAGTAACACCACTTCACTAAGCCTTGTCACTGAGATCAATTGTTAAGGAGGGTTATCCATCTTCAGTGCAGCTTCCTGACCCAGTCCAGACCTCTACTGTCTGGTTAACTGGGTGACTGAGGTCTGTTCCCAATCTTCTGGGACTCCAAACCCAACCCCACTCAGGTGCCCACTTCTTCTCTCGCTCCCCTCCTTTCCCATCAAAAAATTCACACACACACACAAATATCATCTTTTCACAATTTGATGTTTATTTTCATGGCATCCATCAGTTTACTATATTAGTGTGAGGGTCGGTCTTTTCCTGGTTGGCCATTTATAAGAAAGCAGACCTCGGGAGAAACAATTCTAAATTGTCTGACTTTTGGTATTCAGTTACTGGCTGCCCACGTTGTACTTCTCCAGGATCTCTCTTTCTGGGGCTGCTGAGTTTACCTTCACTTTCGACTCTGCCTCCTTCTTGGACTCTGCCTCATATTTTGGTACATTTTTCAGCGTTGATCCAGTGTCTTACCTGCAAAGGAACAGATAAACCAGTTTGCTTTGTTTGGTTTCTTCACCATGTTTGACTGAGTGGCATATGATTTGGTTTTCTTTCTCAAAGTCCTTTATAGAGGTCTTCTGACCCTTATGGTCATATTTCGAGCCAGGAAAGAAAAGAGAAGTGCATGAGTTTTGAGGAAAGAGTATAGCAACTGTATTTGAAGGGAGATTTCATGAAAAGGGATGTGGGCTGATGAGGGCTTTTGTGCCAGGCAAGGGCAGTGTAGTGGTCTTCAGCAGCAAAATCAATGGAGAACATGGGGAGCATAGACGGAGTCATTTTACCTTCACATGTCCTCTGCATCTCTGTCGACAATGGGTTGTCTTTCTTCCTTTCATCCTTGGAATAAACTGCATTGCAACGCTTCTCTGCTTCTGTGGCTTCTTGGTTAACTTCGTCATGATGATCCCACGAAGTGGCCTAACCCAGGTTCTCTGCCTCTGATCCCCCTATATGTACCTTCTCAGGAAAATGAGGAGCCACACGCTTCAATCTGATTGGTCAGCTAGTCACTCACCCATTCGTGGCCTTGTGGTGTTAGACATCACAATGTACCACTTTGCCCATTAACATGGTCTCGTGGAGGCTGAGGGTTCCATGATACAACTTACCCACTGCTGACACCTCTTTGTGTCTGATTCTTAGGAGTGGTGATTCAGGGGCATGGTGTTTCTGTTCATGACCCTCAGACGTTCCTTCAGTGCCCTTTATTCTTTGACTTATATGTCTCCCTTCAACACTCTTGCCTCCTCCATTCCTGTATGAACACTTTTCATCCTATTTCAGCACTTCAGAGTCCTCTCGTCACTTCATATCTAGACCACCCTCTTCCTATTGTAGGTTTTTCAGGGGCTTAAGGAAGTTATAAGCAAGCACTTAACATGGAAAAAGGAATTTAAGTACACTTTGTATGTTTTTTCTACTCCAATGAGCTTCAGAGACCCCAAGATTTGGTGAATCTTCAGTCTGTTGTCCCGAGGTCAATACACCGTCTCCATAAGATTAAACATCAGAGCAAAGAAAGTGTTCAGTGTCTTCTCCACTAATATTGTTGGGAACAATTCAACTCTCATGTTGAGTAGGGAAACTCAACTTGTCCCATGTACCAGAAATATATTCCTGAGTTAAAAAAACGAGGGAAAAAAAAAAAGTAAAACGCCAAAGGCAAGAGTCACAGGACTACTGCACCAGGGACTCTTGACTGAATCACATCCCCAGTGGTCCCTCATTGACAGTTATCTTCATATAGGGCCCACTGTGTAGCTGACCAATAGCTGTGCAGGAGATGTACCAGAAGATACCTCATTGAGAGTTGCTTGCTTATGGGCGGGTCTAAGAGATGCACTGTCCAATTGCTGAGCAAGACCTGTTGCTTAGTAACAGGATGTGGAGTAGTAAGACACAGCAATGGCTACCTGCCAAGTGTTGTGTTCATGCTGCTTTGTTACATAAGGATACTTTGGGTCCAGCGTGATGGAATATTTTTCATTGACTCCTTTCCAACCTCAGATTTCGATTTCACATGATTGTTTAACTTTTGTATATCATTCTTTTCATTGTATTCCCAGGCATGTCTGTCAGCAGTGTTTATCTATATGCCCCTCCAATAGCTGCCACCTGATCCCATGTGCAGCATAAAGTATAGCTAATATTTCAAACCCAACAAGAATGTGAAGGCCAGCCCACCTCAAGAATTCTTTTGGCAAACCTTAATATCACAGTGATTCTTATTCTATTCATAGTATAACAGAGCAGGATGATTGAAATTCAAAAAGTATAAAAATGAAATAGAAAACCATTAAATATGTCTATAGAAATACATGTATACTGTTAATATTTTGTCTTTTTTCTTCTACCTAAATGTTAATGATGTATATATTATATGTATTATATAATGTTAGAATATAGAATACACATATATTTGGATGAACATGTATACATCAGTGAATTTTTTTTTAATTTGTAGACATTGAATCAAACTATATGCACTATTGTATCCTTCGTTTTCTATACAATATGTTGGAAGAATTTTTTCATCTCAACAAACATGTATCTGCCATTATTTCTAAGGATTACTATAGTACTCAAATGCTTGCTAAACAATAGTCCATGAGAGTGCTTTCAAGAGAGGAACCATATGTTCTTTTGTCACTCATTGCTCCATATCTTTTCTATTGGAAATAAGGCTGTAATACACATTGGAATTCATGTATCTTTTCAAATTAGTGTTCATCGTCTTCTGAAATATACCTCGGAGTGGAATTGCTGGGTAAATTGGTAGTTCTTTTAGTTTTCTGAGAAACTTTAGTTTTCCATAGACTGCACAAATTTACAAGGGCTTCCCTTTCTCCACATCCTTGTCAATATTTGTTATTTTCTGATTTTTGATCTGATGATAGCCATTCTAGTGAGTGTGAGGTGATATCTCCTTGTGATTTTGGTTTGAATTTCTCTGACAGTTAGTGATGTTCAGCATTTTTTTCATGTGTCATCTGTAATCTTCTTTGGAGAAAATCAGATCTTCCCATTGTTTTATTTTTGGCTAGTTTAATTGTTTTTTAATATCGAGTTGAATAATCTGTTTAGATAGTTTGGATATTCACCCCTTATAATCATATCTTTTCCAAATACTTACTCCCATTCAGTAGGTTGTCTTTTCATTTTGTCAGTGTTTTTGTTTGCTGTTCAAAAAGCTTTTAATTTTAATTAGATTTCATATTTTCTTTTGCTTCCTTTGCCTTAGGAGACAGGCGAAAAAACGTTGCTATGAATTATGTCAAAGAGTGTTCTGCCTATATTTTCTCCTAGGGTTTCATACTTTCCAGTCTTTCATTTAGGATTTTATTTCACCTTGATTTCATCTGTTTGATCATTTTTTTGTAAGCTGAAACTCCAATGCTTTGACCACCTTATGAGATGAATAAACTCACTGGAAAAGACTCTGATGCTGGGAGGGATGGCGGGTGGGATGAGAATGTGACAACAGAGAATGATGTGTCTGGATGGCATCACCAACACGATGGACATGAGTTTGAGTGAAATCCGGGGGTCAGTGTTGGACAGGGAGTCCTGGTGTGCTGTGATTCATGGGGTCGCAAAGAGTCAGACAAGACTGAGTGACTGAACTGAACTGAACTGAACTGATAGCTTTCTGTATAGTATCATGTCAACTGCAAGTAGTGACACTTTTACTTCTTCCTTCCAATTTGGATGACTTTTATTTATTTTCTTTGAATGATTGTTGTGCCTAGTACTTCTAGTGCTTTAGAAGTGGCAAGAGTGAGCAGCTGTGTCTTATTCCTGATTTAGAGGGATAGCTTTTCCGGCTTCTTCCCACGGAATATGATATCATCTCTGTTTGTTATAAATCATCTTTATTATGTTCAGACGACAAAATGGACTATACTGCCCATGGAATTCTCTAGGCCAGAGTACTGGGATGGGCACAGTGTGCGTTCAACTTTCACTTTCATTATGCTCAGATATATTCACTCCATATAAAATATGGTGAGCGTTTTTGAAATGAATGAATATTGAATTTTGACAAATGCTTTTATAACATCTGTTGAGATGATCATGTGATTTTTGTCCTTCTCTTTCTTAATGTGGTGTACCACACTGACTAATTAGCAGATATTGAACCATCCTTGTACCCCCGGAATAAGTCCACCTTGATCGTGGTATATGATATTTTCAATGTGATGTTGAATTTGGTTCTCTCATATATTGTTAAGAATATTCACATCTATATTCAACAGAAATATTGGCATTGAGTTTTCTTTTTTGGTGGTGTCTTTCTCTGGTTTTGTTGTTAGGAATATAATAGCTTCATAAAAAATTTAGGAGTACTCCATTTTCTCCATTTTTGGAATATTTTGAGAATGCTGGGTATAAGCTCTTCTGTATATGTTTGTAAACATTTTTCTGTGAATCTGTGTGGTCCTGAACTTTAATAAGATATATGATTTTCTTATTATAAATTCAATTTCACTGCTAGTGTTTCAACTCTTCAGATGATACATTCCTTCGTGATTCACGTTTGTAAGTTTGTATGGTCCTAGAGATTTGTCAGTTTCTTCTAAGTTGCCCAATTTTTTGGCATATAACTATTTTTAGTATCCTCTTATGATTTTTCCCTGTTTGTGTGATGTTGGCGGTAATGTCTCATTTGCATTTGTTTATTTGAATTATATTTCTTTATTTTTGATGAACCTGGCAAAAGACTTAATTATTTTGTTTATATTTTCAAAAGATATCTTTAACTGAACTGATTTTTTTATTTTATTAAAGGGGAAGTCTCAATATTATTAATTTCCTCTCTGATCTTTATAATTGCTTTCATTCTGAGGATTTGGGGCTTTATTTATTCTTCTTTTTCTACTTCATCTGTATAGTGAGATAAGTTGTTTATTTCATTTTCTACTCCCACCTTGAGGGAAGCATCTGTTACTTAAACCGCTTTTGCTCAATCCAATAGATTTTGGAAAAGTTGGTGCTTTTATTAGTCTCAAAGTATTTTCTGATTCCCTTTTTGATTTCTTCATTAGCTCATTGGTATTTAGTAGCATGTTGTTACCTCTCCATATTTTTGTGTTTGTCCCGTATTCCCCTCCTGTAATTGATTTCTTTTTTTTTTTTTTTGTAATTAATTTATTTTTTATTGGAGGCAAATTATTTTACAATATTATATTGGTTGGTTTTTCCATACATTGAAATGAATTCGCCCCCCCGGGTTTACATAAGTTCCACCTCCTGAACCCCCCTCCCACCTCCCTCCTCCCTTTATCCTCCCTCTGGGTCATCCCCGCATGCCAGGTCCGAGCATCCTATAACATGCATTGACCCTGAACTAGTAATTCATTTCACATATGACAACATACGTGTTTCAATGACATTCTCCCAAATCATCCCACCCTCACCCTCTCCCACAGAGTCCCAAAGACTGATCTATACATCTGTGTCTCTTTTGCTGTCTCGTATACAGGGTTATCATTTGCATCTTTCTAAATTCCATATATATGCGTTAGTATGCTGTATTGCTGTTTTTCTTTCTGGCTTACTTCACTCTGTATAATAGGCTCCAGTTTCATCAACCTCATTAGAACTGATTCAAATGTATTCTTTTTAATGGCTGAATAATACTCCATTGTGTTTATGTACCAAAGCTTTCTTATCCATTCGTCTGCAGATGGACATCTAGGTTGCTTCCATGTACTGGCTATTATAAACAGTGCTGCAATAAACATTGGAGTACATGTGTCTCTTTCAATTCTGGTTTCCTCGGTGTGTATGCCCAGAAGTTCGATTGCTGGATCATATGGCAGTTCTATTTCCAGTTTTTTGAGGAATCTCCACACTGTTCTCCATAGTGGCTGTACTAGTTTGCATTCCCACCAACAGTGTAAGAGGGTTCCTTTCTCTCCACATCCTCTCCAGCATTTATTGCATGTAGACTTTTGGATAGCAGCCATTCTGACAGGTGTGAAATGGTATCTCATTGTGGTTTTGATTTGCATCTCTCTGATTATGAGGGATGTTGAGAATTTTTTCATGTGTTAGCCATCTGTATGTCTTCTTTGGAGAAATGTCTGTTTAGTTCTTTGGCCCATTTTTTGATTGGGTCATTTATTTTTCTGGAATTGAGCTGCAGGAGCTGCTTGTATATTTTGGAGATTAATCCTTTATCAGTTGCTTCATTTGCTATTATTTTCTCCCATTCTGAAGGCTGTCTTTTCACCTTACTTATAGTTTCCTTTGCTGTGCAGAAGCTTTTGATTTTAATTAGGTCCCATTTGTTTATTTTTGCTTTTATTTCCAATATTCTGGGAGGTGGGTCTTGGAGGATCCTGCTGTGATTTATGTTGGAGAGTGTTTTGCCTACGTTCTCCTCTAGGAGTTTTATAGTTTCTGGTCTTACATTTAGCTCTCTAATCCATTTTGAGTTTATTTTTGTGTATGGTGTTAGGAAGTGTTCTAGTTTCATTCTTTTACAAGTGGCTGATCAGTTTTCCCAGCACCACTTGTTAAAGAGACTGTCTTTTCTCCATTTTATAGTCTTGCCTCCTTTGTCAAAGATGAGGTGTCCATAGGTGCGTGGATTTATCTCTGGGCTTTCTATTTTGTTCCACTGATCTATATTTCTGTCTTTATGACAGTACCATACTGTCTTGATGACTGTGGCTTTGTAGTAGAGCCTGAAGTCCGGCAGGTTAATTCCCCCAGTTCCATTTTTCTTCCTCAAGATTGCTTTGGCTATTCGAGGTTTTTTGTATTTCCATACAAATTGTGAGATTATTTGTTCTAGTTCTGTGAAAAATATCGTTGGTAGCTTGATAGGGATTGCATTGAATGTATAAATTACTTTGGGTAGTATACTCATTTTTACAATATTTATTCTTCCAATCCATGAGCATGGTATATTTCTCCATCTATTAGTGTCCTCTTTGATTGCTTTCAGTAGTGTTTTATAGTTTTCTATGTACAAGTCTTTTGTTTCCTTAGGTAGATATATTCCTAAGTATTTAATTCTTTTCGTTGCAACAGTGAATGGAATAGTTTCCTTAATTTCTCTTTCTATTTTCTCATTATTAGTGTATAGGAATGCAAGGGATTTTTGTGTGTTGATTTTATATCCTGCAACATTACTGCAATCATTGATTAGCTCTAGTAGTTTTCTGGTAGAGTCTCTAGGGTTTTCTGTGTAGAGGATCATGTCATCAGCGAACAGTGAAAGTTTTACTTCTTCTTTTCCAATTAGTATTCCTTTTATGTCTTTTTCTGCTCTGACTGCTGTAGCCAAAACTTCCAGAACTATGTTGAAGAGTAGTGGTGAGAGTGGGCACCCTTGTCTTGTTCCTGACTTTAGGGGAAATGCTTTCAGTTTTTCACCATTGAGGATAATGTTTGCTGTGGGTTTGTCATATATAGCTTTTATTATGTTGAGGTATGTCCCTTCTATTCCCACTTTCTGGAGGGTTTTTATCATAAATGGATGTTGAATTTTGTCAAAGGCTTTCTCTGCATCTATTGAGATAATCAAATGATTTTTATTTTTCACTTTGTTAATGTGGTGTATTACGTTGATTGATTTGCGGATATTGAAGAATCCTTGCATTCCTGGGATAAAGCCCACTTTGTCATGATGTATAATCTTCTTAATGTGTTGTTGGATTCTGATTGCAAGAATTTTGTTAAGGATTTTTGCATCTATGTTCATCAGTGATATTGGCCGGTAATATTATTTTTTTGTGGGATCTTTACCAGATTTTGGGATTAGGGTGATGGTGGCCTCATAGAATGAGTTTGGAAGTTTCCCTTCCTCAGCTATTTTCTGGAAGAGTTTGAGTAGAATAGGTGTTAGCTCTTCTCTAAATTTTTGGTAGAATTCAGCTGTGAAGCCGTCTGTACCTGGGCTTTTGTTTGCTGGAAGATTCCGGATTACAGCCTCCGTGCTTGTGATGGGTCTGTTCAGATTTTCTATTTCTTCCTGGTTCAGTTTTGGAAAGTTGTACTTTTCTAGGAATTTGTCCATTTCTTCCAGGTTATTCATTTTATTGCCATATAACTGCTGATAGTATTCTCTAATAATCCTTTGTATTTCTGTGTTGTCAGTTGTGATCTCTCCATTTTCATTTCTAATTTTATTGATTTGGTTCTTCTCCCTTTGTTTCTTGATAAGTCTGGCTAGCGGTTTGTCAATTTTATTTACCTTCTCAAAGAACCAGCTTTTGGCTTTGTTGATTTTTGCTATGGTCTCTTCTGTTTCTTTTGCATTTATCTCTGCCCTAATTTTTACAATTTCCTTCCTTCTACTGACCCTGGGTCATTTCTTTCTTTTCTAGTTGCTTTAGATGTAGAGTTAGGTTATTTAGTTGACTTTTTTCTTGTTTCTTGAGGTGTGCCTGTATTGCTATGAACTTCCCCCTTAGCACTGCTTTTACAGTGTCCCAGAGGTTTTGGGTTGTTGTGTTTTCATTTTCATTCGTTTCTATGCATATTTTGATTTCTCTTTTGATTTCTTCTATGATTTGTTCAATATTCAGCAGCGTGTTGTTCAGCCTCCATATGTTGGCATTTTTAATCGTTTTTCTCTTGTAATTGAGATCTAATCTTACTGCATTGTGGTCAGAAAAAATGCATGGAATGATTTCAACTTTTTTGAATTTACCAAGGCTAGATTTATGGCCCAGGATGTGATCTATCCTGGAAAAGGTTCCGTGTGCGCTTGAGAAAAAGGTGAAATTCATTGTTTTGGGGTGAAATGTCCTATAGATATCTATTAGGTCTAACTGGTCTATTGTATCATTTAAAGTTTGTGTTTCCTTGTTAATTTTCTGTTTAGTTGATCTATCCATAGATGTAAGTGGGGTATTAAAATCTCCCACTATTATTGCATTATTGTTAATTTCCCCTTTCATACTTGTTAGTAATTGTCTTACATATTGCGGTGCTCCTATGTTGGGTGCATAAATATTTAGAATTGTTATATCTTCATCTTGGATTGATCCTTTGATCATTATGTAGTTTCCTTCTTTGTCTCTTTTCACAGCCTTTGTTTTAAGGTCTATTTTATCTGATATGAGTATTGCTACTCCTGCTTTCTTTTGGTCTCTATTTGCATGGAATATCTTTTTCCAGCCCTTCACTTTCAGTCTGTGTGTGTCCCTCGTTTTGAGGTGGGTCTCTTGCAGACAACATATATGGGGGTCTTGTTTTTGTATCCATTCAGTCAGCCTTTGTCTTTTGGTTGGGGCATTCAACCCATTTACGTTTAAGGTAATTATTGATAAGTACGATCCCGTATCCGTTTTCTTTATTGCTTTGGGTTCGAGTTTATACACCCTTTCTGTGTTTCCTGTCTAGAAAAGATCCTTTAGCATTTGTTGGAGAGCTGGTTTGGTAATGCTGAATTCTCTCAGCTTTTGCTTGTCTGTAAAGCTTTTGATTTCTCCTTCATATTTGAATGAGATCCTTGCTGGGTACAGTAGTCTGGGCTGTAGGTTATTTTCTTTCATCACTTTAAGTATGTCTTGCCATTCCCTCCTGGCCTGAAGGGTTTCTGTTGAAAGATCGGCTGTTATCCTTATGGGAATCCCCTTGTGTGTTATTTGCTGTTTTAAACTTGCTGCTTTTAATATTTGTTCTTTGTGTTTGATCTTTGTTAATTTGATTAATATGTGTCTTGGAGTATTTCGCCTTGGGTTTATCCTGTTGGGGACTCTCTGGGTTTCTTGGACTTGGGTGATTATTTCTTTCCCTATTTTAGGGAAGTTTTCAACTCTTATCTCCTCAAGTATTCTTTCATGGTCTTTCTTTTTGTCTTCTTCTTCTGGGATTCCTATGATTCGAATGTTGGAGCGTTTAACATTGTCCCAGAGGTCTCTAATATTGTTCTCATTTCTTTTAATTTGTTTTCTTTTTTCCTCTCTGTTTCATTTATTTCTACATTTCTATCTTCTAACTCGCTTATCCTGTATTCTGCCTCTGTTATTCTACTCTTTGTTCCTTCCAGAGTGTTTCTGATCTCATCTATTGCATTATACATTGTATATTGACTCTTTTTTATTTCCTCTAAGTCCTTATTAAACCTTTCTTCCATCTTCTCAATCTTTTTCTCCAGGTTATTTATTTGTAACTCCATTTTGCTTTCAAGATTTTGAATCATTTTCACCATCAAAATTCGAAATTCTTTATCAGGTAGATTCCCTATATCATCCTCTTTTGTTTGTGTTGGTGGGCATTTATCTTGTTCCTTTACTTGCTGGGTATTTCTCTGCCTCTTCATCTTGCTTATAATGCTTTGCTTGGGGTGGCCTTTCCCTCTTCTGGCCGTTTGTGGAGTTCTCTTTATTATGTAGTTTCCTCATTGTGTGTGGGGTTGGACAGGTGACTTGTCCACGTTCCCTGGTTACGGAAGCTTGTGTCGATGTTCTGGTGGGTGGAGCTGGATTTGTTCTCTCTGGAGTGCAATGAAGTGTCCAGTAGTGAGTTATGAGATGTCAGTGGGTTTGGAGTGACTTTGGACAGCCTGTATATTGAAGCTCAGGGCTAGTTTCCTGTGTTACTGGAGAATTTGCGTCGTATGTCTTGCTCTGGAACTTGTTGACCCTTGGGTGGTGCTTGGTTTTAGTGTAGGTATGGAGACGTATGATGAGCTCCTATTGATTAATGTTCCCTGGAGTCAGGAGTTCTCTGGTGTTCTCAGGATTCGGGCTTAAGCCTCTTGCCTCTGGCTTTTGGTCTTAGTCTTGGAGTAGCCTCTAGACGTCTCTATCTGTCATTTCCAAGGTGGATTCCTCCGTTTTAGCTTCTGTTTGCTGGTCTCTTCAGTGTCTAATTTCCACTCTGATACTAGGGGGTGGGTGGAAACTTTTTAAGGCTCAGTTGTTCAGTCCTGTTCTGGGAAGGCAGGAACGCTGCAGACGAATATCTCTGGCGTCTTTGGGGAGTGCTCGCAGCGTCTCGGCCACACTGGGTTTGCCCCTGCTCACAGCGCATGTGCTGTCCCAGTCTACACTGCACATGTTCTAGGTTGCTCTGCCAGGAACTGTCCGAGGCCAACGCCGGGTTGTATGCACTTCCCAGGTCTGAGCGGCTCAAGTTCAGGTTCTCAGGTACTCCACAAAGGCGCACACTTGGTTAGGCCTGCGTTTTGTGCCTTCCCTGGTCCGAGCAGTTCAGGGGACCAGGTGTTTGGCGAATGCTGTCTCTGTGACTTATCGCCTCCCCAGTCCCCGCCACTCAGTTTTCTGGGTATACAACCGGCGCACCTTCTCAGGGGGATATCGACCGGCCTGAGCCCAAAAAGTCCTGATTAGCAACAAGCCTGTCTGCAGTTTGTATCAGATGCCTTTCTGGGGCCGCTGTTGCCCGCTCTGGCTCTGGCTGAGCTCCCTGCCTGTCTTGGCGGGGGATGGGGGATGGGCCAGCCGCAGCTGGCTCACTCTGCTCAGTCCTTTATTCTGTGAGCAGGGCTGGCCGAGTTTTAGGTTAGAGCTTTCCGCCTTTTCGTGGGGGAGCTATCCCACAGTCTGCTTTGCTTTCCCCAGTTCTTTCAAATTGCTCTCGCGGGATTCAAGCCCAGTCCTCTCTCTAAGCAGTTCAGCCGGCTCCTCCCTGCCCAGCCCCCGCTTCCTAATGGCGTATGCAGGCGTCTGCGCTGCTTCTCCGCTGGGAGTTACCATTTGGCGGGTAGTCTGTGGGTTTTAAAAAAATCTTAAAAAAAAAAGAGGGTTATATGGCCCTCTGATCTTCCAAGGCTCGCCACAGATTCGCCAGTGAGATTGTTTCCTGGTGTTTGGAAACTTCTCTCTTTTTAAAGCCTCCCTTCCCGGGACGGAGCTCCGTCCTTACTTCTTTTGTCTCGCTTTTTATCTTTTATGTTTTTTCCTACCTCCTTTCGAAGACAATGGGCTGCTTTTCTGGGTGCCTGATGTCCTCTGCCAGCATTCAGAAGTTGTTTTGTGGACTTTACTCCGCATTCAAATGTTCTTTTGATGAATTTGTGGAGGAGAGAGTGGTCTCGCCGTCCTATTCCTCCGCCATCTTGTTCCTCCCCCTGTAATTGATTTCTTCTTTTGTACCACTGTGGTCAGAAAATGTGCTTGATATAATTCCTGTCTTCTTAAATGTGTTGAGACTTGTTTTGTGGCCCAGAATTTGATCATCCCTGAACAAATATCCTGTGCACACTTGAAGGTGTGTATTCTTCTATTTTGTGATAGACTATGCCAGGTGGCTCAGAGGTAAAGTATTTGCCTGCAACGCAGAAAATGCAGATTTGATCCCTGGGTCAGGAAGATTCCCTTGAAAAGGAAATGCAATAAAGTCCAGTGTTCTTTCCTGCAATATCTCATGGACAGAGGAGACTGGAGGGCTACAGCCAATGGGGTTTCAAAAGAGTCAGAGAACTTAGTAACTGAAGAACAACAACAATTGCTGTAGGTATCTGTTAAATACAACTAATCTAATCTGTAATTTAAGACTACAGAGATTAGTAGAAGATGGTGGAGCAATAGGACCGGGCGACCACTTTCTCCCTGACAAAAGAACACTTGAACTGTGAGTAAATCCCACAACCTCTGAATACCGGCAGAGAACATCAGGCACCCAGAAAAGCAGTCCATAGTCTTCGAAAGGAGGTAGGAAATAGTATAAAAGATAAAAAGAGAGGCAAAAGAGGGAGGGGTGGAGCTCTGTCCTGAGAAGGGAGCCCTGAAAAAAAAAAAGAGAGAGAGAGAGAGAGAGAAGTTTCCAAACACCTGGAAACACTCATGGGCGAGTCTGTGGAGAGCCTTTGAACCTCAGAGAGACACATAATTGGAAGGAAAAAAATATATATATAGTTAAATCCCACAGACTAAGTGTCCAGAGGAAACTCTCAGCAGAGAAGCAGCAAATATGCCGGCACCCCCCAGTAACAAGTGGGGGCCGGGCAGGGAGTTGAGGCAGCTGCACTTAGAGAAAGGACCAGGCCTGAATGCCCCAAGCGCAATCTGAGGGTGCAAACAGGAGATAACTAAGCAGACTGTGCATCTAAATGGCGAAAAGCATGTGGAAAGGTGAAAATGCCCAACTTAAGACTCAGCCAGCCCCACTCACAGAACGAAGGATTGAGCAAAGCGAGCCGGCTGCGGTCAGCCCATCCCCTCATCCCCCGCTGGGACAGGCAGGGCATGGTGGCCATCGCCAGAAGGGGCAACCGTGGCCCCTGAGAGGCTTCCCATACCAAGCTGCAGGCAGGCTTCATTGCTAACCTAGACTTCATGGGTTCAGCCTGGTCGATATCCACCTGAAAAGGTGGGCCGGTTGTACACACAGGAAACTGAGCGGCAGGGACTGAGAAGGCAATATGTCGCAGCGACCGTGCTTGCCAAACGCCTGGTCACCTGAGCTGCTCGAACCAGGGAAGGCACAAAACGCAGGCCCAACCAAGTCTGCGCCTTTGTGGAGTACCCGTGTACCTGAACCTGAGCCGCTCAAACCTGGGAAGTGCATGCAACACAGCGCCGGCCACACACAGCTCCCAGCAGAGCAACATAGAGCCTGAGCAGCATAAACAGGAAAAGCACACACACCACGAGCAGGAGCAATCCCACTGTAGCCAAGACACCGGGAGCATTACCCACAGAAACCAGTGATATTTGTTAGCAGCGTTCCTCCTTCTCCACAGCAGGACTGAACAGGTGAGCAGAAAAAAAAATGTGTCCACCACTGCCCCCTGGTATCAGGACGGGAATTAGACACTAAAGAGACCAGCAAACAGAAGAGCTTTAACAGAAGGAAATGCCTTGGAAGTAACAAAGAGAGAAGTCTTGAGCCTACAGTAAGAACAAGACTGAAAACCAGAGGCAGAGGCTGAAGTCCAAATGCTGAGAACACCAGAGGTCTCTGGTTCCAGGGAACAAAAATTGATAGGTTCTCATCAAATGCCTTCATACATACACTGAAACCAGGCAACACCCAAGGGTCAACAAGTTTCGGAGAAAGTCATACCGAACAAATTCTCCAGCAGCACAGGAGAATAGCCCTGAGCTTCAATATACAGGCTGCCCAAAGCTACTCCAAACCCATTGACATCTAAAACTCATTACTGGACACTTCATTGCACTCCAGAGAGGAGAAATCCAGCTTCACCCACCAGAACACCAACACAAGCTACGCTAACCAGGGAACCTTGACAAGTCACCCGTCCAAACCTACACACAGTGAGGAAACTACTTAATAAAGAGAACTCCGCAAACTTCCAGAAGATGGAAAGGCCACACCAAGCACAACAATATAAGCAAGATGAAGAGGCAGAAAATACCCAGAAAGTAAGGAACAGAAGAAATGCCCACCAACACAAACAAAAGAGGAAAATATAGGGAACCTACCTGATAAAGAACTTCGAATTTTAATTGTGAAAATGATTCAAAATCTGGAAAACAAAATGGAGATACAGATAAATAAACTGGAGACAAGGATTGAGAAGATGCTAGAAATGTTTAATAAGGAATCAGAGGAAATAAAAAAGGGTCAATATACAATGAATAATGAAACAGATGAGATTGGAAGCACTCTCGAGGGAACAAACAGTAGAATAACGGAGGCAGAAGAAAGGATAAGCAAGCAAGAAGATAGAATTGTAGAAATATATGAAAAAGAGACAGAAAGAAAAACGAATTAAAAGAAATAAGGACAATATTAGAGACCTCTGGGACAATGTGAAACGCCCCAGCATTCGAATCATAGGATTCCCAGAAGAAGAAGACAAAAAGAAAGACCATGAAAGAATACTTGAGGAGATAATAGTTGAAAAATTCCCTAAAATGAGGAAGGAAATAATCACCCAAGTCCAAGAAAACCAGAAAGTCCCTAACAGGATAAACCCAAGGCGAAATTCTCCAAGACACATATTAATCAAATTAACAAAGATCAAACACAAAGAACAAATGTTAAAAGCAGCAAGAGAAAAGCAATAAATAACACACAAGGGGATTCCCATAAGGATAGCAGCTGATCTTTCAACAGAAAATCTTCAGGCCAGGAATGAATGGCAATGCATACTTAAAGTGATGAAAGAAAGTAACCTACAGCCCAGATGACGATACCCAGCAAGGATCTCATTCAACTATGAAGGAGAAATCAAAAGTTTTACAGACAAGCAAAAGCTGAGAGAATTCAGCATCACCAAACCAGCTCTTCAGCAAATACTAAAGGATCTTCTCTAGACAGGAAACACACAAAGGGTATATAAACTCGAACCCAAAGCAATAAAGAAAATCGCAACGGGATCATACTTATCAATAATCACCTTAAACGTAAATGGGTTGAATGCCCCAACCAAAATACAAAGGCTGGCTGAATGGATACAAAAACAAGACCCTGTATATGCTGTCTACAGGAGACCCACCTCAAAACGATGGACACATACAGACTGAAAGTGAAGGGCTGGAAAAAGATATTCCATGAAAATAGAGACCAAAAGAAAGCAGGAGTAGCAATACTCATATCAGATAAAATAGACTTTAAAACAAAGGCTGTGAAAAGAGACAAAGAAGGAAACTACATAATGATCAAAGGATCAATCCAAGAAGAAGATTTAACAATTACAAGTATTTATGCACCCAACATAGGAGCACCACAATATGTAAGACAATTGCTAATAAGTATGAAAGGGGAAATTAACAACAATGCAATAATAGTGGGAGACTTTAATACCCCACTCACACCTATGGATAGATCAACTAAACAGAAAAGTAACAAGGAAACACAAATTTTAAATGATACAATAGACCACTTAGACCTGATAAATCTCTATAGGACATTTCATCCCAAAACTATGAATATCCCTTTTTTCTCAAGTGCACACGGAACTTTTCTAGGATAGATCCTATCCTGGGCCATAAATCTAGCTTGATAAATTCAAAAATAGTTGAAATCATTCCAAGCATCTTTTCTGACCACAATGAAGTGAGATTAGATCTCAATTACAGGAGAAAAACTATTAAAAATGCCAACATATGGAGGCTGAACAACACGCTGCTGAATAATGAACAAATTATAGGAGAAATCAAAGTATGCATAGAAATGAATGAAAATGAAAATGCAACAACCCTAAACCTCTTGGACACTGTAAAAGCAGTGCCAAGGGGAAGGTTCATAACAATACAGGCACACCTCAAGAAATAAGAAAAAAGTCAACTAAATAACATAGCTTTACATCTAAAGACTCTAGAAAAGGAAGAAATGAAGAATCCCAGTGTTAGTAAAAGGAAAGAAATCGTAAAAATTAAGGCAGAAATAAATGCAAAAGAAACAAAAGAGATCATAGCAAAAATCAACAAAGCCAAAAGCTGGTTCTTTGAGAGGGTAAATAAAATTGAAAAACCATTAGTCAGACTCATCAAGAAACAAAGGGAGAAAAACCAAATCAATAAAATTAGAAATGAAAATGGAGAGATCACAACAGAAAACACAGAAATGTAAAGGATCATAAGAGACTTCTATCAGCATTTATATGCCAATAAAATGGACAACTTCAAAGAAATGGACAAATTCTTAAAAAAGTTCAGTTCGGTTCAGTCGCTCAGTCGTGTCTGACTCTCTGCAACCTCATGAATCACAGCACGCCAGGCCTCCCCGTCCATCACCAAATCCCGGAGTTCACTCAAACTCATGTCCACAGAGTCGGTGATGCCATCCAGCCATCTCATTCTCTGTCGTCCCCTTCTCCTCCCGCCCCCAAACCTTCCCAGCATCAGAGTCTTTTCCAGTGAGTCAACTCGTCACATGAGGTGTCCAAAGTATTGCAGTTTCAGCTTTAGCATCAGTCCTTCCAATGAACACCCAGGATTGATCTTAATGAAACTGAACCAGGAAGAAATAGAAAATCTTAACAGACCCATCAGAAGCACGGAAATAGAAGCTGTAATCATAAATCTTCCAGCAAACAAAAGTCCAGGTCCAGACGGCTTCACAGCTGAATTCTACCAAAAATTTTGAGAACAGCTAACACTAATTCTACTCAAACTCTTCCAAAACATTGCTGAGGAAGGGAAACTGCCAAACTCATTCTATGAGGCCACCATCACCCTAATCCCAATACCTAGTAAAGATCCCACAAAAAAAGAAAACTACAGGCCAATATCACTGATGAACATAGATGCAAAAATCCTTAACAAAAGTCTAGCAATCAGAATCCAACAACACATTAAGAAGATCACACGTCATGACCAAGTGGGCTTTACCTCAGGAATGCAAGGATTCTTCAATATCCGCAAATCAATCAATGTAATATGCCACATTAACAAACTGAAAAATAAAAATCTTATGATTATCTCAATAGATGCAGAGAAAGCCTTTGACAAAATTCAACATCCATTTATGATAAAAACCCTCCAGAAAGTGGGAATAGAAGGGACATACCTCAACATAATAAAAGCTATAATGACAAACCCACAGCAAGCATTATCCTCAATGGTGAAAAAAAGAAAGCATTTCCCCTAAAGTCAGGAACAAGACAAGGGTGTCCACTCTCACCACGACTATGCAACATAGTTCTAGATGTTTGGTCACAGCAATCAGAGCAGAAAAAGACATAAAAGGAAAACAAATTGGAAAAGAATTAAAACTTTACTGTTTGCTGATGACATGATCCTCTACTCAGAAAACCCTAAAGAGTCTACCAGAAAACCACTAGAGCTAATCAATGAATACAGTACAGTTGCAGGATATAAAATCAACACACAGAAATCCCTTGCATTCCTGTACACAATAATGAGAAAATAGAAAGAGAAATTATGGAAACTATTCCATTCACTGTTGCAATGAAAAGAAAAACTTAGGAATATATCTACCTAAAGAAACAAAAGACTTGTATATAGAAAACTATAAAACACTGGTGAAAGTAATCAAACAGGACACTGATAGATGGAGAAATATACCGTGTTCGTGGATTGGAAGAATAAATATTCTTTAAATGGGTATACGACCCACAGTAATTTATACATTCAATGCAATCTCTATCAAGGTACCAACGATATTTTTCACAGAGCTAGAACAAATAATCTCACAATTTGTATGGAAATACAAGAAACCTCGAATAGCCAAAGCAAACTTGTGGAAAAATAATGGAACTGGGGGAAACATCCTGCCAGACTTCAGGCAATACTACAAAGCCACAGTCTTCAGGACAGTATGATACCGGCATAAAGACAGAAACATAGATCAATGGAACAAAATAGAAAGCCCAGAGACAAATGCAAGCACCTATGGACAACTTATCTTTGACAAAGGAGGCAAGAATATAAAACGAAGGAAAGACAGTCTCTTTAACATCTGGTGCTGGGAAAACTTGTCAGCCACTTGTAAACAAGAATGAAACTAGAACACTTCTTAACACCATACACAAAAATAAACTCAAAATGGATTAGAGAACTAAATGTAAGACCAGAAACTATAAAACTCCTAGAGGAGAACATAGGCAAAACACTCTCCAACATAAATCACAGCAGGATCCTCCAAGACCCACCTCCCAGAATATTGGAAATAAAAGCAAAACTAAACAAATGGGACCTGATTAAAATCAAAAGCTTCTGCACAGCAAAGGAAACTATAAGCAAGGTGAAAAGAAAGCCTTCAGAATGGGAGAAAATAATAGCAAATGGAAAAACTGACAAATAATTAATCTCCAAAATATACAAGCAGCTCCTGCAGCTCAATTCCGGAAAAATAAACGACCCAATCAAAAAATGGGCCAAAGAACTAAACAGATATTTCTCCAAAGAAGACAAAAAGATGGCTAACAAACACATGAAAAAATGCTCAACATCCCTCATAATCAGAGAGATGCAAATCAAAACCACAATGAGATACCATTTCACACCAGTCAGAATGGCTGCTATCCAAAAGTCCACATGCAATAAATGCTGGAGAGGATGTGGAGAAAAAGGAACCCTCTTACACTGTTGGTGGGAATGCAAACTAGTACAGCCACTATGGAGAACAGTGTGGAGATTCCTCAAAAAACTGGAAATAGAACTGCCATATGATCCAGCAATCACACTCCTGGGCATACACACCGAGGAAACGAGAATTGAAAGAGCCATATGTACTCCAATGTTCATTGCAACATTGTTTATAACAGCGAGGACATGGAAGCAACCTAGATTTCCATCTGCAGACAAATGGATAAGAAAGCTTTGGTAAATACACACAACGGAGTATTATTCATCCATCAAAAAGAATACATTTGAATCAGTTCTAATGAGGTGGATGAAATTGGAGCCAATTATACAGAGTGAAATAAGCCAGAAAGAGTGACACCAATACAGTATACTAGCGCATACAAATGGAATTTAGAAAGATGGTAACCGTAACCCTGTAACGAGAAAGCAAAAGAGACATAGGTGTATAGAACAGTCTTTGGACTCTGTGGGAGAGGGTGAGGGTGGGATGATTTGGGAGAATGGCACTGAAGCATGTATATTATCATATGTGAAATGAATCTCCAGTCCAGGATTGACGCATGATACAGGATGCTTGGGGCTGGTTGTACGGGGGTGACCAGGAGGGAGGATGTGGGGAGGAGGGAGGTGGGAGAAGGTTCAAGAAAGGGAACACATGTACACCCAGGGCGGATTCATGTCAATGTATGGCAAAACCAACCAATATAATATTGCAAAGTAATTAGCCTCCAATAAAAATAATAAATAAAAATAACAAAATGTTCGAGTATTATAACAAATGAGAGCTGTCTCAAGGTGACATACATTAATTTTATCCACGAAAATGACAGAACGGTTAAGCTCTCAAACAATGTCTATAGTCTCTTCCAGCTACACTTTTGCATTTATCCCCTTGTTTTTAGAGCAAGGAAAAGTCAACAAAAGTGAAGCAGTTTATCCAAAATCACAAATGTTATTTCCACGAAAAGCTATCAGTTACTGTGAATATTTATCTACTAATTGGAGAAAATCAGTTCAGTCTTTGTCTTCGTGAGTTCATGCTCTACCTTTGGGCAACAAAGTGGCTCATTTCAGAGTGCACCCTAAGTGCTGACTTAGCAACCTCTCACGCTGAGTATTCGCAAAATCTCAGTTCTCCTTTCCCTCATTATCTCCACGGGTAATCAGCAGTAGGCTGATCATTAACAAACTTTTGCTTGAGAACACGTTGATGTTGTTTCTAAAGTTCTTAAAATGGCATTTCAAGATAAAGTGCCAAATGTTTAAAGACAATTATATCTAAGCAGAGTCAAGAGGTCGCCTGATTCTATTGTCACTTGAAAACACTGACATAGGCATTAGCCAGTATGGGACCTTGTCTTCTTGACCGAAATAACGAAAGGAAACATCAGAATAAAGACAAAGCAAAAAGTAGTTAATATAAAGCCAGTACATTACTAAATTTTTCACTAAGGACTAACATCAAAGTGACAGCCACTGCAGCCACAAAATTAAAAGGAACCTGCTCCTTGACCTTTCAGATACGACATAAGTCAAATCCCTAATGATTATACAGTGGAAGTGAGAAACAGATTTAAGGGACTAGATCTGATAGAAAGAGAGCCTGATGAACTATGGACAGAGGTTTGTGACTTTGTACAGGAGACAGGGAGCAAGAGCATCCCCAAGAGAAAGAAATGCAAAAAGACAAAACGGCTGTCTGAGAAGGCCGTACAAATAGCTATGAAGAGAAGTGAAAAGCAGAGTAGTAAAGGAAAGATACACCGATTTGTATGCAGAGTTCCAAAGAATAGCAAGGAGAGGTAAGAAAGCCTTCCTCTGTGACCAGTGCAAAGCAAGAGAGGAAATTAGTAGAATGGGAAAGATTTCTTCAAGAAAATTTGAGTTACCAAGGGAACATTTCATGCAAAGATGGGCTCCAGGAAAGGCAGAAATGGTACGGAACTAACAGAAGCAAAAGATATTGAGAAGAAGTGGCCAGGATATACAGAACTGTACAAAAAAAAAAAAAAAAAAAAATCTGCCCGACCCAGATAATCACCATGGAGTGATCACTCACCTGGAGCCAGACATTCTGGCTTGTGAAGTCAAGTGGGCTTTAGAAAGCATCACTAAAACAAAGCTAGTGGAGGAGATGGAATTCCAGCTGAGCTATTTCAAATCGTCGATGACGATGAGGTGAAAGTGCTGCACTCAACATGCCAGCAAATTTGGAAAACTCAGCAGTGGCCACGGGACTGAAAAAGTCAGTTTTCAGTCCAATTCCAAAGAAAGGTAAGGCCAAGGAACGCTCAAACTAGTGCACTATTGTACTCATCTCAAAATTAACAATATTTTGTACTTCAATATAAAATATCATGCCGGAGGAGGGGGGGGGTGGAGATTTGTGTATTTCTTTGCATTTAAACTTATATTCAAAGCAAAGTGTGGTAAACAAACACAACTCACTTCTTCATGGCAGGCTAGCTGAAATACAGAGATGCATGCTGATGCCTGAAGTTTATCACAAAATACACTATGGAATAAGATGGATTGATGGACGTATAGAGGGATGTACAAATGGATAGACACATGAGAAAGAAAGAATTGTAAAATGGTTACAGTAGAATTTAGATGGGACGTCTTTGTGTTTTAGCTAGAAAACATATTTAACCTTGTTGAATGTTTGGAAATATTTATAATAAATCGTTGGGGAACATACAGAGAAAAGAACAATGAAAAGCAAACTGTACTTGAAGAATAATTTCAGCTTTCAAAATATTACCTGACAAAGTATGGGTAGGAGATCGGATAAAATACATGTCCCTCAGTCATGTCTGATTCTTTTGCAATCCAATAGTCTTAGCCCACCAGGCTCCTCTGTCCATGGAATACTTTAGGTAAGAACACCAGAGTGGGTTACCAATCCCTTCTCCAGGGGATCTTCTCAACCCAAGTATATATTACCACTGAGTCACCAAGCAAGCCCTAAAATATGAACTGTAGTGAAACTAAACATGTGTTTTATTTACATTTTCATACTCTGTGAGCTGACCAAGTTCTTTTCCCAATATCCACAGACTACATTTTCCACAATACAAGTAGCATCACTTTTCCTCTGGCCCAAGGGAGACAAGCCTACTGCACAGCATCATCGTATCACATGTGATCCCCTCCTGGTCACCTTGACTTTGAGCTCTTTCTGGGTCTCCCAGATTTCTCCAATCACAGCTCTAGAGATGTGTCCCTGTTGACTTCACAGGGCTGACCAAGCCTATGTCTGACTCATCTGTTTGGAGGCCCAGGTGCAGCCCCACCCATTCTGTCTTTATCTTGATGCATCATGGCACTACCCAACTCTACTTCATTTTTTCTTTATATATGTGTATGTAAGGGTAGTACATGTGGAAATAGCCCCCCTACCCTGCAACTCTTTCAACCTTCACCCTCTAGCTCCATGGAGTTTTTCAGTTGTTTAAATTTCTTAATTTACTGAACTTTGTTCAGAAGCTGAAAAGGCAAAATTTACACTTTGTAGTGAATTTCCTTCCTGGGTAAATAAATAAAATCATGGAATTATAAAATGACAAATGAGAAATATTTGGAAGCTAGCTGACAAAGGGCATATTTACCTAATTTATGCAGAGTCCAAAGTTAAAATAAGAAAAGATGAGAAACCCAATAGAAGACAAAAATGAAGTAAATATAGGGTGCAAAGAAATGCAAACTACTGAGAAGAAAAATTATTAAAAAAAAACAGGAGGGAATGTTGAACCTAATTGGTAATAAAAGAGATGTAAGCCAAAACAATAATGGGATACGATTTCTCAACATGCAAATTGTCAAAAACTCAACGAAAACATTCAATGACACCAAATTTTTCCTCCAAATTGCCGATGATAGGGTGGAATGCTCATGCGTGGTTATGAAAGCATAAAGTGATGCAACTTTCTGAAAGACAATTTGACAGTATCTAGTAAACTCATAAATGCATGGAGTCACATAGCAACACCCTGTTTGGGATTCACATTGCAGAAATATTTCTGCAATTTCACAAAGATTATATATATATATATAATGTTCATTGCAATATTTTTGCCCCGTCAACCTAGAAAATTACTTTGGGCCCCTTCCCCACACTGCCCTTCCCACATGCAACCCCTGTACTCAGTTGTATAGATTAGTTTTGCCTCATCTAGAACTGCATATACACGGAGCCTACAGTAAGTACACGTGTAGTTGCTTTACAATGTTGTGCTATTTTCTGCTGTATAACAAAGTAAGATGGTTGTGCATGTGTGTGTATATAAATATCTATATCTATACCCATTTTTTAAAATTTCTTTCCCATTTAGGTCACCACAGAGAACTGATGGTGATTGCAGCCATGAAATTAAGACTCTTACTCTTTGGAAGGAAAGTTATGACCAACCTAAACAGCATATTAAAAAGCACACATTACATTGTCAACAAAGGTCTGTCTAGTCAAGGCTATGATTTTTCCAGTAGTCATGTATAGATGTGAGAGTTGGCCTATAAACAAAGCTGAGCACAGAAGAATTGATGTTTTTGAAGTATGGTGTTCAAGAAAACTATTGGAGTCCCTCGAACTGCAAGGCGATCCAACCAGTCCATCCTAAAGGAGATCAGTCCTGGGTGTTCATTGGAAGGACTGATGTTAAAGCTGAAACTCTGATACTATGGCAACCTGATGCGAAGACCTGACTCACTGGAAAAGACCCTGATGCTGGGAAAGTTTAAGTGCCAGAACAGAAGGGGATGGTAATAGACAGGGAGGCCTGCTGTGTTGCAGTTCATAGGGTCACAAAGAGTTGGACACAACTGAGAGACTGAACTGAACTGATTGTGTATAACTGAATTATTGGGCTGTAGGAGATCCAACCAGTCCATTCTAAAGGAAATCAATCCTGGGTGTTCATTGGAAGGACTGATACTAAAGCTGAAACTGCACTACTTTGGCCACCTCATGCGACGAGTTGACTCACTGGAAAAAACTCTGATGCTAGGAAAGGTTGGGGGCGGGGGGAGAAGGGGATGAGAGAGAATGAGATGGCTGGATGCCACCACCAACTCTGTGGACATGAGTTTGAGTGAACTCCGGGAGTTGGTGATGGACAGGGAGGCCTGGCATGCTTTGATTCATGGGGTCGCAGAGAGTCGGACATGACTGAGCGACTGAACTGAACTGAACTGAAAGCAGAAATTAACACACGATTGTAAATCAACTATACTTCAACTAAAATATAACATGACTGGGAAGGAAAAGTTTGGAATATTTCATTGTATTCAAAGTATATATTTCAAAGAAAACTTCTGTAAACAAATGCAGCTCGCTACTTAATATTATGCTTGCTGAAATATGTACAGAGATGCATACAGATGTCTGAAATTTATCACAAAATAAACAAAGAAATAAAGTCAATTAATGGATGGATATAGGGATGGAAAGATGGACAGATGCATTACAAGGGAAGTACTGTAAAATGGTTACTGTAGAATCAAAGTGAGACGTCTTTGTCTACTAGCTAGGAAAAGAAATTAACTTTGTTGAATGTTTGGAAAATTTTATAATAAAATGTTTGGGATAGTACAAACCAAAGAACAATGTAAAACACAATGCATATGTAGTCTAATTCCAATTTTAAAAATATGAGCTGTAACATGATGGGGAGGAAATGGGCTAGGATATGCACCATGGTAAAGGTAATCAAGATTTTTGCTTACTTTTTCATACTCTGTGCACTGACCAACTTCTTTCTGTGATATCCACAGACTATATTTTTCATAGTAAAAGTAGCATCACCTTCTCTCTGGCCCAGGCGAGACACGCCTACTGCACAGCATAATTTCCCGTTTGTACTCCTTGATTCGTGTCCGTGGCTTTGAACACCTGCTAGGGCTCCCAGAGTCCTATATTCACAGCTCTAGAGATGCGTCCCCGTTGGCTTCACAGGGCTGACCAAGCCTACAGCTGACTCATATATTTGGAGTACCAGGTACAGCCTCATCTATCCTGGTATTATCTTGGACCATCATGGCAGTACCCGGCTCCACTTCATTTTTTTCTCTTTACATATATAAATGATAAAGGAAAGAGCTTATTGAAGAGTACCTGTGGAAAGGCACACAGCTGAACTCAGAGAGAGTTGAACACCCCCGCCCCCGTCCTCCGCAAACTTTCCACCTATACCCTCTAGCTTCCTGTATATTTTCTGTTATTTAAATAGCTTTATTTAAGTATGTTTGTCCAGAAGCTAAGAAGGGAAAATTTATACTGTGTAGTAAAATTCTTGCATGGGTAAATAAACAATAAAGAAGGAATTATGAATGACATTTGGGAAATATTTGGAAGATAGATCGCAAAGGGCTAATTTACATAATTCATGCAAACTAAAAAAAGTTAAAATAAGAAAAGATGATAAAAGTCAATAGAAGATAAACACAAAGTAAACAAAGAGAATGAATAAATGCAAATGACTCAGAAGAAAATAAAAACTACCAAAAAATAAAAAAGAGGAAATGTTGAACCTAACTAGTAATAAATAGAAACCAAAACCATAATGATACTAATTGCCAAAATTTCATGAAATAGTTGAATGATAACAAATTTTTCCTTCAAATTGAGGATGAAAGGTTGAAAATTGAGTACCCATGCATTTTTGTGAAAACATAACGTGATGCAACTTTCTGAAGGACAATTTGAGAGTATCTAGAAGGCAATGGCAAGCCACTCCAGTACTCTTGCCTAGAAAATCCCATGGACGGAGGAGCCCGGTAGGCTGCAGTCCATGGGGTAGCTACGAGTCAGAAATGACTGAGCGACTTCACTTTCACTTTTCACTTTCACACATTGGAGAAGGAAATGCCAACCCACTCCAGTGTTCTTGCCTGGAGAATCCCAGGGACTGGGGAGCCTGGTGGGCTGCCGTCTATGGGGTCACACAGAGTCGGACACGACTGAAGTGACTTAGCAGCAGTAAATTTGTAAATACATGGAACAACTGAGCAAGACCTTATTTAGAATGTACATTTTTTTAACTATTTCTTTAATTTCATCAGAATTATATATATGATGTTCACTGCAATATTTCTTTCCCTGTCATCCCCATAAACTCTTTTGGCACCGTCTGCACACTGACCTTCACCCATGCAACCCCTTTTCTCAGTTCTATCAGTATACATTAGTTTCGCCTCATCTAGATCTTTCTCTAAATGGAACCCACATAATGAACATATGTAGTTGATGTGCAATGTTGTGTTACTTCCTGATGTACAACAAACTAAATCATCCATGCGTATGTGTATATGTGTGGGGAGGATATGTTCCATTCTTTTTGGATATCTTTCCCATTTAGGTCACCATAGAGCATTGAAGACAGTTACCTTTGCTTCAGAGATGGTTCATTCGTTATCAAGGCATTATTCTCAAAACCATCCAAACAGCCTTTGTAGCCCAGTGTCCAAAAAATAAATAAATAAAAATAAATCTCAATCAAAAAGGGGCAGATCTTAATAGACATTTCACCAAAGACATACAGATGATGAAAAAGCAGAAGAGGTTCAGCATCATTAATTATTAGAGAAATGCAAATCAAAATTACAATGAGATATTATTTCACACCAGTCCAAATAGCCACCATCAAAATTTCTACAAAAAATATTCATAGAGAGGGTGGAGAAAAGGGAACCCACTTGTACTGTCGGTGGACATATAAAATGAAACACCCACTATGATGAACAGTATGGCAGATCCTTAAAAACTAAAAATACAATCACCATATGATCTATTCCTGGGCATTTTCCTGGAGAAAACCTTTAATTTAAAAAAGATACATACACCCCAATGTTCATTGCGGCAATATTTATATAGCCAAGACATGCAAGATTTTTTAATAATAGTGAAAATGGAAAACAACAAAAACAAACAAACAAACAAAAAAAACCTTGAAGCAAACAGTCTTTAAAAAGGGGGGCCAGATTACTAGATATTTGTAACGAAACAGGCTTAAAGATACGTAAACAAAGCAAGAATCACGAATCGGAAACAAGTTCTATGTTACCATTGAAATAGCAGAAAATATGATGTAAATATGATGTTATATTAAAAGAACTAGTACAGCCTCATTATTTTTTATCTCTCCATCTCAGGAACTCGAATCTGAGCCAATGATCGGGTGAGATCATGGAAGACTTTTTTCTTTCTTTATATTTTTCTGGAAACCTTACATTCTCTGTTATGAGCATGTACTAATTATTAATAAAATTAAACTGCATCTTTTTCTACATGTAAAAATACATCTGGATTTTATATATTATATTCATAAGCATTCTTCTATTTCTTCTTGAGAGGGCAGCATAAACACAATAAATATTTCTTCAGAGAATCCTTGGACTTGCAAGGCTATTAAACCAGTCAATCCTAAAGGAAATCAGCCTGAATATTCATACGGACCAACGTTGAAGCTGAAACCCCAATGTTTTGGCCGCCTGATGTGAAGAATTGACTCATTAGAAAAGTCCCTGATGGTGGAAAAATTGAAGGTGGAAGGAGAAGGGGATGACAGAGAATGAGATGGTTGGATGGCATCACTGACTCGATGGAGACGAGGTTGAGCAGGCTCCAAGAGTTGGTGATGGACAGGGAAGTCTGGCGTGCTGAAGTCCTTGGGGTCGCAAAGACTCAGACACGACTGAGTGACGGAACTGAACTGACATATACATATAAAATCCTAATACAGGCTCAAAATGGAAGTACTATGCCAAGAGTTATCGGGGTCCTGCCCCGATATGACCCAGGGTATCCTCGGGATGAACGGCGTCGGCGTCAGAGAGAGAGAGAGAAAGAGAGAGAGAGACAGGGGCTGATGATTCCTTGGTTTACGCTGGAGACCAATAAAACCCCAGCACAGGGCTTGCTCTGTTTACGTAGGCCGCAGGCGCCCTCTCAAATCACTTGAGGCACCCCACCAGGGCACCCCCTCGAGTGGGTCTTAGAAGCCCAGGCAGATAAGTAAACTCAGAGGGCCCAGCGCTCCAAGGATCTCAACCAGAAAACGGAGAATAGAGAAAAGGATGGAAAAAGAGAAAGAACGACACGGGGAGACCAAGCTTCAGTGAGCAAGGCCCAAAACTTTATTTTCCAGTGCTGCTTTTATACCCTAAGTTATGCGCATAAGAAACAGAGAAAGGAAGGTATAGATTCACACCGAAATCACGTGGGGTCAGCAGTCTTGACCCTTATCAGGATCAGGGCTTATTTTTGTGTGATAAAAGTTTTAGGTGATTTACATCATCTTCTGGCCAGGGGGCCTGCTAACAGTTTTATGGCCCTCTCTCCTGACAATAGGTTAGTTAGCAAGTAAAAGACTTTTCTTTTAAGGTGACTTTCCTAAAGTTAGGTGGTAGACACATAACAAAGTTACATACCGGTGTAGTGAGCTGCAAGAAAGGAATTTATTAACTTAAGATCTGATGTGGTTAAATCAAAGGGTTAATATATTTCCAAGGATACAATAGAGGAAACTGCAGCAAGCATTGATTCAACAATGAAATCTTTTCTAGTACTATTCTAGTGATTTTAACTTCTTCAACAGATTCCTGCATTTTAGGAGCCCGGACAAACTTGTCATGCAAGTTAGAAAGCTATCAGAGGGGCTTGGATTGGAACACTCCTATTAAGCCAAGGAGAACTTTTAAACTACAGCTCTGAATTAATGTTTTCAGAGAAAGGTGGTTGGGGGAAGCCCCTGTAAGTATTAGAGGACTTGGTAAGAGGCGTAAGATAGTAAAGCAGTCAGATTCCAGTTTTCTTTGGGGTAGATGCTCAGGTAAGTCCAGGGGGCTCCTCGAGTCCTGATTAGCCTTTGCCCGTCAGGCCTCTTCCCCAGTTGACCTTTGCCACGGGTAGGATTTCCCTTGCTGGCTCCCGGCATCTCCCCCTTTTTTATTTCTTAAAATAGCCAGATGTAGTTTAGCTACGAGCTTCTGACAATACAAGGAAGAATTATAATGAGAAGCAAAATTACAGCAGCCACAGCAATATAGCTGAAAACAGTAGATAGAATGTTTTTTCCAGAAATGAAGTTAGAGAAAGTATGAAAAAAGTCATTTGCTACTCCTGCGGCAGTAAAATCTAGTCGGGAGTGTTCCAAGGTCTTTATCTGATTATGAAGTTTTCCTAAATCTAAACTAATGCTGGAACTGTTCCAAACCCCCAAAATGTGGCTTTTAATTTTCTCCCAGTCATAATCTGTGTCATTTACTCTTAGGGGTGTAACACATATCCACCGATAGTCAGCATGACAGGACAATGCCAATTTTACTTTTAAAGCCTGTAATTCAGTCCCAATATACATCATCGCCTCTTCTAGGGCATTTACCCTTATTTCTTGCTTCCTATCTATAACTTCCTGTGTAGCTAGCATTAGAGAAACATTTTTGGACATATTGTCAACATATTGAGCAGTAAGTACTTGTTGAGTCAATGACACTGCTGCTGCAGTAACAGAAGTGATTGCTACTACTAAAGCTGAAATTCCTAGGATAAGCAAGCCCACAAATCGTCACGGTCACATTAAATCTTGTAGTTGTTGTAGCACAGCAAGACCATAGTTATCATACCAATGAGTAGTTAAAGTTACAGGCACCATTAGATAGGGTGGTCATTGTAATATCACAAAAGAGCAGACATTGTATTGGGGAGTCAGAGAAGATGAGAGCATACATTGTTTACAAGACACTACATTAGGTCCGCCTGAACAATTCATACATATACTAATTCTCTCAGAGTGATTAGTAAAGAGAAAAACATAGGGAGATGGTAAGCAAAAATATTTTTTGGTCAAATTAGAGTAATGGGGGCAGTAGCGGCAAGCAAAGTACAGAAGCAAAAATGCATTACAGGAGCATTAAGTTCTACATTAGGTTACAGCGTCTAATCTGAAATCACACCCATAATATCATTTTTCAGGATATCTGGGAAATAGTTATTTCCCAGGATGTTTGAACCATAGCTACTTTATTTTGACTTTTAATTGTAATTTTTTTTTTTTTTTATGACCAAAGCAGATGTCACCATTAATGACGTCAGTGTTTTTCTAGGTATGAGAAGATGCAAGAATTGGAAGTCATACTCTGGACCACTGTCTTACTAGCCTCCTGATCCAGGAAAATATTCCCTCTTGTTGCTTTTTTTCATACCCAGAGTCACACTATTACAATTACTGATCTCATATGGAACTGCATATCAGCATTATATCACAGGCTCAGTGAAACAAGTGACATAGAAAATAATATAGCCATAGCTAGCAGTTATTAGTAAAATAAGAATTATCAGTCAAGAACTTTTATTAGATAAAGCTTGGTATACCCCAAGTCACCTGACTTCATTTGTTAAATGACTATAGCCTGGTGTTAATCTCCTGGTTGTACATTATGGAGCATCTGACCTTTATCGAACTGTCTCAGCAGTGAGTCTTAGTAAACACTAGACCTTAATTAACAAAACTAGAAACTTAATTTATTAATTTACAAAACTTAATATTAGAAGTCTAAGAAGTCAGGAAAACATTATAAATGATCATACGAATCAGGTCCAGCGTCTTGGGCAAGCTGTCTACGTCTGGTGTCATCGTCTTCTCATCCTGGTGTAGTGTAGTTTCTTCTGAAAAAAGTCCTTCCATCCAGGTTGGAGACAGTCCCTTAAATTATGTCTTTTTTTTTTTTTTGTCCTGGTTGCAGGTCATGAGGCATCTGATCTTCATCCAAAGATTAAGTAATCTACTGAGATAAGCTTCAGAAACAAACTTAGGGTGTTCTTTAAGAATTCAATTAAATTTTATATTAATATCACATAACAGCAAAGATCTATTCAGGAAATGAGTCTTAGTAGATACAGACTTCCGTTAACAAACTTGAATTCAACATTCATTGAAACATCTTTTTTGGTTTTTTTTTTTTTTTTACTCTCATTTTTATCAAATATAACCAAATTAAGACTTGTTTACAAAATAGATCTGTTCTCAATAAACTTGACCTGATTATTTATATAACCATAGACTTTTTTTTTTTTTGGTGAAACTTTTATGGAGTCTCAAACTTAACTTTAAAATAAAACCTTTCAGGGCTAGCAAAATCATCCCAAAGGCTTATCACAGATTTCGCCTAACAGATCTAAGTGAATTCCTCCCTTTATTTTTTAGTGAGATAACCTTTCTAATTTATCTGATAAAGTTACTGGAAGCCTAAGAGTTTCCAGTCTCTGAAGGGGTCAGATAAAAATGTTAAATGCTTTAATTTGTTTAATAAATACCATTTTACCAAATTACTGTTAAATCATAATTAGTTTGAGGGGAAGGTTTCCTAAGATCTGGGAAAAAACAGATTTAAACCAGTAATTTTTCAGAAACCATAAAAGTTATAAGCATATTTGCCAGTTCATTAGGTCTTTTTGTTAACCTTTTTACAGTCAGTAGGTTTCCCACTAGAATCTTTTAATTTCTTACCCAGTTTAGAAACTTATATTTATCCTAAAGTCCTTTCCATAAATCTTTTGGAAGAGGAAGAATTTTTACAAGAAACTTGGTTAGTGCTGTGATAACACTTTAAGATAGTAATCAGAATTATGGCAATATTTTACCTGAATATATCAGAATTTATGTATAAATTGTTTCTAGGATATCTGTATTAGTAACATCTACCATACAATATAGCCGAGATTTATTATTTACTTGACAATACTTTCTATGTAATTTAATCATGGAAGTTGAACCCAATTACTCTAATATCTCGCTTTGGGATGTTTCAGGGGCCCTCTGAAGCATCCCAAAGTTAGCTAGAAGCCAAAAGTGCTTCATCAGATTGATTTAGAAAGTTTTGTCAACAAATATCAGAAAGGTTTAGAGCATTCAGTCAGATGGGATTATAGGTCACTGTGAAATAATAGATATTTACTCAGCCATAGTAACAATATAGGATTTTAGAGGAAAATATGGAACAGACCACAAAACTTAAATCTATTGTCAAATGCAGTCTAAAATCTCAAGAAAACGTTTATTTATACACAAAACTCTTTCCTTGGGGTCCACTTTCCACAAAAGCTTTTTATAACTTTCTGTACCCATTTTTTCTCCCATCCTGGAACAGCCAACTGTAAGTCAGACCTACTACCTTTTTCCCTCATAAAATGTAACTTCATTCTTCATACCCTCTTTACTGAACACACCCATCTTACTTCCCTTAAGCAACCAAGAATTGACCTTTATATTAGCATTCTATAGATTGGTGAACATAAATACCAGTGATAACTTAAAAAAATTTTAGCGAACATCTCAGGATGGCATCAAACATTATTTATTAATAGTCTAAAATCTTTAGTTTTTTTGTAAGTTAGTATTTAGTAGTGAATGTTTCAGAATCTTATTTTATTTGGAAATGACCTAGCTAGTCAATAAACTTTTGTTACTTAATTTAGCACAACCTTAGAAATTCAGGTTACCAAAATCTAGAGAAACTGTTTTAGACAGACATTTTTAATCTTAATAGAATTTATCTAAAAGCTCATATCTCATTTACTTTTTTATTTTTTATTTATTTATTTATTTTTTTAGAGGTACCTTTTTTGCCAACAAACTTATGACAGATATAATAATATAACAATATTTAACTTATAATAAACCTAGGTACAATGAAAATATGCTTAATGTTAATGACTCTTAGACATGTCTATATTGGATTAGCAAACAAACATTAATACTAGATATTTAATATTTACCAGTTCACGTGACTCTGAAACTCAGGTTAATTTTTCTTGTACTTAGAATTGTCTGATTTGTAAGCGCTTATTTATTTTTCAGGCCAATTAAATTAGAGCTCACAGCTTCAGCAATATTGTAAAATAAACAAGAAACAAAAAACAAAAGACACACACTGAGACATACATAAATCCAGACAGACAGACTTTAAAGTCTCTTGTTTCTTACAGGTCGGGGCACTCTGGCCAGTTGTCTGCATCAGGAGGAGACCAGGGACAAAAGTGTCCCAGTTGCGGCCGCTGGGTCTGGTCCATTGGCAGGCAAGCTGGCCCCTGAGTACCTCGAGTACTTTTTTTAAAAAACCCAATTTTAACTGCATTCGGTCTTCATCGGCCCCAAATTTATCAATTTTTGCCTACATTCCCTGCGTAATATGTTCTGGGCCATGTCTGCCAAAGTATATTAGGTTTGAGACCGCGAGGGTTAACTCTCATATGCAAACTATTTGTAGTAGTGGGACAATGTGAACAAGAACGAACAATCTCCCGAGCAGATTCTAGAGGAATCTGAAACTGATATCTTAAAGCCATAGTATTTTGATGGTGCAGTGAGTGAGAAGTTTGGGCCTCTTCAAAAGCAGAGGCCACTGTAATCTTGGTCAATGCATCTGCCAAATCATTGAAAGCATTTAAAGGGCCAGGCAGCCCAGAATGAGCTCGAATGTGGCCAATAAAAAATGGTCGGTTTCGCTTCCAAATTTGTTGCTGTAATTTAGTTAGCAAATGAAATATTGTGGTTTTATTTTCAGGCAGAACTGCAGTCTCAATATGTGGGAATAATCTGACTACATAATGAGTCAGAAAAAAGGTTGAAATCTTCTTCTGCAAACATGACAAAGGCTTCTATAACAGCTGTGAGTTCAGCTCTTTGAGCTGAAGTCTCCTGTGTTTGCAGAACCTTATGTTGATTTTTTGTAACTATAGAGGCTCTGCCATTAGCTGACCCGTCAGTAAAAGCTAGCTGAGCGCCTGGAATGGGGAGTTGTCTGCACCTAACAGGGAAGATAACCGGGTGTCTAGATATAAAATTTAACAAAACGTGAGGGTAAATGATGTAAAATTTGACCAAAATAGTTTCCTATAGCAATTTGCCAATCTTCATCAAACATTAAAAGAGCATCAAGCTGTTCTTTGTTATATGGAATTGCAATCTCTGATGGCTCTTTACCAAATAGTTCAATGCTCCGCCTTCTTCCTTTTAATATCAAAGTAGCTATCAGCCCCGGATTAGAAGCCACTATCTTTTTTGCTTGAGCAGGAAGATGGACCCATTGTAAGGGGCCGTTTTGCCATAAGACTCCCCTAGGTGCAATGGGGGTAGCTAAGCAAAAGAATTGCCAAGTGGCTGCTAAATCTATTTGTTTTACATAACTATTAGATAGGGCGTTTTTCACTGTAAGCAAGGCTTCTTGAGCCTCAGTAGTTAATTGCCTTTTTGAAGCTGGGTCGGGATCCCTGCGCAAAATGTTAAAGAGAGGTTTTAGCTCAGTAGTGGTTAATTTTAAGTAAGGCCGAATCCAGTTAATATCACCTAAAAGTCTTTGAAAGTCATTAAGAGTAACAAGATGATCTTTTCTTAATTGTAGTGGGGCATGAGTCACTGTTTCTGAATGTATAATCCTTCCTAAATAAGTTATGGGTGGGCTGGTTTGAATTTTTTTTTTCGGGGCAATTTTTAAGCCTCTAGCTGATAACGCCTGAGTTAACTCTTGGAGGACAGTTTGTAAGTGAGCTCTATCTGGATGAGCTATTAAAATATCATCCATATAATGAATCATATATACCTGCTCATATTTAGCCCTAATATCTTGTATAGCGGTATTAACAAATTTTTGACATAAGGTGGGGCTATATTTTTTTATTTCCTGAGGTAACACTTTTTATTGAAACCTCAAATAGGGCTGTTTAAAATTTTCTGACGGCAGGCTAAAAGCAAATCGCTTTTTATCCATGGCGTTTAAGGGAATAGTGAAAAAGCAGTCTTATAAATCAATTACAATTGTATTATATCCCTCTGGAACAGCTACTGGGGAGGGGAGTCTCGGCTGTAAGGCCCCCATGTTCTCCATAGTGGCATTAATAGCCCTAAGATCTTGTAAAAGCCTCTCAAGGTGCAGATCAAACTCATCTCCAGGGCTAGAGAGAACTCTTTTCTGGGGAACTTCCAGCGGTGGTCTCTCGCCCCTATAAGGGGGGGGAGGCAAAGGGGGACGAGAATGTCCCACATATTTGGTCTCTAGTTTTAGAGAGCCTTTCTGATGTTTAGATTTTGAGGACAGTTTATTTGAGGATGTTTTTTTCAAGCTTTTAGGAGTATCAATAGCTAAAAGGTATTCATCCTCATCAGAATGGTATTGATCTATTATCTCATCTAAATCTTCCTCATCTTGAGGAGGAGCAGAGGGTGAAACTTGTTCTTCTTTTTCATCCCCGCTTTCTGAATGACTATTGGTGTTCTTGGTGGCTACCATAATCTTTAAGTCTTGATAACTAGGTATAGTCTCTTTATTTCCACTACTTTCTTTAATGGGTGGTCGTTTAGATTCATGGGCAGGATCTAGAGCATCTCTGATTATATTCCATAAATAAAAGGTATTGGTGGGCACTTTTTCTGGACCCTGCTGAGTATAGTAAATTTTTAGCTGTTTTCCCACCTTTTCCCAGGTATCTAAATTAACAGTGCCCTCTTCCAGAAACCAAGGACACTGGTCTTGAACAAAAGTAATTTACCTTTTTTGACTTTAATTCTTTTTTTCTTTAATAGTTGTAAAATGACTCATATAAAGAGTTGTCATCCTTTTGACTTACTGTTACCCGTGTCTGAAGTTTTAGTCTCTTAAAGAAAGTGTAAACCCTTCCACTTTTACTCACCCTACCTATCTTATGCAGGGGGGTTCCGGAAACCCTAAGTGGGATCCTTAGCCGTCCCGAAAACTGGACAATGGGGGAGACTTACCCTCGGAAGCCTGGTTCGGGCGCCACTTATCGGGGTCCTGCCCCGATATGACCCAGGGTATCCTCGGGATGAACGGCGTCGGCGTCAGAGAGAGAGAGAGAAAGAGAGAGAGAGACAGGGGCTGATGATTCCTTGGTTTACGCTGGAGACCAATAAAACCCCAGCACAGGGCTTGCTCTGTTTACGTAGGCCGCAGGCGCCCTCTCAAATCACTTGAGGCACCCCACCAGGGCACCCCCTCGAGTGGGTCTTAGAAGCCCAGGCAGATAAGTAAACTCAGAGGGCCCAGCGCTCCAAGGATCTCAACCAGAAAACGGAGAATAGAGAAAAGGATGGAAAAAGAGAAAGAACGACACGGGGAGACCAAGCTTCAGTGAGCAAGGCCCAAAACTTTATTTTCCAGTGCTGCTTTTATACCCTAAGTTATGCGCATAAGAAACAGAGAAAGGAAGGTATAGATTCACACCGAAATCACGTGGGGTCAGCAGTCTTGACCCTTATCAGGATCAGGGCTTATTTTTGTGTGATAAAAGTTTTAGGTGATTTACATCATCTTCTGGCCAGGGGGCCTGCTAACAGTTTTATGGCCCTCTCTCCTGACAATAGATTAGTTAGCAAGTAAAAGACTTTTCTTTTAAGGTGACTTTCCTAAAGTTAGGTGGTAGACACATAACAAAGTTACATACCGGTGTAGTGAGCTGCAAGAAAGGAATTTATTAACTTAAGATCTGATGTGGTTAAATCAAAGGGTTAATATATTTCCAAGGATACAATAGAGGAAACTGCAGCAAGCATTGATTCAACAATGAAATCTTTTCTAGTACTATTCTAGTGATTTTAACTTCTTCAACAGATTCCTGCATTTTAGGAGCCCGGACAAACTTGTCATGCAAGTTAGAAAGCTATCAGAGGGGCTTGGATTGGAACACTCCTATTAAGCCAAGGAGAACTTTTAAACTACAGCTCTGAATTAATGTTTTCAGAGAAAGGTGGTTGGGGGAAGCCCCTGTAAGTATTAGAGGACTTGGTAAGAGGCGTAAGATAGTAAAGCAGTCAGATTCCAGTTTTCTTTGGGGTAGATGCTCAGGTAAGTCCAGGGGGCTCCTCGAGTCCTGATTAGCCTTTGCCCGTCAGGCCTCTTCCCCAGTTGACCTTTGCCACGGGTAGGATTTCCCTTGCTGGCTCCCGGCAAAGAGTGGTGTACTACATAATATATATGTTTTCATAATCTATATGTGAAAATAACCACAGATGAAGACCTCTATGTATGGTTAAGATGATTCAAGAATCTGCACAGGTACAACAATAAGGCCAGTAAATATTTATTCATACCCACATATACTCTGGAGAATCCATTGGACTGCAAGGAATTCAAACTAGTTAATCCTAAACAAACCAGTCCTGAATACTGAATACTTCATGTCCAATGGCAGAGAAGCAACAGCCAGAAAGAGGGAGGGGCAAAATCATATTTAGAATCAAACTCCATACCCAGCAGAGACTTTCAGAGGTCTCAAACAAACCTTGTGTGCACTGGGACCCAGAGACCTCACAAAAAACAAGACAGGACTGTGTATGAATGTCTCCTGTGGAGGTATGGGTCAGCAGTGTACTGATGCAGGGTAGGGACTCTGGGTGCAACAGACCTGGGTGTGGCATAAGCCTTCTTGGAGGAGGTCGGCATTAACCCTACCATAGAGCCACCAGAACTTACACGGGGCTGGGAAACAGACACTTGGAGAGTACAAACAGAACCTTGTGTTCACCAGGACTCAGGAGAAAGGAGCAATGGCCCCACAAGAGACTGACCTAGGCTTGCCAATAAGTGTCCAGGAATCTCCGGTGGAGGCATGGGTCAGCGGAGGCCTACTGCAGGGTTGTGGGCACTTACTGTAGTAGTGCATGTATGGGGCCTTTTGAAAGAGGTCCCCATTATCTTCATTACCTCTGCCACAATTCGGCCTCAGGTCAAATAACAGGGAGGGAACACAGTCCCGCCCATCAACAGAACATTTTATTAAAGATTTACTGAGCATAGCCCTGTCCATTAGAACAAGACCCAACTTCCGCCTCAGTCAGTCTCTCCCATCAGCAAGCTTCCATAAACCTCTTATCTTTCTCCATCAGAGGACAGACAGACTGAAAACTGCAATCACAGAAAACTAACCAATCTGATCACAAGAACCACAGCCTTGTTTAATTCAATGAAACTGATCCATACTATACAGGGCCACCCAAGACGGGCTGGTCATGGTGGAGAGTTCTGACAAATTGTGACACACTGAATAAGGGAATGACAAATCACTTCGATATTATTGCCTTGAGAACCCCGTGAACAGGATGAAAGGGAAAAAGATAGGACACTGAATGATGAACTCTCCAGGTTGGTAAGTGCCCAATATGCTACTGGAGATCAGTGGAGAAATCACTCCAGAAAGAACGAAAAGACAGAGGCAAAGCAAAAACAACACCCATTTGTGATGTGATTGGTGATGGAAGCAAAATCTGATGTGATAAAGAGCAATACTGCATAGAAACCTGGGATGGTAGGTTTCTTAACATTTGTTAAGGCAAATTGGAAGTGGTCAAACCAGAGGTGGCAAGAGTGAACGTCAACATTTCAAGAATCAGAGAACTCAAATGGACTGGAATGAGTGAATTTAACTCAGAAAACCATTTTATCTACTACTCTGGGCAAGAATCCCATAAAAGAAATGAAGTAGTCATCATAGTCAGAAAAAAAGTTTGAAATGTAGTCCTTGAATGCCATCACACAAACAACAGAGTGATCTCTCTTAGCTTCCAAGTTCAGTTCACTTCAGTTACTCAGTTGTGTTTGACTCTTGGCAACCCCATGAACTGAAGAACGCCAGGTCTCCTTGTCCATCACCAGCTCCTGAAGTTTACATAGACTCATGGACATTGAGTCTGTGATGCCATCTAACTATCTCATCCTAAGTTGTCCCCTTCTCTTTCTGCCTTCAATCTTTCTCAACATGAGTTCCTGTTCAAATGAGTCAGCTCTTTGCATCAGGTGGGCAAAATACTGGAATTTCAGCTTCAACATCACTCCTTCCAAAGAACACCCAGGACGGATTTCCCTTAGGATGGACTGGTTGGATCTCCTTGCAGTCCAGGGACTCTCAAGAGTCTTTCCCAACACAACAGTTCAAAAGCATCAATTCTTTTGCACTCAGCGTCCTTTATAGTCCACCTCTCACATACATACATGACCACTGGAAAAACCATAGCCTTGGCGAGGTGGACCTTTGTTGGCAAAGTAATATCTCTCCTTTGTAATATGCTATCTAGGTTGGTCATAACTTTCCTTCTAAGGAGTAAGCGTCTTTAAATTTCATGGCAGCAATCACCATCTGCAGTGATTTGGACCCCCTCCAAAAAAAAAAAATAAATAACGTCAGCCACTGTTTCCACTGTTTCCCCATCTATTTGCCATGAAGTGATGGGACCAGACGCAATGATCTCAGTTTTCTGAATGTTGAGCTTTAAGCCAACTTTTTGCTCTCCTCTTTCACTTTCATCAAAGGCTTTTTAGTTCTTCTTCACTTTCTGCCATAAAGTGGTGTCACCTGCATATCTGAGGTTATTGATATTTCTCCTGGCAATCTTGATTCCAGCCTGTGCTTAATCCAGCCCAGTGTTTCTCATGATGTACTCTGCATATAAGTTAAATAAGCAGGGTGACAGTATACAGCGTTGATATACTCCTTTTCCTATTTAGAAAAGTCTGTTTGTTCCAGTCTGTTGTTCCATGGCCATTTCGAACTGTTTCTTCCTGACCTGCACATCAGTTTCTCAAGAGGCAGGTCAGGTGGTCTGGCGTCCCCATCTCTTTCACAATTTCCACAGTTTATTGTGATCCACACAGTCAAAGGGTTTGATATAGTCAATAAAGCATAAATGCATATTTTTCTGGAAGTCTCTTGCTTTTTCCATGATCCAGCAGATGTTGGCAATTTGATCTCTGCTTCCTCTGTCTTTTCTAAAACCTGCTTGAACATCTGGAAGTTCAAGGTTCACGTATTGCTGAGGCCTGGCTTGGAGAATTTTGAGCATTACTTTACTAGTGTGTGAGATGAGTACAATTGTTCGGTAGTTTGAGTATTCTTTGGCATTGCCTTTCTTTGGGATTGGAATGAAAACTGACCTTTTCTAGTCTTTAGACCACTCCTGAGTTTTCCAAATTTTCTGAAATATTGAGTGCAATATTTTCGCAGAATCATCTTTTACGATTTGAAATAGCCTAACTGGTATTCCAATACCTCCACTAACTTTGTTAGTAGTGATACTTCCTAAGGCCCGCTTGATTTCACATTCCAGGATGTCTGCTTCTAGGTGAATGATCACACCATCATGATTATTTTTTTTTTCATGAAGATCTTTTCTGTATAGTTCTTCTGTGTTCTTGCCACCTCTTCTTAATATCTTCTGATTCTTTAGGTCCATACCATTTCTGTCGTTTATTGAGCCCATCTTTGCAAGAAATGTTCCCTTGGTATCTCTAATTTTCTTGATGCACCATTTAGTATCAAAACAATCCAAGTCTATGCCCCAACCAGTAATGCTGAAGGAGCTGAATCTGAACAGGTCTGTGAAGACCTACAAGACCTTCTAGAACTAACACTCCCAAAAAGATGTCCTTTTCATTATATGGGACTGGAATGCAAAAGTAAGTCAAGAAACACCTGGAGTAATAGGCAAATTTGACCTTGTAGCACACAATGAAGTAAAACAAAGCTAACCTAATTTTGCCAGAACACACTGGTCATGGAAAACACAGTTTTCCAACAACACAAGAGGAAAATATACACATGGACATCACCAGATGATCAATACTGAAGTCAAGTTGATTATATTCTTCGTAGACAAACATGGAGAAGCTCTATACAGTCAGTAAAAATGTTGGGAGCTGATGTGGTTGAGATCATGAAATCCTCATTGTCAAATGCAGGCTTAAATTGAAGAAAGCAGGGAAATCCAATAGATCATTCAGGTATGACCTAAATCACATTGCTTATGATTATACAGTGTAAGTGACAAATAGATTCAAGGAATTAGATCTGATAGACAGAAGGCCTAAAGAACTATGGATGGAGGTTCATGACTCTGCCACTGAGGCAGGGATCAAAATCATACCCAAGAAAAAGAAACGCAAAAATGTAAAACGGTGGTCTGATGAAGCCTTACAAATTTCTGTGAAGTGAAGATAAACCAAAGGCAAAGGGGAAAAGGAAAGATAAACATATTTGAATGCACAGTTCCAAAGAATACGAAGGAGAGATAAGAAAACTTTCCCCAGTGATCTAGGCAAAGAAATATTGGAAACAATAGAATAGGAAAAAATAGAGGTGTCTTCAAGAAAGTTGGAGATATCTAGGGAATATTTCATGCAAAGATAGGCACAGTAAAGGAAAGAAATTGTATGGATCTAAGAGAAGCAGAAGTACTAACAGTAGTCTTTTTGATTTCTCAGTAGTGATATCCTGTTGCAATCTAACTTCTCATATCACTGACAATAAAGCAAATGAGGCACATTTCTAGAGGCACCTTTCTTCATTGAATTGCAGTTACCTATTGGCATTTCCTTCCTAATCGTGTGGTTTATTCTCGTTTTTATTTCAGTGTACACCCCCTGGCCATATTGTAAGGGTAGTTATTGTTTAGAGCCCAGCCACCTTCCGAATAGTCAATGTCCATCAGCCCACAGTTTCAGGCTGCTGTTCCCAAAAGGGGCCACAAGGAGGCAGCATTTCCTCGGGTTCGCCTCTTCTCACTGTGGTAGTTGCATCTTTAGAGATATGCACAGTCTCGGCTTGTAAATGAGGGTTGAATGAATTAGAGGAAGCCGCCGAAAGCGTGTGCTTGCTTCCTTCTTGGTTTTATTGAAGTTAGTATTTCTTGTTTGACGAAGCTGATGGATAGAATTGACTTTGACATAACTGCACCGATTCTTACTCCATTACACCAGTACACAGAAGCATTCAGCAGCAATTATTTCTTCCGACCTGCTCTCAGAAACTGTGTAATACGTCACTCTTGCTATGTCAGTCCCTATAGATAAAGTATTTGACAGGTATTTGTGGGATTCCATGAATTTCTGCCTTCCAATATAAGCGTTCCTCATACCCATCCTCTTTGCTAAGCATCAGTGTGTTCCCAGCACTGTGTGTCCATTTCACTTTGGAGAGGAAAATTCAGAGATCATTACACTGAGTGAAGGGGGGTTAATTCAAGTACATTCATGGGAGGCAACGGAGATGTGGGATACAAAAATCCATAGCAGTGAGCACCCACACAAAGGTTAAAAGGATATCCAACCTGGCGAGAAACTTAGGGGAAGCAGAGGACCCTGGTGGATGGAGGGGATACATCTGGAGCTTGTAATTAGTTTTGTCCCAAAGATACATATAATATATGGAATCCACGTAAAACTACTGCAACAAGAGGGGCAATTGAAACATGTTCTAATAACATCTAGGTGAAAATAAACACAAGTGAATACATCTAATACTCTCAGTGCCATGGACAAAGAATCTGTTCATGTAAAAAAAAAAAAAATATATCCTTGTAAATCAACTTATGTAGAATAGAAATGTTTACTTAAAATCCAAGAGTGAGGAGACACCATTTTTGGTGTCATCCTCTGGCTCATTATACTCTAATGTAAAACAAGTCTTGAAAAAAGCTCCAAGGTGGGGGAGGCCAACCTAAAAGAAGAGGGAATAAAGAAACCTTGCAGCATGGAGGCTTTTCTCTGTAACCACAGACTGAAAACTATCGCTGATTGATATCTGATATTCAGAAGGCCACTGGACTCGACATGACACCTACCCTTGAACATGTCAGGAGTGAAACATCCAAAAGTAAATCAGTAAATAAAATGAAACAAACAAACAAACTGGAAACTTTCAGGAAGTAAACATCAACAGGTAAGTACAACTCAAAATGCTTTCCAAAAATAAAAAGCCCATGGACAGTGCTCCATAGGATTTCTTCTCAGAGATGCAAAATCCAAACAGCCATGAGCCATCAACTCTTAGCACTGGAAAAGGCCACAATGAACAACAGTCCAGACATAAAGTGTATGTTGTCATTAGTCAGGGGGGTCATTTTATAATTGTGGAGGGAAATCAGTGAGGGGAGAGAGTATGAGAATAACTGTCCAAGTACCTTTATAGAAGAAAAGAGGTAGAAAGTATGGCATGGCCCCTCTATTCCAAGGACACCTCAGAAATTCACAGATTTGGAAACCACACAGCCCAAAACATGCACTGCAGGAGTATTTCTGATGCCAAGAGATAAAAGTAAGAGAAATACACTGGGACGGAAAAATCAATGAATCAAGAAATGGGATACGGTTTCATGACGGAATATGACTCAGGTATTGAAACAAGAAATAATGTCATTGTCAGAGGTACAGATAAGTGTGGTGATAATCAGACTCAGTGAAGAAGAACAGATTAGAGAGAGCTATGTTAGAGGATTTACCTTTCAAATGGGACAGACAATATTGCTGGCAGAGCGTGCTCCAACTAACTGGAAATGAACAGCAAGTGCTGGGAACTCCCTGATGCTTAGCAAAGATGATTGGTGGGAGATAGTCTTATATTTGAAGGGCGAAATTCACGGATTCCCACAAATACCTGTCAAATACATAATCTACAGGGACCAACTTCGCAAGAGTAATGTGCTATACACTTATGGAGAGCAGGTCAGAGGAAATAACCACAGTTGAATACCTCTGTGAAAACTTGTAAGGGAGCAAGACTTGGTAGAGCTACAACAAAGGCAATTCTGTACATCAGCTTCATGAAACGAGAAATATGAACTACAGTAAAACCTGAAGGAATGAGACACAAGCATTTGGGGGCTTCCTGTAGTTCTTCCTACTCTCATTTCCAAGCAGAAATGGAACATACCTCTAAAGATGCAGTTACCATAGTAACAGGAGAAGAACTAGAAGAAGTGCTGCTGCCTTGTGTTTGCTCTCGGGAACAGCAAACTTAAAACCTGGGATAATCGACACTGATCATTCACAAGGAGGCGAGGCTCTAAATGTTACCTACACTTACAAAATCTAAAAGGGTCGCACGACAAAAATCAAAAGAAAGCAACTCGTACGATGAGGAAGGAAACTTCAACAGGTAAATACAATTCAATGCTTAAAAAGAAGCTTCTGGAAATGTGCCTCAGTTGCTTTCTTATCAGTGATATGAAAAGTTAAACTGCAGTGCAATATCACTACTCAGAAATTACAAAGGCCACTATTTGAAACTATAAAGACAAGAAAGAGTAGAGCAATATTAGGAAAGGGGATCCTTATACGCCAGTGATGGGTGGTAAACCTTCGAAGCTGTGTGAGCACGACTCAAAGAGCCTCAGAATCACAAATTGAGACAGATGATGTCACGTGGTGGTTCCTCTCCTAGAGTATTTGAGAGGCCAACAGATTGTGGAAAACACGTAGCCACACCTTCACCCCCAAAGACATATGCTGAAGCAGGATTCACAATGCCCAAGAGATGAAAGGAAAGAGAATTGTTGGGTGCACATGAAAAGAGAAAGAAATGAGACAGAGATACACAATGAACTATAACGCCGACATTATGAAAATGAAAAAAAAAAAAAAAAGCCGTTTTCAAGGATACAGAGAAATCTAGAGTGAATCACAGTATGTAAAAAAAGGGCAGGTTAAAGAGATATCACATCATATAACTTCCAGAGAGTATTTAAGAAAAATGTTGGTGGCGATGAATATCCAAATAAGAGTGAAATGGACTTATACTCCTGGTAACTAAATTATGGTTAACAAAGAGTATTGGTGGGTGAGAGGCCTAAAAGTGAAGGCTGCAACAAATTTATTCCCTCAAATACCTATGTAATTCATAATCCACATGGACCTCCAGTATCAAAACATGTCCTCAACAGATTCTAAAAACTGCTGTGATGGCAACCACAGGTGAATACTTTCAGGTATTCGTGGATGGGAAGGAAAAATTAACTCACTGCAACAACTACAATGGTGCAAATAGTCTTATATGAGAAAGAAAAGTTTCACTTAAAGAAAAAACCTCAAAGGATAAAGAGACAGAAGCTTTTGGTGAATTTCTACACCCAGAAATGATGTCATTTTCATTATAGGGGACGCGAATGCAAAAGTACGAAGTCAAGAAACACCTGGAGAAACAGGCAAATTTGGCCTTGGAGCACGAAATGAAGCAGGGCAAAGGCTAATAGAGTTTTGCCAAGAGAATGCACTGGTCATAGCAAACACCCTCTTCCAACAACACAAGAGAAGACTCTACACATGGACATCACCAGATGGTCAACACCGAAATCAGATTGACTATATTCTTTTCAGCCAAAGATGGAAAAGCTCTATACAGATAGCAAAAACAAGACCAAGTGCTGACTGTGGCTCAGATCATGAACTCCTTATTGCCAAATTCAGACTGAAATAGAAGAAAGTAGGGAAAACAACTAGACCATTCAGATATTACCTAAATCATATCCCTTATGATTATACAGTGGAAGTGAGAAATAGATTTAAAGGACTAGATCTGATAGATAGAGTGCCTGATGAACTCTGGACGGAGGTTCGTGACACTGTAAAGGAGACAGGGACCAAGATCATCCCCATGGAAAAGAAATGCAAAAAAGCAAAATGGCTCTCTGAGGAGACCTTACAAATAGCTGTGAAAAGAAGAGAAGCGAAAAGCAAAGGAGAAAAGCAAAGATATAAGGATCTGAATGCAGAGTTCCAAAGAATAGCAAGGAGAGATAAGAAAGCCTTCCTCAGTAATCAATGCAAAGAAATAGAGGAAAACAACAGAATAGGAAAACAGGAGATCTCTTCAAGAAAATTAGAGATATCAAGGGGAAATTTCATGCAAAGATGGGCTCGATAAAGGACAGAAATAGTATGGACCTAACAGAAGAAGAAGATATTAAGAAGAGGTGGCAAGAATACAGAGAAGAACGGTATAAAAGAGATCTTCACGACGAAGATAATCACGATGGCGTGACCACTCACCTGGAAACAGACATCTTGGAATGTGAAGTCAAGTAGGCCTTAGAGAGCATCACTACGAACAAAGCTAGTGGAGGTGATGGAATTCCAATTGAGCTATTACAAATCCTGAAAGATGATGCTGTGAAAGTGCTGCACTCAATATGCCAGCAAATTTGGAAAACTCAGCAGTGGTCACAGGACTGGAAAAGGTCAGTCTTCATTCCAATTCCAAAGAAAGGCAATGCCAAAGAATGCTCAAACTACCGCACAATTGCACTCATCTCACACGCTAGTAAAGTCATGCTCAAAATTCTCCAAGCCAGGCTTCAGCAATATGTGAACCGTGAACTTCCAGATGTTCAAGCAGGTTTTAGAAAAGGCAGAGGAACCAGAAATCAAATTGCCAACATCCACAGGATCATGGAGAAAGCAAGAGAGTTCCAGAAAAACATCTGTTTTTGCTTCACTGACTATCCCAAAGCCTTTGACTATATGGATCACAATATACTGTGGAAAATTCTGAAAGAGATGGGATTACCAGACCACCTGACCTGCCTCTTGAGAAACCTGTATGCAGGTCAGGAAGAAACAGTTAGAACTGGACATGGAACAACAGACTGGTTCCAAATAGGAAAAGGAGTACGTCAAGGTTGTATATTGTCACCCTGCTTATTTAACTTCTATGCAGAGTACATCATGAGGAACGCTGGGCTGGAAGAAGTACAAGCTGGAATCAAGATTTCTGGGAGAAATATCAATAACCTCAGATATTAGGATGACACTACCCTTATGGCAGAAAGTGAAGAGGAACTCAAAGGCCTCTTGATGAAAGTGAAAGAGGAGAGTGAAAATGTTGGTTGAAGCTCAACATTCAGAAAACGAAGATCATGGCATCTGGTTCCATCACTTCATGGGAAATAGATGGGGATACAGTGGAAACGGTGTCAGTCTTTATTTTTTCGGGCTCCAAAATCACTGCGGATGTTGATTCCAGCCAGGAAAGTAAAAGACGCTTACTCCTTGGAAGGAAAGCTATGACCAACCTAGATAACATTTTAAAAAGCAGAGACATTACTTTGCCAACCAAGTTCCATCTAGTAAAGGCTACGGTTTTTCCCGTGGTCATGTATGGATGTGAAAGTCGGACTGTGAAGAAAGCTGAGCACCGAAGAATTGATGCTTTTGAAGTGTGGTGCTGGAGAAGACTCTTGAGAGTCCCTTGGACTGCAAGGAGATCCAACCAGTCCATTCTAAAGGAGATCGACCCTGAGTGTTCATTGGAAGGACTGATGCTGAAGCTGAAACTGCACTACTTTGGCCACCTCATGCGACGAGTTGACTCACTGGAAAAGAGTCTGATTCTAGGAGGGATTGGGGATGGGAGGAGAAGGGGACGACAGAGAATATGATGGCTTGATGGCATCACCGACTCGATGGACATGAGTTTGAGTGAACTCCGGGAGTTGGTGACGGACAGGGAGGCCTGGCGTGCTGTGATTCATGGGGTCGCAAAGAGTCGGACACGACTGAGAGACTGAACTGACTGACTGACTGACTCTGTCTCTTTTACTCTCATTTACAATCAGGACTGGGATAGGCACAGAGGCTGCTGTTACCATAGCAACAAGAGGAGGGAAGGAAGAAATGCTGATGGCTTGTGGACATTTTCCCTAACAACAACCTTAAAATGCTTGCTGATGGACATGTTATTTACAAGGGTTCTGAGCTCTAACCAATATCCACCCGTAACAAACTGCCAGCGTTCAAATGGGGGAGAGGGGGGAAGTAAAGTAAACACAGAGGAAGCTAACAGGAAGAGGATACAAACAGGTAAACTCAATTATGTGTTTCTTTTGATAAAGCACAAGACAATTTGCACACGGGGTGAATTCTGAAAGATACAGACATCTAAGCTATAAGGACATGATCACCTCTGCCTGAGCACTGAAAAAGGCCACTGTCAAATTCTGGACATGGTATCAATGGTAGAGTAGAAGTAGTTCAGTGGATGCTTTAGGATAATGGTGGGATGAACCTGATAAGAGTCACTGTGAGCATGACTAGAAAAGAGCACTCCCATGAGAGATAAAAGAGATGTAGAGACAGTATGATAAATCAGGTCCTCTCCTATAACATTTCAGAAATGAACAGATTTAAAACACCACACATCCCAAACCAGGTCCTGTGGCACAGAACGTTAAGGTGATGAGAGTAAAGATTGCCTACATGGACAGAGGAAAAGATAAAGAAATGTGATATTGGTCTAGAGTGAATGTTGAATCAAGGATTGAAATGTGAAAGTAGGCCATCTTCAAAGATAAATATAAATCCAGAGATCAACACACTGAGTGAAGGAGGCTTGATTCAAAAATCATCATGGGATGTAATGAAGAGGTGGGATATGAATATCCACAGCAGTGAGCACCCACACAAATGTGACATGGATATCCAAACTGTCAAGAAATGTATGGGTAGCAGAGGACCCTGATGGATGGAAGGGATACATCTAGAACTTGACATAAATTTCCCCCACAAATACATATAAAATACGGAAACCACAAAAACCTACGTCAGCAAGAGTGGTAGATGAAACATGTTCTAATAATATATAGGTGAAAGCAAGCACACCTGAATATATGTAGTAATCTCAGTGTCACTGAACAGGAATCTATACATGTAAAACCAACTCACCCTTGTCTTCTACTTAAAAAGGTTAGGAACATTTACTTCAAAACTCCAAGAGTGAGGAGACACGAGGTTTGGTGGCATCGTTTGGCTCGTTCTACTCTAATGTACCACCAGGCCAGACAAAAAGTCTCAGACTGCGGAGACCATCCTAAAAGAGGAGGGAATAATAAAACCTATCAGCATGGAGAGTTTTCTCTGTAACAACAACCTTAAAACCATCACTGATGGACGTCAGATATTCACAAGTCCAATGGACTCGATATGACACCTACCCTGGAACATGACAAGGGTCACTCATGCAAAGAAAAAGAGAAAAAGAAAATCTAGAATACTCTTTGGAGAAGGCAATGACAAGCCACTCCAGGACTCTTGCCTAAAAAATCCCATGGATGGAGGAGCCTGGTTGGCTGCAGTCCGTGGGGTCGCTAAGGGTCGGACACGACTGAGCGACTTCACTTTTCACTTTCACACATTGGAGAAGGAAATGGCAACCCACTCCAGTGTTCTTGCCTGGAGAATCCCAGGGACGGGGGAGCCTGGTGGGCTTCCGTCTATGGGGTCACACAGAGTCGGACATGACTGAAGTGACTTAGCAGCAGCAGCAGCAGAATGCTCTTAGGAAGAAAATATTAACAGTTCAATACAGTTCAAAGTGCTTTTAAAAATAGAAAAGAAAACAGAATCACTGAATATTCCCAAGGATGCTGGGCTTTAAAAGTTATCTATCTTTCAAAAATTGCTCATGGGATCTTGTGAATAAAAACTGTCCAGTAGCACATAGTATCTGGAAGAAAATATCAACAGTTAAATACAATTCTCAGTGTTTCTTTAAAAGCACATGAAATATAGTTTATTATGTGAATTACTGTGAAATTTTTTGGGTCCATCTCTTTGTGATCCAGGAGACCATAGTCCACCAGGTTCCTCTGTCCATGGAATTTTCCAGGCGAAAGTTATGGAGTTAGTTGCCATTTCCTCCTAAAGGGGATCTTCCCAAAGCACAACTCTTTTGGCTCCTGCCTATGCAGGAAGATTCTTTATGACTGTGCCACTTGGGAATACCAGTGTATCATTAGAGATACACAGATTATACTAATGAGTTATCACCTCTGAGTAGTGAAAAAAAATGTTAAATATTGTACATGGAAGACATAGTGGAATAATATTTTTAAAGTGAACTCTTTGTATGGAAATAAAATAAAACCTCGAATAGCCAAAGCAAACTTGAGGAAGAACAATGGAACTGGGGGAATTAACCTGCCAGACTTCAGGCTCTACTACAAAGCCACAGTCATCAAGACAGTATGGTACTGGCATAAAGACAGAAACATAGATCAATGGAACAAAATAGAAAGCCCAGAGATAAACCCACACACCTATGGACACCTTATCTTTGACAAAGGAGGCAAGAATATAAAATGGAGAAAAGACAGTCTCTTTAACATCTGGTGCTGGGAAAACTTGTCAGCCACTTGTAAACAAGAATGAAACTAGAACACTTCTTAACACCATACACAAAAATAAACTCAAATGGATTAGAGAACTAAATGTAAGACCAGAAACTTTAAAACTCCTAGAGGAGAACATAGGCAAAACACTCTCCGACATAAATCACAGCAGGATCCTCCAAGACCCACCTCTCAGAATATTGGAAATAAAAGCAAAAATAAACAAATGGGACCTAATTAAAATCAAAAGCTTCTGCACAGCAAAGGAAACTATAAGCAAGGTGAAAAGACAGCCTTCAGAATGAGAGAAAGTAATAGCAAATGAAGCAACTGACAAAGGGTTAACCTCAAAAATATATAAGCAACTCCTGCAGCTCAATTCCAGAGAAATAAACGACCCAATCAAAAAATGGGCCAAAGAACTAGACAGACATTTCTCCAAAGAAGACCTACAGATGGCTAACAAACACATCAAAGGAAGCTCAACATCATTCATTATCAGAGAAATACAAATCAAAACCATAATGAGATACCATTTCACACCAGTCAGAAGGGCTGCTATCCAAACGTCTACATGCAATAAATGCTGGAGAGGGTGTGGAGAAAAGGGAATCCTCTTACACTGTTGGTAGGAATGCAAACTAGTAGAGCCATTATGGAGAACAGTGTGGAGATTCCTTTAAAAACTGGAAATAGAACTGCCATATGATCCAGCAATCTCACTCCTGGGCATGCACACCGAGGAAACCAGAATTGAAAAAGACACATGTACTCCAATGTTCATTGAAGCACTGTTTATAATAGCGAGGACATGGAAGCAACCTAGATGTCCATCTGCAGACGAATGGATAAGAAAGCTGTGGTACATATACACAATGGAGTATTACTCAGCCATTAGAAAGAATACATTTGAATCAGTTCTAATGAGGTGGAAGAACCTGGAGCCTATTATACAGAGTGAAGGAAGCAAGAAACGAATACACCAATACAGTATACTAATGTATATATATGGAATTTAGAAAGATGGTAACGATAACCCTGTATACGAGACAGCAAAAGAAACGCAGGTGTATAGATCAATCTTTGGGGCTCTGTGGGAGAGGGCAAGGGTGGCATGATTTAGGAGAATGTCATTGATATATGTATATTATCATTTGTGAAATGAATCACCAATCCAGGTTCGACGCATGATACAGGATACTGGGGGCTGGTGCATGGGGATGACCCAGAGGTTGGATAAGGGGAGAAGGGAGGTGGGAGGGGGGTTCAAGAAGGGCAACACATGTACACCCGGGGCAGATTCATGTCAATGTATGTCAAAACCAACCAATATAATATTGTAAATTAATTAGCCTCCAATGAAAAATAAATAAATAACCTATCTGGTATGGGGCACTTTCTTACGGTTACCCTAGCAAAGCAATACACTTATTCAATTTCAAATGAGGCCTCTGTTTCTTGCCTAGGTTCTCAGGGAAATGAAACAGGTAAAGAACTCTTACACATAAACTAATAATCCTCACATATTCCTAATTCTCCCTAAGAGCTTTCACTCTATTTTAGAGACTGAACTGGTCTAGAACTTATTGCTGATTCATGGGCAGATTTGACCTAGGCAATATTAGAATGAGAATAATTTGCAAGAAGTTGTAGAATAAAATAAGTATATCTGGAAGGCATCCCAATCTGGTAAAAGCAAAAACTTCCTCTCCTTTTATCCTTACCGTAGATCTCTTTTTAAAGCCCTAGGAGACAAAGGGTAGTTACCAAGACATTGCTGCCTATTTCTGTGGTAATATCACAAAGTTGTGATGTCATGGCAACCATGCCTCCCTCAACCTCCTGTAGCCAAGACACTAGGCTGCAATACCCATGGGACAGCCTGGAGGATCACACACTCTTCCAAACTATTGGAACCACCCGTGCTTTTCCCATGGAGAGTTTTCTAGGCATGTTGTGTCATCTTCTCCAAGACAGAATTTGTAGTCTATGACCACAACTCTTATCATCAGTCCTCTGGATTCCTGAGATCCCCAAGAGACCACCATTCCAGCTTGAAAACTACAAGTCTGAAAAAAATAAAAACAATTAGGAATACAATCCAGTCCAAACTGAAGAGCTTCAACCCATAGAGATGTGCATGGTTCTCAACCCCACAAGGGCCCTGATTACCGGGAACCAGCGAGGGAAATCCTACCCTTGGCAAAGGTCAATTGGGGAAGAGGCCTGACGGGTAAAGGCTAATCAGGACTCGAGGAACCCCCTGGACTTACCCGAGAATCTACCCCAAAGAAAATCGGAGTCTGACTGCCTTGCTATCTTACGTCTCTTACAAAGTCCTCTAATACTTATGGGGGCTTCCCCCCAACCACCTTTCCCTGAAAACATTAATTCAGAGCTGTAGTTAAAAAGTTCTCCTCAGCTTAATAGGAGTGTTCTAATCCAAGCCCCTCTAATAGCTTTCTAACTTTCCTGACAAGTTCGTGCGGGCTCTTACAACTATGAATGTGACTGTTTACAGCCTCCCAGCCATGCAAGGACAGAAAGCCTAATATTCTAAAATACAGTAATCTGTTGAAGAAGTTAAAATCATTAGAATAGTACTAAAAAAGATTTCATTGTTGAATCAATGCTTGCTGAAAAGTTTCCATATTTTCTAATGTATCCTTGGAAATATATTAATCACATATAGAGAAAATAAGTAGTATCCTTTGCTTTAACCACCTCAGATCTTAAGTTAATTAATTCCTTTCTTGTAGCTCACTACACCCTTGCCTTACAGGAATGTAACCTTGTCATGTGTCTTTGGAGAATAGCGCCTGACTTCAGGAAAATCACCTTGAAAGAATATAAGCCTTTTCCTAGCTAACTAACGTTTGTTAGGAGAGAGGGCCATAAACTGTTAGCAGGCCTCCTGGCCAGAAGATGATGTAAGCCACCTAAAACTTTTGTATATCATGAGACATACCAAAGTACGCCCTGATCCTGATAAGGATCAAGATTGCTGACCCTGCGTGATTCTGGCGTGACTCTATTCCTCCCTTTCTCTATTTTTTATGTGCACAACTTAGGGTATAAAAGAAGCACTGGAAAATAAAGTTTTGGGCCTTGCTCACTGAAGCTTGGTCTCCCCACGTCGTTTTTTTCTCTTTTTCCATCCTTTTCTCTATTCTCTTTTTTCTGGTTGAGATCCTTGGATCGCTGTGCCCTCTGCGTTTACTTATCTGCCTGGGCTTCTAAGACCCACTCGAGGGGATGCCCTGGTAGAGTGCCTCCAGTGATTCGAGAGGGCGCCTGCGGTCTACGTAAACAGAGCAAACCCCATGCTGGGGTTTTATTGGTTTCCTGCATAAACCAAGGGATTATCAGCCTCTGTCTCTCTCTCTCTCTCTCTCTCTCGCTGACGCCAACACTGTTCATCCCGAGGATACCCTGGGTCCTTATCAAACAGGTTTCCGATGACTGATGAACAGCAAAACCACAGTTCCAGGCAAGCTCACAGTTAACACTTGCTGCCGTGCCAGGAACATATAACAAGTACAGATAGAATGCAGAATTTAAGTTTTCTACCAACTCGAGAGATTGTGCCAAAAAGACCCTTCAACCTTCCATTTTTGCCAAGTGTAAAGGATAGACTATACTGCAGCACATCAGGTGAAAATCACACTCAACTGAGAATATTTAGAGTTAACATTAACAGGCAAGAGGAGATGTGGGTCGGATGTTCACGCAACTTGAAGTAATATAAAAGTCTTTTGTGTCAGTTTCAGAGAGAAATTTTTCCACTGCCAGATGACCCAGGAGACAGGATTCAAATCACTAACAATCAAATCAGACACAATTCAGGGCCACATCCCTCTATGGAACTTAATCAAGAAGTTCCAGTGCAGGCCTGTCTGCAGCCTTTAATTGCCATTCCTCAAATGATTTCATTCAATCACCAGACAGTTCAAAATATGGACAATGGGCTAGTGGAAGATGTTGAAGACTATAAGAACAGGGACAGAGAATGGTACAGATTGGTGATAAGATGGAGGAAGATGGAGAGGAGAATGAAGGGAAGATTTCAGAGCTAGGATCTGGGTTTTTGAGGTAGTGGGAGCTCCTCCTGATCTGGTTACTGGCTTTGGGTACATATTTCAAATTTTAAAAACCAACGTTTTCTCTGGCCTAAGGAACTTTTGCAATATTTATGCCTCAAAGTACTAGACTAGACCAACAGTAGTCATACAGTTTATAAATTCAGGAGATATTATTTTGGGGAGGGGGAGTGACTTGTGGGAGACTTGCTGTATCAGACTTGTTTGAACACATAGCCTACTTAATCAAGCTGGAGTCAGGATTCAGCTATATATAGACAATTATCTTCTGCATATTTCAATTATGAGATCATATAACAGCATATCTGGGATTTCATTTTTTCTCTTTGAATATTTTTCTACTTGTACAACAGGAACATAGCACTATCTTGGAAATCATATTATTGTATTTGGACTTTTCTGTCACCTTTCCAACTGTTCCAATTGTGCTTAATGACTTCCAGTCACTAAATATGGCCCACTTTATACTAACTCATGCCAGAGGCTGTCAAGAATATGTAAAATGCAAATGTACAGACAAACTAACCTTCTGAGGAGTTTTTGAAATAAAGAAATACCATAGGAAAATAAACCATGAATTGGTTGATTGACATATTAGTGTCAGGAAAATCTGATGAAAATTCAGCAAACCTTGTAAATAGTTTATTTATAATTATCAATAAGTCCCTATTTCTCCTAGGTAGTTCTCATGAAGTCTGTCTGCTCCTTATATACACACTGCCTTTAGTTGATGATCCTGTTTGATCTCAAATGTAAACCACACTTTTCAACTTCTTCCTTAGACTTCAGACAGGAATACTGATGATCTCATTGGCCATCCTCTTTGTTTTACTGTAAAAATCAGAAGTCTAGCCCGTTTCTACTGACACCTTCAAATATATCCCTGTAGAGGCCATCCTTTCATGTTCCTAACATTCTCTCCTTTTTCCCCTGAGGATCCAGATAACTCATTCAATACTTGTGTGTTTCTCATAGAGTCCATTGTGACCACTCTCATGATCTCTTATCAATCTTACAAACTATGAAATAGGCAAATAGGTTAAGTGTTGGGGAAACTTCACTAATACCTGAGAACTTTTTCATAAAAAGGACAAGCATCCTTGCTGAAACATTCTGGGGAACAGACTACTAGATTGGTGGGAATGAATACAAATGAGATTCATATCCTTACTGTGGAAAGTATTGTGGAATAAAGTGAAATCTATAAGCTCTTTCACTTGTGATTTAAAAATGCATGACAGCATGGCGTGGAAAAGACAGGAGGCAGAGCCATGTACCTTTGGGAGACAAGTTTGTGCTTCTCTGATTCTATGACAGACATGCTCAAGTCATAAAGAAGAGTGTACCTACTTTATGGTAGGAAGTAGATAGGAAGTCGGTAGGAAGTATTTGGGCCTCAATGCTAAAATTTACTCACTTCAGAGCAAACCATTTTACTCTTTCCTTCTCTGCTGCTGCTGCTGCTAAATTGCTTCAGTGGTGTCCGACTCTGTGCGACCCCACCAGGTTCCTCTGTCCCCGGGATTCTCCAGGCAAGAATACTGGAGTGGGTTGCCATTTCCTTCTCCAATGCTTGCAAGCATGCTAAATTTCTTCAGTCATGTCTGACTCTGTGCAACCCTATGGACAGCAGCCCACTAGGCTCCTCGGTACAAAGGATTCTCTAGGCAAGAATACTGGAGTGGGCTGCCAATTCCTTCTCCACTTTCCTTCTCTAGACAAGGGAAAATTTAAGTTAGAGCTTATTATTCACAAATAGAGAGAGAAATATTCCGATGGATCAGGCTTCTTAAGCCAAGACAAGGCTTATTTCAGATGACAGGAAGCAAGTTCCAAAATGTGAATGGAGGAAAGAAAGCACAACACTCACCTCATAGGAAAACAATTTTTACATTTTGTAAAGAAAAGAAACATCCAATAGTCTGTATATAAAAAAAAAAAAAAAAAAAAGCACAAAAAAATTAGATAAAGGCCTAACCCTTCGGTATGAACCAGATGAAGTCCTACCAGAAAAGAAAGAGCATTTTTGTATCTGACATTAAGTTCGATGCCTGCTCAGTTGTGTCTGATTTTTTGTAACACCACGGGGTGTAGTTGACCAGGCTTCTCTCTCCTTGGGATTTTCCACGCAGGAAAACATGTGCAGCTTTTCATTTCTAACTATATTTCACTAAGTTAGATTTGTAAAGCTGAATGAAAATATTATGTGTGTATTTTTTTGCACCTTTTTCAAAACAAAGCAAACCATATAAGCTCTTTGCTCCAGAGAGTCTTTATGATATTAAAAATTTGTACTTGTGAATGAGTCACATTGATAATATTATGGACTGGGATGAGTCAAGGCAAATAAGTGACAAATTAAATTGAAATATTAACTTCTAGAAATCTGGCCTACCTTACATTCAGTGAGAGCAATTGTGTTTCTAAACCATATAACAACAGAAGAGCCATTCTTTTTTTTTTTTTTTTTTTCATCATTCAATACCTAGGGCAGGAGAAATAGGTAGATAGATGGAGTAGAGTACACAGAAGAGGAGCATAAATCTCTGTGTCAGACACAGTCAATTTTCTATATTTTCACTTTCTTTCCTTCTAGACATCATCTTCTCAGTTCAGTTCAGTTCAGTCGCTCAGTCACGTCCGACTCTTTGTGACCTCATATCTTCCTAATAAGTGTAATGATGCTGCAGATCTTGTGATGTCTTGGTGTTGGCAGTAAAACAGGTCCATGGCCTGGGGCAGTGATTTTCCCTCAGGGACCCAGGAATAAGTCAATAGGTCCTGTGTTTATGTTCCCTGTAAGAGGATCTAGGGATCAGGTTTTGGCAACACCCAAATAGACATAGAACACATAGGCATGCACTACCAGTTGCAGATTAGGAATTTGTTACCATTTGTGCCTCCTGGACATGGTTTGCAACAAACTCAATAACTACCACACATAGTGGTAGGCTTTATACCTACAATTAAAATACAAAGTACAGGTGATGCTGGGTTGAAGAAAGGCTGGAAATGTATCTAGAAGTATCAGCACCAATGAGGAAATCATGCAGGGGCTGATTGTTGTTAATGACAGCTTACTACATCTGATGTAAATAAACATATTTTATAGCATGCTACAACTATGTAGAACAGTGGCTGCTTATGCTGTATTTCAAGGATGGCTGTAACATATTCCCTATTAGGTCCTACTATCTATTCCTGCCATCCTATCCCTATTAGAAATATTCACAGAAAAGGAAATACCACTAATTTTGCATCCTGACACTAGAGCTACTGTATATCTTAGAGTAGGGAAGGGGCTTAGAATCAATCTCTTCTACTCATACTAATAAGAAAATACAGCATTCCAAGACTGTAAATCAGATAGGGTCCTCAAAACTCTGTTTATTCACATTTTTACTCCACAGAATAGACATGAGAAACTTTCTCTCCTCCACTAAAACTTTCTGATGAGTTTCACTGTTGTAGAAACCATAGTGGCTAAGAGTCAAGTGGCATTCAGACATGCAAAACAAGAGCGTTTATTCAGCAATGGTGTAGGGTCAGCAGAGGCGCCTCCAGAAGTATGTGCCTGGACTTTGTTTTGGGTATCTTTTATACAGCACAGACTTCCAGGTCTTCAGGTCTTACCTGTTCAAGCAGCTCAGATCCCTCCTCCCCAGGCAGCTTAGTTTCCCAGTGATGAACTGAGCAAGCAAGATGACATAAGTGGAGGTGTTGAGTGGCGCGCAAAATGTATTTTAGTAAGATACCAGAGGCAGAAGTCATAAAGTTATTATTCTAGAAGAGGTTGCTCTTCTAGTTGGGGGTTTCCACCTCATTCCCCCTGCTAATGCTCAGATTGTATCAGCAGCCATCAGAGAACATAACCCATTAACTGCTGACATCCTTTAAAAAATAGCATTTGGATAGCCATTTTCTGTTCAACAACTGCCTCTATGAACCCCGTTACAATCCTTAATAAAGGGGTGTGATGCAGGGAATAAGTAGGTACATACCAAGTAAGACTGCCAATCACTCTCTTAAACCCTCCTAGCCAGGAGAAGCATCCTCCAAAGTGGACCTCCATATCCCATCCCTTCCGAATGAACTGAAACATGGGTAATCTTCCTGGTATTTTTAGCTACGTCTGTCACAGCCTTTCCATTGTCATCTATTTGGAGTCACCAGCCAGTTTGGTTGAATTTCCCAGAATCTTCTCCTTCCTCCACTAGGAACTAGCCTAGTGCCAGATGAATATGAGTGATGGCAAGACTCATCCTGGATTGTTGCTATGCCAGCAGTTCCAAGGCAGTAGCTTTATTGGTGATAATCTTAGCACTACTTGTAGTTGGATTATTCTATTTAGCATATAAATGGGAGTCCTGTATCCGCAATTCCCATCTTGTTCACATGTGGCTGGACCATAATATTGAATAATTCACTGGGTAGGCCAGTCATTTTTGCCCCATTTTTAATGACCTCCTATTTTGGCAGACCGCCTTCCCTGATGTTTTAAATTTTTGTTGATTGGGACACTTGGCATGTCTCCTTGTGAGCCAGGTAAGAAAAAAAAAAAAAAAAACAGGTTGAATCACTACTACAGTACAAGTCCCTTTCGTTTGGATAGGAGTTGGGAGTAGGTCCTTTTCCCACCAATCCAGACAAGCACTTCTGAGGCCTGCCATAGTTCTGGGTTTGAATAATTAAGATGCTCCCAATAAGTGCTGATAACTGGAGCTGCCAAGAATGGATCAGTGCTGGACTGTTCTCCGGTACCGTTATGTAATGACAGAAACTGGGAGGAAGAGCTGTCATGGATTTTCCTTTTCCCTTTAGAGGGGTCCCAGTACAAGGTTAGGGTTCTGCTACCATGAATGACTATTGTTCTCAGCATTATAAAAATGACTCTTAAAATTTTTTTCCTATCCCAAGCATAACCTATTCCCTTTCAGTTTAACCATTTCTCACCTATTGTAATTGTGCACAGAGTGCAACTCCAGATAGCACCCCACCACCACCCACCTCTTGATGATCGAATCCACTGAAATATCTGGAGGGCTTCTAATCCCATGCCCCTCCATGGCCACACCTAGTTCATCCAGGGCCCTCCACAGACTTAGCAATTAGTGATACCCAGTTCTCAGGCTACCTCCCCAGCTAGATGAACAAAAAGACTATTTTCCACATCATGCATTTCTAGAATGTTTTTTATGGAAGTTTGGAACTGGTCATGTAGTCCCTTATTGCCTGGATTGGGGTACATCCCCTTGGATCTAGTTGTAGTGGCTCAAGGATGAGGTATTTTCACCAAGGGAGTTAAATAGGTGTAGGACTCTTTAGGCCAGACTCAAAGATTTGTTGAGCCACAGTCATAGCATATTACTTCTCCAGGGGTGTCAGAACACCACCCATCATCTACCCATTGTAATCTGACCTTATGATGATACTTTCAATAAAGTTTCCATCCCACCACAAGGAACATTTAGAAACAGAGTTATAGCATGCAGGTGTCTGGTGTATATAGTAGGTGAAAGAGGGACATGCCTTTCCTATAAGATCAAAAGTTGTATAGTCAGAACAGTCAACCTGGTTTCTAGATGGAGCAGAGATCTTACAACTTAACAGAGATGCAAGGGGAAAAAAAATAAGTTGATTTCATATATAAGTTGTTAACTGTAAGAGAACCCCCCCTCCCCCAAATAAAGAGTATGAGGGAATAGGTGAAGTAGAGAGATAGTACACTGCAGGGGAGACAGAGTAGAATCCTATTTCAAATAGGATAAATAGAGGGTGTTCCAGTTCAATTAATTGCCAATACATCTGTTGTTCACTGGTCCTGACGGTTCCTCAATTTTCTGTTGTGTGTTGCCTAACCAGCTTCTGGTGTGCCCAGAACAAGGCTTGGAATTCTTGTTTCCATCTTCCCTAGGTCAGGTGCATGGGTCCCCATGGGTTGAATTTTGCTTCCCACTTCTCTTCGCTATCAGTTGGGCCTGTGGGTTTGACTCTGGAGTGATTGATCCGAGCATATATACCTGTCATATTGAAAGCACTGGGGGTGGATAAGGGTACAGAATATGGCCCTCTCCACATTGGATTCTAGGGCTCTTCCAGTCTTTTACCCATATTTGGTTCCCGGGTAATTGGGGCTGTACTCTTATGCCTAAGGATATGGGTATCCTATCCATGACCCATTTGTGTATTTGGGAAATGGTGTGTCCTAATCCTTGCAGCTGTTTACGTAAGTTCAAGACTCACGGATCTCTGGTTTCCCATCTTAAGCTGATCAGAGGGGTCAGCCATCTGTACAGAATTTCAAATGGGGAGAACCCCATCCCTGCCCAAGGTGAACATCTCACGTCAAGAGGGCCATGGCAAACTGGTCTCCTGACAGTCTGGCTGGTTTGTTTGAGCATTCAATTCATACATTCTACTTTCCCTGAGCTCTGAGGGGAGTAAAGCAATATGCAGTTTCCATCAGACCTTCAAATCCCTTGTCACTTGTTCTACTTTCTCAGCTACAAATGCTGGTTCATTGTCTGACCCTATGGTGAAAGACATCCCATATCTGGGGACAATAACTCGGAGGAGTGCATTAGTCACTTCTCTCACCTTTTTGGCTCAGGTTGAAAAGTCTACAACCACCCCATAAAGGTGCAGATGATAACTAAAATGTGTCTGAGTCCTTGGTTTAGAGAGACTTTAGTGAAGTCCATTTCCATATCATCAAATGGGGTTAGTCCACAGTACTTTGTCCTTGCCAGCCTAAAAGATCCCTGGCAAGCATTATTTTATAAACAGGCTATACACTGCTTGGGACAGAAAAGTTGAGTTGGGGGAAGGTGAGTGATGAGATAATATCTGCCTACCAAGGTCTCTACAGTGGTTTATATCTTTCCAGCTGGTTTCCCCTTCTCTCATTGTTGGGGTCCCATTAGGGCTCATCTTTCAGGAAGGTTTCCCATGCCCAGTTCTCCACGTCTAATTGACCCCCTGGGGCATAGGCCTAAAGCTATTTCTAAGCCTATGTCATGATTCATTGGGACTCCTGGGTGATGATCATGGTGAGAAGATGCCTACATTTCACCCAAGTGGGTGAGTGAGTCAGGGTAATGAAATCTAGGAGACTGATGAGGACCTGAGTTTGTTTTCCAGATTTTGAGAGGGGAATGATGCTTCTAGTTTAGAATATCTATGGTGTAAAATGGTTTGTAGGAGAAGATAGTTTCACTCTCTTGTAGAGTCCCATCAGAGGCAATATGCTGTTGTCCCTGGGTCTCCCTTAGACGCATTTGAAGTGCTGAGACAGCTGACAATTGCGCTGACCAGGCATACCTGCCCATTGACGGTGGGGTAGCTGGCCTTGGGAGCATGATAGCTTCAGAATCATCAGGAGAAGGTGAAATGGAAGGCAGTGGACTGTCTGGTAAATGTGGATCTGCTGCTCGCAACAGGAGATCCGTGGTGACATAAAGGGCATTTGAGGCACATCTTCAGCCTAACCTTAGAGGAAAGGTGGTTCCTTTTTCTGGAATGAAGCCTTTTCTCTGATTGAGTCACAAGAAACTTATATTGCCCCTGACCTGTCATGCAGAACTGAACCAAGAGAGGCTTTAACTTGGTGATTTCTAACCACTGCTCAATAAATGGAAATTAGCCTGGGTGACCAGCGTCCCTGGTCACAATTCTAAATACTGATCAGACAATAGGCACATCTAAGGTCCCATTTAAGGATCATCTGACCCCCAAAGAGAGTCACTCTAGGAGGCAAAGAGTGCACAATTTTTCAGGACTCAATTTTACATGGGCTGGTCACTTGGGGCTCCTGACCTTGCATGTTTCCGGCTCTACTCCTCTGGTTTATCCCGCCACTCCTGACAGGACACCTGCTCCTGCTCCTTAACCACCACCACTTCCACCTTTTCCATAATATCTTGCAACTGGAACTCCTACTGGATTCTCGACATCTCACCCTCCTCCAGGGCCCTTTCCTCCACGGCCTCCGCTCTGAAGAGGGCAGCTTCCTCACGTGGGGAGCCACCTGGTTCCTGCATCCTCCCTGCCACCTCCACAGACCTTGCCACAGTGCCTGCACCCTAAAGACCTGGTCTCACAACTGAAAAGATAAAGGGTCCCAGGTGTTCCCAGCTTCCTCTGTGAGTGACTCACTCTCCACTGTGCCCTCTCAATGATAATGACCTGGGTCAGCTGCAAAGGACCTGGACTTGACAGCAGTGCTGGTGGTCTGTACAGCCTGCCCACAGGTTGCCATCATCCTCTGGTGAGATCTAGCTCTTTCTAAAGGTGCCCTCAGATTGAAGAAAGCAGTGGAGGATGGCATGGGGCAAGGGACGCATGCTGGGCCCTATTGCCCAGGCCAAGCATTCCCCATAGTCTGCTAGAGCTGTGAGTCATGTCCAGGTTGCTGGGAAAAAATCTCCACAGATCACGGGGAAGGTAATGGGTGGCACCCTCCAAGGACACTTCCCTAGTCAAGGGGGAATCACCATAGGTCTCCAGTACTCCAGCACTCCAAAGTGGCTGCCTCTTCTCTGCTGAGTGTGGGCATCTAGACACTTTGCATCTTCTTCATCTGGCCCCACCCAGGCGCCTGCTGTCATTGACTAGGCCTCTGGAAATTTGAAACACTGGTTTCCACTCCCACATTCAAAAAGTCCACTCCTAAGTTGTGCAGGATCTTAACCACTTCCCTGGTGGCTCAGAGGTTAAAGCGTCTGCCTCCAATGCGGGAGACCCGGGTTCGATCCCTGGGTCGGGAAGATCCCCTGGAGAAGGAAACGGTCACCCACTGCAGTATTCTTGCCTGGAGAATCCCGTGGACGGAGAAGCCTGGTAGGCTACAGTCCACGGGGTCGCATAGATTCGGACACGACTGAGCGACGGAATGGTAACGGAACGGTAAGTTGTGCAGGATCTTAACCACTGCGTGCTCTCACAATGTGTCCAATGAAAGGCATGGGTGCAATGTGGCTGGGGATTTTCCTCCACTGGTCAGAGAATTGAAAGCTGTCTGGATGATAGAGGAGTGTGCACAAAAACATCTTTTTGCTACAGTTGAGTTCCTTTGCTCAGGGGAATCAGAGCCATAGGGTACAGAGCTTTCTCTGTGTCTCTCTGTCTCACTTGCTGGTATGCACTGTTTCCCTGCCCATATTTCTGTGTGTGTATTAGGGGCTTAGTGTCTATATGTCTCTCTCTCCAACTGGTATCGTTGCCCTCTACTACTCTCTAGACAGCAGAGCTCAGAAAAGACACTTCAGTTCAGTCACTCAGTCGTGTCCGACTCTCCGCGACCCCATGAATCACAGCAGGCCAGGCCTCCCTGTCCATTACCAACTCCCAGAGTTCACTCAAACTCATGTGCACAGAGTCGGTGATGCCATCCAGCCATCTCATTCTTTGTCATCCCCTTCTCCTTCTGCCCCCAATCTCTCCCAACATCAGTCTTTTCCAGTGAGTCAACTCGTCGCATGAGGTGGCCAAAGTATTGCAGTTTCAGCTTTAGCATCTGTCCCTCCAATGAACATCCAGGATTGATCTCCTCTAGAATGGACTGGTTGGATCTCCTTGCAGTATAAGGGACTCTCAAGAGTCTTCTCCAGCACCACAGTTCAAAAGCATTGATTCTTCGGCGATCAGCCTTCTTCACAGTCCAACTCTCACATCCATACATGACCACGGGAAAAACCATTGCCTTGACTAGACAGACCTTGGTTGGCAAAGTAATGTCTCTGCTTTTTAATATACTATCAAGGTTGGTCATAACTTTCCTTCCAAGGAGTAAGCATCTTTTAATTTCTTGGCTGCAATCAGCATCTGCAGTGATTTTGGAGCCCCAAAAAACAAAGTCTGACACTGTTTCCACTGTTTTTCCATCTATTTCCCATGAAGTGATGGGACCAGATGCCATGATCTTTGTTTTCTGAATGTTGAGCTTCAAGCCAACCTTTTCACTCTCCTCTTTCACTTTCATCAAGTGGCTTTTGCCCGGTGGCACAGATGCGAGAGACACTGGCCCCAGCGCAAATGACCATGCAAAGAGGAGTGACTGAGAGGAGCTACCCCACGCCTGAGGCCAGGGCCAGCGGCCGAGAGGAGCTGCCCCACGTCCAACAGGAAGGTGGCTGCGCAGGCACACGAGGGTCGAGAGGAGCAACTCCACGTTCAAGGTCAGGAGGGGCGACCTTGAGGAGATACCCCTCGTCCAAGGTAAGGTACAGCGGCTGCACTTTGCTGGAGCGGCTGTGAAGAGATTTTCCACGACCAAGGTAAGAGAAACCCAAATAACACGGTAGGTATTGCGAGGGGGTATCAGAGGGCAGACACACTGAAATCATAATCACAGGAAACTAGTCGATCTGATCACATGGACCACAGCCGAATGTGGTCCACTGGAGAAGGGAATGGCAAACCACTTCAGTATACTTCCCTTGAGAACCCCATGAACAGTATCAAAGGGCAAAATGATAGGATACTGAATGAGGAATTCCCCAGGTCGGTAGGTGCCCAGTATGCTACTGGAGATCAGCGGAGAAGTAACTCTAGAAGTAATAAAGGGATGGAACGAAATTCTTCAGTACCATTTTTCTAGATTCTGTATATATGTGTTAGAAGATGATATTTATCTTTCTCTTTCTGACTCACTTCACTCTGTGTAATAGGTTCTAGCATCATTAACATAATTCAAACTGACTCAAATGCGTTCATTTTTATGTCTGAGTAATATTCTATTTTGTATACATACCACCACTTCTCTATTCATTCATCTGTCAATGGACATCTAGATTGTGCCCATGTTCTAGCTACAGTAAATAGTGACGCAATGAACAATGGGATATATGGGTCTCTTTCAATTTTGGTTTCCTCAGGGTATATGCCTAGGAGTGGAATTGCTGGGACATATGGTGGATTTTTCCCTAGTTTCTAAGGATTCTTCATACTTTTTTCAATAGTGGCTGTATTAATTTGCAGTCCCATCAATAGTGCAAGAGTATTCCCTTTTCTCCACACCCTTTCCAGCTTTTACTGTTTTTAGAATTTTTTTCTTTTTTTAAATTTATTTGTTTTAATTGGAGGCTAATTCCTTTAAATATTGTATTGATTTTGCCATACATCGACATGAATCTACCCCGGGTGTACACGTGTTCCCCATCTTGAACCACCCTTCCACCTCTCTCCCCATCCCATCCCTCTGGTTCATCCCAGTGTAACAGCCCTGAGCATCCTGTATCATGCATCGAACCTGGATTGGCGATTCGTTTCACATATGTTAATATGCATGTTTCAATGCCATAATCTCAAATCATCCCACCCTTACCCTCTCCCACAGAATCCAAAAGACTGTTCTATACATCTGTTTCCCTTTTGCTGTCTCATATACAGGGTTATCGTTATCATCTTTCTAAATTCCATATATATGCATTAGTATACTGTATACTGTATTACAGTATTAGTATACTGTATTACAGAGAAGGCAATGGCAAGCCACTCCAGTACGCTTGCCTAGAAAATCCCATGGATGGAGGAGCCTGATAGGCTGCAGTCCGTGGGGTCGCTAAGGGTCAGACACGACTGAGCGACTTAACTTGCACTTTTCACTTTCACACATTGGAGAAGGAAATGGCAACCCACTCCAGTGTTCTTGCCTGGAGAATCCCAGGGACGGGGGAGCCTGGTGGGCTTCCGTCTATGCGGTCACACAGAGTCGGACACGACTGAAGTGACAGCAGCAGCAGTAGCAGCAGTATACTGTATTGGCATTTTCTTTCTGACTTACTTCACTCTGTATAATAGGCTCCAGTTTCATCCACCTCATTAGAACTGATTCAACTGTATTCTTTTCAATTGCTGAGTAATACTCCATTGTGTGTATGTACCACAGCTTTCTTATCCATTCGTCTGCAGATGGACATCTAGGTTGCTTCCATGTCCTGGCTATTATAAATAGTGCTGCGATGAACATTGGAGTGCATGTGTCTCTTTCAATTCTGGTTTCCTCGGTGGGTATGCCCAGGAGTGCGATTGCTGGGTCCTACGACAGTTCTGTTTCCAGTTTTTTAAGGAATCTCCACGCTGTTCTCCACAGTGGTTGTACTAGTTTGAATTCCCACCAACAGTGTAAGAGGGTTCCCTTTTCTCCACACCCTCTCCAACATTTATTGCTTGGAAACATTTGGATAGCAGCCATTCTGAATGGTGTGAAATGGTATCTCATTGTGGTTTTGATTTGCATTTCTCTGATTATGAATGATGTTGAGCATCTTTTCATGTGTTTGTTAGCCGTCTGTATGTCTTCTTTGGAGAAATGTCTGTTTAGTTCTTTGGCCTATTTTTTTATTGGGTCGTTTATTTTTCTGGAATTTAGCTGCAGGAGCTTCTTGTATATTTTGGAGATTAATTCTTTGTAAGTCCTTCATTTGCTATTATTTTCTCCCATTCTGAAGGCTGTCTTTTCACCTTGCTTATAGTTTCCTTTGCTGTGCAGAAGCTTTTAATTTCAATAAGGTCCCATTTGTTTATTTTTGCTTTTATTTCCAATATTCTGGGAGGTGGGTCATGGAGGATTTATGTCGACAGTGGTTTGCCTATGTTCTCCTCTAGGAGTTTTATAATTGCTGGTCTTACACTTAGATCTTTAATCCATTTGAGTTTATTTTTGGTGTTAGGGAGTGTCCTAGTTTCATTCTTTTACAAAATGGCTGACCAGTTTTCCCAGCACCACTTGTTAAAGAGATTGTTTTTTCTTCATTGAATACTCTTGCCTCCCTTGTCAAAGTAAGGTGTCCATAGGTTCGTGGATTTATCTCTGGGTTTTCTATTTTGTTCCTTTGATCTATATTTCTGTCTTTATGCCAGTACCATGCTGTATTTATAGATAACTGTGGCTTTGTAGTAAAGCCTGAAGTCTGGAAGGTGGATTCCCCCAGTTCCGTTCTGCTTACTCAATATTGCTTTGGCTATTCGAGGTTTTTTGTATTTCCATACACATTGTGAAATTATTTGTCCTAGCTATGTGAAAAACATCGTCAGTAGCTTGATAGGGATTGCATTGAACTTATAAATTACTTTGGGTGATATATTCATTTACACAATATTTATTCTTCCAATCCATGAACACGGTATATTTCTCCATCTATTAGTGTCCTCTCTGATTTCTTTCACCAGTGTTTTACAGTTTTCTATATATAGGTCTTTTGTTTCTTAGATCGATATACTGCTAAGTATTTTATTCTTTGTGCTGCAATTGTAAATGAAATTGTTTCCTTAATTTCTCTTTCTATTTTCTCATTAAATTATGTAGAAATGCAAGGGATTTCTGTGTGCTGATTTTATATCCTGCAACTTAACCACATTCGTTGATTAGCTCTAGTAATTTTCTGGTAGAGTCTTTAGGGTTTTCTGGTAGAGGATCATGTCATCTGCAAACAGTGAGAGTTTTACTTCATCTTTTCCAATTTGGATTCCTCTTATGTATTTTTCTGCTCTGATTGTTGTGGCTAAAACTTCCAAAACTATGTTGAATAGTAGTGGTGAAAGTGGCACCTTTGTCTTCTTCCTGACTTTAGGGGCAACGCTTTCAATTTTTCACCACTGAGGATAATGTTTGCTGTGGGTTTGTCATATATAACTTTTATTATGTGGAAGAATATTCCTTCTATTCCCACCTTCTGGAGGGCTTTGATCATAAATGGAGGTTGAATTTTGTCAAAGGCTTTTTCTGCATCTATTAAGGTAATAGTATGGTTTTAATTTTTCATTTTGTTAATGTGGTGTACTACATTGATTGATTTGAGTATATTGAAGACTCCTTGCACCCCTGGGATAAAACCCACTTTGTCATGATGTATGATCTTTTTAATGTGTTGTTGATTCTGATTGCTAGAATTTTGTTAAGGATTTTTGCATCTATGCTCATCAGTGATATTGGCCTGTAGTTTTCTTTTATTGTGGCATTTTTGTCAGGTTTTGGTATTATGGTGACTCTGGCCTCATAGAATGAGTTTGGACATTTACCTTCCTCTGCAAATTTGTGGAGGTGTTTGAGTAGGATAGGTATTAGCTTGTCTCTAAAGTTTTGGTAGAATTCAGCTGTGAAGCCGTCTGGACCTGGGCTTTTGTTTTCTGGAAGAACTCCGATTACAGTTTCAGTTTCCGGGCTTATGATGGGTCTGTTCAGATTTTCTATTTCTTCCTGGTTCAGTTCGGAAAGTTGTACTTTTTAAAGAATTTGTCCATTTCTTCCAAGTTGTCCATTTATTGGCGTACAATTGCTCATAGTAGACTCTTATGATCCTTTGTATTTCTGTTTTGTCTGTTGTGATCTCTCCCTTTTCATTTCTAATTTTATTGATTTGGTTTTTCTCCCTTTGTTTCTTTATGAGTCTGACTAGTGGTTTGTCAATTTCATTTACCCTCTCAAAGAACGAGCTTTTGGCTTTGTTGTTTTTGCTATGGTCTCTTTTGTTTCTTTTGCGTTTATTTCTGCCCTAATTTTTAAGATTTCTTTCCTTCTACCAACACTGGGGTTCTTCATTTCTTCCTTCTCTAGCTGCTTTAGATATAGAGTTAGTCATTTAGTTGACTTTTTTTTTTGTTTCTTAAGGTATGCCTGTATTGCTGTGAACCTTCCCCTTAGCACAGCTTTTACAGTGTTTCAGAGGTTTTCAGTTGTTGTGTTTTCATTTTCATTCATTTCTATGCACATTTTGATTTTTTCTTATTTCTTCTATGATTTATTGGTTATTCAGCAGCGTGTTTTTCAGCCTCCATATGTTGGAATTTTTAACAGTTTTCCTCCTTTAATTGAGATCTACTCTGTGGTCAGAAAAGATGCTTGGAGTGATTTCAATTTTTTTGAATTTACCAAGGCGAGATTTACGGCCCAGGATGTGATCGATCCTGGAGAAGGTTCCATATGCGCTTTTCAGTTCAGTTCAGTTCAGTCGCTCAGTCGTGTCCGACTCTCCGCGACCCCATAAATCACAGCACGCCAGGACTCCCTGTCTATCACCAACTCCCGGAGTTCACTCAAACTCATCTCCACGGAGTCGATGATGCCATCCAGCCATCTCATTCTCGGTTGTCCCCTTCTCCTCCCGCCCCCAAACTTTCCCAGCATCAGAGTCTTTTCCAGTGAGTCAACTCGCTGCATGAGGTGGCCAAAGTATTGCAGTTTCAGCTTTAGCATCAGTCCTTCCAATGAACACCCAGGATCTGTCTCCCTTAGAATGGACTGGTTGGATCTCCTTGTGGTACAAGGGACTCTCAAGAGTCTTCCCCAACACCACAGTTCAAAAGCATCAATTATTTGTCGATCAGCTTTCTTCACAGCCCAACTCTCACACGCATACGTGACCACGGGTAAAACAATAGCCTTGACTAGACAGACCTTTGTTGGCAAAGTAATGTCTCTGCTTTTTAATGTATTATCAAGTTTGGTCATAACTTTCTTTCAAAGGAGCAAGCGTCTTAATTTCATGGCTGCAATCAGCATCTGCAGTGATTTTGGAGCCCCAAAAAATAAAGTCTGACACTGTTTCCACTGTTTTTCCATCTATTTCCCATGAAGTGATGGGACCAGATGCCATGATCTTTGTTTTCTGAATGTTGAACTTCAAGCCAACCTTTTCACTCTCCTCTTTCACTTTCATCAAGAGGCTTTTGAGTTCCTCTTCACTTACTGCCATAAGGGTAGTGTCATCTGCATATCTGAGATTTTTGATATTTCTCCCAGCAGTCTTGATTCCAGCTTGTGCTTCTTCCAGCTCAGCGTTTCTCATGATGTACTCTGCATAGAAGTTAAATAAGCAAGGTGATAATATACAGCCTTGACGCACTCCTTTTCCTATTTGGAACCAGTCTGTTGTTCCATGTACAACTCTGACTGTTGCTTCCTGACCTGCATACAGGTTTCTCAAGAGGCAGGTCACGTGGTCTGGGAGTCCCATCTCTTTCAGAATTTTCCAGACTTTGTAGTGATCCACACAGTCAAAGGCTTTGACATAGTCAATGAAGCAAAAATTTATGCTCTTCTGGAACTCTCTTGCTTTCTCCATGATCCAGCAGATGTTGGCAATTTGATCTCTGGTGACTCTGCCTTTTCTAAAACCTGCTTGAACATCTGGGAGTTCACGGTTCACATATTGCTGAAGCCTGGCTTGGAGAATTTTGAGCATGACTTTACTAGCGTGTGAGATGAGTGCAATTGTGCGGTAGTTTGAGCATTCTTTGCCATTCCCTTCCTTTGGCACTGGAATGAAGACTGACCATTTCCAGTCCTGTGGCCACTGCTGAGTTTTCCAAATTTGCTGGAATATTGAGTGCAGCACTTTCACAGCATCATCTTTCAAGATTTGAAATAGTTCAACTGGATTTCCATCACCACCACTAGCTTTGTTCGTAGTGATGCTTTCTAAGGCCCACTTAACTTCACATTCCAAGATGTCTGGCTCTAGGTCAGTGATCACGTTATCGTGACTATCTTGGTCGTGAAGATCTTTTTTGTACAGTTCTTCTGTGTATCCTTGCCACCTCTTCTTAATATCTTCTGCTTCTGTTAGGTCCACACCATTTCTGTCCTTTATCGAGCCCATCTTTGCATGAAATGTTCCCTTGGAATCTCTAATTTTCTTGAAGCGATCCCTTGTTTTTCCTTTTCTGTTCTTTTCCTCTATTTCTTTGCATTGATCACTGAGGAAGGCTTTCTTATCTCTCCTTGCTACTCTTTGGAACTCTGCATTCTGATGCTTATATCTTTGCTTTTCTCCTTTGCTTTTCGCTTCTCTTCTTTTCACAGCTATTTGTAAGGCTTCCTCAGACAGCCATTTTTCTTTCTTGCATTTCTTTTCCGTGGGGATGGTCTTGGTCCCTGTCTCCTTTACAATGTCACGAACCTCCGTCCAAAGTGTATGCGCTTTATAAGAAGGTTAAATTCATTGTTTGGGGGTGAAATCTCCTATAGATATCAATTAAGTCTAACTGATCTATTGTATAATTTAACATCTGTGTTTCCTTGTTAATTTTCTGTTCAGTTGATCTGTCCATAGGTGTGAGTGGGTAATAAGTTTCCCACTATTATTGTGTTCTTGTTTATTTCCCCTTTCACACTTGTTAGCATTTGTGTTAGTTTGCGATCCTTCTATGTTGGGTGCATATATATTTATCATTGTTATATCTTCTTCTTGGATTGATCCTTTGATCTTTATGTAGTGTCCTACTTTGTCTCTTTTCACAGCCTTTGTCTTAAAGTCTATTTTATCTGATATGAGTATTGCTACTCCTGCTTTGTTTTGGTCTCTATTTGCGTGGAATATCTTTTTCCAGACCTTCACTCTCAGTCTGTATGTGTCCCTCATTTTGAGGTGGGTCTCTTGTAGACAACATATATGGGGGTCTATTTTTATATCCATTCAGCCAATCTTTGTTTTTTCGTTGGGGCATTCAACCCATTTACATTTAACGTAATTATTGATAAGTATGATCCCTTTGCCATTTACTTTAGTGCTTTGGATTCGACTTTATACGCTCATTCTTAATTTCCTGTGTAGAGAAGCTCCTTTAGTATTTGCTGGAGAGCTGGTTTGGTAATGCTGAATTCTCTCAGCTTTTGCTTGTCTGTAAACCTTTTGGTTTTTTCTTCTAATTTGAATGAGATCCTTGCTGGGTACAGTAATTTGGGCGTAGGTTATTTTCTTTCATCAGTTTAAGTATGCCCTGCCATTTCCTCCTGGCCTGAAGAGTTTCTACTGAAAGAGCAGCTGTTATCCTTATGGGGATCTCCTTGTGTGTTATTTGTTGCTTTTCCCTTGCTGCTTTTAATATTTGTTCTTTGTGTTTGATCTTTGTTAATTTGATTAATATATGTCTTGATCAAATTGCCAACATCCGCTGGATCATGGAGAAAGCAAGAGAGTTTCAGAAAAACTTCTATTTCTGCTTTATTGACTATGCCAAAGCCTTTGACTGTGTGGATCACAATAAACTGTGGAACATTCTGAAAGAGATGGGAATCCCAGACCACCTGACCTGCCTCTTGAGAAACCTGTATGCAGGTCAGGAAGCAACTGTTAGAACTGGACATGGAACAACAGACTGGTTCCAAATAGGAAAAGGTGTACGTCAAGGTTGTATATTGTCACCTTGCTTATTTAACTTATATGCAGAGTACATCATGAGGAACGCTGGGCTGGAAGAAGCACAAGCTGGAATCAAGATTGCCGGGAGAAATATCAATAACCTCAGATATGCAGATGACACTACCCTTATGGCAGAAAGTGAAGAGGAACTCAAAAGCCTCTTGATGAAAGTGAAAGAGGAGAGTGAAAAGATTGGCTTGAAGCTCAACATTCAGAAAACAAAGATCATGGCATCTGGTCCCATCACTTCATGGGAAATAGATGGAAAAACAGTGGAAACAGTGTCAGACTTTATTTTTTTGGGCTCCAAAATCACTGCAGATGCTGATTGCAGCCATGAAATTAAAAGACGCTTGCTCCTTGGAAGGAAAGTTATGACCAACCTTGATAGTATATTAAAAAGCAGAGACATTACTTTGCCAACCAAGGTCCGTCTAGTCAAGGCAATGGTTTTTCCCGTGGTCATGTATGGATGTGAGAGTTGGACTGTGAAGAAGGCTGACTGCCGAAGAATCGATGCTTTTGAACTGTGGTGTTGGAGAAGACTTTTGAGAGTCCCTTATACTGCAAGGAGATCCAACCAGTCCATTCTGGAGGAGATCAATCCTGGATGTTCATTGGAGGGACTGATGCTAAAGCTGAAACTGCAATACTTTGGCCACCTCATGCGACGAGTTGACTCACTGGAAAAGACTCTGATGCTGGGAAAGGTTGGGGGCGGGAGGAGAAGGGGACGACGGAGAATGAGATGGCTGGATGGCATCACGGACTCTGTGGACATGAGTTTGAGTGAACTCCGGGAGTTGGTGATGGACAGGGAGGCCTGGCGTGCTGTGATTCATGGGGTCGCGGAGAGTCGGACACGACTGAGCGACTGAACTGAACTGAACTGAACTGAATTAGGAATTCTTTATCAGGTAGCTTCCCTAATTCCTCTTTTGTTTAGGTTGGTGGACATTTACAATGTTCCTTTATTTGCTGGGTATTTCTCTGTCTCTTCATCTTGCTTATATTGCTGTGTTTGGGTGGCCTTCCATCTTCTGGCAGTTTGCGGAGTTCTCTTCATTGTGGAGTTTCCTCTCTGTGGGTGAGGTTGGACAGGTGGCTTGTCAAGGTTCCCCATTTAGGGAAGCTGTGTCAGTGTTTTGCTGAGTGGAGCTGGATTTTTTCTCTCTGGAGTGCAATGAAGTGTACAGTAATGAGTTATGAGCTGTCAATAGGTTTGGAGTGATTTTGGGCAGCCTGTATAATGAAGCTCAGGGCTATGTTCCTGTGTTGCTGGAGAACTTGCATGGTATGTCTTGCTCTGGAACTTGTTGACGCTTGGGTGGTGCTTGGTTTCAGTAGGTATGGAGGCGTTTGATGAGCTCCTATCAATTAATGTTCCCTGGAGTCAGGGGTTCTCTGGTGTTCTCAGGATTTGGACTTAAGCCTCCTGCCTCTGATTTTCAGTCTTATTCTTGCAGTAGGCTCTAGACTTTTCTATCTGTCACGTCTAAGGTGGTTCCCTATGTTTTAGATTCTGTTTGCTGGTCTCTTCAGTGTCTAATTTCTGCCATCACACTAGGGGTCAGTGGTGGACACTTTTTAAGGCTCACTTTTTCAATAGTGTTCTGGGAAGGGAGGAACGCTGCAGGCAAATATCTCTGGTGTCTGTGGGGAGTGCTTGCAGTGTCTCGGCCACACTGGGTTTGCTCCTGCTCATGGCATGAGTTCTGTCCCAGTCTACAATGAAAAAGCTCTAGGTTGCTCTGCCGAGAACTGTCTGAGGCCACCGCTGGGTTGCATGCACATCCCAGGTCTAAGACGCTCAGGTTCAGGTACTCGGGTACTCCACAAATGTGCAGACTTGGTTGGGTCTGCGTTTTTTGCCCTCCCCCTTGTCTGAGCATCTCTGGTGACCAGGTGTTTGGTGAGCACGGTAACTGTGACTTATCGCCTCCCTGGTCCCTCCTGCTTAGTTTTCTGAGTGTACAACTGGAGCACCTTCTCAGGCGGGTGTCGACCAGCCAGTAACCGAAGAAGTCTTGGTTAGCACAGAAACCTGTTTGCAGTTTGGTATTGGATGCCTCTCTGGGCATTGCCCACTTCGAGCGCTGGCTGCCCTCCTCTGCCTGTCTCGGCGGGGGATGGACCGTCCGCCACCGACTAGCTCTGTTCATTCCTTTTTTCTGAGAGCAAGACTGGCAGAGTCTTCAGTACAGTTCAGTTCAGTCTCTCAGTCATGTCCGACTCTTTGCGACCCCATGAATCACAGCACACCAGGCCTCCCTGTCCATCCCCAACTCCCGGAGTTCACTCAAACTCATGTCCACAGAGTCGGTGATGCCATCTAGCCATCTCATTCTCTGTCGTCCCCGTCTCCTCCCACCCCCGAATCCCTCCCTGCATCAGACTCTTTTCCAGTGAGTCAACTCGTCGCATGAGGTGGCCAAAGTATTGCAGTTTCAGTTTTAACATGAACACCCAGGATTGATCTCCATTAGAGTGGACTGGTTGGATCTCCTTGCAGTCCAAGGGACTCTCAAGAGTCTTCTCCAGCACCACAGTTCAAAAGCATCAATTCTTTGGCGATCAGCTTTCTTCACAGCCCAACTCTCACATCCATACATGACCACGGGAAAAACCATAGCCTTGACTAGGCGGACCTTGCTTGGCAAAGTAATGTCTCTGCTTTTTAATATGCTATCTAGGTTGGTCGTAACTTTAATTCCAAGGAGTAAGCGTCTTTTACTTTCCTGGCTGCAATCAGCATCTGCAGTGATTTTGGAGACCAAAAAAAATAAAGTCTGACACTGTTTCCACTGTTTCCCCATCTATTTCCCATGAAGTGATGGGACCAGATGCCATGATCTACATTTTCTGAATGTTGAGCTTCAAGCCAAGCTTTTCACTCTCCTCTTTCACTTTCATCAAGAGGCTTTTGAGTTCCTCTTCACTTTCTGCCATAAGGGTGTTGTCATCTGTGTATCTGAGGTTATTGATATTTCTCCCAGCAATCTTGATCCCAGCTTGAGCTTCTTCCAGCCCAGCGTTCCTCATGATGTACTCTGCATACAAGTTACATAAGCAGGGTGACAATATACAACCCTGATGCACTCCTTTTCCTATTTGGAACCGGTCTGTTGTTCTATGTCCAGTTCTAACTGTTGTTTCTGACCTGCATACAGGTTTCTCTAAAGGCAGGTCCGGTGGTCTGGTATTCCCATCTCTTTCAGAATTTTCCACAGTTTATTGTGATCGACACAGTCAAAGGCTTTGGCATAGTCAATGAAGCAGAAATAGATGTTTTTCTGGAACTCTCTTACTTTTTCCATGATCCAGCGGATGTTAGGAATTTGATCTCTGGTGCCTCTGCCTTTTCTAAAACCTGCTTGAACATCAGGGAGTTCACGGTTCATATATTGGTGAAGCCTCGCTTGGAGAATTTTGAGCATGACTTTACTAGCGTGTGAGAGGAGTGCAATTGTGCGGTCGTTTGAGCATTCTTTGGCATTGCCTTTCTTTGGGATTGGGATGAAGACTGACCTTTTCCAGCCCTGTGACCACTGCTGAGTTTTCCAAATTTGCTGGCATATTGAGGCGGAGTCTTAGGTTAGGGCTTTTTGCCTTTTCGCGGTGTAGTTATCGCTCAGTCTGCTTTGCTAGCTCCTGTTAGTTCTCTCAGATTGCCCGTATGGCATTCAGGCCTGGTCCTCACTCTAAGCAGTTCAGGTGGCTCCTCCCTGCCCAGCCCCCTCTTCCTAATGGCGGATGGAGGCGTATGCGCTGCTTTTCCTCTGGGAGTTACTGTTAGGTGAGTAATCTGTGGGGTTTAATTATTTATTTCTTTTTCCTTCCCGTTATGTTGCCCTCTGAGGATCCAAGGCTCACTACAGACTTGGCAGTGACAGTGTTTCCTGGTGTTTGGAAACTTCTCTCTTTTTTAAGCTTCCCTTCCCAGGATGGAACTCCATCCTTACCTCTTTTGTCTCTCTTTTTATCTTTTATGTTTTTTATACCTCCTTTATAAGACAATGGGCTGCTTTTCTGGGTGCCTGATGTCCTCTGCCAGCATTCAGAAGTTGTTTTGTGGAGTTTACTCAGCGTTCAAATGTTCTTTTGATGAATTTGTGGGGGAAATGTGGTCTCCCCATCCTATTCCTCCACCATCGTGTTCCCTCTCTCTGTTTGTAGACTTTTTGATGAGGGTCATTCTGACGAGTATGAGGTGATATCTCATTGTAGCTTTGATTTTCATTTCTCTAATAATGAGTATAAGCATCTTTTCATGTTTCTTAGCCATCTGTATGTCTTTGAAGAAATGTCTGTTAAGGTATTTTTGCCCATTTTTTAACTGGGTTGTTTTTTTTTTTTTCTTTCTGGTATTGAATTGTATGTGCTGCTTGTATATTTTGGAAATAAATCCTTTGTCAATTATTTCATTAGCTATTATCTTCTCCCATTATCAAGATTGTCTTTTTTTCTTGCTTGTAGGTTCCTTTGCTGTGAACAAGCTTTTAAATTTTATCATGTTCCATTTGTTTACTTTTATTTTTATTTTCATCACTCTAGGAGGTTGGCCATATAGGTATGTCATGGACTGTTCTGCCTATGCTTTCCTCTAAGAGTTTTATAGTTTCTGGTCTTACATTTAGGTCTTTAATCCATTTTGAATTTATCTTTGTATATGATGTTAGTGTTCTAATTTCATTCTTTTACAAGTAACTGTCTAGTTTTCCCAGTACCACTTATTGAAGAGTCTGTCTTTGCCCCATTGTATACTCTTGCTTCCTTTGCCAATAATAAGGTACCCATAGGTGCATGGATTTATTCCCGGGCTTCCAATGTTGTTCAATTGGTGTGTATATATTTTGTGTGAGTGCCACTACCAAGCTGTCTTGATGACTGCAGCTGCGTAGTACAATGTGAAGTCAGGAATCTTGATTCCTTCAGCTCCGTTCTTCTTTCTCAAGACTACTGTGACTATTCAGGATCTTTTGTGTTTCCATATGAATTGTGATTTTTGTTGTTGTTGTTTGTTCTAGTTCTGTGAAAAATGCCGTTGGTAATTTGTTGGGATTGCATTAACTCTGTAGATTGCATTTGGTAGTAATGTCATTTTCAAAATACTGATTCTTCCTACTCAGGAACATGGAATTTCTCTCCATCGTTTTATGTCATCCTTGGTTTCTTTCATTAGTTTCTTAGCATTTTTTGTGTACAGTTCTTTCATCTCCTTAGGTAATTTTATTCCTAGATATTTAATTCTTTTTGGTGCAACAGTGAATGGAGTTGATTCCTTAGTTACTCTTTCTGATTTTTTTATTTTTAGCATATAGAAATGCAAGTGATTTCTTTGTATTGATTTTGTCTCCTGCAAGATTGCTAAATTCACTAATTAACTGTAGTAATTTTCTCGTAATATCTTTAGGGTTTTCTATGTACAGCATCTTGTCATCTGCAAACAGTGGGAACTTTACTTCTTCTTTTCCAATCTGGATTCCTTTTATTTATTTGTCTTCTCTGATTGGTGTAGATATGAATTCTAGAACTCATGTTGAATAACAGTTGTGAAAGTGGACACCCTTGTCTTGATCCTGATCTTAGGGGGAGTTCTTTCAGTTTTTCATCATTGAGAATAATGTTTCCTGTAGGCTTATCATATATGGTCTTTACTATGTTGAGACAGTTTCCTTCTATGCCCATTTTTTGAAGAGTTTTTATCATAAATATGTGCTGAATTTTTTCAAAGGCATCTTTTTTTGCATTTATTGAGATGATCACATGGTTTTTATCTTTCAATTTGTTAGTATGGTGTGTCACATTGATTGATTTCTGTACTTTGAAGAATTCTTTTCTCCCTGGAATAAACCCACCTTGATCATGGTGTGTGACCTTTCTGATGTGCTGCTGAATTCTGTTTGCTAAAATTTTCTTGAGGATTTTTGCCTCTGTGTTCATCAGTGATATTGGCCTGTAGCTTTCTGTTTTTGTGTTGTCTTCATCTGGTTTTGATAGCAGGGTGATGGTGGCCTCACAGAAGTTTGGAACTGTTCCTTCCTCTGCAATTTTTTTTTGAAAAAGATTTAGAATGACAGGCATTAGCTCTTCTCTAAATATCTGGTTGAATTCTGTGAAGACATCTGCTCCTGGGCTCTTGTTTTTTGGAAGATTTTTGATCACAGCTTCAATTCCAATGTTTGTCATTGGGTTGTTCATAATTTCTAGTTCTTCCTGGTTCAGTGTTTGAAGATTTAACATTTCTAAAAATCTATGCATTTCTTCTAGGTTATCTATTTTATTGCATATAGTTGTTCATAATAGTATCTTATAATCTTTTGTATTTCTGCATTGTCTGTTGTAATCTCTCCTTTTTCAATTCTAATTTTGTTGATTTGATTCTTCTCTCAATTTTTTCTTGATGAGTTTGGAAAAGGTTTTGTCAATTTTGTTTATATTTTCAAAGAACTAGTTTTTTGTTTTATTAATCTTTTCTATTTTTTCTTTTCTTTTTCAATTATTTCTGCTCAGATCTTTATGATATTTTTCCTTCTTATTTTTTTCCTTCTTTTTCCAGTTGTTTTAGGTATAGAGTTAGGTTGTCTATTTGCTCTTTTTCTTGTATCTTGAGGTAGGATTCTACTACTATAAACTTCCCTCTTAAACCTGGTTTGGAGTTGCCATGTTTTCATTGTCATTTATTTCTAGAATTTTTTCCCCCTTTGATTTCTTCAGTAATCTGTTGGTTATTTAGAAATGTGTCGCTTAATCTCCATGTGTTTGTGTTTCTCACAGAAAATTTTTGTAATTTGTGTTTTCTTAAAAAAATTCTTGTAGTTGATAACTAGTATCATAGCATTGCGGTCAGAGAAGATGCTTGATACAATTTCAATTTTCTTAAGTTTACTGAGGTTTGATTTGTGACGCAACACGTGGTCTACCCTGGAGAATGTTCCATGTGCACTTGAGAAGAAGGTATATTATTCTGCATTTGGATGGAATGTCCTGAAGATAGCAATGAGATCCGTCTCATCTAATGCATCATTTAAGACTTGTGTTTCCTTATTAATTTTCTGTTTTTATGATCTGTCCATTAGTGTGAGTGGGGTGTTAAAGTCTCCTACTATTACTGTGTTAGTCAATATCTCCTTTTTTATGTATTAGTGTTTGTCTTATGTATTGTGCTACTATGTTGGGTGTGTAAATATGTCTCTTTTTCTTTGGATTGATCCCTTGATCATTATGCAGTGTCCTTGTTCATCTCTTGTATTCTTCTTTATCTGAAGATTTATTTTCTCTGATATGAGGATTACTACTCCAACTTTATTTTGCTTCCCATTTGCATGAGGTATATTTTTCCATCCTCTCACTTCCAGTCTGTATGTATCGTTAGGTATGAAGCTCATTTCTGGTAGACAGTATGCATATGGCTCTTCTTTATGTATCCATTCAGCCAGCTTGTGTCTTTTGATTGGAGCATTTAACATTTACATTTAAAGTAATTATTGATATATATGTTCCTATTGTCATTTTCTAATTGTTTGGGGTTGATTTTGTAGATCGTTTTTCTTCTGTTGTATTTCATGACTATATATGTACATTTAACATTTGTTGTAAAGCAGGTTTGATGGTACTGAATTCTCTTAAATTTGCTTCTCTGTAAAGCTTTTAATTTTTCCATCATTTTGAATGAGATCCTTGTTGGATACAGTAATCTTAGTTGCAGATTTTTCCCGTTAAGCACTTTAAATATATCCTGCCATTCCCTTCTGGCCTTGAGAATTTCTGCTGAAAGATCAGCTGCAAAGTGTGTGGGGTTTCCCTTGTCTGTTTCTTGTTGCTTCTCCCTTGCTGCTTTCAGTATTCTTTCTTTATGTTTAGTCTTTGTTAATTTGATTAGTATGTGCCTTGGCTTGTTTCTCCTTGGGTTTCTCCTTTAGGGGACTCTTCTTGCGTCTTGGACTTGATTGGATATTTCGTTTCCTATATTGGGGACATTTTCAACTATAATATCTCCAAAAATTTTCTCATACAATTTATTTTTCCCTTCTTCTTCTGTCAGTTCAGTTCAGTCGCTCAGTCATGTCTGACTCTTTGCAACCCCATGAATCGCAGCACGCCAAGCCTCCCTGTCCATCACCAACTCCTGGAGTTCACTCAAACTCATGTCCATCGACTCGATGATGCCATCCAACGATCTCAAGCTCTGTCCCCCCCTTCTCCTTCTGTCCCCAGTCCCTCCCAGCATCAAGGTCTTTTCCAGTGAGCCAACTTTTTGCAACAGGTGCCAAAGTATTGGAGTTTCAGCTTCAGCATCAGTCCTTTCAATGAACACCCAGGACTGGTTTCCTTTAGGATGGACTGGGAGGAACTTCTTTCAGTCCAAGAGACTCTCAAAGAGTCTTCTCCAACACCACAGTTCAAAAGCATCGATTATTCTTTCTCAGCTTTCTTCACAGTCCAAATCTCACATCCATACATGACCACTGGAAAAATCATAACCTTGACTGGAGGAACCTTTGTTCACCAAGTAATGTCTCTGTTTTTTAAAATGCTCTCTACGTTGGTCGTAACTTTCCTTCAAAGGAGTAAGCGTCTTTTAATTCTGTGGCTGCAGTCACCATCTGCAGTGATTTTGGAGCTCCCCAAAATAAAGTCTGACATTGTTTCCACTGTTTCCCTGTCTATCTCCCATGAAATGATGAGAACAGATGCCATGATCTTCGTTTTCTGAATGTTGAGCTTTAAGCCAACTTTCTCACTCTCCTCTTTCATTTTCATCAAGAGGTTTTTTAGTTCCTCTTCATTTTCTGCCATAAGGGTGATGTCATCTCCATATCTGAGGTTATTGTTATTTCTCCTGGCAATCTTGATTCCAACTTGTGCTTCTTACAGCCCAGAGTTTCTCATGATGTATTCTGCATATAAGTTAAATAAGCAGGGTAACAATACACAGCCTTGACTTATTCCTTTTCGTATTTGGAATCAGTCTGCCGTTCCATGTCCAGTTCTAATTGTTGCTTCCTGACATGCATACATGTTTCTAAAGAGGTAGGTCAGGTGGTCTGGTATTTCAATCTCTTTCAGAATTTTCCACAGTTTATTGTGATCCACACAAAGGCTTTGGCATAGTCAATAAAGCAGAAATAGATGCTTTTCTGAGACTCTCTTGCTTTATCGATGATCCAGAGGATGTTAGTAATTTGATCTCTGGTTCCTCTGCCTTTTCTAAACCCAGCTTGAACATCTGGAAATTCATGTATTGCTGAAGCCTGGCTTGGAGAATTTTAAGCATTACTTTACTAGCATGTGAGATGAGTTCAAATGTGCGGTAGTTTGAGCATTCTGTCATTGCCTTTCTTTGGGATCGGAATGAAAACTGACATTTTCTAGTCTTGTGGCCACTGCTGAGTTTTCCAAATTTGCTGGCATATTGAGTGCAGCACATTCACAGCATCACCTTTTAGGATTTGAAATAGGCCAACTGAAATTCCATCACCTCCACTAGCTTGCTCGTTGGAAGGAAACTTATGACCAAACTAGACAGCATAAAAAGTAAAATACAATGAAAAGCAGGGACATGACTTTGCCAACAAAGCTCCATCTGATCAAGGCTACGGTTTACCCAGTGGTCATGTATGAATGTGAGAGTTGGACTATAAAGAAAGCTGAGCACAGAAGAATGGATGCTTTTGAACTGTGATGTTGGAGAAGATGCTTGAGAGTCCATTGGCCTGCAAGGAGATCCAAGCAATCCATCCTAAAGGAGATCCTCATTTGTAAAGACCCTGATGCTGGGAAAGATTGAGGGCAGGATGAGAAGGGGAAGACAGAGGATGAGATGGTTAGATCGCATCACCGACTCAATGGACACGGGTTTGGGTGGACTCCAAGATTTGGTGATGGACAGGGTGCCCTGGCATGCTGTGGTTCATGAGGTCTCAGAGTCAGACACGACTAAGCAACTGCACTGAACTGAACCATCATTTTTCTGAATGGTTTTTCAGGTAATCTTCCTATTTCCTCTTCATTTATTTGGACTTCTGTTTCTAGTTTGTTCCTTCATTTGTACAGTATTTCTCTCTTTTTCTTTCCTTTTCTTTTATTTAAGTTATTTTGTTTGAGGTCTCCTTTTCCTAGCCTTCAAGGAAAGTTGATTTCTTTATTCCTTTTGGTTTCTAGCCCTGCAAAGGTTGGTCCAGGAGTTTGTGTGAGCTTCATATACGGTGAGATTTGTGCTGAGTTTTTGTGTTTATTTATCCTCTGATGGGCAAGGCTGAGTGAGGTGGTTGATTGGGTTTTTGTTGCTGTTGTTTGCTTGTTTTGTCATTTAGATGAGGCGTCCTTCACAGGGTGCTACTTGTGGTTAGGTGATGCCGTGTCTTGTATTAAAGTGGTTACTTTTGTGTGAGTTCTCACTATTTGATACTTCCTAGGATGAGTACTCTGGTAATCTAAGGTCTTGGAGACAGTGCTCTCACTCCAAAGGCTCAGGATTTAATCTCAGGTCAGGAATGAATATTCCACAAGCAGTTTGTTATGGCCTTCAGTTCAGTTCAGTTCAGTTCAGTTCAGTTGCTCAGTCGTGTCCAACTCCCCGCGACCCCATGAATCACAGCACGCAGGCCTCCCTGTCCATCGTCAACTTCCGGAGTTCACTCAAATTCATGTCCACAGAGTCAGTGATGCCATCCAGCCATCTTACTCTCTGTCGTCCCCTTCTCCTCCCACCCCAAACCTTTCCTAGCATCAGAGTCTTTTCCAGTGAGTCAGCTCGTCGCATGAGGTGGCCAAATTATTGCAGTTTCAGCTTTAGCGTCAGTCCTTCCAATGAACACTCAGGACTGATCTTTAGAATGGACTGGTTGGATCTCCTTGCAGTACAAGGGACTCTCAAGAGTCTTCTCCAACACCACAGTTCAAAAGCATCAATTCTTTGGCGATCAGCTTTCTTCACAGTCCAACACATTAAGGGACAGTAAAACAAATATCCGAAAAGGAGAAACCAAAGATGAACCTCAGACAAATGCCAGTTACAAAATCAGGCAATTAGTAATTAAAATAATGGAATACACCGAGGAACAAAGTGAAAACACTCCAACAAAAATATAGTACACTAGATGGATCTGACCAACAAAGGATATCAAAAATTATATTTCAGTTCAGTTCAGTCACTCAGTAATGTCCGACTCTTTACGACCCCATGAATCACAGCACGCCAGGCCTCCTTGTCCATCACCAGCTCCTGGAGTTCACTCAAACTCATGTCCATCGAGTCGGTGATGCCATCCAGCCAGTGTATTTACCCATTAATAAAAAAGTAACTTAAGACTAACTGGAAAATAAAGCTTACTCCACGTGCCTCAGTTCAGTTCAGTTCAATCACTCAGCCGTGTCCGACTCTTTGCTACCCCATGAATCACAGCACACCAGGCCTCCCTGTCCATCACCAACTCCCAGAGTTCACTGAAACTCAGATCCATTGAGTTGGTGATGCCATCCAGCCATCTTATTCTCTGCCGTCCCCTTCTCCTCTTGCCCTCAATCCTTCCCAGCATCAAAGTTTTTTCCAATGAGTCAGCTCTTCGCATGAGGTGGCCAAAGTATTGGAGTTTCCACATGCCTAGTGGAGACTAAATCAACGAACCCAAAACTAACAAATACGCTGAGAGGAAAGGAAAGAAAGAACAGATATGCAAAGTTAAAAAGAGGTAGATGAAGAAATATATATATATATATATATATATACTAAATATTAACTGCATGGGGAAAGAACAGTAATAAAGGCAAATAAAAGAATATATTTAAAATAAAGTAGGTTTTAAAAATTAAAATTATAAAAAACTAAAAAAGAGGGAAAAAAGGAAGAAAAAGAAAAAAGTGAAGAAGAAGAAGAAAAAAAAAACTCCACAAAACTGCCAAAGCTCAACTTAGAGACAGAGGTTTATGACAACAGTAGAAAATGTGATTGAATACACACACACACACACACATAGACACATATACACCCATAAGCAAAATCAAAATAGTTCAATAAAAATTACAATATATTGACCTGGTGAACAAAGGAAACAAAAATTTAAATCTACCCGAACAAAACTAACTAAAGCACACACTGGAAAACTAAAGTAAGGTGCCCACAGGGAAACTAAACAGAGAAAATAAAACTAACAAATATGTTGAAAAGAAAGGAGAGAAGAAAAAGAAATAAAGAATATGCCAAGTTAAACAAAGGTAGATAAAGATTTATATATATATATATATATAAATCTTATATATCAGTTCAGTTCAGTTCAGTTCAGTCGCTCAGTCATGTCCGACTCTCCACGACCCCATGAATCACAGCACGCCAGGCCTCCCTGTCCATCACCAACTCCCGGAGTACACTCAAACCCACGTCCACAGAGTCGGTGATGTCATCCAGCCATCTCATTCTCGGTCGTCCCCTTCTCCTCCCGCTCCCAACCTTTCCCAGCATCAGAGTCTTTTACAGTGAGTCAACTCGTCGCATGAGGTGGCCAAAGTATTGCAGTTTCAGCTTTAGCATCAGTCCCTCCAATGAAAATCCAGGATTGATCTCCTTTAGAATAGACTGGTTGGATCTCCTTTCAGTGTAAGGGACTCTCAAGAGTCTTCTCAAGATTAACTGTAAGGGGGAAAGAACAGTAAGGAAAAAAACAAAGGAATAAATGTAGAAAAATACAAATTTCATGTAACTTAATCTCTGTCTAGATTTTCATTTGTGAAATTTTCATATTTCATATTTTAGGAATGAAAATTTTTCTCCTGGAATTTCATGTTTGAAATTCAGTGTAGAGAATTACACTCAGAAAATTCAATTGAGTAGCTCATTTGTGAAATATAAATTTCCATACTTCAATAAAGAAATTGTGTGCTCAGAGTTTCCTATGTGAATAACAGAGAATTCTATATTCATGACAGAAAATATGTACACAGATATTCATATGTCAAACATTCAGTAATCCATATATCATTACCAAAAATATGTAGCTAGATAATTAAATGTGATACAGATTTCATACTTCATGTGGAAAAACCTGTACCTCTATTTTCATATGTGATTTATATAAAGCTGAATAGCTGATGCAAGAAAATCATCATTGAGGTTTGCACATGAATGAAACAGAGCAGCCAAAAGCAGTGCTGTGGAATAACCCAGAGGAATAGGGTGGGAAGGAAGGTGTGGGAGAGCTTAAGTATCTGTAGGACACATGTACACAAATGGCTCATTAACACTGACGTATGTTGAAAGCCATCACAATATTGTATAGTAAACATCATCCAGTTAAAATAAATTAGTTTAAATTATTAACAAAATAAGAAGAGAGAAATGTACAAGGACCTCTACACAATGCTCTGTGTTGGCCTAAATGGGAAGGTATTCCAAGAGGGAGGGGATCTATGTATTCATATAACTGATTCATTTTGATGTACAGCAGAAGCTGTTACAAGAGTGTAAAGCAACTGTACTCCAATAAATTTTTGTTAAATATTACAATTCAACCAAGGAAGACAAAAACTTTATCATCGCATGATATTGTTAGTTAAAATATCTGAGTTATAGAAACAGAGAGATATACTTATCAGGGCTATATCAGTGGAATGGGGCATAATGGTCCACATTACCAACTTTTATTATAGCTTGAATAATCACACCAAGGAAGATACTGTAATAGGGGCAGGATGAACATGGACCTGAAGCCCTTAGCTCAAGACCATTACTGAAGTTAGAAGATCAGCTCCACCAACAGTCATATATATATACACGCACACGTACATACACACAGACAGCCCCCTTTAAAAATCCTCCTGAAATAACACACGCCTTTAAAAATCCTCCTGAAATAACACACGCCTTTAAAAATCCTCCTGAAATCCCCAAAAGCTTTCAGGAAAGGGAAGGGATGCAACAAAGGTCCGTCTGGTCAAGGCTATGGTTTTTCCCGTGGTCATGTATGGATGTGAGAGGTGGACTGTGAAGAAAGCTGATCGCCGAAGAATTGTTACTTTTGAACTGTAGTGCTGGAGAAGACGCTTGAGAGTCCCTTGGACTGCAAGGAGATCCAACCAATCCATTCTAAAGGAGACCAATCCTGGGTGTTCATTGGAAGGACTGATGCTAAAGCTGAAACTGCACTACTTTGGCCACCTCATGCGACGAGTTGACTCACTGGAAAACACTCTGATGTTGGGAGGAGAAGGGGACGACCGAGAATGAGATGGCTGGATGGCATCACCGACTCTGTGGACATGAGTTTGAGTGAACTCCGGGAGTTGGTGATGGACAGGGAGGCCTGGCGTGCTGTGATTCATGGGGTCGCAGAGAGTTGGACACGACTGAGTGACTGAACTGAACTGACTGAAGGGACGCATGTGATTAACTGTTGCAAATTTCTTGCTGTCAGATTCTCTGTACTTGAAGTATATGCTACAGCGTCTTTGCCCAGGGCCCTCCAGGATCTCTCACCTTGGGTTGGGTAGCAAGCTGTGGAGTATGTAGACAAGCTAAAAGCTGTGTCTTGCAGAGGCCCAGAGCTCTTGCTAGAGCCACTCAGTGGCCTGGCCCAGTGTTCAGAGCAATAGCTAAACTACCTTTCCCATCCCCAACTCAGTGCCCTAAAGCTTGTGGCAATCTGCATGGGTCACACTCTATGGGACCCAGATCCCACTAGGGGAGACTGAAATTACTGAGTCCTAGTTGTTTGCTGGACACCCGGCTCCCTCACTGAAGGTGGGTGTACAAGATATGAGGACCTTAGTAAGAGGAGGGCACAGAGAACTGAGAGCTGCCTCCTCGGCAGAGACTGGGCACTGGTGGGAGCACTGACTGGGTGCTGGATGAATGTTCCCAGACAGGAAATGAGGGACCCCTTCCTTCTAACCAGGGCCTTAGAAGGTGAAAGTAAATACTGGAACATTTCCTTTCAGCATAGGGAATAACAAGTTTATAGGAACACAGTTACACCACATAATTTACTTCAAGTACAGAGGATCTGACAGCAAGTGATTTGCAACAACTAATCAAACGCCTTCCTCATCTTTCAATAAGAAGTGGAATTTGCTGAAAGCTTTGGGGGGATTTCAGGATTTTTAAACTTGTAAACCACCCATCTCCTTGTATTCAGTTCAGTTCAATCGTTCAGTCGTGTCCGACTCTTTGCGACCCCATGAATCACAGCACACCAGGCCTCCCTGTCCATCACCAACTCCCGGAGTTCACCCAAACTCATGTCCAACGAGTCGGTGATGCCATCCAGCCATCTCATTCTCTCTCATCCCTGTCTCCTCCCACCGCCAATCCCTCCCAGCATCAGAGTGTTTTCCAGTGAGTCAACTCGTCGCATGAGGCGGGCAAAGTATTGCAGTTTCAGCTTTAGCATCAGTCCTTCCAATGAACACCCAGGATTAATCCCCTTTAGGATGGACTTGTTGGATCTCCTTGTAGTCCAAGGGACTCTCAAGAGTCTTCTCCAACACCACAGTTCAAAAGCATCAATTCTTCGGCTATCAGCTTTCTTCACAGTAAACCACTCATCTCCTTGTATAGCCCTGCAATAACTCTCTCTCTGCTTTAAGCTCCAGTGCTCTGATATTGCCTGGCCTAACTATGCTGGAAACATGGATGCTCGTTAACAGTATCACCTTATTTTTTTTTTTTTTCCTGTGGAGGTTAAGGGAGTATCTGTAAGAAGGTAAGAAGGTCTCTTTCTAAAACCACATACAGTCATGAAAGTTTGTGAAAGTTTGTAAAGATTATCATTTTTCTATAGAAAACAATGAGTAAACATTGTTGGCTACCCCAATTACCAGGTTAATTTAGGGCAAAATAACTGGAAAAAATGTGATTAGGTCTTTTTTGAGGACTACTTTTTATTTTGCAAATTTTGTAATCAACTATGCTTGCTAGGACTAGTTCAGACTCTATCATGTCTGAATCTTTACCACTCCATGAACTTCAGCACTTCAGGCTTCCCTGTCCTCAATCTTGACAAGCAAGCTCAAATTCAAATCCATTTAGTCGGTGATGCCATCCAACCATCTTGGCTTCTGTCATTTCCTTCTCTTCCTGCCTTCAATCTTTCCCCACATCAGGGCCTTTTGCAATGAAATGGATCTTCACATCAGGTGGCCAAAGCATTGTGGCATCAACTTCAGCATTAGTCCTCCCAATGAATATTATGGACTGATTTCCTTTAGGATTGATTATTTTGATCTCCTAGCACTCCAAGGGACTCTCAAGAGCCTACTGTAACACCACAATTGAAAAACATCAGTTCTTTGACACGTGACTTTCTTATTGGTCTAACTCTCACACCCATTCACAACTACTGCAAAAACCATAACTTTGACTATACAGACCCTTGTCAGTAAAGTAATGGACCTGCTTTTTAAAATGCTGTTTAGGTATTGATAGCTTTTCTTCCAAAGAGCAAGCATGTTTTAATTTCATTGCTACAGTCAAAAGCAGTGATTTTGGAGCCCCCTCCCCCCCCAAAAAAAAAAGTTGGTCACTTTTTCTGTTTCCCCATTTATCGACCATGTAGTGATAGGTCTGTTTTTCTGGTCTTAGTTTTCTGTACGTTGAGTTTTAAATCAACTTTTTCACTCTCATCTTTCACTTTCAACCAGAGGCTCTTTAGTTCCTCTTCACTTTCTTCCATAAGGATGGTGTCATCTGCATATCAAGGTTGTTTTTATTTCTTCATGCAATCTTCATTCCAGCTTGTGCTTCTCCAGTCCTTCATTTCTCATGATGTATTTTGCATATAAGTTAAGTAAATAAAATGACAATATTCAACCTTGACTTACCTACCCTTTTCCAATGTAGACCAGTCCATTGTTGCAGACACAGTTCAATATATTGCTTCATGATCTGCATTCAGAATTCTCAGGTGGCAGGGCAGTTAAGGCGGTCTGGTATTCCCATCCACTTAAGAATTTTTAAGATTGTTTTGATCCACACAAAGTCTTTAGCACAGTCAATAATTTGCTGGATCTAGATGAAGCACAAGCTGGAATCAAGATTGCCTAGATAAATATCAGTAACTTCAGAAATGCAGATGACTTCACCCTTATAGAAAAATTGAAGAACTAAAGAGCAACTTGATTAAAGTGAAAGAGGAGAGTGAAAAAGTTGGTTCAAAGCTCAGCATTCAGAAAACTGAATCTTTTAAGATCATTGCATCCGGTCCCAGATGGGGAAACGGTGGAAACAGTGGCTGACTTTATTCTTTGGGTCTCCAAAATCACTGCAGATGGTAATTGCAGCCATGATTAAAAGATATTTACTCCTTGAAAGGAAAGTTATGACCGACCTAGACAGCATATTAATAAGCAGAGACATTATTTTGCCAACAAAGTTCCATCTAGTCAAGGCTATGGTTTTTCCAGTAGTCATGAATGGATGTTAGTGTTGGACCATAAAGAAAGCTGAGCCCAGGAGAATTGATGTTTTGGAACTGTGGTGTTGGAGAAGACCCTTGAGAGTCCCTTGGACTTCAAGGAGACCCAACCAGTCCATCCTAAAGGAGATCAGTGGTGGCAGTTGAAGCTGAAATTACAATACTTTGGTCACCTGATTCGAAGAGCTGACTCATTTGAAAAGACTCTGATGCTGGGAAAGATTGAGGGCAGGAGGAGAAGGGGATGACAGAGGATGAATTGGTTGGATGGCGTCACCAACTCAGTGGACATGAGTTTGGGTAAACTTTGGGAGTTGGTGATGGACAGGGAGGCCTGACATGCTGTGGTTCATGGAGTCACAGAGAGTCAGATATGACTGACAGACTGAAATAAACTGATGTACAAAATAAACCTTTTGTCTTTGTAAAGTATTAATAGTTCACTTATCATGTGCATCACTTTTTTTTTTTTTTCCACATAACTGCTTTCTGGGTTGAGAAGACCCAATTAGCTGGTTGAAATCTGTGACACAGATGAATATACTTCAGTATTAAGTGAAAAGATGGAAATCAATATTATGAATATGCTGTATTCTCTCGAAATTTGTATGTTGAAAACCGAACCCTATTTGTATTTAGTCAAATATGAATAAACTGTAATTTCTTTCTGACCCTATTTGGAAATAGAACCTCTAAATATGTACTTAATAAAACTGTTTCTCTGTAAGAAAAGGTGATCAGAGAAACACAGAAACATTGCTATGTGAAGAAAAAGCCAGAAGATGGACAGTCACTATCCAGAAGAAGAAGAAAAAATAAATCTGCTTACCATTTGATTGTTGACTTGATACCCAGAAGTTTGAGGGGAAATTAATTAAGCTAACTGGTATGGTATGGTACACCTGATATAGCAACACAAATACCCACAAACTCTTTGCAAAGAGGCTTTCAATTTCAAGTGAGACTCCATTTCCTACCTATGTTCTCAGGGAACGGAAACTAGTAAAGGACTCTCTTACCCATAATCCTTCAGTTCAGTTCAGTTCAGTCTCTCAGTCATGTCCGACTCTCTGCGACCCCATGAATCACAGCACGCCAGACCTCCCTGTCCATCACCAACTCCCGGAGTACACTCAAACTCATGTCCACAGAGTCGGTGATGCCATCCAGCCATCTCATTCTCCGTCGTCCCCTTCTTCTCCCGCCCCCAACCTTTCCCAGTATCAGAGTCTTTTCCGGTGAGTCAACTCGTCGCATGAGGTGGCCAAAGTGTTGCAGTTTCAGCTTTAGCATCAGTCCCTCCAATGAACATCCAGGATTGATCTCCTCTAGAATGGACTGGTTGGATCTCCTTGCAGTATGAGGGACTCTCAAGAGTCTTCTCCAGCACCACAGTTCAAAAGCATCGATTCTTCGGTGATCAGCTTCCTTCACAGTCCAAGTCTCACATCCATACATGACCACGGGAAAAACCATTGCCTTGACTAGACAGACCTTGGTTGGCAAAGTAATGTCTCTGCTTTTTAATATACTATCAAGGTTGGTCATAACTTTCCTTCCAAGGAGCAAGTGTCTTTTAATTTCATGGCTGCAATCAGCATCCGCAGTGATTTTGGAGCCCCAAAAAATAAAGTCTGACACTGTTTCCACTGTTTTTACATCTATTTCCCATGAAGTGATGGGACCAGATGCCATGATCTTTGTTTTCTGAATGTTGAGCTTCAAGCCAACCTTTTCACTCTCCTCTTTCACTTTCATCAAGAGGCTTTTGAGTCCCTCTTCACTTTCTGCCATAATGGTGGTATCATCTGCATATCTGAGGTTATTGATATTTCTCCCAGCAATCTTGATTCCAGCTTGTGCTTCTTCCAGCCCAGCGTTCCTCATGATGTACTCTGCACAGAAGTTAAATGAGCAAGGTGACAATATACAACCTTGACGTACACCTTTTCCTATTTGGAACCAGTCTGTTGTTCCATGTCCAGTTCTAACTGTTGCTTCCTGACCTGCATACAGGTTTCTCAAGAGGCAGGTCCGGTGGTCTGGGATTCCCATCTCTTTCAGAATGTTCCACAGTTTATTGTGATCCACACAGTCAAAAACTTTGGCATAGTCAATGAAGCAGAAATAGATGTTTTTCTGGAACTCTCTTGCTTTCTCCATGATCCAGCGGATGTTGGTAGTTTGATCTCTGGTGCCTCTGCCTTTTCTAAAACCTGCTTGAACATCTGGGAGTTCATGGTTTACATACTGCTGAAGCCTGGCTTGGAGAATACAGGTTCCTAACGCTCACTAAGAATATTCAAGTTTCTTTAGAGACTCAACTAGGCTATAATTTATTCTTATTTTATCGGTAAATTTGACCTAGGGACAATTAGAATGTGAATAATTTACGGGAAGTGTTAGAAAAAAATAAGTGTATCAGGAAGGTATTCTGTCCTCGTCAGAAAGATGCAGTCCACTCCTTTTATCCTTACCATAGATTTCTTGCTAAATCCCTAGGAGACAACGTGTAGTGACAAAGGAATTGCTGCCTATTTCATCAGTGAAATAAAAAAATGTTGATGCCATTGCAACCTTGCCTCCCTAAGCTCCGTATAAAGACATTAGATGGCAGTAGCCATGGGGAAGTTTAGAGGATCTCAAGACCTCCCAAGCATTGGAACCACGTGGGCCTTCTCTCCAGTCAATTTTCCAGGCATGTTGGTATCACCTTCTCTGTGGCAGAATTTGTAGTCTACTGCCACCACACTTATCAAGAGTCCTCTGGATTTCTGAGAACCCCAAGAGATCACCATTCAAGGTTGAAAACTGCAAGCTTACAATCCAGTACAGCCTGACAGGCTCCACCCCATGTAGATGTATATGATCCTCAACCACAACAAGGGCTGTGACGAGCAGAAAAACCACAGCTTCAGGCAACTTCACTGTTAACACCTACAGCTATGTCAGGGACATGTCGCAAGTGAAGACTTTAGGTCCTCTACCGAGACAGACATTCGATACCAAACTGCAAACAGGCTTTGCTGCTAACCAAGATTTATTGGCCTTCTTACTGGTTGACATCCGCTTGTGAAAGGGTGCCGGTTGTACATCCAGAAAACCAAGTGACAGAGACGGGGAGGCAATAGCTTGCAGCGACTGCGGTCGCCAAACACCTGGTCACCTGAGCTGCTCGGAACTGGGAAGGGCACAAACCGCAGGCCCAACTGAATCTGTGCCTTTGTGGAGTACCCGAGTACCTGAACCTGAATGGTTTTGACCTGGAAAGTGCATGCAAACCAGTGAAGCTTCAGACAGTTCCTGGCAGAACAACCTAGAGCCTGTGCAGTGCACACTGGGACAGCAAACCCAGTGTGGCAGAGACACTTAGAGTACGCCCCACAGATGCCAGTTCCTCCCTCCCCACAGTGCAACTGAACAAGGGAGCTTAAAAAAGTGACCACCACCTCCCCTTTGTGTCAGGGTGGAAATTAGACACTGAAGAGATCAGCAAACAGAAGTTGAAATAGAGGGAATAACCTTGGAAGTGTTAGATGGCGAAGTCTTGAGGCTAACACAGGAATGAGACTGAAAATCAGAGGCAGAGGCTTAAGTCCAAATCATGAGAACACCAGAGAGTTCCTGACTCCAGGGAACATTAATTGATAGGAGATCATCAAACGCCTCCATACTTACACTGAAACCAAGCATCATCCAAGGATCAACCAATTCCAGAGTAAGACATACGACTCAAATTCTCCAGCAACACAGGAAAATAGCCCTGAATTTCAGTATAAAGGCTACCCAACATCACTCCAAAACTATTGACATCTCATAACTCATTACTGGACACTTCATTGCACTCCAGAGAGAAGAAATAAAGCTCTACCCTCAAGATCACCGATACAAGCTTCCCTAGCCAGGGAAGCTTGACAAATAACCCATCCAACCCCACACACAGTGAGGAAACTCTACAATAATGAGAACTCCACAAACTGCCAGAAGACGGAAAGGCCACCCCAAACACAACAATATAAGCAAGATGAAGAGGCAAAGATATACCAGCACGTAAAGGAACAGGATAAATGCCAACTAATCCAAACAAAAGGGGAAGAGATAGGGAACCTACCTGGTAAAGAATTCCAAGTAATGATGGTGAAAATGATCCAAAAATCTTGAAAACAAATTGGAGTTACAGACAAATAACCTGGAGACAAAGATTGAGAAGATGCAAGAAAAGTTTAACAAGGATCTAGAAGAAATAAAAGAGTCAATATACAATAATTCAATAGATGAGATAAAAAGCACTGTAGAGGGAACCAACAGTAGAGTAACGGAGGCAGAAGATAGGATAAGAGAGTTAGAAGATAAAATAAATGAAATAAATGAAACAGAGAGGAAAAAGAAAAACGAATTAAAAGAAATGACGACAGTATCAGAGACCTCTGGGACAATGTTAAATGCCCCAACATTTGAATCATAGAAGTCCCAGAAGAAGAAGAAAATAAGACCATGAGAAAATACTTGAGGAGATAATAGTTGAAAACTTCCCTAAAATGGGGAAGGAAATAATCATCCAAGTCCAAGAAACCTAGAGAGTCCTAAACAGGATAAACCCAAGGCGAAATACCCCAAGACACATATAATCAAATTAACAAAGATCAAACACAAAGAACAAATATTAAAAGCAGCAAGGGAAAAATAACAAATAACACACAAGGTGATTCCCATAAGGATAACAGCTAATCTTACAATAGAAACCCTTCAGGCCAGGAGGGAATGGTAGGACATACTTAAAGTACTGATAGAAATTAACCGACAGCCCAGATTACTGTACCATGCGAGGATCTCATTCAAATATGAAGGAGAAATCAAAAGCGTTACAGACAAGCAAAAGCTGAGAGAATTCAGCATCGCTAAACCAGCTCTCCAACATATCCTAAAGGACTTTCTCTAGAGAAGAAACAGAGAGGGTGTATAAACTTGAACCCAAAACTAAAAACTAAATGGCAACGGGATCATACTTATCAATAATTACCTTAAATGTAAATGGGTTGAAAGCCCCAACCAAAGACAAAGGCTGGATGAATGGATACAAAAATAAGACCCCCATATATGTTGTCTACAAGAGACCCACCTCTAAATGAGGGACACAAACCAACTGAAAGGTAGGGGTTGTAAAAAGGTACTCCACGCAAAAGAAGACGAAAAGAAAGCAGGAGAAGCAATACTCATATCAGATAAAATAGACTTTAAAACAAAGGCTGTGGAAAGAGACAAAGAGGACACTACATAATGATCAAAGGATCAATCCAAGAAGAAGATGGAACAATTATAAATATATATGCACCCAACATAGGAGCACCGCATTATGTAAGACAAATGCTAGCAAGTATGAAAGGGGAAGTTAACAATAACACAATAGTAGTAGGAGACTTTAATACTCCACTCACACCTATGTATAGATCAACTAACAGAAAATTAATAGGGAGACACAAACATTAAATGATACAATAGATCAGTTACACTTATTAGGTCTCTATAGGACATTTCACCCCAAAACAATGAATTTCACCTTTTTCTCAAGCGCACACGGAACCATCTCTAGGATAGATCACGTCCTAGGCCATAAATCTAGCCTTGGTAAATTCAAAAAAATTGAAATCATTCCAAGCATCTTTTCTGACCACAATGCAGTAAGATTAGATCTCAACTACAGGAGAAAAACTATGAAAAATTCCAAAATAAGGAGACTAGACAACATGGTGCTGAATAACCAACAAATCATAGAAGAAATCAAAATATGCGTAGAAACAAATGAAAATGAAAACACAACAACCCAAAACCTGTGGGACACTGTAAAAGAAGTACTAAGAGGAAGGTTCTTATCAATACAGGCATACCTCAAGAAACAAGAAAAAAGTCAAATAAATAATTTAACTCTTCACTTAAAGCAACTAGAAAAGGAAGAATCGAAGAATCCCAGCATTCGTAGAAGGAAAGAAATCGTAAAAATTAGGGCATAAATAAATGCTAAAGAAACAAAGGAGACTATAGCAAAAATCAACAAACCCAAAAGCTGGTTATTTGAGCGGGTAAATAAAATTGACAGACCACTAGTCAGACTCATCAAGAAACAAAGGGAGAAAAACCAAATCAATAAAATTAGAAATGAAAATGGAGAGATCACACAGACAACACAGAAATAAAAAGGATCTTAGAGACTACTATAAGCAATTATATGGCAACAATATGGACAACTTGGAAGAAATGGACAAATTCTTAGAAGAGGACAACTTTCCAAAACTGAACCAGGAAGAAATAGAAAATCTTAATAGATCCATTACAAGCACGGAAATTGAAACTGTAATCAGAAATCTTCCAGAAAACAAAAGCCCAGGTCCAGACGCCTTCACAGCCGAATTCTACCAAAAATTTAGAGAAGAGCTAACACATATCCTACTCAAAACATTCCAGAAAATTTCAGAGGTAGGCAAACTTCCAAACTCATTCTATGAGCCCAGGATCACCTTAACACCAAAACCTGACAAAGATGGCACAAAAAAGGAGAACTACAGGCCAATATCACTGATGAACATAGATGCAAAAATCCTTCACAAAATTTTAGCAATCAGAATCCAACACACATTAAAAAGGTCATACATCATGACCAAGTGGGCTTTATCCCAGGGATGCAAAGAGTCTTCAATATTTGCAAATCAATTAATGTAATACACCACATTAACAAAATGAAAAATAAAAAAAATATATGATTATCTCAATAGATGCAGAAAAGGCCTTTGACAAAATTCAACATCCATTTAGGATAAAAAACCTCCAGAAAGTGGGAATAGAAGGGATATACCTGAACATAATAAAAGCTATAATGACAAACCCACAGCAAGCATTATCCTCAATGGTGAAAAAAAGAAAGCATTTCCCCTAAAGTCAGGAACAAGACAAGAGTACCCACTCTCACCACGACTATTCAACATAATTCTGGAGTTCTGGCCACAGCAATTAGAGCAGAAAAAGACATAAAATTAATCCAAATTGGAAAAGAAAAAGTAAAACTCTCACTGTTTGCAGATGTCATGATCCTCTACACAGAAAAACACTCTACCAGAAAATTACTAGAGCTAATCAATGAATATAGTAATGTTGCAGGATATAAAATCAACACACAGAAATCCCTTGAATTTCTATACAAATATGAGAAAATAGAAAGAGAATTTAAGGAAATAATTCCATTCACCGTTGCAACGAAAAGAATAAAATACTTAGGAATATATCTACCTAAAGAAACAAAAGACATATATATAGAAAACTATCAAACACTGGTGAAAGAAATCAGAGAGGACACTAATATATGGAGAAATATACCGTGTTCTCAAGGCAAGTATAGTGAAGTGGTTTGCCATTCCCTTCTCCAGGGGACCACATACTTGCCTTGAGAACCCCATGAACAGTGACAAAGGGCAAAATGATAGGATAATGAATGAGGAATTCCCCAGGTCGGTAGGTGCCCACTATGCTAATGGAGCTCAGTGGAGAAATAACTATAGAAGGAATAAAGGGATGGAGCAAAAGCAAAACCAATACCCAGTTGTGGATGTGACCAGTGATAGAAGCAAGGTCCGGTGCTGTAAAGAGCAATATTGCATAGGAACCTGGAATGTTAGGTCCATGAATCAAGGCAAATTGGAAGTGGTCAAACAGGAGATGGCAAGAGTAAACGTCGACATTCTAGGAATCAGTGAATTAAAATGGACTGGAATGGGAGAATTTAACTCAGATGACCATTATATCTACTACTGTGGGCAGGAATCGCTTAGAAGAAATGGAGTAGCCATCATGTCAACAAAAGACTCTGAAATGCAGTACTTGGATGCAATCTTAAAAATGACAGGATGATTTCTGTTCGTTTCCAAGGCAAACCATTCAATATTACAGTAATCCAGGCCTATGCCCCAACCAGTAATGCTGAAGAAGCTGAAGTTAATCGGTTCTATGAAGACCTACAAGACCTTTTAGAACTAACACCCAAAAAAGATGTCCTTTTCATTATCGGGGACTGGAATGCAAAAGTAGGAAGTCAAGAAACACCTGGAGTAACTGGAAAATTTGGCCTTGGAGCACGGAATGAAGCAGGGCAAAGGCTAATAGAGTTTTGTCAAGAGAATTCACTGGTCATAGCAAACACAATCTTCCAACAACACAAGAGAATACTCTACACATGGATATCACCAGATGGTCAACACCGAAATCAGATTGATTATATTCTTTGCAGCCAAAGATGGAGAAGCTGTATACAGTTAGCAAAAACAAGACCAGGAGCTGACTGTGGCTCAGATCATGAACTCCTTATTGCGAAGTTCAGACTTAAATTGAAGAAAGTAGGGAAAACCACTAGACCATTCAGATACGACCTCAATCAAATCCCTTATGATTATACAGTGGAAGTGAGAAATAGATTTAAGGGACTAGATCTGATAGAGTGCCTGATGAACTCTGGACGGAAGTTGGTGACATTGTACAGGAGACAGGGACCAAGACCATCCCCATGTAAAAGAAATGCAAAAGAGCGAAATGGCTGTCTGAGGAGGCCTTACAAATAGCTATGAAAAGAAGAGAAGCGAAAAGCAAAGCAGAAAAGGAAAGATATAAGCATCTGAATGCAGAGTTCCAAAGAATAGCAAGGAGAGATAAGAAAGCCTTCCTCAGTGATCAATGCAAAGAAATAGAGGAAAACAACAGAATAGGAAAAACAAGAGATCTCTTCAAGAAAATTAGAGATTCCAAGGGAACATTTCATGCAAAGATGGGCTCGATAAAGGACAGAAATGGTATGGACCTAACAGAAGGAGAAGATATTAAGAAGAGGTGGCAGGAATACACAGAAGAACTGTACAAAAAAGATCTTCATGACCAAGATAGTCACGATAATGTGATCACTGACCTAGAGCCAGACATCTTGGAATGTGAAGTCAAGTGGGCCTTAGAAAGCATCACTACTAACAAAGCTAGTGGAGGTGATGGAATTCCAGTTGAGCTATTTCTGGACTTCAGGCTCTATTAAAAAGCCATAGTCATCAAGACAGTATGGCACTGGCATAAAGATGGAAATGTAAATCAATGGAACAAAATAGAAAGCCCAGAGATAAATCCATGCACCTTTCTACAACTTATCTTTGGCAAAGGAGGCAAGAATATAAAATGGAGAAAAGACAATCTCTTTAACAAGTTGTACTGTGAAAACTTGCTAACCTCTTGTAAAAGAATGACACTAGAACAATCCTTAACACCATACACAAAAGTAAACTCAAAATGGATTAAAGATGTAAGTGTAAGACCAGAAACTATAAAACTCGTAGAGGAGAACATAGGCAAAGCACCCTGCGACATATATCACAGCAGGATCCTCCATGACCCACCTCCCAGAATATTGGAAATAAAAGCAAAAATAAACAAATGGAACCTAATTAAAATAAAAGCTTCTGCACAGCAAAGGAAACTATAAGCAAGGTGAAAAGACCTCATTCAGAATGGGAGAAAATAATACCAAATGAAGTAACTGACAAAGAATTAATCTGAAAAATATACAAGAAACTCCTGCAGCTCAATTCCAGAAAAATAAATGACTCAGTCAAAAAATGGGCCAAAGAATTAAACAGACATTTCTCCAAAGAAGACATAAAGATGGCTAACAAACATATGAAAAGATGCTCAACATCACTCACAATCAACGAAATGCAAATCAAAACCACAAAAATGTACCATTTCACTCCAGTGAGAATGGTTGCTATCCAAAAGTCTATAAGCAGTAAATGTTGGAGAGGGCGTGGAGAAAAGGGAAACAGCTTACACTGTTTGTGGGAATGCAAACTAGTAGAGTCACTATGGAGAACAATGTGGAGATTCATTAAAAATACTGGAAATAGAACTGCCATACCACCAAGCAATCCCATTGCTGGGCATACACACCGAGAAAACTAGCATTGAAAGACACACATATACATCAATGTTCATCGCTGCACTGTTTATAATAGCCAGGACATGCAAGTAACCTAGATGTCCATTTGCAGACAAATGGATAAGAAAGCTGTGGTACATATACATAATGGAATATTACTCAGCAATTAAAAAGAACACATTTGAATTAGTTCTAGTGACGTGGATGAAACTGGAGCCCATTATACAGAGTGAAATAGGCCAGAAATGAAAACTCCAATACAGTATACTAACATATATATATGGAATTTAGAAAGATGGTAATGATAACCTGTATACAAGACAACTAATCTTCAAAAGTATAGGCATAAATTTGTTTCTGTTATTTATATTCTTAATGCTTTAAGAATAATTCCCATTTTTCATATTGTTTATTTGTAAGATTTTTCTTGTTGATTATTGTTTCCTGATGTTTCCCTTTTTAGTGAAGCTTGTTAAGACAGCTTTGACTCTGCTGAACCTCTCAATTTTATTTTTATTGCATTAGTCCCTGGTATACATTAGGGGATTTCTTTTCTTTATGATTATTTTGCTCATTTTGCTAAATTTTTAAACTGGATGTATACTTGTATATGCATTGTTTTTCCTTTTTATTTAAAGTCTACTGCATGTAAGGCCTCAGTGGATAATGTTTCCCATATCCCGTAGGTTTTAAGACTTTGTATTTTTGTTATCTTTCTTTATAAATTAAAAAAAAAAAATAAGTAAAAAAATAATGATAAGTCCTCTACAACTCAAGAAATTGTTACCCAAAATATCTTTCACCTTCAATCTTCAGTTCAATTCAGTCGTTCAGTCATGTCCGACTCTTTGAGACCCTATGAATCACAGCACGCCAGGCCTCCCTGTCCATCACCAACTCCAGGAGTTCACTCAAACTCATGTCCACGGAGTCGGTGATGCCATCCAGCCATCTCACTCTCGGTAGTCCCCTTCTCCTCCCGCCCCAAACATCAGAGCCTTTTCCAGTGAGTCAACTAGTTGCATGAGGTGGCCAAAGTATTGGAGTTTCAGCTTTAGCATCAGTCCTTCCAGTGAACACCCAGGATTGATCTCCTTTAGAATGGACTGGTTGGATCTCCTTGCAGTCCAAGGCACTCTCAAGAGTCTTCTCCAACACCACAGTTCAAAAGCATCAATTCTTCGGCCATCAGCTTTCTTCACAGTCCAACTCTCACATCCATACATGGCCACGGGAAAAACCATAGCCTTGATTAGACGGACCTTGGTTGGCAAAGTAATATCTCTGCTTTTTAATATGTTATCTAGGTTGGTCATAACTTTCCTTCCAAGGAGTAAGTGTCTTTTAATTTCATCACTGAAATCAGCATCTGCAGTGATTTTGGAGCCACCAAAAATAAAGTTTGACACTGTTTCCACAGTTTTTCCATCTATTTCCCATGAAGTGACGGTACCAGATGCCATGATCTTTGTTTTCTGAATGTTGAGCTTCAAGCCAACCTTTTCACTCTCCTCTTTCACTTTCATCAAGAGGCTTTTGATGAAAGTGAGTTCCTCTTCACTTTCTGCCATAAGGGTAGTGTCATCTGCATATCTGAGGTTATTGATATTTCTCCCAGCAATCTTGATTTCAGCTTGTGCTTCTTCCAGCCAAGCGTTCCTCATGATGTACTCTGCATAGAAGTTAAATAAGCAAAGTGACAATATACAGCCTTGACGTATTCCTTTTCCTATTTGGAACCAGTCTGTTGTTCCATGTACAGTTCTGACTGTTGCTTCCTGACCTGCATACAGGGTTAGTGACAGAGAATGCCAAAGTTTGGTGATGAAATGGAATAAGATGGAGAGGAGAATGAAGGGGTGACTTCAAAGCTAGGATATGGCTCTTCGAGGTCGTGGAAGCTGCTCCAGACCTAGCTGCAGGCCTTGGGGACATAGTTCAAAATATATTAAACAATGTCGTCTCTGGCATCAGTAATCTTTTACAATATTAAAAATCCTCAGCACACAAGATTAGACCACCTGAATGATACCGCTTGGAAATTCAGGAGATATTACTTGTGAGTGGGGCTGGTACTTGTCAGAGACTTGCTCTATCAGAATTGTTCAGCAAAAGAGTCACAGGTGTATAGAACAATCTTTTGGACTCTGTGGAAGAGGGTGAGTGTGGGATGATTTGGGAGAATGGCATTGAAACATGTATAATATCATATGTGACATGAATCACAAGTCCAGGTTCGACGCCTGATACAGGATATTTGGGGCTGGTGAACGGGGATGACCCAGAGGGAGGATAAGGGAAGGAGGGAGGTGGGAGGGGGTTTGAAGAAGGGGAACATATGTACGCCCGGGGCGGATTCATGTCAATGTTTGGCAAAACCAACCAATATAATATTGTAAAGTAATTAGCCTCCAAAAGAAAATTAAAAGTAAAAAAAATATGGTTCAAACACTTGTCATATTTAATAGAGATGGAGCCAATACTCACCTGTGCATAGACTGTTTTCTTAAGCATATTCCAATTATGAGGACATATACTACCTCTCTGGGGTTTCACTTTCTTTCTCTTTGAATGCTTCTCCACTTACACAAAAGGAGATAGCACTAATTTGAAATCACATTTTTATGTTAGGATTTTTCTCTCACTTTTCTAAATGTATCAGTTGTGCTAAATAACTTCCTGCCACCAAATATCCCACTTTATAGTAACTAGTCTTGTCATACCAGAGGCTTTCAAGAAAATGTAAGTGCAGATAAAATATAAAAGCACAGACAAGCCAGGCTTCTCAGGAGTGTTGGGAAAAAAGAAAAACCACGAGAAAATAGGCCATGAGTTGGCTGTGTGACAAGATAGTGTGGGGAAATTCTGATGAAGTGTTAGCAAACCTTGCAATTAGTTCATTTGTCATAGATATGAGTAAACCCCTATTCTTCCCATGTAGTTCTCATTAAGTCTCTTCCCTCATTGCATATACTGCCTACAGGTAATGATCCTGCTTGATCTCAAATCTAAATCATACATTTTTAACTTCTTCCTTTGTCTCATGACAGGATTACTGATGACCTCATTGGCCATTCCCTTTTGTTTTACTATAGCAACCAGTGGTCTAGCCTTTTGTTTCTGACACTTTCAAATATGCCCGTCTAGTGGCCATCCTTTCATCTTCCTAACGTCATCTCCATCTTCTTCTGAGCATCCAGATACCTCTCTATATACTTCTTATGTGTTCTTCATGAGGACAATTTTACCACCATCATGAACTCTTATCACTCTTATTAAAATATGAAATAGGTAAATATGCTAAAACACAAAGAAAGCTTCACTAATACCCAAGAACTCCTTCAGAGAAGAGACACTCAACCTCCCTGATACATTCTGTGGAAAGGACTGGTAGCTTGCTGGGAATGAATATAATAGAGATTCACATTCTTGCTATGGAAACAATTGTGGGCTACAATGGAATATTTAACCTCTTACTGTGACAAAAATATGCAGGACCCCATGACAAAGACAAGAAGCAGAACCACATATCTTTCAGATGTAAGATTTTCCTTCTTTGATTTTACAACAAATCACCTCAAGTCATAAATTAGCCTCCTTCTAGATAAGGAAGAGATATATGTGGATCTCAAGTCTGGAATTTCCTCTCAATTCCAGAGACTTCCAATGTGCTCCTTAGTGCTCTAAACAAGGGGAAAGTTAAGTTAAAGAATATTATTCTCAAATAGGAAAAGAAATATCCAAATGGACCAGACTCCTTAAGACAAGATAAATTAGAAACCCTTATTTAAGAAGATGGAAAGAGTTTCCAAAACATGAGTGCAGAAAAAGAAAAACAAGACTCTCCACATAAGTTTTTTTTTTTTTTTTGAAGGAAAAGAAAGAGCCAGTAGTCTATAAAAAAATGTGCAGGGATAATTTAGAAAAAGGTTTAGCCTTTCAGGGAGAACTACATGAAGTCCTATCATTAAACGAAGAACATTTTGGTATTTGTAGATGTGTAGATTTGAAAAGAAAAAAAAAGTACCATGCGTTTTCTTGTATCTCTTTAAAGAAAAAAGCAAATTATATTAGCTCTTTGCTCCAGAAAGCCTTCCTGAAATTCCAAATCTGCTCTTTTGATTGAGACATGTTTATAATATAAACGATTGGGATGAACCAAGGCATAGAAGTGACAAAACAAAAAACAAAAATCTCTAGAAGTCTGCCCTTATTCACAATTTCGTTACGCCCATTTTATTTCTAAATCAGTCAGCTCAGTTGCTCAGTCATGTCCAACTCTGCGACCCCATGAACCACAGCACGCCAGGCCTCCCATCAGTAACTCCTGGAGTTTACCCGAACTCATGTCCATTGAGTCTGTGATGCTATCCAAACATCTCAACCTCTGTCATCCCCTTCTCCTTGCACATTCAATCTTTCCCAGCATTAAGGTCTTTTCAAATGAGTCAGCTCTTCACATCAGGCGGCCAAAGTATTATACTTTCAGCTTTAACACCAGTCCTTCCAATGAACACCCAAGACTGATCTACTTGAGGATTGACTGGTTGGATCTCCTTGAAGTCCAAGGGACTCTCAATAATCTTCTCCAACACCACAGTTCAAAAGCATCAATTCTTCTGTGGTCAGCTTTCTTCTCAGTCCAACTCTCACATCCATACATGACCACTGGAAAAACCATAGCCTTCACTAGATGGACCTTTGTTTGCTAAGTAATGTCTCTGATTTTTAATATACTATCTAGGTTGGTCATAACTCTCCTTCATGGAAGAACCGCCTTTTAATTTCATGGCTGCACTCACAATCTGCAGTAATTTTGGAGCCCAAAAGAATAAAGTCAGCCACTGTTTCCACTGTTACTCCATTTGCCATGAAATGATGGGACCAGAGGCCATGATCTTAGTTTTCTGAATATTTAGCTTTAAGTCAACTTTTTCACTCTCCTCTTTCACTTTCATCAAGACGCTCTTTAGTTCTTCACTTTATGCCATAAGGGTGGTATAAACTGCATATCTAAGGTTATTGATATTTCTCTCGGCAATCTTGATTCCACCTTGTGGTTCTTCCAGCCAAGTGTTTCTCATGATGTTCCCTGCATATAAGTTAAATAAGCAGGATGACAATTTATAGCCTTGACATACTCCTTTTCCTATTTGGAACAAGTCTGTTGTTCCATGTCCGGTTCTAACTGTTACTTGCTCACTTGCATATGGGTTTCTCAAGAGGCAGGTTAAGTGGCCTGATATTCCCATCTCTTTCAGAATTTTCCACAGTTTATTGTGATCCACATAGTCAAAGGCTTTGGCTTAGTCAATAAAGCAGAAATAGATGTTTGTCTGTAACTGTCTTGCTTTATCTGTGATTCAGTGGATGTTGGCAATTTGATCTCTGGTTCCTCTGACTTTTCTAAATCCAGCTTGAATAACTGGAAGTTCATGATTTGCATATTGTTGAAGCCTGGCTTGGAGAATTTTGAGCATTACTTTATTAGCCTGTGAGATGAGTGCAATTGTGCAGTAGTTTGAAAATTCTTTAGCATTGCCTTTCTTTGGGAGTCGGTCCGTCTAGTCAAGGCTATGGATTTTCCCGTGGTCATGTATGGATGTGAGAGTTGGACTGTGAAGAAAGCTGATCGCCAAAGAATTGATGCTTTTCAACTGTGGTGCTGGAGAAGACTCTTGAGTCCCTTGGACTGCAAGGAGATCCAACCGGTCCATTCTAAAGGAGATCAATCCTGGGTGTTCATTGGAAAGACTAAAGCTAAAACTGCAATAGTTTGGCCACCTGATGCGACGAGTTGACTCACTGGAAAAGAGTCTGATGCTAGGAAAGGTTGGGGGCGGGAGGAGAAGGGGACGACAGTGAATAAAATGGCTGGATGGCATCACCGACTCTGTGGACATGAGTTTGAGTGAACTCTGGGAGTTGGTGATGGAGAGGGAGGCCTGGAGTGCTGTGATTCATGGGGTCGCAGAGAGTCGGACACGACTGAGCGACTGAAATGAACTGAACTGAACTGAATGGGTCCTTTTTCCCAGAAACCCAGAACACATCTGGGACCTGCCCTAAGTCTGGGTTGGAAGAATTAAGATGATCCCAGTATGGGCTGACACCTCGGACTTCCAAGAATGGATCAAGACCAGACTGGACTCCAGTACAATTACATAACAAGAGAAACTGACAGGCAGAGGAATCAAGCTTTTCCTTTTCCCTTTTGACAGGCCCAAGTACCAGGTCAGGTATTCTGGTCACAAATGACACTGTTGGCAACTTTATAAACAAGGACTTTTTACACTCTTTTTTCCAAACCCTAGTGTAATCTTCAACTTAAACTTTCCTCACCTAGCATCATTGCGGGCAAATTCCAACTCCAGACAGATCCCCCTGACTGCCTGTTGATGATTTGATTCCATTGAAATATCTGGAGGGCATTTAGTCCAGCGCCTCTCCAAGATGATGTTTCGCTCATCAGGGATACTCCACAGGCCCCACAATTAGTGATAGTTAGTTCTTTGTCTACTTTCTCAGTTTGGTGAATAAGAGATTATTTTCAAGAGTAGGCATTTCTAGTTTGTCTTTCAGGGAAGCTTGGAATTGGTCATATAGTCCCTTGTGTCCTGGCTTGGAGTCCAATCCTTTGGATCTAGTTTTAAGAATCAGGGGGTCAGCTGTGCTTGACAAGAGAGTTAACCAGGATTAGGTGTCTTCAGGCCAGCCTCAATAATTTGTTGAGTCCCAGTCCTGGCATACTATTTCGCCCATGGTGATAGAATACCACAAGTCATCTTCGCATTGTAAACTAGCCATATGATAAAACCAAAAATGTCCCCCCCCCCCCCGCTAATTAGGAACACTTAGAAACAGTTCAATAGCATTCAAGTAACTAGTAGGTGTGCATAAAAGGTGGATGCGGGGCATGACTTATGTGACGTTATACAATGTTATTCATTGCAAAGTTATATAAGCAGGACATTCCCCCTGATTTCTGAACTGAGTGGATATTTTACATCTGAACAGAACTAGAAGGAAACATTTTTTTTTTTCTTTTCTTCATATATAAGCTGTTTACAGTACAAAGAGATCAGAAAAAAATAAGGAGTATGAGGAAATAAACAAAGCAGAATAAGCTTTTAGATGATAATCCACTCTGAGGGAGACATAAAGTAGAATGTCATTTTGACTAAGATAAATAGAGGGAGCCCCAGTCCAATTAAGAGCCAATGCATCCATAGTTCACTGGTCCTGCTGGTTTCTTAAGCTTCAGCCGTTCACTGACTGTCCAGCTTCTGGTGTGGCTAGAGCAGGACTTTGGGATCATTGTTTCCATCTTTGCAAGGTCAGCTGCAGTTCAGGGATGTGCATCCAGATTGAGGGCTGCTTCCCACTTTCCTGAGCTATGGGTTGGACCACAAAGATTGACTCTGAAGTGATGAATCCAAGCAATTTTCCTGTCACCTTGAGAGCAGGTGGAGTGGTTAAAACTACAAAATAGGATCCTCTCCACACTGATTTCAAGGGCTCCTTCTTCCAGTCTTGTACACATACTTGGTCCTCGTGTTTGTGGTGGTGTACTGTTATGCCTAACGATATGGGTATCATATCCATGACCCATTTGTGTATTTGGGAGATGGTGTGTCCAAATTCTTGCAACTATTTATGTAAATTTAAGTCTCCCAGTTTTTGGTGCCCCCTCTTAAGTTGACTAATGGGGGCAGTCATTCAAACAAGATTTCAAAAGGGGGAAACCGTATCCCTAACCTGGACAGGGGGGCCTGGCGTGCTGTGATTCATGGGGTCACGGAGAGTCGGACACAACTGAGCGACTGAACTGAACTGAACCTGGGTTAACATCTTACCTTCAAAAGGACCATGGGTAATATGTCTACCCATCGTAAGCTGGTCTCCTGACCTAGCTTGGCCAGGGTTTGTGTGAGGTTTCTGTTCATATATTCTGCTTCCCCTGAACTCTGGAGGCAGTAGGCAGTATGCAGTTTCCACCAGATCATCAAAGCCCTTGCCACCTGTTGGGTTGTCTCAGCTACAATTGACAGTCTATTGTTTGACCCTATGATCAAAGACATTCCATACCTGGGGACTATGTCTCTAAGGAGTACTTTAGTCACTTCTCTTGCTTTTCTTCTTCGCATTCAAAGTTCTCTACCCACCACGAAAAGGCGCAGAGGTAAACTCAAATGTATCTGAATCCTCAGGTTGTAGTGACTTCAATGAAATCTAAATCCATATCCTCAAGTGGGGATAGTCCACAGAACTGTGCCCCTGCCAGGCCACTAGGCGCCTTGCAAGCATTATTTTGTAGACAATTTATACACCACTGGGAGACAGAATAGCAGAGTGCAGGGAGGTGAGGAATGAGATTGCAATGGCCTAGGCAATGTCTCTAAGGTGTTTTATATCTCTCCACGTGGTTTCTCACTCCATGAATGCTGGGGTCCCAACAGGGCTTTCTTTCATTAAGGCTTCCTGTGCTTAGTCCCCCACGTCTATTGGCGTCACACCATTTCCGAGCCTCTCTCACAATTTGTTGGTGCTCCTCGGTGTAGAACAGGGTGAAGAGAAGCTTTTGACAGTCCACCCAAGTAGGGCTGTGACTCTGGATAATGGATTCTAGATCAATCAGCACTTGAGGTTTTTCAGAGTGTGAGGGGCATGATGCTTCCAGTTGAGTTGATCAGTCATGGAAAACCATTGGTAAGAGAGAACAGTTTCCCCCTCTTGTAGAGTCCCATTGGAAGCAATACAATTCTCTCTGAGTCTCTGTTAGATGTATTTGAAGTGTGCATACAGCTGCCCCTTGAGCCAGCCAGAGATGACTGCTCTTTGGCTCTTGTGTGGCTGGCTGTGAGGGCACAACAGGTTCAGTAGCTTCAGGAGAAGAAGGCGCAATGGAGGCAGTGGACTGTCTGATAAATGCAGACCTGCTGCTCCTGATTAGGGAGCCATGGGGATGCAAGGTGGGGGCATCAGAGGCACGTCTCCAGGCTCACCTTGGAGGATAGGTGGTTCCTTTTACTGACATGAAAATTTTTCTTGGTTTTCCTGATTGAGCCACAAGAAGCTTCCATTGTCCCTGACCGGTCACGCAGATCCTAACCCAGGAAGGCCTTAGGTGGGCGATTTTTAGCCATTGTTCAATACATGGAAATTGGTCAGAGTGGCCAGGGTCTCCAGTAACAACTCTTTGTACTGCTGGGCAATGGACACATTTAAGGTCCTGACTGAGTGCCAACTAACCACAAAGGAGGGCCACTCTAGTGTGCAAAGAGTGAACAGCTTTCTAGCGCTCAATTTCACACCATAATCTCCAGTGAATCCTTTCTTAAAATTCCTAACCATACACTCTGAGCTACTGGGTTTTGAAGTCAAGTTCCCCATTATGGAAGAGATCCCTCCCTGAGGTGATGCCACACAACAAATGGAAACACTGATTTTCATCCTCCTAGCTTCTCCCCTTTCAGAGACTTAGACACCTTTTAGCCTTGGCAGGTCAGTATAAACCCCTGACCTGGACCAGACTCACAGGGAGAGAGTAGACCCCCAAGAGACTGCTGCTGCCCTAAGCTGGATGAGGTTGATCACCATGGAACCACAGGTTGGGACTCACTCAGGCTCTGCAGCTTGCAGACAGGGGTGCACGGACTCTCATTCACCTCAGTCACTCACACACACACACCAGGATTGTCAGACCACTCAAGGGAATAAAACCTTTTCAGAGTGTTTCTCTGGTCGCTGAAAGGTGATCAGGCTCTCCTTGCACTGTGTGGCGGGTCCTGACTCAGGGCGATGTGCCCCAGGCAATCAGCAGTCTGACACTGTATCCTGGAACCAACTTCTGCTATCCTTATGAGTCCGTTCAGGAAGTAGAATGGAGTGGCACAGCTCATGCAACTGTTGGGTTCCAGCAAACAGCCGGGAGGCACTTATCTGTCTGTCACCAGGCCAGCTGCTGTGACTTTCTCTGGTTCCCTGACAATGGTGGTGCACACATTTGTCGGCTTCCTAGCCAATAAGCCAGAATATGGTATAGAAAGTGTAGTGGCAGAGAGAGACAAGTGGAACTTGGAGATGCAGAACCACAGGGTTTATTCAGCTCCTGTGCAAGCTCAGTGGAGTCACTTCCAGAGACTGAACGACAGGGAATTGCTCTGGGTATCTTTCATGCAGCACAGATTTCTGGGTCTTCAGGACTTTCCCACATAAGCAGCTCAGTTAGGTTTCAGTCGATGTGATGGGCAAGCAAAATTACAGAGGTGGAGGTGGTGAGTGGTGAGCAAATCCTGCTTAAAGAAGATAACAGAGGCAGAAGGCAGAAAGTTGTTATTCTTGATGGGAGCTGGTATTCTAGTTGCATGTTTCCCCATGTCTACTTATATGATATGGTGTTTTAAATATTTTCCTTCATTCCCACCCCACATTTGCTGTCTGTTCTTCCATCCCTGGCCAGGAAGTTTCTGAAGGCTCACGCATTCATTTGTGGTGCTGCACAAACACACACACACATACATACACACACACACCCATTAAAGGAAAAAGATAGATAGAGTGATAGATTTACTTGTCCAGGATAATGGATTTTGGTAAGCGCCCTTCTTGTAGTCTAATTATTTTATTTCATTCCCTCGTTGATCAAGTCAACCCACACTTCTACCTCTATGAGTCACCCTCGAAGGTTAAAAACTCAGGATTTGCTCATGAAGATGACTGACTTGCTCAAGAGGTGGGCAGGGTTTGAAATACTTGCTCTGGGCAGATGAGTAATGTGCATGTGTTCTGTATTCTCACATCGTCTTGGACAGGTTCAAAGTGAGGATCACATTGGCATGATTCCAGTCACTGAGCTCTCTTTCCACGAACCACAGAAAAATTGCCATGGACTTTGTCTCGGCTGAAATGGAACACCCATTTCTCAGCATGCACCCCCCAAGATCATTCCTTGTCAATGTCACGCCTTCATCATAGGTCCAGCACGTCCTCATGTCTGCGACTTTCTGAGTGAGGTGCCCCTGCTCTTTCTGTGTAGCTTAATGCTAGTAACTGTTTTCCTTTCGCTCAAAGGGTTATAGTCCTGTAACAAGAAAAGGCCAAATAGACACCATGTTCTCTAAAAGACCAAAGAGAACACGACAGGTCTGTGTCTGATACAATGTCATGAAGAACGTGCACATGTACACCTAGGGTCTTCGCCAAGGCCTTGATCATGAGGACGACACCGTAAGGTGAGCTCCCTTCCCGTTGGCTCTAGAGTTTAGTACAACCCACAGACACAGAACCCCAAGAGTGATGGCACCCTGGGAAGCCAGCCCGTCTGGGCACATGGTTCATATCTCCCTTGTGAAGAAAGCATTATTCCTCTCACAAATGCATCAAGACAGCTGATTCCATCCCAGGCATCACTGACTTGCAGAATGCAAGTCTTTCTTCGCTCCCATCACTAGGCTGTGGTAGACCTGCCTACATCCCAGGTTCTTCTATTGTCAGGAAGCATAACAGAAGGCTTCCTGTGTGCTGTTTTGGATCTGTTAGGAATTCTCTGTTCCTTATTAATTCCTCAGAAATTAAGAGGAGAGGCAACCCTCTCCCGGTGGCTGAGGAATCCAGGCATTTCATTCATTGGTTTTTCTATACAGTGATAAGGACCCTCTTCCTTTTTATGAACCATATGACAAAAGTGATTATTTACAACTCTCTCTCTTTCGTATGGATGACCTCATGTTTCCCTGATAACTTGCAAGTTTTGATTCTATCTCTGCTGAAAATAGCTAGCTTGTAAGACAGGATGGCATCACCGACTCGATGGACATGAGTTTGAGTGAACTTTGGGAGTTGGTGATGGACAGAGAAGCCTGGCGTGCTGTGATTCATGGGGTCGCAAAGAGTCGGACACGACTGAGCGACTGAACTGAACTGAACTGAAGACAGTATAAATACCTACACAATGTTGAATAAAACACCAGAGCTTTGGTCCCCGTGTCTTGCTTTCTCTCTCTCTCTCTGTACCCCGCTCTCTTTTTCAGACTAATTCCTGGAGCGTAGAGGCTCTCTGTGTTCACTTTCCTGCCCAGGCTTCTATGACCCTCCCGAGAAGGCGTACTGTGCCTTCACGCCATCAGGAGGATGCCTGAAGCCTTCGTGAACAGAGCAAGCCCCGTGCCAGGGGCTTTATTGGCTTTCTGTGTAAACCAAGGAATATCAGCCTCTTTCTCTCTCCTTTACTTTCTCATCGGTTGACTCCGGTCCACCAGGTTCCTGTCCATTAAAGGACCAACAGTCTATACAGCTCATGGTCCACAGAACCCAGCTCACAGTTCGGCTGGGGGATATCTAAGAGGCTCACGTAGAATCCAGTGTCCCTGTGAGAGCTGCATGCTTCAGATCTCCTTCAGACATGACAACAGCAAAGATTCTGCTCCTGAGAGCTGGTCCGACCCTCCCTCAGGTGCAGACCCACACCTTTGTCCCTAAGCCTTCCACAGCTTAGAACAAGACCTCAGATAAAGGAACGAATTCATGTCAAGACCTTTGGCACAATAAATGGGGCATCTTGGAAGGATGGCTATTCCCTAGACTTTGGAGCCTGAAAACCCTCAGTCTCTAAATTGCCCCTAGGGCAACTCCTGTCTGTCACTGACCCCAGGTCCCTGCATGCAAACAGCCCATCGCACTTTCTTCATCCCTGTTTTCTCTTTCACATGCAGACACCGGCGGAGGGGCCCACACATACTGCCCCCACCTGCTCTTTCCTCAACTTTTCACATTGACATGCTCATACCATGTGTTTCACTGAGAGTTTACCTTGACAGGACATTTGTCTCATATGGTGCCAACATCAGTGTGAGAACGTGCTGGCTGACAGGCTGATACTAGGCAGCACTAACCCGTGACCTTCTCAAGCTTAGAACCTTTCTTTCAGCATAGGGAATAATATTTGCTTAGCTAGAGTTTCACAGAAACGCAGCTACCTCACCATGACCTTACTTCAAGAACAAAGGATCTTACATGAAGTCTGCCACAGCTAATCACACTCCTCCCTCATCTTTCCTATAAGTGGGCTTTGTTGAAAGATTTTGGAGAGTTCAGGATTTTTAAAGACATAAGTCACCCATTTCCTTGCATGACCCTGCAATAAAACTCTGTTTTAAACTCCAGTGTTTCTGATTGTTTGGCCTAACTATGTCGGGCACATGGGAATTTGATAACAATAGCAATTTATCTCTCAATTCTGTGTACAGAATAGTCTGGGAACAGACTATCTGAGAGAATGTCTCATTCCAAAATGGCATTCAGTCTTAAAATTATATGAAGTTTATCATTCTTCTGTAAAAACAAATTAGCAAACCCTGATGGCTACCGCAATTATCAGGTGAATTTAAGAGAAAATAACTGTGATAAATGTCATCATTCAATCTTCTTTGAGGATTACATATTATTTTGAAAATTTTGTAATGAACTGGGTTTGATAGGATCAGTTTAATCACTCAGTTCTGTTTGAAGTTTTGTGACCCCACTGACTGTACAGAGGTTTCTCTGTCCTTCTCCATCTCCTGAAACTTGCTCAAATTCCTTACCATTGAGTCATCAATGTCATCCAACCATCTCGTCCTCTGTTGTCCCCTTCTCTTCCTGCCTTTGATCTTTCCCACTATCGGGGACTTTTCTAATGAGGTGGCTCTTCACATCAGGTGGCCAAAGTACTAGAGTTGAGCTTCAGCATCAGTCCTCACAAGGTATATTCAGGACTGATTTAGGATTGACTGGAGTGATCTCCCTGCTGTCCAAGGAACTCTCAAGAATCTTCTGAAACATCACAGTTCAAAATTATTAATTACTTCCACACTCATCTTTGTTATGGTCCAATGTTCACATCCATGCGTGACTACTGCAAAACTTTAGCTTTGTCTAAACAGCCATTTGTCAGAAAGGTGATTCGTTTGCTTTTTAATACACTGTCCTGGTGTGTCATAGTTTTTCTTCAAAGAGCAGACATCTTTTAATTTCATGTCTGAAGTCACCATCTGCAGTGATTTTTGTGTCCCAAGAAAATAAAGTCTGTTACTGTTTCCATTGTTTATTCGTCTATTTGTCATGAGGTGAACGAACCCATGATCTTAGTTTTTAGAAACTCTCTTCTCTCACTTTAAACCAGATGGTCTTTCAACCAGTTACCCTTCACTTTCTGCCCTAAGGTTGGTGTCATGTGCATAACTGAGGTTACTGATAGTTCTCCCTGTAATCTTGATTCCAGCTTGTTCTTCATCCAGCCCTGCTACTTACATGATGTACTCTGCATGTAAGTTAAATAAGATGACCATATTCAGCCTTAAGGTATTCCGTTCCCAATTTGGAACCAGTCTGTTCTTCCATGTCTGTTACTAACTGCTGCTTCTAAATCTGCATATAGATTTCTCAGGATATGGGCAAGGCATTCTGGTATTTACATCTTTTGAAGAATTTTCCACAGTTTGTTGTGATCCAGAGTCAAAGGCTTTAGCGTAGTCAACAGTTAAGATTCATATTTGAAATACATCCCTTTGAGAGGATAATGGGAAGCGAGTTTAGGGGTCTCCAAATGGAAGAAATAGGCTTCAAGTATCAGACATTTTTTTACCTCTCTCTTAAGAAGCAGGAGGAAACAAACTGTAAGTGTCAGATTATTTTCTGTTCTCTATACACAATTAAAAGGTTTCTTTTAAAATTCTGTGTTGCTATGATGACACCAGGTTATACCTGAACTTAACTTTTCCCAAACCTTAACCAATGCATTTTTCCTATGGAAACGTTTTTCTGAAGCTATGTTAATGAGCTATGTATTTACACACTAGACTCTGTCTTTCTTTACCTCGATTCCCCCTAAGACTCACAACCAATGATGCCTCAACAAACCATTATGTTTTACTCATACAGTTGTTCTCCTAATCTATGTTAATGAGACTTAATGTATACTTGTTACACATGTATATTTATTAATGTATACATGTACATTTGTTATAAATGTATATTTATTAATGTATATTTGCTGAGAAACCAGCCTTACTTCAAGAATCATGCCAATAATTTTATAGCCCAGGATGACTCACCTTGTGCCAGTTCAGTTCGGTTGCCCATGGACTGCAGCACACCAGGCTTCCCTGTCCATCACCAACTCCCAGAATCTACTCAAACTCATGTCCATCGAGTTGGTGATGCAATCCAACTATCTCACCCTCTGTCGTCCCCTTCTCCTCCAGCTTACAATCTTTCCCAGCATCAGGGTTTTGTCCAGTGAGTCAGTTTTTTTGTATCAAGTGACCAAAATATTGGAGTTTCAGCTTCATCATCAGTCTTTCCAATGAATATTCAGTACTGATTTCCTTGGACTTGATCGATCTCCTTCCAGTCCAAGGGACTCTCAAGAGTCTTTTCCAACACCACAGTTCACAAGCAGCAATTCTCTGGTGCTCACCTTTCTTTATAGTTCAACTCTCACATCCATACGTGACTATTGGAAAAACCATAACTTTGACTAGATGAACATTTCTTACAAGGTAATGGCTCTGCTTTTTAATATGCACTCTAGGTTGATCATAGCTTTTCTTCCAAGGAGCAATCATCTTGTAATTTTAATGGCTTCAGTCACCATCTGCAGTGATTTTAGAGCCCAAAATAATGAAGTCTCTCAATGTTTCTTTTGTTTCCCTATCTGTTTGCCATGAAGTGATAGAAATGGATGCCACTATCTTAGTTTTCTGAATGGTGAGTTTTAAGCCAACTTTTCACTCTCCTCTTTGGCTTTCATCAAGAGTCTCTTTAGCTCTTCTGAGCTTTCTGCCATAAGGGTGGTTCAGTTCAGTTCCGTCGCTCAGTCGTGTCCGTCTCTTTGCGACCCCATGAATCACAGCACGCCAGGCGTCCCTGTCCATCACCAACTCCCAGAGTTCACTCTAACTCAAGTCCATTGAGTCAGTGATGTACCACATATCTGTGGTTATTGATATTTCTTGACATTTAGATTGTTATTTCAAAATGTATATTGTGTGTGAGGGGCCTCGTGCCACTTGAGTTTTGAGACATTCCCTTTCTCTAATTAGCAGCCTGCTGAAAGGTATATAACATACTGTTACAGGCTAGCAGGGGGACACTCCTTCTGCCCCCTTCTGATGTCAGAAGCTTTCTTTATCTCTCTTACACTTTAATAAAACTTAATCGCTCAAAAGCTCTGAGCGATCCAGCCTCATCACTGGTTCTTCTCAGAAGGCCAAGAATCCCAGCGTCTTTCATGGCTCAGCAACAATCTTTCACTTTGTCTTTGTAAAGGTTTAGTAGTTTGCTTATCATGTGCATCACATTATGGTTTAATACTTATTCAATAATAGAAATGCTTTCTTTCCCTTATGTCTTTGTGGAGAGGATTTTCTAGACTGGTAAGAAAATTTGAAATTTGTTTCATTTGCTTTACTACAGAAGAAATTATTTTTCTTATGCCTCTGCTTTCTGGGTTCAGGAGACCTGGTTAGTAGGGTGAACTTTGGGAGACAGAAGAATATACAAGTGGAAAGAAGAAAAGCAATATTATGAGGAATTGTATTCTCTTGAATTTTGTATGTTGAGGACCTAAATCTCTGTACTGTCATTTCGTTCTGACCCTATTTGGAAATTGGACCTCTAAACAGGTAGTTGGGTTAATATGACTGGTTCTTTATAAGAAAAGGATATCAGTCCTAGACACCACAGAGCCATTACTAGTGAAAACAAAACCAGAATATGGCCAGTCACAATCCATAAGAAAATGTATCTGCTGACCCTTTGATTACTGACTTGATGCCCAGAAGTTTTAGAAAATATTTATTTAAGCTACCTGGGAACACCTTGTTATGGCAACCCTAGAAAAGCAATACACCCACTTTCTCTTGAAAAGTCGCTTTGTATTTTTAATGAGGCCTCCTTTTCTTGCCTAAGTTCTCCATAAAGGAAACTGATCCTCACAGATTGCTAATGCTCCGTAAGAGTTTTCACTGTTTATTAGAGATTCAATGGGTAAGAACTTATTTCTAATTCATGGGTAAATTGATCTAGGAAATATTAGAATGAGCACAATTTATATGAAGCACTAGAAGAAAATAAGCGTATCAAGAAAAAAGCATGACTTTGTAAAAAGATACCTCCTTTTATCATTACCATAGATCTCTTTCTAAATCCCTATGAGGCAACAGTGATCAAGGCATTGCTGCCTATTGCTTTAGTGGTGTCACAATGTGGTGATATCATGGCACCCATGCCCCTCTAAAGTTTTTCTAACCAAGACACTAGTCTTCACTAGCCATGGGGAAGCCTGCTGCTGGGGATCACAAATCTTCCAAACTATGGGAGCTACCTGGGCCTTTCCCCCAGCGGGTTTAATAGGCCTACTGGTGGTACCTACTCTACAGCAGAATTTGTAGTTTATGGCCGCCATTCTTATTACCAGTACTCTGGAACCCTGAGAACCCCTAGAGCCTACCAATCTAGTTTGCAAACTACATACCTAAAAAAAAAAAAAAAAGGAATACAATCCAGTCCGAATTGAAGGAGCCCAACAAATGGAAATGCACTTAAACGCTCAATCCAGCAAGGTCTGTGATGAACAGCAAAGCCACAACTCCAGGCAATTTTACTGTTAACACCTAAAGCCATGCCTCAGACACGTTACAAGTACTGGTAAAGATTTCAGACATTTAAGTCATCTACCAACTCAAGAAATTATGTCAACAAGATCTTTCAATGTTCCATCTAAAGGACAGACTCTGTACTGCAGCATATCAGGACAAAGACATAATCAACTGAAAATATTTAATGGTAACAGTATTTGGTACAGGATATTGTGGAAACGCATTTTACTATTATGACACGTCTCTCACTTTTTAAACTGTACTAATTTTTGGTAAATTACTTCCTGTCACTAAATGGCCCACTTTATAATAACTCTTTTGCATACTCTACGCTCTCAAGAAAATAAAAGTCACATAAAATGCAAAAGCACAGGGAAACCAAGCTTCAGAGGTGTGTCTGAAATAAAGAAAGGCCATGGGAAAATAGGCTATGAGCTGGCTGGTTGACAAGGTAGTATGGGGAAATTTTTGATGGCAAATCAGAAACCCTTTTAAATATTTCATTTTTCATAGATATCAGTAATGCTCTATTTCTCCCAGCATGTTCTCATTAAGTCTCTCCCCTTATTATATAAACTGCCTACAGGTGATCACAAGTCTAAATCACACATTTCAACTTCTTCCTTTGAGTCCTGAAAGGATTACTGATGACTTCATTGGCCATCCCCTTTTGCTTTATTATAGCAATCCACAGTCCAGCCCACTGCTTCTGACACCTTCAAATATGCCACAGTGCAGGCCATCCTTGCATCTTTCTACATGACTCACATCTTTCCCTGAGCATCCAGATACCTCCATCAGTACTTCTTATGTGTTTCTCGTGGAGAAATTTAAGACCACCCACATGACCTCTTATCAATCTTTTAAAAATATGAAATAGGCAAATATCTTAAATGACTCTGAAAACTTCACTAATACTGTACAACTTCTTCAGAAATGGACACTGACCCTTTTTAATATAATCTAGGGAAAGGACCTATAGCTTGATGGGATTGAATATGAAGATTCATTTTCTTTCTATAGAAAAAAATGTGGAATACAATGGAATATTTAGCTTCTTATACCTGTGACATAAAAACAGGTAGGACAGCATGGTTAAGACAAGAAGAAAAGTCATATTCCCTTGCGTGAGAAGTTTATGGCTCTGCTATTCAATGACAGTATTGTTCAAGGCAAAAATAGCCTGTTCCTAGATAAGGAACACACATAGATGGGTCTCAAGTTTATAATTTCCTCTTAGTGTTACAGATTTCCAATGCATTCCTTATTGTCTAGACAAGGAATATGTTAAGTTAGAGGTTCCATCCAGTTGCTCATTCATGTCCAACACTTTGCTACCCCACAGACTGCAGCACAACAGGCTTTCCTTTCCATTACCAGCATCCAAATCTAAAATCATGTTCATCGAGTCAGTGCTGCCATCCAACAATTTCATACTCTGTCATCCCCTTCTTCCCCTCCCCTCAATCTTCCCCAGTATCAGGATCTTTTCCAATGAGTCACTTCTTCATATCACGGGGCCAAATTAATGGAGTTTTACCTTCTGAATCAGTCCTTCCAATGAAGATTGAGGGCTGATTTTCTTTAGGATTGACTGGTTGGATCTCTTTGCAGTCCAAGGGAATCTCAAGAGTCTTCTCCAAAACGTTTGGAGAAGTGAACACAATACAGTCCAAAAGAATCAGTTCTTCAGTGCTCAGCTTCATAGTCCGATTGTAACATCCATCCACGACTACAAGAAAAACCATAACTTTGTCTAGATGGACATTTGCTTGCAAAGTAATGTCTCTTCTTTTTATCATGCTCTCTAGGTTGGTCATAGTTTTTCTTCCAAGGAGCAGGCAACTTTTTGGGTGCATGGCTGCACCCAAAATCTGCAGTGATTTAGCAGCACTCCCAAAAAGCTAAAGTCTCTCAACTGTTTCTATTGTTTTCCCATCTATATGCCTGAAGTGATGGGACTAGATGTCATGATCTTAGTTTTCTGAATGTTAAGCTCTAAGCCAACTTTTTCCCCTCTCTTGTTTCACTTTCATCAAGAGGATCTTTAGTTCTTCTTCGGTTTCTGCCATAAGGGTGATGTTATCTCCGTATTTGAGGCTATTGATACTTCTCCCAGCAATCTGGATTCCAGCTTGAGCTTCATCCATTACGACATTTTCCATGATGTATACTGAATATAACTGAAATAAGCAGGGTGGCAATATACCGCCTTGACATACAGGTAAGGTAGTCTGGTTTTCCCATCTGTTCAAAATTTTCCAGAGTTTGTTGTAATCCATACAGTAAGAGATTTTGGCATAGTCAATAAAATATAAGTAGATTTTTTTAATGGAACTTTCTTGCTATTCTGATGATCTAAGGGGTCGCAAAGATCACGACTTGGACACGACTGAGCGACTGAACTGAAAGGATGCTGAAAATTTTTAATAAAAATTTACTTTGATTGGAGGCTTATTACTTTACACTGTTGTATTAGTTTTGCCATTCATTGACATGAATCCGCCCAGGGTGAACATATGTTCCCTATCCTGAAACCCCTCCCACCTCCCTCCCCTTCCCATCCCTCTGGGTCATCCCAGTGCACCAGCCCAGAGCACTCTGTATCATGCATCCAACGTGAACTGGTGATTCGTTTCACTTATGATAATATTCATGTTTCATTGCCATTCTCCGAACATCACAGCCTCGCCTTCTCCCCAAAGTCCAAAAGACTGTCCTGTACATCGGTGTTTCCTTTGCTGTCTCACATAGAGAGTTACCGTTACCATCTTTCTAAATTCCATATAAAAGCATTAATATACTGTATTTGTGTTTTTCTTCCTGATTTACTTCACTCTGTATAATAGGCTCCAGTTTCTTCCACCTCGTAAGAACTAATCCAAATGCATTATTTTAAATTTTTCAGTAAAATTCCATTGTGAATATGTACCAAAGCATTCTTATCCATTCGTCTGCAGATGGACATCTAGGTAGTTTCCACGTCCTCGCTATTACAAACAGTGCTGTGATGAACATTGGGGTACATGTGTCTCTTTCAGTTCTGGTTTCCTCGGTGTGTATGCCCAGAAGTGCAATTGCTGGGTGGTACGGCAGTTCTATTTCCAGTTTTTTAAGAAATCTCCACACTGTTCTCCCTAGTGGCTGTACTAGTTTACATCCCACCTACAGTGTAAGAGAGATCCCTTTTCTCTACAACCTCTCCAGCATTTATTTCTTGTAGACTTTTGGATAGCAGCCATTCTGACTGGTGTGAAATGGTATCTCATTGTGGTTTTGATTTACATTTCTTTAATAATGAATGATGTTGAACACCTTTTCATGTGTTTGCTAACCATTTGTATGTCTTTTTTGGAGAAATGTTTATTTTGTTCTTGGCCCATTTTTTATTGAGTCGCTTATTTTTGTGGAATTGAACTGCAGGTGTTGCTTGTATAATTTTGAGATTAATTATTTGTCAGTTGCATTATTTGCTATTATTTTCTCCCATTCTGAAGGCGGTCTTTTCACCTTGTTTATAGTTTCCATTGCTGTGCGGAAGCTTTTAATTTTAATTAGGTCCCATTTGTTTATTTCTGCTTTTATTTCCAATATTCTGGGAGGTGGGTCATAGAGGACCCTGCTGTGATTATGTCTGTGAGTGTTTTGCCTATGTTCTCCTGTAGGAGTTTTACAGTTTCTGGTCTTACGTTTAGATCTTTAATCCATTTTGAGTTTATTTTTGTGTATGGTGTTACAAAGCGTTCTAGTTTCATTCTTTTACAAGCGGTTGACCAGTTTTCCAAACACCACTGGTTAAGACATTGTCTTTTCTCCACTGTATATTCTAACCTCATTTGTCAAAGAGAAGGTGTTCATAGGTGCGTGGATTTATCTCTGGGGTTTCTATTCTGTTCCATTGATCTATAGTTCTGTCTTTTGCCAGTACCATGCTGTCTAGATGACTGTGGCTTTTTAGTAGAGCCTGAAGTCAGGCAGGTTGATTCCTCCAGTTTCGTTCCCCTTTCTCAAGATTACTTTGGCTATTCGAGATTTTTTATATCCATATAAATTGTGAAATTATTTGTTCTAGCTCTGTGAAAAATGCCGTGGGTAGCTTGATAGGGATTGCATTGAATCTATAGATTGCTTTCGATAGTATACCCATGTTCACTCTATTGATTCTTCCGATCCATGAACATGGTATATTTCTTCATCTATTAGTGTCCTTTTGATTTCTCTTACCAGTGATTTACAGTTTTCTATATATAGGTCTTTTGCATTTATTTCTGCCATAATTTTCAAGATTTCATTCCTTCCACTATCACTGGGGTTCTTTATTTCTTCCTTTTCAAATTGCATTGGGTGTAGAGTTAGGTTATTTATTTGACTTTTTTCTTCTTTCTGGAAGTAAGCCTATGAAGCGTCCCCTTGGCACTGCTTTTACACTGTCCCATAGATTTTGGGTTGTTGTGTTTTCATTTTTATTTGTTTCTATACATGTTTTAATTTCTTTTTTTATTTCGTCTGTGATTTATTGGTTATTCAGCACTGTGTTGTTCAGTTTCCTTATTTTGGAATTTTTCATAGTTTTTCTCCGTGATTGAGATCTAATCTTATTGTATTTTGGTCAGAAAAGATTCTTGAAATGATTTCAATTTTTTTGAATTTACCAAGGCTAGATTTATGGCCCAGGATGTGATCTATCCTGGAGAAGGTTCCCTGTACGCTTGAGAAGAAGGTGAAATTTGTTGTTTTGAGGTGAAATGTGCTATAGATATTAATTAGGTCTAAGTGGTCTAATGTATCATTTAATGTTTGTGTTTCTCTGTTAATTTTCTGTTTAGTTGATCTATCCATAGGTGTGAGAGGGATATTAAAGTCTCCCACTATTGTGTTATTGTTAATTTCCCCTTTCACACTTGCTACTATTTGTCTTACACAGGCGGTCCTCCTATGATGAGCACATATATATTTATAATTGTTCTATCTTCTTCTTGGATTGATCCTTTGATCATTATGTAGTGTCCTTGTCACTTTTCACAGCCTTTGTTTTAAAGTCTAGTTTATCTGATATGATTATTGCTACTCCTGCTTTCTTTTGGTCTCTATTTTCATAGAATATCTTTTTCCAGCAATTCACTTTCAGTCTGTATGTTTTCCTTGTTCCAAAGGGGGTCTCTTGTAGACAACATATAGAGGCGTCATGTTTTGCTATCCATTCAGCCAGTCTTTATCTTTTGGTTGGGACATTCAACCCATTTATATTTAAGGTAATTATTGATAAGTATGATCCTGTTGCTTTCTAAATAATAATATTTATCATTACATTATCCCATTACTTTTTTGTTTGAGGTTCGAGTTTATGTACCCTTTCTGTGTTTCCTGTCTAGAGAAGCTCCATTAGCATTTGTTGGAGAACTGGTTTGGCGGTCCTGAATTCTCTCAGCTCTAGCTTGTCTGTAAAGCTTGTGATTTCTTCTTCATATTTGAACGAGATCCTTGCTGGGTACAGTAATCTGGGCTGTAGGTTATTTTCTTTCATCACTTTAACTATGTTCTGCAATTCCCTCCTGGTCTGAAGAGTTTCTTTTGAAAGATCAGCTGTTCAGTTCAGTTTAGGCACTCAGTCGTGTCCGACTCTTCACTACCCCATGAATCACAGCACGCCAGGTCTCCCTGTCCATCACCAACTCCCGGAGTTCACTCAAATTCATGTCCATCGAGTTGGTGATGCCATCCAGCCATCTCATTCTCTGTCGTCCCTTTCTCCTCCTGCCCCCAATCCCTCCCAGCATTAGAGTCTTTTCCAGTGAGTCAGCTCTTCGAATGAGGTGGCCAAAGTATTGCAGTTTCAGCTTTAGCATCAGTCCTTCCAATGAACACCCAGGACAGATCTCCTTTAGAATGGACTGGTTGGATCTCCTTGCACTACAAGGGACTCTCAAGAGTCTTCAACACCACAGTTCAAAAGCATCAATTCTTCAGCGATCAGCTTTCTTCACAGTCCAACTCTCACATCCATACATGACCATGGGGAAAACCTTGACTAGACGGACCTTTGTTGGCAAAGTAATGTCTCTGCTTTTTAATATGCTATCTAGGTTGGTCATAACTTTCCTTCCAGGTAGTAAGCGTCATTTAATTTCATGCCTGCAATCAGCATCCGCAGTGATTTTGGAGCCCAACAAAATGAAGTCTGACACTGTTTCCACTGTTTCCCCATCTATTTTCCATGAAGTGATAGGCCCAGATGCCATGATCTTAGTTTTCTGAATGTTGAGTTTCAAGCCAAGTTTTTCACCCTCCTCTTTCACTTTCATCGAGAGGCCTTTTAGTTCCTCTTCACTTTCTGACATAAGAGAAATCCCCTTGTACTTTTTTTTTCCCCTTGCTGCTTTTAATATTTGTTCTTTGTGGTTGATCTTTGGTAATTTGATTAATATGTGGTGTTTCTCCTAGGTTTATTCTGTTTGGGACTCTCTTTTTCTCGGACTTGGGTGATTATTTCCTTCCGAATTTGAGGGAAGTTTTCAATTATTTATCTTCAAGTATTTTCTCATCGTCTTTTTGTCTTCTTCTTCTGGGACTCAAATGTTGGGGCGTTGCACATTGTCCCAGAGGTCTCTGAGTTTGTCCTCATTTCTTTAAATTCATTCTTCTTTTTTCTTCTCTGCTTCATTCCTACGATTCTATCTTCTATCTCACTTTTCCTATCTTCTGCCTTCATTATTCTACTTTTGGTTCCCTCCAGAGTATTTTTTATGTCATTTATAGCATATTCATTATATATTGACTCTTTCTTATATTTTCTAGGTCCTTCTTAAACTTTTCTTGCAACTTCTCAATCCTTGTCTCCAGGCTATTTATCTGTAACTCCATTTTCTTTTCAAGATTTTGGATCATTTTCACTATCATTATTCGAAATTCTTTACCGATAGATTCCCTATCTCTTTCTCTTTTGTTTGGCTTGGTAGGCATTTATCCTGTTCCTTTAGCTCCTGCATATTTCTTGGCCTCTTCATCTTGCCTATATTGCTGTGTTTGGGGTGGTGTTTCCATATTCTGGCAGTTTGTGGAGTTTTCCTTATTGTGGAGGCTCCTCGCTGTGGGTCAGGTTGGACAGGGGGCTTGTCAAGGTTTCCTGGTTAGGGAAGCTTGTGTTGTCATTCTGGTGTTTGGAACTGGGTTTTTTCTCTCTGTAGTGCAATGACGTGTCCAGTAATGAGTTATGAAATGTCTGTGGGTTTGGAGTGACTTTGGGCAGCCTGTATATTGAAGCTCAGGGCTACTTTCCTGTGTTGCTGGAGAATTTGGGTGGTATGTCTTGGTCTGGAACGCTTTGGCCTTTGGGTGGTGCTTGGTTTCAGTGTAGATATGGAGGTGTTTGATGAGCTCTTATTGATTAATGTTTCCTCGAGTCAGGAGTTCTCTGGTGTACTCAGGATTTGGACTGAAGCCTCCTGCTTCTGGTTTTCAATCTTATTCCTACAGTAGCCTCAAGACTTCTCGATCTATATAGTAACAATGATAAAACATCTAGGTTAAAGATGAAAAATTTCTCCACAGTGAGACACACCCAGATGTGTTCACAGAGTTACATGAAGAAGAGAAGAGGGTGGAGGGAGATAGAGGTGGCCAGGAGGAGAAGAGGGGGAATGAAAAGAGGAGACAGCAAGCTAGCCAGTTCACTTCCTTATGTACTGTCCACAGACTGGACTGCTCAGAGAATTTCATGGATTTATACAGAAAATAGAAGAGGGAGGAAGGAGACAGAGGTGGCCAGGAGGATAATTGGGGAAATCAAAAGGAGAGAGACCACATCCAGCCAGTAATAAGTTCCCTAAGTGTTCTCCATTTTCTGGAAGACACAAAGAGATTCACAAAGTTGGGTACAGAAGAGAAGGGGAAGGGAGGAGATAGACACGACCTGGTGGAGAAAAAGGAGAGTCCAAAAGGGGAGAGAAGGGTCAAGCCAGTAATCTTTCTCCCAAGGAAAAATGGGTACTGAAGATTGGGTACTTAAGAGTACAAAATTGATAACAAGTAGCAAAAGGCAAAGATTAAAAATCTAGAGTAGAGATTGGATTCTCAAAATTACAATATTATAGAAAAAAAAAGTCACAAAAATTATTATATATATATATATATATGAAAATTGATTTAAAAATATTGTCTTTTGTTTTCACAAAGTAATAGTAGGTTATAAAAATGAAAATTAAAGGATTAATAGAGGACTTAAAATTAAATTTAAATTTAAAAAATTTAAATGATGATAGTAAATATATATCCAGGACTTTCTCTGGTGTTGCTGTGGACAGCATGGGGTCAGTTCATTTTCAGAGAGTTCCTTGATCCGGCTTATATTTCTCAAGATCTATAGGCCCCCTCCTATGTAGTTAGTGCTAACTATAGTGTTTTAATTTATTACTCCTGTCACTTCCAAGGTGGTTCCCTCTGTTTATTTTAACATCTTTTGTTTGGTGGTTTCTTCAGTGTCTAATTGCCGCCCTGACACAAGGGTGTGGTGGACACTTTTTTAGGCTCACTTGCCCACTCGTGCTGTGGGGAGGGAGGAACACTGCAAACAAATAACACTGGCATGTGTGCCCAGTGTCTCAACCACACTGGGTTTGCCCCCGCTTGTGGTGTGTGTGCTTTCCCTGTCTACACTGCTTAGGCTGTAGGTTACTCTGCCAGGAACTATCTGAGGCCGGTCCTGGGTTGAGTGTACTTCCCAGGTCAAAGTCACTGAGGTAAAGGTTCTCTGGTTCTACACAAAGGCGCAACCTTGGTTGTGCTTGCGCTTTGTGCCCTTCCCAGGTCTGAGCAGTTCAGGTGACCAGGTGTTTGGTGAGCATGTTCTCTCTGACTTATTTCCTCCCCCATCCCTGACACTCGGTTTTCTGGGTGTACAACCATCACACCTTCTCAGGTGTGCCATGTACCTTTTCTAGAGAGCTGATCTCCTGGTGGATGACAACCATCCAGAATCCCAGGAAGTCTTGATTAGCAATGAAGCCTGCTTACAGTTTGGTTGATGATTCCTCTCTGAGGCCGCTATTGCCCCCTCTGGCTCTGGCTACCCTCATCTGCTTGTCTCCAGCAGGGGGTGGGCTGGTTCACAGCTGGCCAGCTGTGCTCAGTCCTTTGTTCTGTGAGCAGGCCTGGTGGTGTCTTAGTTAGGGCTTTTCACGGGATAGCTATTCCACAGTCTGGTTTTCTATCTCAAGTTAGTTCCCTCAGTTTGCCCTTGGGACATTCAGGACCGGTCCTTACTCTAAGCAATGCAGCCCGCACCTCCCGGCCCAGCCCCGCTTGCTAGTGGCAGATGTGGGCGTCTGCGCTGCTTCTCCACTGGGAGTTACTGTTGGGCACGTAATCTGTGGGTTTTAATTATTTATTTATTTTTCCTCCCAGTTATGTTGCCCTCTGAGGTTCCAAGGGTCACCACAGACTCGCCAGTGAGAGTGCTTCCTGGTGTTTGGAAACTTCTCTTTCTTAAGACTCTCTTCCCAGGATGGATCTCTGTCACTGCCTCTTGTGTCTCTTTGTTTATCTTTTATGTCTTTTCCTACCTCTTTTCAAAAATAGTGGGTTGCTTTTCTAGGTGACTAATGTCTTCTGCCAGAATTCAGAAGTTGTTCTGTGGAATTTACTCAGTGTTCAAATGTTCTTTTGATGAATTTGTCATGGAGAATGTGGTCTCCCCATCCTATTCCTCCACCATTTTCAAGAGTTTCCCAGGATGTTGACAATTTGATATCTAGTTCTTCTTCCTTTTCTAAATCCAGAATGAAGTTCTGGAAGTTCATCGTTCACATACTGTTAAAGCCTGGCTTGAAGAATTTTGAGCATTACTTTGCTAGCATGTGAGATGAATGCAATTGTGTGGTAGTTTGAATATTTCTTTGGGATTAGAATGAAAGCTGACCTTTTCCAGTACTGTAGTCACTTGCTGAGTTTTCTAATATTGCTTGGATATTGAGTGAAGCACTTTTACAGCCTCATATTTTAGGATTTGAAATAGCTTAACTGGCATTGTATCACCTGCACCAACTTTTTGTTCATAGTGATGCTTCCTAAGGCCCACTTGACTTCAAATTCCAGAATATCTGGCTCTAGGTGAGTAATCACACCATCGTTGTTATCTGGGTCATGAAGATCTTTTTTGTATAGTTCTGTGTATCCTTGCCACTTCTTCTTAATATCTTCTACTGCTTCTGTTAGGTCCATACCATTTCTGTCCTTTATTGTGTCCATCTTTGCATAAAATTTCCCTTGGTATCTCTAATTTTCTTCAAGAGATCCCTACTCTTTCCCCTTCCATTGTTTCCTTCTATTTCTTTGCATTGATCACTGAGGAAGGCTTTCTTATGCTTCCTTGCTATTCTTTGAAACTCTGCATTCAGTTGGGTCTTTCCTTTTTTTTTTTTTTCTTCTTTCTTTTCCTTTATCTTTCCTTTTTGTCCTTTGACTTTAGCTTTTCTTCTTTTCTCAGCTATTTGTATGCCCTCCTTAGACAAGCATTTTACCTTTTTGCATTTCTTTTTCTTGCAGATGGTCTGGAACACTAGAGTTCAGGTACTCTATCAGATCTAATTTCTTGATTCTATTTGTCACTGCCACCGTATACTCATAGGGATTTGATTTAGGTCACACTTGAACAGTCTAGTAGTTTTCCCTGCTTTTTTCAATGTAAGTCTGAATTTTGCAATAAGGAGATCATGTTCTGAGCCACAGTCATTTCCCTGTCATTTCTTTTGCTGACTCTATAGAGCTTCTCCATCTTTGGCCATAAAGAATATAGTCAAGCTAACTTCAGTATTGACCTGAATTGATACTGACCCAATATTATTCCCAAATAGGAAAAAATAAAAAAAAAATAAATAAAAATAAAGATACCCCAAAGAAAAAATTCTCTAAGCCTAAAATATGATAGAGATCCTTATTTCAAAAGAGGAAAGAAGTTCCAAAACTGTAATGGAGTAAGGAAGCACAATCTCCCCATAGGAGGAAGCTTTTTTTTTTTTTTTTGAAGGATAAGAAAGAGCTAGCAGTCTTTAAGAAAGCTGCAGAGATAATTTTGAAAAAGCCATAGCTCTTCAGTGTGAACCACATCACATCCTATGAGAAAAGAAAGAACATTTTTGTGTCTGACCCTAAGTTAGATGTGTGTTTTTCTGTGCTCAGCAGTGTCAGACTCTTTCAAACCCCATAGAGTTTAGTCAACCACGCTCTTTTTTCCATGGAATTTTCCAGGCAAGAAAACTGCTGTGAGTTGTCATTTCCTACTCCAGTAAGTTAGATTTGTAGATTTGAAGAAAAGATTTATCCATGCATTTTCTTGCATCTCTTTCAAGATGAAGAAAACTGCATAAGACCTTTGCTACAGAGAGTCTGAAATTCCAAAGTTGCACTTGTGAATCTGGCATGTTTGTAATATTGTTGCCTGGATTGGGTTAAGGCATAGAAATGATAAATTAAAGAAAAAGGTTAAACTCTTGAAATCTGGCCTTCCTCAAAATTCAGTGATGTCCATTTTGTTTCTAAACCATATGACAACAAAAGAGCCATTCTTTAAACCCATTTGATACCTAGGACAGGAGGAATAGGTAGAAAGATGGGAGTAGGGTGAAGAGAAGAGGAACATAAATCTCTGTGTCAGACCTAGTCAATTTTGGCTATAAAGAATATAGTCAAGCTAACTTTAGTATTGACCTGAATTGATACTGACCCAATATTATTCCCAAATAGGAAAAAATAAAAATAAAAAAATAAAGATACCCCAAAGGAACAATTCCCTAAGCCTGGTGTCAGCAGTAACAGATCCATGAACTGAGGCACTGATTTTCCCCAGGAAAAAGTCAATAGGTCCAGTATTATGTTCTGTTTAGTAGACTCTGGAGATCAGTATTGGAAAGTGCCAAATGGCATAGAACACACATTCATGCTGCATCAATTGTAGATTAGCCTCATTTTACCACTTATCCCTTCTGGACATGGTTTCCAACAAGATCAGTACATACTAGGCACAGTGGTAGACTTTGTACCTACATTTAAAGAAGGAAGTACAGTTGCTGATGGGATTTAGAGAGGCTGGGTGTTTATCTAGAAGCTTCAGTGCCCATAAGGAAGTCATGCAGGGGTTGATTCGTGTTAAAATCAGGTTATCTACAGCTGAAGAAAATAAATATGTTTTGTAGCATGCTCCTAGAACAATGTGGAACCACGACTGCTGATGCATTATTTCCAGGATGGCTGTGACACATTACCTCACATCGTCCTACCGCCTATTGGTTCTTTTATCCTATCCATACAAGAAATGTTTACGGAAGAGAAAATACCACTAATTTGCTGCCTTGATGCTAGAAGCAATGCATGCGCTGAAGTAGGAAATAAGCTGAACATCAATCTCGTCCACTCATCCTACTAATTCCAGGCAAGGAGAATATACAGCATTCCAAGGGCCTAAAGCAGCTAGAGCCCTCAAAATTCAGTTTATTCAACTCTTTACAGAAGAGACATCAGAACCTAACTCTCCTCCCCTTAAAATTTTCTGGTGAGTTTCACAACCTATATAACATAATTTTTCATAATATAAATTATTTTAATTGGAGTCTAGTTACTTTACAATATTGTATTGGTTTTGGCAACTTTCTGTCATTTTCACCCCGTATTCACTGTCCATTCTTCCTCACTGGGACAGAAACGTTCTGACAGCACACACACACACACACACACACACACACCCCGAATGAAAAACTGTAGAACTCTAAGTACAGACACACACACACACACACCCCTAATGGAAATCTGCAGAACTCTAAGTACAGCCACACAAACACACACACACACACACACCCCGAATGAAAAACTGTAGAACTCTAAGTACAGACTCACACACACACATACCCCGAATGGAAATCTGCAGAACTCTTAATTACAGTCACACACACACACATCCTTAATGGAAATCTGCAGAACTCTCAGTGTACACACACACACAAACACACACACACTCACACACTGAATGGAAATCTGCAGAACTCTAAGTACAGTCACACACTCAATGGAAATCTGCAGAATTCTAAGTGAACACACACGCACTCACATAGAATGGAAAACTGCAGAACTCTAACTACAGTCACACACACACACACCTCGAATGGAAATCTGCACAACTCTAAGTATAGTATAACAGATTTTGATAAGGACCCCTCTTTTTTTCTTCCCCCCAGTTATTTTCTTTCACTCCTGTGCTGATCAAGTCAATGTGCACTTCTATCCCTACAACTTATCGTGGAAGATTACAGAGTTTTGGGATTTCCTCATGAAACAGACTAACCTGCAAAGAAGTGGTCAGGGTTTGAAGTGATTACCATGGACCGCAGAATGATGTGCATCTGTGTTCTGTGGTCTCCCATCCCCTTGGACAGGTTCACAGTGCAAATCACATTGGAATGATTTCCAGTCTGTGTGCTTTCCTTCCAGGAATCACACAGAAATGGCCAGTGGCTTTTGTTTCAGTATCTTTGTAACAACCCTTTCTCAGCCTGTACTTCCCAAGATAATTCCTTGTCAATTTTACGGCCTCAGTTGCCATCCCAGAACCTCCACTGACCTGTGAATGTACCACCCAGGTGCTGCTGCTCTTTCTAACTCTGTAGCTTTTTGTTTGTAACTATTTTCCTTTTTCCCCAAGGGTTATCTCCTAGAGCAGGAAAAGGCCAAATTGATACCAGATCCTGCAAAAGTCCAAAGACAACATGAGACACCTGTGTCTGAAGAAGGTCTTCAGACAATGTCTGAAGAAGATGGACATGGATCCAAAGAGTCTCTGGTGAAACAAGACACTGAACATGAGGTCAGAAATCTAATGTGACCTCCAGTCCCATTAGCTCTACAGTTTACTACTATCCAGACACATACACAGAGCCCCCACACAGATGGTACCCTGGGAAATCTGCCCACCCGGGTACCACAGTCCTGCCTCCCTTGTGCAGAAAGTAGCATTTCTCTCCCAAAAGCACCAAGTATGCTCGACTCCACCCCAGACCTCACTGATTTACATATGCCAAGTCTCTTTTTTACTGCCCTGCGAGGCTGTGGTAGACCTGCTGTCCTTCAGGGTATCTTCCCAACGCAAGGGACGAACCCAGGTCTCCAGGTTTGCAGGTGGGCTCTTTACCATTTGAACCATAAGGGAAGACCCACATATACACCACACCTGTACTTTCCTCAAGTCTCTGAATTGCCCAGCAGGCTGGAAGTGACGGGGCAGATGCCACACACACAAATCTCTCCTCGGATGTTTGATGTTTCATATTGAGAGACTATCTTAACATGTGATTTGTCTCACATGGTGCGTGTGCCACTCAGGGAAGGAGTGTGCTGGCTGACAGGCTGATCCAAGGCAGCACTGGCCTATGACCTTCCCTTGTCTCCCACTCACATTTTTGGAACAAGTCTCAAGTGCAGCATGCTCTCTTTCTGTGCCTCCTCCTGCCAGTCTCTGCCCTTTTCTGAAGGACTTTGGCCTTTTAACAATCCTGGGTCCTGCCCTATGCATATCCACCATCTTTACAGAGCAACTAGTGCCACAGACTGAAGGGTTCAAAGGCAGTGGTCCATATTTGTGGACCCACTGTTTAGAGTTGTCTCTGACCATTTTTTCCTCATCCCTATCCTGAACAGGGGCACCACAAAGATACATCAATCAGTCTCCCCCAATATGTGGCTGCTGGTACCTCCTCTTCTGGTTGTTCTATGTCTCATATTTTGTCACCTTCATCTCTGTATCTGTATGGGCCTAGACACAGGTACATCCACAGAAACACACATAAATACAGGTGACAAAAGCACACCTCTGTACATACACATGTGCAAAGCAAAGGGACACAAAGAGAAAAAGGGAACACTAATGTTACAGTAGCTGAAGATGCCTGTGTCCAGCAATAAGGTAGATGGCTTCAGAAGGCATCCCTGACTTTATGGGATACCTGTCCATTTCCTCAACCAGCTCTTCAATATTATCACCAGCCAGCCTTGAGACTTATCCAGTTTTGTTGGTGGAGTGGTGGTGAAAGACCAAGTAGTAGATGTGGAAATTCACAGAAGTCCCCACAGACAGCACAGAAGTACAATGGGACATGGGACAGAAACCCGTTAGAACTCGTAGGTCTTCCCGGAAGGAGGGGTGTAAGTAAAGGACCCCAAATTCAATGAGCAGCAGGAGGCCTAGGCGTTGGTAGAAGCCAGGGAAGGATGATTCTGATAATGGTGCTTGATTCACCCTGGATGTATCAGAATCACCTAGGACACTCATGCTGTAACCACAGTTTCTGAGTGAGACATGGACTTATGGTGTCCCCAAGCCTTCAGGCTCAGCCTGTCACACACCACCTACACGACCCTAATCCAGGTTCTGCAATCAGCCTGCAAGAGTTTGAGCTTCACCATTTAATCATATCATTAATGAACATGGATGCAGAAATCCTCACAAAATGCTAGCAAATAGAATCCAAGAACATATTAATAAGATCATATGTAATCATTTTAGCTCAGGGATGCAAGGATGCATCAGTATTTGAAAAGCATCAGCATGATACACCATATTAACAAATTGAAAGATTAAAAAAAAAAAAAAACCCTCATGATTATCTCAATTGATGCACAGAAAGCCTTTGATAAAATTCAGCATCCATTATGATGAAAACTCTCCAGAAAGCCGGCATAGAAGGCACATACCTCAACATAAAAAGCCATCTATGACAAAACCACAACAAACAGTATCCTCAAAGGTGAAAAATTGAAAGCATTTCCTCTAAAATCAAGAACAAGACAAAGATGCCCACTCACCACTACTATTCAACCTAGTTCTGGAAGTCGTAGCCACAACATTCAGAGAAGAAAAAGAAACAAAAGCATTCCAGAGTAGTAACGAAGTAAAACTTTCACTGTTTTCAAATGGCATGATCCTCTACAAAGAAAACCCTAAAGATACCAGAAGAAAATTACTAGAGGTAATCAATGAATCATTGACTATGCCAAAGCCTTTGACTGTGTGGATCACAATAAACTGTGGAACATTCTGAAAGAGATGGGAATCCCAGACCACCTGACCTGCCTCTTGAGAAACCTGTATGCAGGTCAGGAAGCAACTGTTAGAACTGGACATGGAACAACAGACTGGTTCCAAATAGGAAAAGGTGTACGTCAAGGCTGTATATTGTCACCTTGCTTATTTAACTTATACGCAGAGTACATCATGAGGAACGCTGGGCTGGAAGAAGCACAAGCTGGAATCAAGATTGCTGGGAGAAATATCAATAACCTCAGATATGCAGATGACACTACCCGTATGGCAGAAAGTGAAGAGGAACTCAAAAGCCTCTTGATGAAAGTGAAAGAGGAGAGTGAAAAGGTTGGCTTGAAGCTCAACATTCAGAAAACAAAGATCATGGCATCTGGTCCCATTACTTCATGGGACATAGATGGAAAAACAGTGGAAACAGTGTCAGACTTTCTTTTTTTGGGCTCCAAAATCACTGCAGATGCTGATTGCAGCCATGAAATTAAAAGACGCTTACTCCTTGGAAGGAAAGTTATGACCAACCTAGATAGTATATTAAAAAGCAGAGACATTACTTTGCCAACCAAGGTCCGTCTAGTCAAGGCTATGGTTTTTCCCGTGGTCATGTATGGATGTGAGAGTTGGACTGTGAAGAAGGCTGATCGCCGAAGAATCAATGCTTTTGAACTGTGGTGTTGGAGAAGACTCTTGAGAGTCCCCTATACTGCAAGGAGATCCAACCAGTCCATTCTAAAGGAGATCAATCCTGGATGTTCATTGGAGGGACTGATGCTAAAGCTGAAACTGCAATACTTTGGCCACCTCATGCGACGAGTTGACTCACTGGAAAAGACTCTGATGCTGGGAAAGGTTGGGGGCGGGAGGAGAAGGGGACGACGGAGAATGAGATGGCTGGATGGCATCACCGACTCTGTGGACATGAGTTTGAGTGTACTCCGGGAGTTGGTGATGGACAGGGAGGCCTGGCGTGCTGTGATTCATGGGGTCGCGGAGAGTCGGACACGACTGAGCGACTGAACTGAAATGAACTGAACTGAATCAATGAAAATAGTAAAGTCGCAGGACACAAAATTAATACTCTGAAATCCCTTGCATTCCAATACACTAACAATGAGAAAACAGAAAGAGAAATTAATGAAACAATACCCTTCACAATTGCAACAAAAAGAATAAAATACTTAGGGATAAATTTACCTAAATAAATACGTTTACCTAAAGACTTATACATAGAAAACTAGAAAACACTGATGAAAGATCAGAGATGACACAAATAGATGGAAAAATATACCATGTTTGCGGATTGAAGGTATCACTATAGTGAAAAATGAGTATACTACGCAAAGCAAATTGTGAAGTCAATGCAACCACTATCAAGTTAACAATGGTATTTTCCACAGAATTAGAACAAATGAATTCACAATTTGTATGGAAACACACATGCACACAAACCACACACACACCTCGAATAGCCAAAGCAATCTTGAGAAACAAGACTGAAAGTGGAGAAATCAATCTGCCTGACTTCAGACTATATCAAAAGCTACAGTCTTCCTGTGAGTATGGTACTGGCATGAAGACAGAAATATAGATCAATGGAACAAAATAGAAAGCCCAGAGATAAATCCCTGTACCTATGGACAACTTATCTCTCACACAGGAGGCAAAAACATACAACGGAGAAAAGACAACCTCTTTAACAAATGGTGCTGTGAAAACTGGTCAAAAACCTGTTAAAGAATGAAACTAGAACACTTTGTAACACCATACACTAAAATTAAAAAGGATTAAAGATCTAAATGTTTAAGACCAGAAACTATAAAACTTAGAGTAAAACATAGGCAGGACACTCTGACATAAATCACGGCAAGATTGTCTATTACCCACCTCCACCGTAAGGGATATAAAAGCAAAAATAAACAAAAGGGACCTAATTAAACTTGACAGGTTTTGCACAGCAAAGGAAACTAACAAGGTGAAAAGGAAGTCTTCAGAATGGGAGAATTTAATAGCAAATGAAACAAGTGACAAAGAATGAATCTTCTAAATATACAAGAAGCTCAAGAAGCTCAACACCAGAAAAACTAAACGCCCCAACCAAAAAGAGGGCCAAAGAACTAAACAGTCATTTCTCCAAAGACATACCAATGATAACACACAAAAGATGCTCAACATCAATCATTATCAGAGAAATACAAATAAAAATCACAATGAGGTATCATCTCACACTGATCAGAATTGCTGCCATCAAAAAGACTAAAAACAATAAATACTACAGTGGGCATGGAGAAAAAGGAATCCTCTTATACTGTTGGTCAGAATGCAGACTAGTACAGCCACTATGAAGAAGAGTGAGGAACTTCCTTTAAAACCTGGTAATAGAATTGCAGTATGACCCAGCAATCACATTGCTGAGTATAAACAACTAGGAAATCAGAACTAAAAGATACATATTGCCCAACGTTCACTGAAGCACTGTTCACAATAGCTAGGATATGGAAGCAACCTAGATGTCCACTGGCAGAAGACTTTATAGGGAAGCAGTGGTGCATATATAAAATGGAATATTACTACCCAATATAAAAAAGGACACATTTGAGTCGTGAATATGTTAACACATATATACAGAATTTAGAAAGACAGTAACAACAACCATATATGCAAGACAAGAAAACAGACACAGATGTTAAGAACAGACATTTGGATTATGAGGGAGAAAGGGAGGGTGGGATGATTTGAGAGAATAGGATTGAAACATGTATATTACCATATGCAAAATAGACGGACAGTGCAAATCCGATGCATGAAGCAGGGCACTCAGAAATGATGGTCTGTGACAACCCAGAGGGATATGGTGGAGAGGGAAGTGGGAGGGGTTACCAGAATAGAGGGAAACAGGTACACCCGTTGCTGATTCATATCAATGTATGGCAAAATTCTCAATAATATTGCAAAGTAATTAACATCCAATTAAAATAAATAGATTTTTTTAAAAGTGTTGCCACAGGTTGTTGTAATCCACAGGTTCAAAAGTTTTAGCGTAGTCAATAGAATGCTAGTGTAGTCAACATATTGGTCAGTTCAGTTCACTTCAGTCGCTCAGTCATGTCCGACTCTTTGTGACCTCATGAATCGCAGCACATCAGGCCTCCCTGTCCATCACCAACTCCCAGAGTCTACTCAAACTCAGGTCCATCGTGTCGGTGATGCCATCCAGCCAACTCATTATCTGTTGTCCCCTTCTCCTGCCCCCAATCCCTCCCAGAATCAGAGTTTTTTCCAATGAGTCAACTCTTCACAAGAGGTGGCCAAAGTATTGGAGTTTCAGCTTTAGCATCAGTCCTTCCAATGAACACCAGGACAGATCTCCTCTAGAACGGACTGGTTGGATCTCCTTGCAGTCCAAGGGACTCTCAAGAGTCTTCTCCAACACCACAGTTCAAAAGCATCAGTTCTTCGGCGATCAACTTTCTTCACAATCCAACTCTCACATCCATACATGACGACTGGAAAAACCATAGCCTTCACTAGATGTACATTTGTTGGCAAAGTAATGTCTCCACCTTTTAATATGCCATCTAGGTTGGTCATAACTTTCCTTCCAAGGAGTAAGCGTCTTTTAATTTCATGGCTGCAATCACCATTTGCAGTGATTTTGGAGCCAAGAAAAATAAAGTCTGACACCAAATCCACTGTTTTCCCATCTATTTTCCATGAAGTGATGGCACCAGATGCCATGATCTTCGTTTTCTGAATGTCGAGCTTTAAGCCAACTTTTTCACTCTCCTCTTTTACTTTCATCAAGAGGTTTTTAGTTCCTCGTCACTTTCTGCCATAGGGTGGTGTCATCTGCATTACTGGGCTTATTGATATTTCTCCCGGCAATCTTGATTCCAGCTTATGCTTCTTCCAGCCCAGCGTTTCTCATGATGTATTCTGCATATAAGTTAAATAAGCAGGGTGACAATATGCAGCCTTGCCATATTCCTTTCCTATTTAGAACCAGTGTGTTGTTCCACGTCCAGTTCTGTTGCTTCCTGACCTGCATATAGGTTTCTCAAGAGGCAAGTCAGGTAGTCTGGTATTCCCATCTCTTTCAGAATGTTCCACAGTTTATTGTGATCCACACAGTCAAAGGCTTTGGCATAGTCAATAAAACAGAAATAGATGTTTCTCTGGAACTCTCTTGTTTTTTCCATGATCCAGCAGATGTTGGCAATTTGATTTCTTGCTCCTCTGCCTTTTCTAAAACCAGCTTGAATATTTGGAAGTTCACTGTTCACATATTGCTGAAGCCTGGCTTGGAGAATTTTAACCATTACTTTACTAGGGTGTGAGATGAGTGCAACTGTGTGGTAGTTTAGATCCATATATAAAACATACCATAGTTTTCTGCAATTTTTTTAAATTTATTAATTTTTCAGTTGAAAGATAATTGCATTACAGAATTTTGTTGTTTTCTGTTAAACCTAAACATGAATCAGTCATAGGGATACATATGTTGTATGCAACTTTGCTTATCAGGTGCATTACATTATAGTTTGATACTCATTGAATTACATAGATATTTTCTTTCTTTATATCTTTGTGGAGAGGATTTCTAGATTGTTAAGAGTTTTAAAATTTTATTCTCATCTGTCTTACTCCAGAACAACCCATTTTTCTTATGCAGCTGCTTTCTGAGATTGGGAGAACTGGTTGGCAGGGTGAAGATTGGGAGACGGATAAATATACAACAGCACCAAGTAGAATGAAGAAAATCAGAATACTGAATAAATTGTATTGTCCCAAATACAAATGCTTTCCACACATTCATTCATAAAGTGCTGCAGAGTGAGATTTCACACACAGATCATAGGGTCAGGAAATGGATACACACACACATGGCTGACTGATTTCCGACAGTGTAATTCACACTGCAGCTCAGAGGGAAAGAAGGAGAGATTTCAAAAAAGCTGGATATCATACACCGCTCATAAGAAATTTATGAGAAATGGATCAGAATTCAACAGATAAAAGTAAAAACCAGGAACCTTTTAGGAGGAAAACAGAAGACAACCCTGGCAACCTTGGAAAGGCACATATTTTGCAGACTGGATGCAAGAAATACAAACCATTAAAGAATAAAAGTGAAATAATAAAAGGAAAAACAAACAAACAAATGAAAAACAGCTCTTTTTGTTCAAAAGACAGGTTAAATGACAAAATGGGACAAAGACTGAGAAGAAATATGTGAAAATATACATCTCAAAAAGGAGCTGCATGCAGATTCTACATAAAGAGCCCTAATGTTTTTGTTGACTCTCTCAGTCATGTACAACTCTTTGCAGCCCTCTGGACTGTGTAGCCCATTAGGTTCCTCTATCCATGGGATTCTCATGCACATCTTCCAGTGGTGTCCATCTGGGTGTATCATCAAAACACACTCAGTGACGAAGTAAACAGTTCACCATGACAGACCTGAGAGACCTTAGTGACTAAGAGCACTGGAGACTTGGGTTAGGGGGAATTGTGGGGTGGTTGGGAGACTGTCATTACGAGGTTTGACTCTTCAAGCTCTGGCCTTCTTCACATACCCAGGTCCTCAGTTTAGTGGTGGTTCAGATATGATTTCGAGAGCATAGGTCCCCAGACCCCAGGCCAGTGACTGGTACTGGTCTGAAGACTCAACAATGGGGTCACACAGCAGGAGGTGAATGAGACAAGTCTCATATCTGTTTACAGCCACCTCCTGTACATTTAGACTATCCAGGTGGGGCTACTGGTAAAGATCCTGCCTGCCAATGTAGGAAAGACGAAACCCAGGTTCAATCCTTGGGTCAAATTAGCATGCATCTGTGAATCTGAATCATCCCAAAATTACCACATATCACTCAAACCTTTCTGGAAAAACTGTCTACACAAAACCAGTCCCTGCTGCCAGAAAGGTTGCAGACTGTTGTTCTCACACTGAAGTTTTTCAGGTCAGTGGGATGATGCAGAAAGGCAGACTCAGGGATAGAACCTATGTTCCTGCAGGGCCAAGTAAGCCTCCTTTGGTGTGTTTCTGGATGGTACCTCTAGTTGTCTCCAGGTCTCAGTTCAGTTCAGTTCAGTCGCTCAGTGGTGTCCGACTCTTTGCGACCCCATGAACCACAGCACGCCAGGCCTCCCTGTCCATCACCAACTCCAGGAGTTCACTCAAACTCAGCTCCATCGAGTTGGTGATTCCATCCAGCCACCTCATTCTCTGTCTTCCCCGTCTCCTCCTACCCACAATCGCTCGCAGCATCAGAGTCTTTTCCAGTGAGTCAACTCGTCGCATGAGGTGGCCAAAGTATTGCAGTTTCAACTTTAGCATCAGTCCTTCCAATGAACACCCAGGATTGATCTCCTCTAGAATGGACTGGTTGTTTCTGCTTGCAGTCCAAGGGACTCTCAAGAGTCTTCTCCATCACCACAGTTCAAAAGCATCAATTATTCGGCGATCAGCTTTCTTCACAGTCCAACTCTCACATCCATACATGACCACGGGAAAAACCATAGCCTTGACTAGACGGACCTTGGTTAGCAAAGTACTGTCTCTGCTTTTTAATATGCTATCTAGGTTGGTCATAACTTTCCTTCCAAGGAGTAAGCGTCTTTTAATTTCATGGCTGCAGTCAGCATCCGCAGTGAATTTGGAGCCTAAAAAAATAAAGTCTGACACTGTTTCCACTGTTTCCCTATCTATTTCCCAAGAAGTGATGGGACCAGATGCCATGATCTTCGTTTTCTGAATGTTGAGCTTCAAGCCAACCTTTTCACTCTCCTCTTTCATTTTCATCAAGAGGCCTTTGAGTTCCTCTTCACTTTCTACCATAAGGGTGGTGTCATCTGTATATCTGAGGTTATTGATATTTCTCCCAGCAATCTTGATTCCAGCTTGTGCTTCTTCCAGCCCAGAGTTCCTCATGATATACTCTGCATATAAGTTAAATAAGCAGGGTGACAATATACAACCTTGACGTACTCCTTTTCCTATTTGGAACCAGTCTGTTGTTCCATGTACAGTTCTAACAGTTGCTTCCTGACCTGCATACAGATTTGTCAAGAGGCAGGTCAGGTGGTCTGGTATTCCCATCTCTTGAAAAATTTTCCAGAGTTTATTGTGATCCACACAGTCAAAGGCATTGGCATAGTCAATGAAGCAGAAATAGATGTTTTTCTGGATCTCTCTTGCTTTCTCCATAATCTAGCGGATGTTGGCAATTTGATCTCTGGTGCCTCTGCCTTTTCTAAAACCTGCTTGAACATCTGCAAGTTCACGATTCACATATTGCTGAAGCCTAGCTTGGAGAATTTTGAGCATGACTTTACTAGCGTGTAAGATGAGTGCAATTGTGTGGTAGTTTGAGCATTCTTTGGCATTCCCTTTCTTTGGAATTGGAATGAAGACTGATTTTTTCCAGTCCTGTGGCCACTGCTGAGTTTTCCAAATCTGCTGGCATATTGAGTGCAGCACTTTCACAGCATCATCTTTCAGGTTTTGAAATAGTTCAATTGGAATTCCGTCACCTCCACTAGCTTTGTTTGTAGTGATGCTCTCTAAGGCCCACTTGACTTCACATTCCAAGATGTCTGGTTCCAGGTGAGTGATCACGCCATCGTGATTATCTTCGTCGTGAAGATCTTTTTTTTTACAGTTTTTCTATGTATTCTTGCCACCTCTTCTTAATATCTTCTGCTTCTGTTAGGTCCATACGATTTCTATCCTTTATCAAGCCCATCTTTGCATGAAATGTTCCCTTGATATCTCTAATTTTCTTGAAAAGATCTCTTGTTTTTCCTATTCTGTTGTTTTCCTCTATTTCTTTGCATTGATCGCTAAGGAAGGCTTTCTTATCTCTCCTTGCTATTCTTTGGAACTCTGCATTCATATGCTTATCTTTCCTTTCCTCTTTTCTTTTCGCTTCTCTTCAGTCACTCTATCTATCAGATCTAGACCCTTATATCTATTTCTTACTTCCACTGTATAATCATAAGGGATTTGATTTAGGTCATATCTGAATGGTCTAGTGGTTTTCCCTACTTTCTTCAATTTCAGTCTGAATTTGGCAAGAAGGAGTTCATGATCTGAGTCACAGTCAGCTCCTGGTCTTGCACCTCTCACCATTCTTGGAGGTTCAGTTTGTGGAAAATATCTTGGATCCAGAAGAATGCATCAGACACCCACCAATCATGTGCAGCAAGACATGTTCCCTCTGAACTGACATCCATCCCTCATTCTATCCTTTGTGGCTGGTCCAGTAGTTGGGAAACCAGCAGACTAAGTGATGGTGCAAGTCTATTCTCCTGCTATGTGTAGTGGTGTTGATGGCATGCAGGTATGCGCATGTGGTAAGTTGCTTCAGTTGTGTCTGATTCTTTGTGACCCCATGGACTGTAATCTGTCATGGTCATCTGTCCATGGAATTCTCCAGGCAAGAATAATGGAGTGGGTTGTCATTTCCTTCTCCATCCAGCATTGCCTGGGTGCTGGATTTGCTAAGCTAGCACAGGAAGAGCTCATCCACCTTCTTCTTCAGGACTGGCTACATGACCTTTCCAGCATCATTTCCGGGGCTCAGGTCCTCCTTCCTGAGGGACACCCCTGATAGGGTTCACAAAGTTCTCATAACCTATGGTTAAAAAATGGCCCATTACGGTGACCTGAAAAACAAGGGATGAAGTCACAGTGGCCACATTACCCTGGTGGGCATTCTGTTTTTCCCTGCTAGTGCCAGTTTCTCAAGACTTCATGACCACCCAACCATGAGACCCCTCCGACTGCATGATCAGAAGCCCCCAGCTGCAGAATAAAGATAAACTAAAGCCCCCTCCTTTAGAGGCCCAATTTCCCAATTGATAGGGTATAAGAAGTGTTGGCTGTGAAGGACAAGCACTGGGTTCTTTTTAAAGTCAGTCACTTCTGTTCTCTCTTCCTATATTAAATCTTTCTCTGCCTGAATGCCTGGCTCAATCTGTTTTTCCCCAAGCCCACCTTACATTTCTGGTGCCGAAACCCAAAACCCTGGAGGGAAGTGGGAGGGAAGACCCACTGCGGCTAGGAAGGCTGCTTTCCTGAGCCTACCTCTGGAGATTCCCTCCCTTGGACCTCTCCAAGAAACTGAGGTGAGCACCCAGGACAGGACTCTCCACTTGTCTTGCTGGACTGACATCCACACATCAGCTCTAATTTCATCAGCTACAGGGGTAAGAGAATCCCTGCTCTCTAGGATCCTCTTACTCTCATCCAGTTTCTGAAGCCCTAGCGCTAGGTGGAGGATCCCCACAGCCCTTGGGCCCTTTGCTTCATGCCCCAGTCTCACTTTGAAAAATCCTGTTTCAAGGTCGATCCTTGTCGCTAGCTGAGAAGGCCATGAGAGTCGGTACACCTTTTCTCTTGGACCTTTCTCTCAATTTTCACTCGCCCTTGTTTGCCCTCCCTCTGTATTCAACTATAATGGGAAATTCTCAGTCCCAATCTACAAATCTACCCTTTTTGGCTGACTCCTCCAAAACCTAAGCCCCTTGAATTTGCAAGGAGAAATAAGGACAAAGAGACTCCCTGATTACTCTAATATTCTATGGCCACAATATTGACTGGATAATAGGTCCCAGTGGCCAGAAAACAGAAGTCTTGATTTTAGTACTTTATGGGACCTCAATAACTTCTGCTGCAGCAAAGGCAAGTGGTCAGAGATCCCTTATGTTCACGCTTTCTTTGTTCCTTGTTCTCTGCTCTCTCTCTGTGTACTCCATTTTCTTCTTCTCAAATACATTTAGCCCATTCTGGACCACATTCCCCTAATATTATACCTCCTGATCCCTGCTTGAACTTTTTCTCCTCTTCTTCTGATCTTTCTGACCAGAGTTCACTTCAGTCACCTCTAATCCTCACATAGCAGACCCAGTTTCACAACTTCCACCTTACATTCCCCGCCCCCACTGCCCCCCTGCTCCTCTTCCTTCTGGATTCAGGCCACTGCTGCTTCTGACTGTCCCCCATGCCTTTGGGCTTTAGCTCCAACCCTACTACAAGTCTCTTGTCTCTATCCTGACCTCCCTAAATCCCCTCCTTATACCCAAATACTAAAGACTAGAAAGAAACAGGACCCTGAATCCCTCTACTCCTTCCATCCCTTAGGAGAGGTGGCTGGTACAGAAGACAATGTTCAGGTACACATCCCTTTCTCCCTCTGATTTATCTCAAATTGAAAAGCATCTTGGCTCCTTTTCCTCTAACTCTGACACTTATTTTAAAAAAAATTAAATGACTCACTGGAAAAGACTCTGATGCTGGGAGGGATTGGGGACAGGAGGAGAAGGGAAAGACAGAGAATGAGATGGCTGGATGGCATCACCGACTTGATGGACATGAGTTTGAGTGAACTCTGGGAGTTGGTGATGTACAGGGAGGCCTGGCATGCTGTGATTCGTGGGGTGCAAAGAGTTGGACACGACTGAGTGACTGAACTGAACTGAACTGAATTACCTCACTCAATCTTATGACTTGATCTGGCATAGTATTTACACTATACTCTCCTCTACTCTTCTCCCAGAAGAAAAAGAATGATTCTGGCAAGCCTCTCAGCCTCATGCTGAGGAAATACATCAATCTGATGACACTAAGCCTGTAAGCTCAGCTGCTGTTCCAAGGGACGACCCTAGTTGAGACTACCAGGTTGGGCATCTGGGGACAAACAGCCCATAATCATATGGTGACTTGTCTTATTGCAGGCCTCCAAAAAGCAGGACATAAAGCTATTAATTTTGATAAACTCAGAGAAATAACTCAAAGGCCACACAAAAATCCAGCACAATTTCTAGCTACATTAACAGAAGTCGTACAAAAATTATACAAAATTAATAGCTCCAGCTTTCAAAAGGAACTACTACTGTTCTTAATATCCATTTTATCTCCTAATCATCCCCAGACATTTGAGGGAAAAAAAAAAAAAGCTTAAAAAAGGCAGAAGGCCCTCAAACCTCTCAATGAGATCATTTCAATTTGACCTTTAAAAATTTCTGGGAAGAACAGGGAAAACTAGAAAAGGCTCAGAGAAATCAGGTTAAATATTCTCTCTTAGCCATTACCCTACACAGCTCCAAACCTCAATCCTCCGAAAAAGAAAAGAAATCATCTAGGCCCTGTTTCAAGTGTGGTAAAGAAGGGCACTGCACCTCCTCATAAGCCCAGAGCCTCTCCAGGTCCATGTCCTACTTGTGGCATACATGGACATTGAAAGGTAGACTGCCCTATTTCTCCTCCAGAAATCTGAACATCTCAGCCCGGTCCTGAACAGGAATCCTCAGCCCCAACTTGGCCTAGACTCCTCGTACTTCCTGAGGAAGACTGAAGTTACCCCGGGTCCCAGGCCCCAACTCTCATCACCTTTACAAAGCCCAGGATAACTCTCACAGTGTCAGGTAAGCTGATCTCTTCTTATCAACACAGGGGTCACCTATTCTGCCACGCATGCTTATTCTGGAAAAATTAAAGTCTCTCAGATATCTGTTGTGGGGGTTGACCACAGATTACTGAACCTCTGCCTTGCACACTTCAAAATACCATATTCTCTCATTCTTTCTTCATACTCCTAAAATACCTCACTCCAATCTTTGTAAGGTATCTACTCTCCAATTTAAGGCTTTCCTTACTATTCCAAATTCTTCTGGCTTGGCCTGGTTACTGCTTCTTGAACCTAGTATTTCCTCATCTCCCACCATACTCCTGTTTATATTTGTCTAAAAGACCCAACAAAGTTTCCCAATCAACCTCAGTACCCTATTTCCCAAATACATCAACAGAGGTTAAAACCAATCACATCTAAGCTGCTGTCAGGGTCTCTTGCACCCTACTCACTATCCTTATAACATGCCTATCCTACCTTTTAAAAAAAGCCAAATGACTCCTGCTGCCTCATTCAAGACTTGGACTTAATGCTTCTGTTGTCCCCATTCACCCAGTAGTCCCAAACCCCTATACTCTTTGTGCCCTTATTTCTCCTTCGACTACCTATTTCACTGTCCTGGACTTCAAAGTTGCTTTTTTTTTTTACCATCCCTTTATACCCAAGGCTCTCAAGATCTTTTTGTTTTACCTGGACAAATCCAGACAGTCATCACACCCAACAATTCACTGTCTTTCCCCAAGGATATTGTGATAGCACTCATTGCTTTGGCTAAACCCTGGCCTCAAACTTCCGTTCCGTTCCATCACTCAGTCGTGTCCAACTCTATGCGACACTGTGGACTGTAGCTTGCCAGGCTTCTCCGTCCATGGGATTCTTCAGGCGAGAATACTGGAGTGGGTTACCGTTTCCTTCTCCAATACTGGAGTGGGTTACCGTTTCCTTCTGGCCTCAAACTTAACCTCCCTCAATTTTGCCCCAGGCTCTATTCTCCAATACATAGATTATCTTCTCCTTTGTAGCCCCTCACTAATAGCCTTTCACTCACACACAATACAATTTAACTTCCTAGCCAATCAGCGCTATCAAGTATCTCCTATTAAGGCCCAGCTTTCCCTTCCTGAGGTCACCTATCTTGGCATTATCCTGGGCACCAATAAAAAGACATATAACTACAGATAGCCCCTTATATCTGCCTTACTACTCACTACATCAAAAATGGAAATTCTGTTCTTTCTGGCTTGGCTGCGTATCTATGTATCTGGAATCCCGATTTTGCCCTCCTACCATAACCCTTATACCAAGTTACCAAGTGGGGATCTTTTGGAGCCTCTTGAGCCTAAGTCCAACGTCTGTTCAACTTTAAATGCTCTAAAGCAACTTATTTTCTCAGCCCCATCTTTAACATTGCCTGATCTCTCTTACGCTTTTATACGCTATACTACTGAAAGACATAACGTTACCCTAGGAGTCTTAGGACAGATCCATGGCCCTTTCTTTGCTCCCACTGCTTGTCTGTCAAAACAACTGGATACCACTATACAGGGGTGGCCAGCCTGTCTGTGTGCTCTGGCCACAGCTACACTTCTCACTCAAGAAAGCAAGGGAAGAAGGGAAGACCATGGTCATTTGCTCACCACATGACCTTAAGAACTTACTCTAACACAAGGTCACAGACCTTCTATCACCTTTTCGAATCCAACTAACTCATATCATCCTCCTAGAATCTCCCGACTTCTCTTCTGAACCCTGCTCTACTGTCACCCTCGCCACCCTCATCCCTAATTCATCTGAGCCTCCAATCATATTAGATGATTTGATAACTCATTTATCCCATATCTCCTCAGGTATGGAATAATCCTGATCTTACTTGGAATATCTCTATTGCTCCTAACAACCAAACCCTCCATATTACACTAGTCCACAAACAAAAGAGCAATTCAATTATTCAATTAGGAATAGCTGTGGGGATTGGAACAGGGAGTTCAGAACTCACAACCTCTTTAAACTACTATCAATCTCACTAGGATCTTACTGAGGGCGTAGATGTACCTGCTGGCCTTATCACCCCGCAGGGCCAACTAGAGTCCCTGGCAGGTGCGGTCTTTCAAAATAGAAGAAGGTGAGAACTTCTCACAGCTGAAAAAAAAAAAAAAAAAGGCTTCTGTCTTTTTTAGTGGCAGTCTGCTGTTTCTACGCCACTAAATCAGGCTTTGTAAAGAAGGCAGGAAGGAATCTGACAAATAGGGCCTCAAGGGCATCAACATCTCAGTAATTCATGGGAAACTGGTTAAGCAATTTGCAATGGATGCCACAAGCCCTGCTTTTTCTGGGCACCTTTTCATATTAACTCTAATTCTGACTTTCAACCTCTGTCTAATTAGTCTTTTTACAGTTTCTCCAGGAACACCTATGGGCCTTCAACAACCTGACTGTTCATGAGGTACTTATCACTTCAGTTCACTTCAGTTCATTCGTTCAGTCGTGTCGACTCTTTACAACCCCATGAATCATAGCACGCCAGGCTTCCCTGTCCATCAACAACTCCCGGAGTTCACTCAAACTCAGCTCCATCGAGTCGGTGATGCCATCCAGCCATTTCATTTTCTGCCGTCCACTTCTACTCCAACCCCTAATCCCTGCCAGCAACAGAATCTTTTCAAGTGAATCAACTCATCGCATGAGGTGGCCAAAGTATTGGAGTTTCAGGTTTTGCATCAGTCCTTCCAATGAACACCCAGGACTGGTCACTTTTAGGATGGACGGGTTGGATCTCCTTGCAGTCCAAGGGACTCTCAAGAGTCTTCTCCAAAACCACAGTTCAAAAGCATCAACGCTTCAGCCATTAGCTTTCTCAAAGTCCAACTCACATCAATACATGACCACGGGAAAAACCATAGCCTTGACTAGATGGACCTTGGTTGGCAAAATAATGTTTCTGCTTTTTAATATACTATCTAGGTTGGTCATAACTTTAATTCCAATGAGTAAGCGTCTTGTAATTTCCTGGCTGCAATCAGCATCCACAGTGATTTTGGAGCCCAAAAAAAGAAAGTCTGACACTATTTCCCCATCTATTTCCCATGAAGTGATGGGACCAGATGCCATGATCTTTGTTTTCTGAATGTTGAGCTTCAAGCCAAACTTTTCACTCTCCTCTTTCATTTTCATCAAGAGGCTTTTGAGTTCCTCTTCACTTTCTGCCTTAAGGGTGGTGTCATCTGCATATCTGAGGTTATTCATATTTCTCCTGGCAATCTTGATTCCAGCTTGTGCTTCTTCCAGCCCAGCATTCTTCATGATGTACTCTGCATATAAGTTAAATAAGCAGGGTGACAATATATAACCTTGACATACTCCTTTTCCTATTTTTAACCAGTCTGTTGTTCCATGTCCAGTTCTAACTGTTGCTTCCTGACCTGCATACAGGTTTCTCAAGAGGCAGGTCCGGTGATCTGGTATTCCCATCACTTTCAGAATGTTCCACAGCTTATTTTGATCCACACAGTCAAAGGCTTTGATATAGTCTACGAAGCAGAAATAGATGTCTTCCTGGAACCCTCTTGCTTTCTCCATTATCCAGCGGATGTTGGCAATTTAATCTCTGGTGCCTCAGCCTTTTCTAACCTTCTTGAAAATATGGAAGTACATGGCTCACATATTCCTGAAGCCTGGCTTGGAGAATTTTGAGCATGACTTTACTATCGTGTGAGATGAGTGCAATCGTGTGGTCGTTTGAGCATTACTTAGCATTGCCTTTCTTTGGGATTGGAATGAAGACGGGCCTTTTCCAGTCCTGTGGCCACTGCTGAGTTTTCCGAATTTGCTGGCATATTGAGTGCAGTACTTTCACAGCATCACCTTTCAGGATTTGAAATAGCTCAACTGGAATTCCATCACCTCCACTAGCTTTGTTTGTAGTGATGCTTTCTAAGGCCCACTTGACTACACATTTCAAGATATCTGGATCTAGGTGATTGATCACACCATCGTGATTCTCTGGGTCGTGAAGATATTTTTTGTACATTTATTCTGTGTATTCTTGCCACCTCTTCTTAATATCTTCTGCTGTTAGGTCCACACCATTTCTGTCCTTTATCGAGCCCATCTTTGCATGAAATGTTCCTTGGTATCTCTAATTTTCTTAAAGAGATCTCTTGTTTTTCCTATTCTGTTGTTTTCCTCTATTTCTTTGCATCGATCACTGAGGAAGGATTTCTTAGCTCTCCTTGCTTTTTTTGGAACTCTACATTCAGACGCTTATATCTTTCCTTTTCTCCTTTGCTTCTCTTCTTTTCACAGCTATTTGTAAGGCCTCCTCAGCCATTTTGCTTTTTTGAATTTCTTTTTCATGGGGATGGTCTTGTTCCCTGTCTCCTGTACAATGTCACGAACCTCCGTTCTCTGTCTGTAGTTTATCAGGCACTCAGATCTAGTCCCTTAAATCTATTTCTCACTTTCACTGTAAAATCATAAGGGATTTTATTTAGGTCATATCTGAATGGTCTGATGCGAGATGCTGCCTCCAGCGTCTCAGCGCAACCGTCCACGCACAGAAGCATGGCCGAGAAGAGCTACCCTACGCCCGAGGTCAGGAGCGGCGGCCAAGAGGAGCTACCCAACCCATAGGTCAGGGCTGGCGGCAGAAAGGAACTACCCCACATCCAAGAGACGGTGGCGGCACGGGCACAGGAGGGCCGAAAGGAGCTACTCCACGTTCAAGGTCAGGAGGGGCAGGCTTGAGGAGATACCCCTTGGCCAAATTAAGGTGCAGTGGCTGTTCTTTGCTGGAGCAGCTGTGACAAGATATCCCATGACCAAGGTAAGAAAAACCCAAATAAGACAGTAGGTATTGCGAGGGAGCATCAGAGGGCAGACACACTGAAATCATAATCACAGAAAATTGGTCGACCTGATCACATGGACCACAGTTCAGTTCAGTTCAGTCGCTCAGTCGTGTCCGACTCTCCGCGACCCCATGAATCACAGCACACCAGGCCTCCCTGTCCATCATCACCTCCTGGAGTTCACTCAAACTCATGTCCACAGAGTCGGTGATGTCATCCAGCCATCTCATTCTCGGTTGTCCCCTTCTCCTCCCGCCCCCAACCTTTCCCAGCATCAGAGTCTTTTCCAGTGAGTCAACTCGTCGCTTGAGGTGGCCAAAGCATTGCAGTTACAGCTTTAGCATCAGTCTTTCCAATGAACACCCAGGATTGATCTCCTTTAGAATGGATTGGTTGGATCTCCTTGCAGTCCAAGGGACTCTCAAGAGTCTTCTCCAACACCACAGTTCAAAAGCATCAATTCTTCGGTGATCAGCTTTCTTCACAGTCCAACTCTCACATCCATACATGACCACGGGAAAAACCATAGCCTTGACTAGACGGACCTTTTTTGGTAAAGTAATGTCTCTACTTTTTAATATGCTATCTAGGTTGGTCAAAACTTTCCTTCCAAGGAGTAAGCGTCTTTTAGTTTCATGGCTGCAATCAGCATCTGCAGTGATTTTGGAGCCCCAAAAAATAGTCTGACACTGTTTCCACTGTTTTTCCATCTATTTCCCATGAAGTGATGGGACCAGATGCCATGATCTTTGTTTTCTGAATGTTGGGCTTCAAGCCAACCTTTTCACTCTCCTCTTTCACTTTCATCAAGAGGCTTTTGAGTTCCTCTTCACTTTCTGCCATAAGGGTAGTGTCATCTGCATATCTGAGATTATTGATATTTCTCTCAGCAATCTTGATTCCAGCTTGTGCTTCTTCCAGCCCAGTGTTCCTCATGACGTACTCTGCATATAAGTTAGAGAGTGCTTATCGTCGAACTTCTAGCAGTGGGGTTAAATTGATTGACTTTATTTTTCCTGTATTCTTGGCTTTTTTTAGCCTCATGAAATCCAATTATGTTGTCAGATCATTAAATTATTATAATAAATTGTGGACAAAACAAAATACTAGCTTGTATCTGAAAAGCAGATATAGGTTTCACATTTATGGTCTTCCTTGGGAAAATGACTTCCGAGAAAGTTGTAGATATGCTTTATAAAATATTTCCCAGTTTTATCCTCCTGGCCCATATTGTCTAATATTACAGAGAAAGACAGTGCATGAGGAAAGTACTAAATTTGGGATGAGAGAAATGACTGTAATCCTTAGTTTAGACACTATGTATATGATTTTCAACGATATAATTAACTTCTATGAGTATGTATTTCATTTGAATAACGGAGATAATTTGTTTCACACATTTTTTACTAAGAATTAATTTCAACAAAATAGTACATATTGAGTTACCTATGAAAATGTCCGGTCAGGAGAGCAGTATATGCTCTTCCCCAGTACTCCTCTTTGGCATAAAAATTATCTTGAGCTGGTTATTAAGCCACAACAGACTTTTTAAGCAACAGCAGACATAGGAGAAGCTCTGAAAAGCTAGTAGAAGTTGTCCATTTTATAAATAACATGCATAGTTATAAGGGAAAATGTCCATTTACCAGTGTGTCGCCCTCTCTGTACCAGGAAGAGAAAGATCACTAAATCTTTAAACACGCTTACCAGTGGAGAAAACTACTCTATCCCTGTTTATTTTACTTTGCCTAATAACCTTCCATAACTGGCTTATCCCTCCCTTTCGCAACATCTTCTTTTGTCTTCAGCAGGTATGTAAGGTATTGTTGTTTAGCTGTTAAGTCGTGTCCAACTCATTGCAACCCCTTGGATTTTAGCCCACACAGCTACACAGAAAACTAGTCAATCTGATCATATGGACCACAGCCCTGTCTAATTCAATGAAACTAAGTCATGCCGTGTGCGGCTGCCCAAGATGGGCTGGGCATGGTGGGGTCTGACAGAACGTGATCCACTGGAGAAGGGAATGGCAAACCACTTCAGTATACTTGCCTTGAGAACCCCATGAACAGTATCAAAAGGCAAAATGATAGGATACTGAATGAGGAATTCCCCAGGTCGGTAGGTGCCCAGTATGCTACTGGAGATTAGTGCAGAAATAACTCCAGAAAGAATGAAGGGATGGAACCAAAGGAAACCCAATACCCAGTTGTGGATGTGACTGTTGGTAGAAACAAGGTCTGATGTTGTAAAGAGCAATACTGCATAGGAACCTGGACTGTTAGGTCCATAAATCAAGGCAAATTGGAAGTAGTCAAACAGGAGATGGCAAGAGTGAAATAGACATTCTAGGAATCAGTGAACTAAAATGGACTGGAATGGGGGGATTTAACTCAAATGACCATTATGTCTACTACTGTGGGGAGGAATCCCTTAGAAGAAATGGAGTAGCCATCATGGTCAACAAAAGAGTCCAAAATGCAGTACTTGAATGCAATCTCAAAAACGACAGAATGATCTCTATTCATTTCCAAGGCAAACCAGTCAATATTACAGTAATCCAAGCCTACGCCCCAACCAGTAAGAAGAAGCTGAAGTTGAACGGTTCTATGAGGACCTACAAGACATTTATGGAACTAACACCCAAAAAAGATGTCCTTTTCATGATAGGGGACTGGAATGCAAAAGTAGGAAGTCAAGAAACACCTGGAGTAACAGGAAAATTTGGCCTTGGAGCACGGAATGAAGCAGGGCAAAGGCTGATAGTGTTTTGCCAAGAGAACGCACTGGTCATAGCAAACACCCTCTTCCAACAACACAAGAGAAGACTCTACACATGGACATCACCAGATGGTCAACACCGAAATCAGATTGATTACATTCTTTGTAGCCAAAGATGGAGAAGCTCTATACAGTTAGCAAAAACAGGACCAGGAGCTGACTGTGGCTCAGATCATGAACTCCTTATTGCCAAATTCAGACTTAAATGGAAGAAAGTAGAGCTACTTATAACTCGCACTAATAATCAAAAGATTTGAGGCCACTCAGACTTCCCCTAACACACATTCCAGACTTTTCTTATCTCACAATCACTCCCCAAACCAGTGCAAAGCAGATATAGAAAGAAGACTGAACTTTGGGCCATATCCTATATCAAAAAAGATGGAATGTTAGGGTTCACAAGGGTTTATAGCATATAGATAGAAAATGGCCCATTGTGATGACCTGACAAACAAGGGATGATGTCACAGTGGCCACAATGCCAAGGTGGGGATCCTATTTTTCCTTTAGTTGATACACTGTTTTTCCCTGCTGGTGCTAGCTACCCAAGACTATGAGACCACTCCAACAAAATGAGCACAAGACCCCTGCTTCAGGCTGAACTAAGGCCCCCACCCTTTCAGTCGCAATTTCCCATCTATAGGGTATAAGAAGGGTTAGCTGTAAAGCTCGAGAACTTGTCTGTCTTTAATGCGGTCACTTTCTTTCTCTCTTACTATATCGTTGTCTTCCTATATCTTTCCCATCTTCCTATATCTTGCCCATCTATAGGGTATAAGAAGGGTTAGCTATAAAGGGCAAGCACTTATCTCTCTTTAATGCAGTCACTTTCTTTCTCTCTTCCTATATCTCTCTCTGCCTGAATGCCAGGGCTTGCTCTCTTTTTCTCCCTGCTCGCCTTACAACCCTCATCCCTCCTTCCTCACGCACAAGCTCCTGCAGTCAGGACCCAAGTCCAGCCTGAAAGGATCCCATAGTAAACCAGCGTGCAGCCCCTGAGGGAACCAGACAAAAAGGATCAAGGATCCCCGGAGAAGAAGCGGGAAGCTGGCCTGTGGAGTACCAGCCGCTGGGGTCACGGGGTCTGGGGAGGCAGAGACCTGGCCGGAGTCACGGCCCAGGGGAAGAGGCGAGGTCCCGGCCTGTAGAGACTGGGGTGAGGGGAGAAGGCTGATCGCCCTGGCGGGGTCACGGACATGGGGTTTAGGGAGAGGCAGAGGTCCAGTGGGGGTTGTGGGCACCAGAAAAGAGGCGGAGTCCCGGCGATGGAGTCCCTGAGTCTGGGGAGGAGGCAGCGGCCCACTGAGGGTCGCGGGCTTGGGGTTTGGGAAGGAGACTGCCCGGCCTGACTTGGGTGGTGCGGCCTGGGTTCGGGAAGGATGTGGACCAGGCAAGTGGTATTGCAAGACCGTGCTCCTGGGTCAGGGGAAAGGCTGCGACCTACCTGGCGGGGGTCACGGGCCTGGGGTCTGATGAGGAGGCAGAGGCCAGGCGGGGGTCACTTACCTTCAGTGCTATGGTCAGGGGTGAGGCAGCTTCCTGCCCCTGGAGTTATGGGAACGCCGGCGTCTGCGGCCAGCTGAAGCAGATAACCTGACCCAGTGAGGCCAGCTCAACTGTCGAGAGCTTCAAAACTGACTCTCTAGCGGAGCACCCAATAACTGTCGCTTCTGTCGTGTATCAACGCAACACATGGCGTCATTACAGTGCCGCCCATCGGTGCTCTTACTGGGGTTGCAGTGGCGCATGGGTGGGCCAGAAAGAACGCAGAAGCTGGGGCGTGAATGCTGCCTGAGGATATCAGGCAACCGACCAAAAGCACTGGAGATGTGCAACTACTTTCAAGCTGGCGTTTTAGGGTGAGCTTCAAGAACTTTGGTAACTGGAAAAATAACCGATAAAACTATTTTATATGGAGACGGAATTACTTACATGACCTTTGGCTTCTGGACTACCTTATTTCACCTTATCCTTTTAACATTGTTGACAAATCATCCAAGCAGCTCACATACACCGTGCTTTTGTATAAAATTTCTTTTGGGGGGTGGGAGGGTAGGTGCTAAGATCTTTTTGTCCCTCTTAACTTTAAATTTTTTATTTGCGTTTGCTCTCTTTTAGGAGGTAATTTCAAGTTCTTAGGAATTAGGCTCTGTATAGTTCAGGCAAGGCAGAAAAAGGAAAGATGACCTCAACAGAAGTAGATTCCTTTATTCAGGCAAGGAGGTGGCAATAGTTGGCCTAACGACCAGGCTGACCACCAAGAAGGATCAGGCAGGCTCCATATTTATAGGGAGGTTGTGGAAGTGATAAGGAAAGCGTTAATCAGGCGGGAAGGTTTGCGTATTCTTTAGTTGAGATGACATTTGTAGTTGGGCAGGGGATGATAAGTCTTTTGGGCAGGGGTAGGGAGCTGAAACTCCAATACTTTGGCCACCTTATGCAACGAGTTGACTCACTGGAAAAGACTCTGATGCTGCGAGGGATTGGGGGCAGGAGGAGAAGGGGATGACAGAGAATGAGATGGCTGGATGGCATCACCAACTCGATGGACGTGAGTGTGAGTGAACTCCGGGAGTTGGTGATGGACAGGGAGGCCTGGCGTGCTCTGATTCATGTGGTCACAAAGAGTCGGACATGACTGAGTGACTGAAATGAACTGAACTGAGGGAGTGGAAAGTTTTCGGCCAGGGGGTGATAAGTCGTCAGGGCAGGTGTAGCGGGTTGAAGGCCTCTGGACAGGGGTTGATAAGTCCCAGGTAGATGCAACCAGCCTGGAGCATCATGGTGGGACCTAAAGTTCTCTTTTGTTTTCTCCGAAGTTAGGTGATTCAGCAAGGGCCTTTGAGACTGTTGTTTTCTTTTCTAGGTCCAAAAGACTCCTTCAGGCTCCTGCTTCTAAGTAATATAAATATAACTTTATTGTAGTTTAGTGGTTCAGTCATGTCCAACTCTTTGCCACCACATGGACTGTAGCACACCAGGTTCTTCTGTCCATGGGAATTCTCTAGGCAAGAACACTGGAGTGGGTTGCCCTGCCCTCCTCCATGGGATGTTCCCAACCCAGGCATTCAGCCCAAGTCTCTTGCATTGCAGGTGGATTCTTTACAGCCTGAGCCACCAGGAAAGCCCTCTCATAGTACATAGTTTTGTTGTTTGATAGCTGAGTCCTGTCTGACTCTTTGACTCCAGGGGTCAAACCCACGTCTCCTAGATTGCAAGTAGATTCTTTATTTCTGAGCTACCTGCTAAATATCTCTTCTTAAGATATGGTTTTATTTTGTGTTTATAATGATTGCAAACTTTGTATTTTGTCTACTGGGGGAAAATAAATAAGGACCATCTCAAAGCTGAGAATTCTGTTTTAATCCAAGGACTTGATCTGGGCTTAAGCCCAGGAAGTATCCTCTTAGATCTTTCTGAGAGACTTTTCTCTCAGAAGAAGTAAGGAAGGTGCCAGGATATATAGGACTTCTTGCAACAAAGAAGAAGATTGGAACATCAGGAGATGACAGCGATTTAGAGAAAACCAGGCATTACAAGTTAATGAATTTAGTGCTTTTTGGTGTATGTGAAGAGGCAAATGTCTGCATTCATTGAAATCATGCCTTCGATAATTCCTTTACCATTTCATGCCAGTCAGAATGGCTGCTATCCAAAAGTCTCCAAGCAACAAATGCTGGAGAGGGTGTGGAGAAAAGGGAATCTTCTTACACTGTTGGTGGGAATGCAAACTAGTACAGCCACTATGGAGAACAGTGTGGAGATCCTTTAAAAACTGGAAATAGAATTGCCATACAACCCAGCAATCGCACTCCTGGGCATACACACAGAGGAAACCAGACTTGAAAGAAACACATGTACTCCAATGTTCATTGCAGCACTGTTTATAATAGCGAAGATATGGAAGCAACGTAGATGTCCATCTACAGATGAATGGATAAGAAAGCTTTGGTACATATACACAATGGAGTATTATTCAACCATTAAAAAGAATACTTTTGAATCAGTTCTAATGAGATGGATGAAACTAACTGAAGCCTATTATACAGATTGAAGTAAGTCAGAAAGAAAAACATCAATACAGTATACCAACGCATATATATGGAATTTAGAAAGATGATAACCCTGTATATGAGACAACAAAAGAGACACAGATGTATAGAACAGTCTTTTGGACTCTGTGGGAGAGGGCAAGGGTGGGATGATTTGGGAGAATAGTATTGAAACTTGTATATTATCATACATGAAATGAATCGCCAGTCCAGGTTCAATGCATGAGACAGGATGCTCGGGGCTGGAGCACTGGGATGACCCAGAGGGATGGGATGGGATGAGGGGGGTTCAAGATGGGGAAAACATGTACACCTGGGGCCGATTCCTGTCAATGTATTGCAAAACCAACCAATATAATATTGTAGAGTAATTAGCCTCCAATAAAATAAAATTAAAAATTACCAAGGTATGAATAAAAATTAAAAAAATTTATCAGAAAAAAAATTAAAAAGCAAGATATGTATACATAAACAAGGCATATACACACATATATAAATATGTTTTTAAAATGTATATATACTTAGCATACATATATATGCATATTCTACCTGTTTACATTTGTATATTATATATGTATAACAACTCATGATATCATATTATATATACCATTTTAAAGATTATGTTATGGTTATATATTTTAATATATATCATCCTAAAAATTTCCCTGTGGTTTAAAACAAACCAAAATAAACATTTTGGGAAGACTTATTTGTGATCCCTGTTTTCTCTAAAGTGGCCTTTAAATTCTAATAAATACATTAGAATAATTAATGTTAATTAGTTTGCTTCACAGGTGGTGCTAAGTGGTAAAGAAACAAGAGCCAATGCAGGAAACTTAAAAGTCGTGAGTTCGCTCCTTGGGTGGGAAGTATCTAGAGAAGGAAATGGCAACCCACTCCAGTGTTCTTGCCTGGACAATACCACGAACAAAAGAGCCTGGTAAGTTGCAGTCCATAGGGTCTCACATAGTTGGACACTACTGAAACGACTTAGCACAGCATAGAATGACATAGGTTGCTTAGCAAGAAAATATAAGCAAAAAAATAACAATAAAAATATGAAGATAGAGTATGTCCAGGGACTTTTACCCACAAGCAGAACAATTTAAAGGACCCATCTCAAAAAAAAAAAAAAAAAGAAAAGAAAAAGAAAGAAAAGAAGTCTTATGTATTATTAAGCATTGATGGGTTTTAAAGAAAGTGCTTTGATACAAACAGTCCCCCTACTTGTCCCCAGCATTGAAGATTACCATACAACACTATTCTATTTATCCTGGTTTATATACTTAATTAAAAGGCTAGAAGAAAATTACACTGAAATTGCAAAAACAGTTAGGGCAATTCATCAAGTGGCCTGATTGATGAAAAGGCCTGAGTCCTTTGATTCAACACCTCCGTGGGTTTGTGTGTATGCTCAGTCAATCAGTTGTGTCAAGCTCTTCAGAGTACCTTACACTGTAGACTGTTAGGATCCTCTGTTCATGAAATTTTCCAGGCAAGAATACTGCAGTGGGTAGCCATTTTCTACCAAAGCGGATCTTCCTGGCCCAAGGATTGAAACTACATCCTCCCTTACCCTACAATGACAGGTGGATTGTTTATTGCTTCACCACCTGGGAAGCCTCACTGGGGATACTGAAACTTTTATATCAAAATTGACTAAAATGATTGAGAGATAAAAGGTAAATAAACTTTCCAAAATTCCTCTTTAGTGCATGGCTTGTTGATGGAGTCCTAATGGAAGTAAAAGTTGTTAGAATTGAGATAAAACTTTACAAAAATTGGCATATTAAGTGGAGTTTATAATAGAGGTATTCATCACTTTCGCTAAATGATGTGGTGAAACTCTTTATTTTTATAAATAGCCACAAAGCACTGTCTCCAATCACAATAGAAGTTGAAATTCAGTAAGATACTGTAGATTTATAATTACAGAAAGAAAAATCCTGCCTGACCCCCAGAGGAAATCTCTCACCTTAAATACCTCCTATCCCCAAAGCCAGGCTTCAGCAATATGTGAACTGTGAACTTCCAGATGTTCAAGCAGGCTTTAGAAAAGGCAGAGGAACCAGAGATCAAATTGCCAACATCCGCTGGATCATGGAGAAAGCAAGAGAGATCCAGAAAAACATCTATTTCTGCTTCATTGACTATACCAAAGCCTTTGACTGTGTGGATCACAATAAGCTGTGGAACATTCTGAGAGAGATGGGAATACCAGACCACTGGACCTGCCTCTGGAGAAACCTGTATGCAGGGTCAGGAAGCAACAGTTGGAACTGGACGTGGAACAACAGGCTGCTTCCAAATAGGAAAAGGAGTACGTCAAGGCTGTATATTGTCACCCTGCTTATTTAACTTATATGCAGAGTACATCATGAGGAACGCTGGGCTGGAAGAAGCACAAGCTGGAATCAAGATGGCCAGGAGAAATATCAATAACCTCAGATATGCAGATGACACCACCCTTATGGCAGAAAATGAAGAGGAACTCAAAAGCCTCTTGATGAAAGTGAAAGAGGAGAGTGAAAAGGTTGGCTTGAAGCTCAACATTCAGAAAACAAAGATCATGGCATCTGGTCCCATCACTTCATGGGAAATAGATGGGGAAACAGTGGAAACAGTGTCAGACTTTATTTTTTGGGGCTCCAGAATCACTGTGGATGCTGATTGCAGCCCGGAAATTAAAAGACACTTACTCCTTGGAAGGAAAGTTATGACCAACCTAGATAGCATATTTAAAAGCACAGACATTACTTTGCTAACCAAGGTTCGTCTAGTCAAGGCTATGGTTTTTCCAGTGTTCATGTATAGATGTGAGAGTTGGACTGTGAAGAAAGCTGATTGCCGAAGAATTGATGCTTTTGAACTGTGGTGTTGGAGAAGACTCTTGAGAGTCCCTTGGACTTCAAAGAGATCCAACCAGTCCATTCTAAGGGAGATCGATCCTTGGTGTTCATTGGAAGGACTGATGCTAAAGCTGAAACTGCAATACTTTGGCCACCTCATGCGACAAGTTGACTCACTGGAAAAGGGTCTGATGCTAGGAGAGATTGGGGGTGGGAGGAGAAAGGGACGACAGAGAATGAGATGGCTGGATGACATCACCGACTCGATGGACATGAGTTTGAGTGAACTCCGGGAGTTGGTGATGGACAGGGAGGTCTGGCGTTCTGTGGTTCATGGGGTCGCAAAGAGTCGGACACCACTGAGCGACTGAACTGAACTGATCCCCAAATGAGGAAACTGCTTAGAGGATTTTTAAGATTGACTGGATTTTTCTGGAACTTGGTTCCTGGTCATGGAATCTGGCCCAGACCCTATATGAAAAACTAAGAAGGAATGGGGAAAAACCACTTGGCTGATATGAGATCTACAAGTTTACCCTTAACACCCTGAAAGAGGATATATTATGATTTAAACTTTATGTCTCCTGAACTTGGAAGTCTTTCAGGCTGTATGTCTCTGAAAGGATAGGAATCTCTCTTGGGATGTTGGGACAAATAACATAACAACCTAAGGCTTACCTCTCAAAACAAATAGACAAGTTTACCAAAGGGTGTCTCATTTGCCTCTGGGCAGTAACAGCTACAATTCTTGTGGTTAACAAGACCTCCAAGCTGACTCTGGGCCAGCCCACAATGATGTACACATATCACCAGGTGCAAGCAGTCTCGGAGACTAAAGGGAATAGATGGATGGCAGGTGGAAGTATCACCCAATATCATGCCCTTCTTCTTGACACTCCAGAAATAAAATAAACAATCTGTCAGACATTTTTTTCCCTTTAGATATTTTCCCCTTAGGCCACCAGTGCATGAAAGTCTTTGATGAGTTGCAGTCTTGCTGTATCTAATGCACCCCCCTTTGACCCAGAGGAAGCATGGTTACATAGATAGCAGCGGTTTGTTGGGAAGGAAGAGAGGAAATTGAGACATGTTATAGTGCATCCATAAAAAAACAGCAAAGTGGGGGGGTCTTTTCTCCTAGGGACTCAGCCCAAAAGTTTTAAGTTTTCACCGATAAGAGCTCTGGAATTAGGTGAGGGAAAGGTGGTTTATATTTATTCAGTCTGTGAATATATTTTCCTCTTTCTGCATATTCATGCAGCAGTCTGGAAGGAAAAGATGACCAGCGCCCAAAGCTCTCTTGTTAAACTCATAAAATTCATTCTCAGGTTCCTGGAGGTGATCAAAGTTCCTGTTAAAGTATCTGTCATCCATTGTAAGGGTCACCAAAAGAAGTAAAGAAGGCCCAGGATAATAGGAAATCTGATTAGGAGGGAAAACTAGCCACTAGGACAGCTTTTCCTGCTGAGGCTATCTGCCCCCTTTTCCCTCATGGATTCCTTGACTCCAAATTATACTCTAAAGGTATGTTTCCAGTATGCTGAGTGCAGCTGGGAGATTGGGTCATGTGGGTGGTTACAGGCTGAGCAGCTTCAAATAGTATACCATGACTCTCAAGTCTGGGAAATTATTAACTCCTTACACAGAAGTATCCATTTTGGAAGAGATGATCTGGAAACCCTGCTTAAGCGCATTCTCTACCATTTGTTAGCTAAGATTATTCAGCAGATCACACAGAATTGTGATAATTGTCTAAGAAACAATCCAAAAACCAGACTGTTGTTATTTCCCCTAGTCAAACCTATCCAACTTTGGGGGTCTTTGGAGAGAACAGGCAAATGAATTTTAGAGATACATTGAAAAGCAACGGATTTCTTTTAGGGAAATTAAGTGAAAATAGTTCCTTTTTATTAAACACAGCCTTGTTCTGGCAAAGGGGCTTGCAAAGCTCAATAAAATAAGGAGCAATGACTTTCTTCCACTGGAAGAGGAAATGTAAATGATTACACTATTCTTGCCATGATAACCTCAAGAACACTGTGGAAAGGCAAAAAGATATGACAGCAGAAAATGAGCCCCTGAGGTCAGAATTTTCCCAATATACTACTGGGGAAGACCACAGGACAATTAACAATAGAATCAGAAAGAATGAAGCAGCTAGGTCAAATTGGAAATGGTGCTCAGCTGTGGATGTATCTAGTAGTGAAAGTAAATTTTGATGCTCTAAATAGCAGTATTACACAGGGACCTGGAATGTTAGGCCCAGACTGGAGGCAAACTGGACATGACCAGGAGATAGAGTGATTATCAACATCATAGGAATCAGTGAAGTAAAATGGAAGGGAATGGGTGGATTTAATTCAGATAACCATTATATGTACTACTGCCACAAAAATCCCTCAGAAAAAACTTGAGTAACACTCACAGTTAGCAGAAGTCTCTAAAATGCAGTACTTGGGTGCAAATTCAAAAACAACAGAATGATTTCAGTCTGTTACCAAGGCAAACCATTCAACATCACAGTAATCCAAATCTATGCCCCAACCACTGATGCTGAAGAAGCTGAACGGTTCTATAGTGATCTACAACATGATCTAGAACTAACACCAGAAAAAGAGACGTCCTTTTAATTACAGGGGATTAAAATGCAAAAATGGGAAGTCAAGAGGTAACTGGAGTAACAGGCATATTTGGCCATGGAGTACAAAATGTTGCAGTGCAAAGGCAACAGATTTTTGTCAAGAGAACACTCTGGCCTGAGCAAAAACTCTCTTTCCTCAACACAAGAAATGACTGTACACATGGACATCACCAGGTGGTTAATATAAAAATCAATCTGATTTTATTATTTATAGCTGAGGGTGGAGAAATTCTATGCAGTCAGCAAAAATAAGACCTTTAGCTGATTGTAGTTCAGATCATGAGCTCGTCATTACAAGATTCAAGGATAAATCGAAGAAAATAGGGAAAAATCATTGGCCCATGCAGATGTGACCTAAATCAAATTCTTTATGGTCATAAGGAATGAAAAAAAAAAAAAAAATGGAAGTGACAAATAGATTCAGGCATTAGACCTAAAATACAGTAGGCCAGAAGAACTATGGATGGAAGTTCATAACGTTTTATTGGAGGCAGGGACCGAAATCATCCCAAAGAAAAAGACATGCAAGAAGACAAAGTGATTGCTTGAGGAGGCATTATATATAGCTTAAATTTAAACATTCAAAAACACTAAGATCATAGTGTCCAGTCCCTTCACTTCATGCAAAGTGGGGTAGAGGGGAGTGGAAACAGTGAAGTATTTTCTTTTAGGGGCTCCAAAATAACTGGGGACAGTAACTGTGGCCATGAAATTCAAAAGATCTTGCTTCTTGGAAGGAAGACTGTGATAAACCTAGACACCGTACTAAAAAGCAGAAAGGGTTTGCATAATCAAGTCTATGGTTTTTTAACATATCATGTCCAAATGTGAGAGTTGGATCCATAAAAGTTTGAACACAGAAGATTTTATGTTTTCAAGTTTTGCTGCTGGAAGAGATTCTTGAGAATCCCTTGAGCTGCAAAGTGATCATACCAGTCAGTCCTAAAGGAAGTCAACTCTGAATATCCATTGGAAGGTCTAATGTTGAAGCTGAAGATCCAATATTTTGGTTACTTGATGTGAACAGTTGACTCGTTGAAAAAGTCCCTGATTCTGGAAAAGATTGAGAGCAGGAGGAGAAGGGGGCAATTGAAGATGAGGTGGTTGAATAGCATAACTGATTCAATAGACATGGATTTGAGCAAACTCAGGGCTTTCCTTGTGGCTCAGATTGTAAAGAATCTTCCTGCAATGCAGGAGACCTGATTCCAATCCCTGTGTCAGGATGATCACCAGAAGAAAGGAATAGCTACCCATTTCAGTATTCTTATCTGGAGAATTCTATGGACAGAAGACCCTGGCAGGCCAAAGTTGATAGGGTGACAAACAGTGGGACAATAACTGAACAAGTAGTAACACGTTCACTTTCTGAGAGAGTGAGGGACAAGTAAGCCTTGCACATTGAGATCTATGAGGTCACAAAAAGTAAGACAAGACTTAGTGATTGAATGACAACAAGAAATCTTGTTCAGTCTTCAGAGACAAGAAAAATAGAACAGGCCTCTGATCTTGTTTCTGACCTATCTGGACGCTGTCCCTGACTATGATCCTTTTATGAGCTCCTGTTGTGACTTCAAGCTAAGAAGCACAATAGGTAAGACAGGATGTGGCTATCGCAATTTATGAGCCCGTGGATGGGATCTGGCCAACCACACGCATGGCCTAGCAATGTCTTGCATGACAGAATAAACATCATTTTATAAAAAGATTAACATAAAACGAGAGCCACAATTTGCTTGGAAACTGATGATGGTATCTATTCATGCCTGGGTTTATAAGCAGGAACCCCTGTTATTGCAGTTTTGAGGTCTCACAAAGTGGAAATGTTGCCTTGGAACTTCTCCCAGCTGGGACTCCAGCTTGCTGTTACATGAAACTTGACAGAGCTGTTTGAATCTGGATGCTGGTCAACCCAGTTAGGTGATGTATGTATCGTTACTTTCCTTACTGTTTGTATTTTCCCTTTAGTTTCATGATTGTATGCTGAAAGTAAGTTGGATAATTCTTCATTAAATGTTGAAATTGTTTATGCTGTATAACGAGTGGTTTCTTTTGTTAACGAAAGCTTCATACGTGAAATGGAAGTTGAAACTTTTGGCAAACAATTTTTGTTTTTGTTTTTCTAATCTTTGTTGACACATTCACAGGATGGATTGAAGCATTCTGTAATTGCAGAGAGAGATACAGAAATTTGAAAGCTGTGTTAAAGGAGATAGTACCTAATTTGGTCTAACTTGATGGCTGGATGGCATCACCGACTCTGTGGACATGAGTTTGAGTGTACTCCGGGAGTTGGTGATGGATAGGGAGGCCTGGCGTGCTGTGATTCATGGGGTTGCGGAGAGTCGGACACGACTGAGCGACCGAACTGAATTGAACTGAACTGATCACTTCAGAGTGACAGTGGGCCCTCATTTAGTCATGATATCCCAGCACCTGGCCAAATGCTTAGGAATTAAGTACCACCTCCATTCATCCTGGTGACCTCAAGCCTCAGAGAAGACAGAGTAAACAAACCAGACTCTTAAAAGTCCCAGATTAAACTATGTCAGGAAACACTTAACAAGTGGATCCAAAATGCTAGCCATGTCCCACAAGAGGGTATAAAAGTGAAGTGAAGTCGCTCAGTCGTGTCCGACTCTTTGCGACCCCATGGACTGTAGCCTAACAGGCTCCTCCATCCATGGGATTCTCCAGGCATTAATACTGGGGTGGGTTACCATTTCCTTCTACGGGGATCTTCCCAACCCAGGTATCGAACCCAGGTCTCCCGCATTGGAGGCAGACGCTTTAACCTCTGAGCCACCAGGGAAGCCCCAAAAGCAGTTCCCAAAAGGGTAATATATTCAAGTCTGTTTGAAGTGATATACTTAGTATCACTTATTAAGTTGTTTATTTTGGCTACTTCTGTTTGCAAGTCTCTTCAGGGTCTAATTTCCGTCCTGACACAAGGCTCACTTGGTCAGTTGTGCTGTGGGGAAGGAGGAACACTGCAAACAAATATCACTGGCATGTATGGGGAGTGCTCACATACATTGCTTGTCCTTAATATCATTTATTTATTTATTTTTTATGAGGACACCAAAGCATTGCTAAAAAAAGTAACTTGGGGATGTCCTAAGCTGGTGGAGGAATAGAATGGGAAGATCACCTTCTCCCATAGAAAGTCATCGAAAGATCATTTGAACTCTGAGCAAATTTCACAAAACAACTTCTGAATGCTGGCAGAGGAGACCACGTACCCAGAAAGGCAGTCCATTGTCTTTAAAAGGAGGTAGGACAAAATATAAAAGATACAAAAGAGAGACAAAAGAGTTAGGCACAGAGACCCATCCCAGGGACGGAGTTGTGAAAGAGGAGAAGTTCCCAACACCAGGAAACCCTCTAACCAGTGGGCCTGTGTGGGCGTTTTGGAATCTCAGAGGGCAACATAACCATGAGGAAAAGTAGATAAATAAAACCCATAGACTACATGCCTAACCACAATTCCCAGCAGAGAATTAGCCAACACTCGCATCTGCCACCAGCAAGTGGGGGCCGAACTGGCAGGCGCAGGCTGCATTGCTTATGGTAATGACCAGGCCTGAAGGGAAGTTAATGTGAGATAGCAATTCAAACTGTAGGATAGCCAGAGAGAGAGAGAGAAAAGAGAGATAACTTTCCCATGAAAATCCCTAACATAAGGCACTGCCTGCCCTCTCACAAAACAAAAGACTGAGCAAATACCAGAGGAGAGCTAGTCGGCTGTGGACCAGCCCATCCCCCACCAGAGGCGTGGAGGAGGTGAGCGACAGCCAGAGCCAGAAACGGGCATCCTCTGCCAAACAACGAGCAAGCTCCCAGTTGTTAAAAAAATCTTCCTGGGATCCTGACAGTGGACATCCACCAGGAGGGTCGAAGCCAGAGATCAGATCCCCAGAGGAGACACACAACACATCTGAGACAGTGCTCCCACTGCACACTAAGGAAACCGAGCGGCTGGGACCAGGGAGGTGATAAGATGGGCCTCACACCTGGGGAGAGTGCACACACCAAGAACCTGGTCACCTGAGCTGCTCGGACCTGGAAAGGGCAAAAAAGGCAGGTCCAACCTAGTCTGTGCCATGTGGAGTACCTGAAAACCTAATCTGGGTGACTTAGACCTGGGAAGTGCATGCAACCCAGGGCCCACTTTAGAAGTTCCCCTGCAGAGTGACCTGGAGCCCAGGCAGTGTAGCCCAGGAAAGCACACAAGCAGTGAGCAGGGACAAACCCAATGTGACCGAGACACCGTGAGAAATCCCCATACATTACAGTGATATTTATTTGCAGTGTTCCTCCTTCCCCACAGCACAACTGACCAAGTGAGCCTTATGTCAGGGAGGAAATTAGACCCTGAAGAGACTTGCAAAAGGAAGAAGCCAAAATAGAGGGAACCCCTTTGGAAGTGACAGGTGCAACAGATTAAAACTGTGTAGTTAGCACCAACTACATTGGAAGGGGTCTATAGACCTTGAGAAGTCTAAGTTGGAACAAGGAAATATCTGAGACTGCACTGACCCCACATTGACTGAAACAGTCCCAGAGCAGAGAAATTCCTAGATGTATTTTACTATTATCATTTTTTAATTTTTAAAATTTTAAGTTCTTTAATACTCCTTTTGTTGTAATTTTTATAAACTACTATTGCCTTGCCAAAAACAAAATACCTTATTTTTAAACCAAATTTCATATACGTTTTTAAATAATTTTTGTGATTTTGTTTGGTTTTATAACATTGTATTTTTGAGAGTCTAACCACTACCCTAGGTTTTTAATCTTTGCTTTTTGGTATTTGCTATCAATTTTGTACCATTAAAAATCCAATCTTCAGAACCCATTTTCATTTAGGAGTGTTATTACTGGCTCGATTGCCCTCTCCCACTTTTGACTCTCCTTTTACACCCACAGGTCATCTCTCTCTCCTTCCTCCTGCTTCTCATATCTAACCAACTCTGTAAATCTCTTTGGGTATCCCAGGCTGTGGAAAAAACTTAGGGAACTGATTACTGGCTAGATCTGTCTCTCTCCTTTTGACTCCCCCTATTCTCCTCCTGGTCCCCTCTATCTCCTTCCTTCCTCTTTTCTATGTCACACCTCTCTATGAGCCTCTTTGGGTGTTCCAGGCCATGGAGAGCACATAGAGATTGTATTACTGGCTATATTGCCAGCTCCCCTTTGATTCCCCGTCTTCTCCAGGTCACCTCTACCTGTCTCCTTCCTCTTCTCTTCTCCATGGTAACTCTGCGAACCTCTCTGGGTGTCCCTCACTGTGGAGAATCTTTTCTCCATTAACCTAGAATTATCATCATCAGTGCTGTACGGATGGAAAAGTCTTGAGGTTACTGTAAGAATAAGACTGAAAACCAGAGGCAGAAGGCTTAAGTACAAAACCTGAGAACACCAGAAAACTCCTGACTTCAGGGGACATTAATCAATAAAGGCTCATCCAAAAGCCTCCATACCTACACTGACACCAAGCTCCACCCAAGAGCCAACCTGTTCCAAAGCAAGACATACCAAGCCAATTCTCCAAAAATGCAGGAACATAGCCCTGAGCTTTAATATACAGGCTGCCCAAAGTCATACTAAACCCAGCTCAAAACTCACTACTGGATTCTTCCTTGCACTCCAGAGAGGAGACATCCAGCTCCACCCACCAGAACACTGATGCAAGCTTCCTTAGCCAGGAAACCTTGAAAAGACACTTGTCAAATCTCATGCACAGAGAAGAACCTCTACAATACAGAGGAACCAAAAATTTCCAGCATACAGAAAGGGCACCCCAAACAACAATCTAAACAAGATGAAAAGGCAGAGGAATACTCAGCAGATACAGGAACATGATAAATGCCCACCAAACCGAACAAAAGAGGATGAGATAGGGAGTCTATCTGAAAAACAATTCCGAATAATGATAGTGAAAATGATCCAAACTCTTGAAAACAAAATGGAGTTACAGATAAATAGTCTGGAGGCAAGGATTGAGAAGATGCAAGAAATGTTTAACGAGGACCTAGAAGAAATAAAAAGAGTCAATATATAATGAATAATGCAATAACTGATATAAAAAGTACTCTGGAGGGAAACAGCAGTGAAATAACTGAGGCAGAAGATAGGAAAAGTGAAGTGGAAGATAGAATGGTGGAAATAAATGAAGTCGAGTAGGAAAAGAAAAAAAATAATGAAAAGAAGTGAGGACAACCTTAGAGACTTCTGGGACAATGTGAAATACCCCAACATTCGAATCATAGTAGTCCCAGAAGAATAAGACAAAAAGAAAGTCCCACGGATTGGGAAGGAAATAGCCACACAAATCCAAGAAACCCAGAGAATCGCAAATAGGATAAAAGCAAAGCAAAACACCACAAGACAAATACTAATCAAATTAATAAAGATCAAACACGAAGAAAAAATATTAAAAGCAACAAGGGAAAAACATCAAATAACTCACAAGGAGATCCCCATAAGGATAACAGTGGATCTTTCAATAGAAACTCTTCATGCAAGAAGGGAATGGCAGGACATACTTAAAGTGATGAAAGAGAAAAACCTCCGGTCCAGATTATCATACCCAGCAGGGACCTCACTCAAATATGAAGGAGAAATCAAAAGCTTTACAGACAAGCAGAAGCTGAGAGAATGCAGCACCACAAAACCAGCTCTTCAACAAATGCTAAAGAATCGTCTCTAGACAGGAAACACACAAAAAGAAATGTGTATAAATTTGAACTCAAAACAACAGGACATTTCACCCCCAAACAAATTTCATCTTTTTCTCAAGGGCACACAGAAACTTCTTCAGGATAGATGACATCCTGGGCCATAAATTTAACCTTGGAAAGTTTTTAAAATATCAAAATCATTTCAAGCATCTTTTCTGATCAAAATGTAGCAAAATTAGATGTCAGTTACAGGGTGAAAATTATGTGTTAAAAATGCCAACATATGGAGGCTAAACAACACGCTTCTGAATAACCAGTAAATCACAGAAGAAATCAAAATATGCATATAAATGAATGAAAATGAAAACACAACAATCCAAAACCTATGGGACATAGTAAATGCAGTGTTAATGGGAAGGGTCATAGCAATGCAAACTTACGTCAAGAAACAAGAGGAAAATCAAATAAATAAACTAACTCTACACCCATAGCAACTAGGAAAGAAAGAAATGAAGAACCCCAGGGTTAGTAGAAGGCAGAATATCATAAAACTTAGGCAGAAATAAATGCAAAAGAAACAAAGGAGAACACAGCAAAAATCAACAAAGCTAAAAGCTGGTCTTTTAGAAGGTAAATAAAATAGACAAACCATTAGCCAGACTCATCCAAAAAAAAAAAAAAACGTTGGGGGGTGGAGAATCAAATAAACAAAATTAGAAATGAAAATGGAGCAATCACAGCAGACAACACAGAAATACAAAGAATCATAAGAGACTACTATCAGCAACTATATGCCAATAAAAATGACAATTTGGAAGAAAGGGACAAGTTCTTAGAAAAGTATAGCTTTCCAGAACTGAACCGGGAGAAATACATAATTTAACCTATCCATCAAAAGCACGGAAATTGAATCCATAATCAGAAATCCAGCAAACAAAAGCCTAGGGCCAGATGGCTACACAGCTGAATTCTGCCAAAAATTTAGAAACTAGCTAACACATATACTACTCAAAGTCTTCCAGAAAAGTGCAGAGGAAGATAAGCTTCCAAGCTCATTCTATGAGGCCACCATCACCCTAATACCAAAACAAGACAAAGATCCCCCCACCCCCAACACACAAACACAAAACTACAGGCCAATATCACTGATGAACATAGATGCAAAAATCATTAAAAACAATTCTAGCAAACACAATTTAACAACATATTGAAAAGATCATACATCACGGCCAAGTGGGCTTTATCCCAGGAATACAAGGATTCTTTAATATACATAAATTAATCAATGTAATACACCACATTAATGAACTGAAAGATAAAAACAGTATGATTATCTTAATAGATGCAGAAAAAGTCTTTGACAAAATTCAACATCCATTTATGATATTAAAAAAATAGCTCTCCAGAAAGTAGTAATAGAAGGAATATACCTCAACATAATAAAAGCTATATATGACAAACCCACAGGAAACATCATCCTCAATGGTGAAAACTTGAAAGCGTTTCCACTAAAGTCAGGAACAAGACAAGGGTGCCCACGCTTACCACTACTATTCAACATAGTTTTGGAAGTTTTGGCCACAGCAATCAGAGCAGAACAAGACATAAAAGGAATCCAGATTTGAAAAGTAGAAGGAAAACTCTCATTGTTTGCAGATGACATGATCCTCTACATAGAAAACCCCAAAGACTTCACAAAAAATTAGTAGAGCTAATCAAAGAATATAGTAAAGTTGCAAGACACAAAATTAACACAGAGAAATCCTTTGCATTCCTATACACTAACAATGAGAAAACAGAAAGAGAAATTAAGGGAAAAATTCCATTCACCATTGCAACGAAAATAATAAAATAGTTAAGAATATATCTACCTAAATAAACAGAAGACCTATATATAGAAAACTATAAAACACTGATGAAAGAAATCAGAGGACACAAATAGATGGAGACATATACCTTGTTCATGGGTTGGAAGAATCAATATAGTGAAAATGAGTATACTTCTCAAAGCAATCTATAGATTCCATGCAATACCTATCAAACTACCAACAGTATTTTTCCAAGAACTAGAACAAATAATTTCACAATTTGTATGGAAATACAAAAAACCTCAAATAGCCAAAGAAATCTTGAGAAAGAAAAATGGAACAGGAGGACACAACCTGCCTGACGTCAGGCTCTACTAAAAAGCTAGAGTCAAGACAGTATAGTACTAGCACAAAGACAGAAATATAGATCAATGCAACAAAATATAAAGTCCAGAGATAAATCCATGCACCTCTGTGTTCTGTTCTTCTTGCCAAACCAGAACCTGGAGACAGGATCTGATGAGAAGATGACAAAGAAAAGAAGACGGAGGTGACTCAAGTGTCTAGTTGAACAACGGTGTTTTAATCATGGACGAGTGTGCTTATGTATGGTTATAAAAGGTATAACCTTTTCAGTTCAGTTCAGTTCAGTCACTCAGTTCAGTTCAGTTCAGTCGCTCAGTCGTGTCCGACTCTCTGCGACCCCATGAATTACAGCACGCCAGGCCTCCCTGCCCATCACCAACTCCCGGAGTTCACTCAAACTCATGTCCACAGAGTCGGTGATGCTATCCAGCCATCTCATTCTCGGTCGTCCCCTTCTCCTCCCGCCCCCAATCCTTCCCAGCATCAGAGTCTTTTGCAGTGAGTCAACCCGTCGCATGAGGTGGCCAAAGTATTGGAGTTTCAGCTTTAGCATCAGTCCTTCCAATGAACACCCAGGATTGATCTTCTTTAGAATGGACTGGTTGGATCTCCTTGCAGTCCAAGGGACTCTCAAGAGTCTTCTCCAGCACCACAGTTCAAAAGCATCAATTCTTCGGCCATCAGCTTACTTCACAGTCCAACTCTCACATCCATACATGACCAAGGGAAAAACCATAGCCTTGACAAGATGGACCTTGGTTAGCAAAGTAATGTCTCTGCTTTTTAATATACTATCTAGTTTGGTCATAAATTTCCATCCAAGGAGTAAGCGTCTTTTAATTTTCTGGCTGCAATCAGCATCCGCATTGATTTTGGAGCCCAAGAAAATAAAGTCAGACACTGTTTCCACTGTTTCCCCAACTATTTCCCATGAAGTGATGGTACCAGATGCCATGATCTTTGTTTTCAGAGTGTGTAGTTTTAAGCCAAGTTTTCACTCTGCTGTTTCACTTTCATCAAGAGGCTTCCTCTTCACTTCCTGTTATAATGGTGGTGCCAAAGGCAGGAAAATAAAGTTGAGCAAAATCACCACAACCAAATGCTGAAACTAAATGCATAAAAACAGTAACTAAGGGAATAACTATCGAAATAGGGCCAGAAGACAATCCGTGTAATGGAGATAGAAACATGGCTAAGTACTTTTACAGAGAAGTAAAAGATTACTGAAAGGAACCCATGAATGCATTCCGTGTCATGACATCAGTCCTGAAATTGCGTGTAACTAAGGGAATAACTATCGAAATAGGGCCAGAAGACAATCCGTGTAATGGAGATAGAAACATGGCTAAGTACTTTTACAGAGAAGTAAAAGATTACTGAAAGGAACCCATGAATGCATTCCGTGTCATGACATCAGTCCTGAAATTGCGTGCAGCTGTGCTCATTCCAATCCCAAAGAAAGGGAATGCCAAAGAATGCTCAAACTACCACACAATTACACTCATCTGACACGCTAGTAAAGTCATGCTCGAAATTCTCCAAGCCAGGCTTCAGCAATACGTGAACCTTGAACTTCCAGATGTTCAAGCTGGTTTTAGAAAAGGTAGAGGAACCAGAGATCAAATTGCCAACATCCGCTGGATCATGGAGAAAGCTAGAAAGTTTCAGAAAAACATCTATTTACGCTTCATTGACTATGCCAAAGCCTTTTACTATGTGGATCAAAATAAACTGGAAAATTCTGAAAAAGATGGGAATACCAGACCACCTGTCCTGCCTCTTGAGAAACCTGTATGCAGGGTCAGGAAGCAACAGTCAGAACTGTACATGGAACAGCAGACTGGTTCCAAATAGGAAAAGGAGTACGTCAAGGCTGTGTATTGTCACCCTGTTTATTTAATTTATATGTAGAGTACATCATGAGGAACGCTGGACTAGAAGAAACATAAGCTGTAATTAAGACTGCCAGGAGAAATATCAATAACCTCAGATATGAAGACGACACCACCCTTATGGCAGAAAGTGAAGAGGAACTCAAAAGCCTCTTGATGAAAGTGAAAGAGGAGAGTGAAGAGGTTGGCTTGAAGTTCAACATTCAGAAAACAAACAGCATGGCATCTAGTCCCATCAGTCCATGGCAAATAGATGGGGTAACAGTGGAAACACTGTCAGACTTCATTTTTTTATGCTCCAAAATCACTGCGGATGCTGATTGCAGCCATGAAATTAAAAGAGGCTTACTCCTTGGAAGGAAAGTTATGATCAACATAGATAGTACATTAAAAAGCAGAGACATTACTTTGCCAACAAAGGTCCGTCTAGTCAAGGCTATGGTTTTTCCAGTGTTCATGTATGGATGTGAGAGTTGGACTGTGAAGAAAGCTGATCGCCAAAGAATTGATACTTTTGAACTGTGGTGTTGGAGAAGACTCTTGACAGTCCCTTGTACTGCAAGGAGATCTAATCAGTCCATTCTAAAGGAGATCTGTCCTCGGTTTTCTTTGGAAGGACTGACGCTAAAGCTGAAACTTCAATATTTTGGCCACCTCGTGCGACGAGTTGACTCACTGGAAAAGATTCTGATGCTGGGATGGATTGGCGGCGAGAGGAGAAGGGGACAACAGAGAATGAGATTGCTTAATGGCATCACCGACTCTATGGACATGAGTTTGAGTGAACTCCGGGAGTTGGTGATGGACAGGGAGGCCTGGCGTGCTGTGATTCATGGGGTCGCAGAGTTGGAGAAAATTGAGGGACTGAACTGAACTGAACTGCTCATTCCTGTTTTCCAGGAACTGATAAGGAACAGAAGGCTCTTGAAACATATAAAACAACATATAAGATTTTTAAAATTAAACACCCCCTCACACCTATTGACATCTTATCTTTGACAAAGGGTACAAGATATACAACGGAGATAACACCATCTCTTTAAGAAGTGGTGCTGGGAAAACTGGACAACCACTTGTAAAAGAATAAAAGTAGAACACTTTCTAACACCATACACAAAAATAAAATGAAAATGGATTAAGAATATAAAGGTAAGACCAGAAACTATAAAACTCCTAGAGAAAAACATAGGCAAAACTCTCTCCGACATAAGTCACAGCAGGATCCTTTATTACCCATCTCCCAGATTAATGGAAATAAAAGCAAATAAACACATGGGCTCTAATTAAACTTACAAGCTTTGCACAATGAAGGAAACTATAAGTGAAAAGACAGCCTTCAGAATGGGAGAAAATAATAACAAATGAAGCAACTGACAATTAATCTGAAAAATGTATAAAAATATACAAGAAGTTCAACTCCAGAAAAATAAATGACCCCAATCAAACAACAGGCAGAAGAAATAAACAGACAGTTCTCCAAAGAAGACATACAAATGGCTAACAAACATGTGAAAAAGTGCTCAACATTACTTATTATCAGATAAATGCAAATCAAAACCAAAATGACATACCATCTCATGCTGGTCAAAATGGCTGCTATCAAAAAGTCTACAAACAATAAATTCTAGAGAGGTTGTAGAGAAAGGGAACCCTCCTACACTGTTTGTGGGAATGCAAACTAGTACAGCCACTATGGAGAACAATGTGGAGTTTCCTTAATAAACTGGAAACAGAACTGCTATATGACCCAGCAATCCTACTGCTGGGCATACACACTGAGGAAATCATAATTGTAAGAGAAAAGTGTACTCCAATGTTCATCACAGCGTTGTTTACAATAGCCAGGTCATGGAAGCAACTTTGATGTCCATCAGCAGACGAATGGTTAAGAAAGCTTGGTACATATATACAATGGAATATTATTCAACCACTTAAAATAATGCATTTGGATCAGTTCTCATGAGGTGGATGAAACTGGAGCCTATTATACAGAGTGAAGTAAGTCAGAAAGAAAAACACCAATACAGTATACTAATACATGTATATGGACTTTAGAAAGATGGTAACGGTGAACCTAATGCGAGGCAGCAAAAGAAACGCAGATGTATACAACAATGTATGCATTGGACCCTATGGGAGAAGGTGAGGGTGGGTTGATTTGAGACAATAGTAGTGAATCATGTATATTTTCATATGTGAAACAGAGAGTCAGCAGAGGTTTGATGCATGAGACAGGGTACTCAGGGTTGGTGCACTAGGATGACCCTGAGGGATGGGTTGGGGAGGGTGGCTGGAGGGGGTTTCAGGATGGGGAATACATGTACACCCATGGCTGATTCATGCCAATGTATGGCAAAAAGCACTGCAATCTTGTAAAGTAATTAGACTCCAATTAAATAATTAGATTTCAACAATAAAACCAATACTTGACTTGTGAAAATTTCATCAAAGAAAGTTCTTCCTAAACCGCAGGAAGGCCTGAATACCTCCCAAACAGAGCCAGGGGAGAAAGTATTAGTCAAGACCTGCACAGAGAAATGGGTAAGGCCATATCAGGTTGTTCTAATAACCTTAAACTGCTATTAAAGTGCAGGGTCTGTCTTCCTGGTCCTACAATTCTAGAATAAAACCCAATGCCCTTTTGGAGTGGAAGACAGGGACTGAGACCCAAAAGCCAAAAGACAATTATTCCTGCTAACCTGTTGAAAACTTAAGATGCTTATTTAAGTGGAACACTATCAAATCTCCCTCAGATGGGTAAAACTATATTCTATACTATTTCTCCTCTTCCTGATTATGGCTCCCTGTACAGTTATGAACCTCACCTTAATGATTCATGTATGCTAGCAAACCACACTATAACTCAACTTAACCTTACTACCCCTTCTTAGATCTTCATTAGAACCAGAAGTTGTGGGGTATATCCAGCTAATAATAGGGTATCAGTGACCCACTCTTCCAGTCCATCTATATGTTACCACTAAACACATTGCATCTTGTTGTGGCATAACACTTTTGGTAAAAGGGGGGAAATCTTCATGCCCTGGGACCAGCAGTAAGTTTGCTATACTTACTCCCATGCTAACATCTGCAATCTCACCTGAGGCCTTGTTTTCTTTCTTGACTAACCTTCCGCAAGTGTTTTCCTCTATTTGCTTCAGCACAACTCCTTATTGGGGTGTCTGTCAGAGATCTGGAGTGCTCTCAGTATAGAGTAACATCAGTGTCAGAAAAATGGATAAAACTGGGATCTAGAAACTGCTCTAGGGTATATAATATTTTAGCCCAAAGCCTGAGAACTAGTTGTTGTTCAGTCTCCCAGTCATATTCGACTCTTTGAGACCCCATGGACTCCTGCACACCAGGTCTCTCTGTTTCTCACCACCTCCCTGATTTTGCCCAAGTTCATGTCCATTGCATCAGCACCGCCATCAAGCCATCTCATCCTCTGAGAAGTAGATGCTTTGGGAAAACTGGCACACTGTACCTATAACCAGGCACGAGGTTCTTCTCAGTTTCCATTAACCAGTCTCAACAATCCATGTTCTATTAGGGATGACAAAAAAAAAAAAAAACACACACTCAATCCTGGTTTCTAAACCAGGTGGGTGACTCTGATCCCTGTTATTCTTTCATAGGCATCCACACCCCTGAGAACCTAGTCTCATGGTGGGTGTGAATTCATAGTCACTCAGTCCTGTCTGACTCTGAGACCTTATAGACTGTAGCCCACCAGACTCGTCTGTACTTGGCATTGTCTAGGCATTGATACTGGAGTAGGTTGTCATTTCCTTCTCTAGGGGATTTTCCTGACTCATCAGTACAACCTGAATTGCTTGCATCTGCTTCATAGGCAAGTATGTTCTTTACCACTGAGCCACCTGAGAAGATACCCTGTGGTGGTAACCCAAATCTAACTCTCTCTACCTCAAGGGTGGGTCCCAGGATGCCCCTCAACACTTGAATCCCTTTCTGAATTCCCCTCACTGATGCCAGCTTTGCAGCAAGTGGGGTGACAATCTCCCCCCAGTTGCTAAAGAACTGCACTTGTCCCATTATGCCATGCCCCAGAGAGAAAGCAGACAGAAACCCTGTCTCACTTTGGCAAACTCGTTTTGTTGTCCAGCCTGAACCCAACTATTGTGTCTACTTCATTTGTGGGAATAGAGCTTACTTACGTCTGCCCACTATTGGTCAGAAACTAGCGGTCTAGGCAATGCCATGCCCTACATAGACATGATCTAGAGTAATGCCTTATTTTCTCTACAGTGTATACCCATGAGAAAATATATCATGTGACAGTGATAACCTCTTTATTTTTGTCAATGGGGTTGACCACTGATTTGGCAGAATCTGCCACTAGGGGAACATCTTTGCATAAATTTAAGCAGCTTTCTAGCACAACTGTTGGGACCATAGAAATATACTGTGAGGACCATCCGATGTCTGCAACCCCAGCTAGACTCCCTAGCCATCCTACAGAACTGTTGGGCTTTAGTCTTACTGAATGCTGGGCAGGGGTCACTTGTCTTCACCAAAAGAAAGAATGCTATTTTTATTATAACCAGTCTGGACAGGCCCAAGAAGACATTGAGGACCCTTAGAACAGGCCAAAAAGATCTGGTATTTGGATACAATAGACATGTGGTGTCTTCTTTCTTTCCCTTATTGTATCTCACCATTTCTGGGTCCAATGGTGACTACACTATTAGGCCTCCTGTTAGACTTGACTTCAGTCTTTCAAATCCTTACAGTTTTATCTCCAGCAGATGTTAGGGAAATTAAATAGATAGTCTTGTTTACACTTCAGAGACAAAGCAGAGTAGTCTCTGACCTTGCTTCTAACCTACGTGGAGACTGCCCTGACTGTGAATGACTGTTAGTGACTACCTGCTGTGGGAGTCAGGATGCCTTACCATTGATAAGATAGTGGAGGAATGTTGAAATTTTGAGCCATTCTGTGGGGGTAGTGGTCTGGCCAACCAAGGCCCCAGCTTAAAAACATTCTGAGTTTTACATGACAAAACAAAGAACATTACATGAGCTACAGTTTGTTCACAGATTGATGATGATATCAGCATGTGTCCTTGGATTATAAGCAGGAACCTCCAACTGCAATCTCACCCACAGAGCAGATATGCTGCCTGGAATCTTCTCCCAGTTGGGAATCCAGATGTGATGTGACATGGTACTTCCCAGTGCTGTTTCATACTGACATTACAGAAGATATATCTCTTAGGAGCTGTTTCAGAATCCACACCTCTAACAGCATCCCCCACCGCACTTATATTTTAACTGACCAAATCGCAACTTTCTGAGTCATCTTTCCCTTGAATGGGCCTACTGTTCTAACAGTGTTCTCTGCTGCCTTTTCTCTCTTAGTTTAGTTTCCACCTTGTGATCTTACACCCACCCCACCTCCACATCCTCCCATCTGCCTGCCCCACGTCCAAGGCCAAGCCCAGCCTTCCCTATTACTGCCCCTACGGTAGCAAGTTTCTTTATCACTTCAAATTCTCTGATCAAACAAAGACCCTACCTCCCCAGGGAGACAATACAAGATTTTTATTAGCCCATGAGGCCCTGTTCAGTTCAGTTCAGTTCAGTCGCTCAGTCGTGTTCAACTCTTTGCGACCCCATGAACCACAGCACACCAGGCCTCCCTGTCCATCACCAACTCCCGGAGTTCACTCAAACTCATGTCCATCGAGTCGGTGATGCCATCCAGCTATCTCATTCTCTGTCGTCCCCTTCTCCTCCCGCCCACAATCCCTCCCAGCATCAGAGTCTTTTCCAGTGAGTCAACTCGTCGCATGAGGTGGCCAAAGTATTGCAGTTTCAGCTTTAGCATCAGTCCTTCCAATGAACACAAAGTAATTACTTGGCAAAGTAATGTCTCTGCTTTTTAATATGCTATCTAGGTTGGTCATAACTTCCCTTCCAAGGAATGAGCATCTTTTAATTTCATGGCTGCAATCAGCATCTGCAGCGATTTTGGAGGCCAAAAAAATAAAGTCTGACACTGTATCCACTGTTTCCCCATCTATTTTCCATGAAGTGATGGTACCAGATGCCATGTTCTTTGTTTTCTGAATGTTGAGCTTCAAGCCAACCTTTTCACTCTCCTCTTTCATTTTCATTGAGAGGCTTTTGAGTTCCTCTTCATTTTCTGCCATAAGGGTGGTGTCATCTGCATATCTGAGGTTATTGATATTTCTCCCGGCAATGTTGATTCCAGCTTGTGCTTCTTCCAGCCCAGCGTTCCTCATGATGTACTCTGCATATAAGTTAAATAAGCAGCGTGACAATATACAACCTTGACTTATTTTCCTCTTTGGAACCAGTCTGTTGTTCCATGTCCACAGTCAAGTTGAACATTATTTGGTATATTTTAACTGTTATACTATACTTTGGCCACCTCATGAGAAAAGTTGACTCACTGTAAAAGACTCTGATGCTGCGAGGGATTGGGGGCGGGAGGAGAAGGGTGTGACAAAGAATGAGGTGGCTGGATGGCATCATCGACTCGATGGACATGAGTTTCAGTGAACTCCGGGAGTTGGTGATGGACAGGGAGGCCTGACGTGCTGTGATTCATGAGGTCGCAAAAAGTCGGACATGACTGAGTGACTGAATTGAACTGATGACTATAGAAGGGAAAGATAATTGTGTTTGTTTATTTTTTGCAAAATATGTCTATGATATTCTTTATAGTCTGGAAAAAACTGATAAAAATGATTTTTTTTCCTCTTAGAAAATGCAAAACTGGTTCTTTTTGTGTATGCACTTAAAAGCAAATATATTGGTTAAAAGACATGCTTATAAAAAAATCTGAAGCTAATCCTTGTCATGTCCTTGAGATGCACATTTCACCTTCTCTTGAACCTTCATCCTGGAGCTAATTAGCAACACTAACACAAGGGGGAGAAAGGTGGGGAGGAAGGGCAAAAGACATTTTAAATCTCAAGCAAAACCTATGTGATATTTGTTTGTATGTATGTATATGTCTTACTTTCATTGAGAGACAAGTCTGTGATCCGTGTTATCATATCGACTAGATTTCTGTGATTATGATTTCTGTGTGTCTGCCCTCTGATGCCCTGTCGAAATACCTACCGCCTTGTCTAATTCAATGAAACTAAAACATGCAGTGTGGGGCCACCCAATACTGGCGGGTCATGGTGAAGAGGTCAGACAGAATGTGGTCCACTGGAGAAGAAATGGCAAACCACTTCAATATACTTGCCTTGAGAACCCCATGAACAGTATCAAAAGTCAAAATGATAGGATACTGAATGAGGAATTCCCAAGGTCGGTAGGTGCCCAGTATGCTATTGGAGATCAGTGGAAAAATAACTCTAGAAAGAATGAAGGGATGGAGTCAAAGCAAAAATAATACCCGGTTGTGGATGTGACTGGTGATAGAACCAAGGTCCTTTGCTGTAAAGAGCAATATTGCATAGGAACCTGAGATGTTAGGTCCATGAATCAAGGCAAATTGGAAGTGGTCAAACAGGAAATGCCAAGAGTGAACGTAGACATTCTAGGTATCAGTGAACTAAAATGGACTGGAATGGGTGAATTTAACTCAGATGACCATTATATCTACTACTGTGGGCAGGAATCCCTTAGAAGAAATGGAGTAGCCGTCAGTTCAGTTCAGTCGCTCAGTCGTGTCCGACTCTTTGCGACCCCATGAATCACAGCACGCCAGGCCTCCCTGTCCATCACCAACTCCCGGAGTTCACTCAAACTCATGTCCACAGAGTCGGTGATGCCATCCAGCTATCTCATTGTCGGTCGTCCCCTTCTCCTCCCGCCCCCAACCCTTCCCAACACCAGAGTCTTTTCCAGTTAGTCAACTTGGCGCATGAGGTGGCCAAAGTATTGCAGTTTCAGCTTTAGCATCAGTCCTTCCAATGAACACCCAGGATCGATCTCCAAAAGAGTCTGAAATGCAGTACTTGAATGCAATCTCAAAAACGACAGAATGATTTCTGTTCGTTTCCAAGGTAAACCAGTCAATATTACCGTAATCCAAGCCTATGCCCCAACCAGTGATGCTGAAGAAACTGAAGCTGAACGGTTTTATGAAGACCTACAAGACCTTTTAGAACTAACACCCAAAAAAGATATCCTTTTAATTATAGGGGACTGGAATGCAAAAATAAGAAATCAAGAAACTCCTGGAGTAACAGGAAAATTTGGCCTTAGAGCACGGAATGAAGCAGGGCAAAGGCAAGGCTGATAGAGTTTTGCCAAGAGAATGCACTGGTCATAGAAAACACCCTTTTTCAACAACCAAGAGAAGATTCTACGCATGGACATCACCAGATGGTCAACAACGAAATCAGCTTCATTATATTCTTCGCAGCCAAAGATGGAGAAGCTCTATACAGGTAGCAAAAACAAGACCAGGAGCTGACTGTGGCTCAGATCATGAACTCCTTATTGCCAAATTCAGACTTAAATTGAAGAAAGTAGGGAAAACTACAAGATCATTCATATATGACCTACATCAAATCCCTTATGATTACACAGTGGAAATGAGAAATAGATTTAAGGGATTAGATCTGATAGATAGAGTGACTGATGATCTATGGATGGAGGTTCGTGACACTGTACAGGAGACAGGGATCAAGACCATCCCCATGGAAAAGAAATGCAAAAAAAGCAAAATGGCTGTCTGAGGAGACCTTACAAATAGCTGTGAAAAGAAGAGAAGCTAAAAGCAAAGGAGAAAAGGAAAGACATAAGCATCTGAATGCAGAGTTCCAAAGAACAGCAAGGAGAGATATGAAAGCCTTCCTCAGCGATGAATGCAAAGAAATAGAGGAAAACAACAGAATAGGAAAAACAAGCGAACTCTTCAAGAAAATTATATATACCAAGGGAACATTTCATGCAAAGATGGGCTCGATAAATGGTATGGACCTAACAGAAGCAGAAGATATTAAGAAGAGGTGGCAAGAATACACAGAAGAACTACACAAAAACGATCTTCACGACCAAGATGATTACAATGGTGTGATCACTGACTTAGAGCCAGATATCTTGGAATGTGAAGTCAAGGGGGCCTTAGAAAACATCACTACGAGTAAAACTACTGGATGTGATGGAATTCCAGTTGAGCGTTTCAAACCCTGAAAGAAGATGCTGTCAAAGTGCTGCACTCTATGCCAGCAAATTTGGAAAACTCAGCAGTAACCACAGGACTGGAAAATGTCAGTCCTCATTCCAATCCCAAAGAAAGGCAATGCCAAGAAATGCTCAAATGACCACACAATCGCACTCATCTCACACGCTAATAAAGTTATGCTCAAAATTCTCCAAGCCAGACTTCAGCAAAATGTGAACTGTGAAATTCCAGATATTCAAGCTGGTTTTAGAAAAGGCAGAGGAACAAGAGATCAAATTGCCAACATCCACTGGATCATGGAAAAAACAAGAGTTCCAGATAAACATCTATTTCTGCTTCATAGATTATGCCAAAGCCTTTGACTGTGTGGATCACAATAAACTGTGGAAAATTCTGAAAGAGATGGGAATACCAGATCACCTGACCAGCCTCGTGAACTTGACTGGTTCCAAATAGGAAAAGGGATACGTCAAAGCTGTATATATTCACCCTGTAGATATGCAGATGACACCACCTTTATGGCAGAAAGTGAAGAAGAACTAAAAAGCATCTTGATGAAAGTGGAAGAGGAGACTGAAAAAGTTGGCTTGAAGCTCAACATTCAGAAATTGAAGATCATGGCATCTGGTCCCATCACTTCATGGGAAATAGATGGAGAAACAGTGGAAACAGTGTCAGACTTTATTTTTGGGGGCTCCAAAATCACTGCAGATGCTGTGATTTCAGCCATGAAAGTAAAAGACGCTTACTCCTTGGAAGGAAGGTTATGACCAACCTAGATAGCATATTAAAGAGCAGAGACATTACTTTGCCAACGAAGGTCCGTCTAGTCAAGGTTATGCTTTTTCCAGTGGTCATGTATGGACGTGAGAGTTGGACTGTGAAGAAAGCTGGTCGCCGAAGAATTGATGCTTTTGAACTGTGGTGTTGGAGAAGACTCTTGAGAGTCCCTTATACTGCAAGGAGATCCAACCAGTCCATTCTAAAGGAGATCAATCCTGGGTGTTCATTGGAGGGACTGATGCTAAAGCTGAAACTGCAATACTTTGGCCACCTCATGTGAAGAGTTGGCTCACTGGAAAAGACTCTGATGCTGGGAGGGATTGGGTGAAGTAGTAGAAGGGGACGACAGAGAATGAGATGGCTGGATGGCATCACCGACTCAATGGACGTGAGTTTGAGTGAACTCCGGGAGTTGGTGATTGACAGGGAGGCCTGGCGTGCTGTGATTCATGGGGTCGCAAAGAGTCGGTCACGACTGAGTGACTGAACTGAACTGAACTGAACTGATATGGCTAGTTGTCTGTCTTTGTCCTTGGATAATATTGCTGAGGTTAATATGTAAGTGAGCTCCAATTCAGTTGGCTTAAGGAAAAGTAAGTGCTTACAAAGCAAGCATTTACAAGATAAATTAATCTAGATGAATTTCAGATTCATGTGAAAATTCATTTCTGAGTGTTGTATCAGTTCAGTTCAGTTCAGTTCAGTCGCTCAGTCGTGTCCGACTCTCCGCGACCCCATGAATCATAATTGCTCTTTTTCTGGCCCTGGAGGAGTCCTTTCCCTTCAGCAAAGGTCGAGTTCTAAAATGCCGAATGTGGCTTTAAGGATTGGTCAAATTCAGACTCAATCTACAAGGTTTGGTAAGGTATTTATTTTTTAATCTCCTTTGCTATTTTCTTTTAGGTTTTTTGTTTGTTTGTTTTTTTCCATTTCTTTGCTCATGGAATTTAAAGAAACTCTCTAAAGCATTTGCTAAGTTAGCAAACAGAATACAGACATCAGTGGTGACACAGCCAAAGGAATACAGATTTTACCAAAAAAAAAAGTTTAAAAGAGTAACTAGGCAAGCAGCATTAACAACGTGCAACAGAGTTTAACAACAAATCCTATAAAGGTATTGAAAACTATGGAGAAAATTATTTTCCGTGTTACCACATTTTATAATATTCAAAATGTACGTTTTTAAGAAAATGTTGCTGAAGAAAAGTATGACTATTGACAAATAAAAACGAAGGAAGTGAAGGAGGAAAGGAAGCAAAATAATAATATTATAGCCTCTGTGAAGATGTTCTGGCATAGTAGTTGCTACACAAAGACTTGAATCAACTCATATACATTTGCAGAACTAAGGGAAATCACAGGCAAAAAAACTAAAAGAAATCAGAATAAACATATCTCAAGAAAGAAATAAGAAGGATGATATAGAAATCCTAAAGAGAAACTAACAGTTAAGTTTTGCAATTCAAAAGTACAAAAGTTGAAATGAGAAATTCAGTAGAAATGTTTAATAGAAGATTTAAGTAGGCAGAACAAAGAATCAATAAAATTTGAGAATAAGTCAACTGGCATTTAGAGTCTGAGGAAACAAAGAGAGAAAAAAAAAAGAAGAATAATATATGCAGCCTGATCATATGTAAAATCTTCATGTTTACCAATATATGCAGATCAGAAGACCCAGAAGGTGAAGAGAGAAAGAAAAAAATTATGCTATATATGACACAGAATACAAGCACACAAAGCTTATCTTGTAAATCTCTATTTCTGGGTAATGTATAAGTGTTATTTGTGTCAGCCACAATATAAGTGGGGAATAGGGGTATTAGAAAGAAGTGTATTGCTATTGTATTAAACTAAGGTAGTATTAATTCAAGCTCAATTGTTATAAAGTGAAGATATTGATTATAATTGCCAACGTCACTACCAATGAAGAAAATAGACATGCAGAAAGATAAGAAAGACAATAGTTAACTAGAAAAAGGATAGATATACTAGAAAAAAATTGATAAGTTATGGAGGAATAGAGAAAGTAAATAAGTGAAAGACAATAGCCTTGAAGCATGTATATTACCATATTTGAAATAGATTGCCAGTCCAGGTTTGAAGCATGAGACAGGGTACTCAGGACTGGTGCACTCTGACGACCCTGAGGGATGAGATAGGGAGGGAGGTGGGAGCAGGGTTTAGGATGGGGGACATATATACACCCATGGCTAATTCATGGGAATGTATGGCAAAAACAACTACAATATTGTAAAGTAAATAGCTTCCAATTAAAAATAAATTAACTCTGAAAAAAATGTAAGATATATAGTAAATAGCAAACAGATGGAAGAATATTTGTCTTTATCAATAATTGTATTTACATGGACTAAACTCTTCTGTGTGACTGGGAAAAAGAAAGCACAACATGAGCGTTATGTAAGCCTTAGTTTAAGATCAAGTAAGAACTATAGGCCAGGCGACAGAATCTGAGATATTAATAATCTCAGAAGCTGCTTCAAAGAAATTGAAAGGAAGACCAGTATTACCTTTGATTTTGGTGAAAGAGTACATGCAGTCAAATGCATTTTGGCAGAGTTTTCCCCAATAATTCCGTGGAAAAGGTGTCACCATTAGTAATTTTAGCACTTCACTAGATTATGAAAAGATGCAAGAATTTGTGTTTATAAAATTCTTCTCCTGAAAATATTCATCTGTAACCTGTTCTGCCAGCTTTTCCCAGAGGACAGAGGGCCTCATCCCTGATCTTCACCCTGAACTTGAAGGTCAGTGCCTATTGTCTCCAGTGACATAATTCTTGTAGTAGAGGATAGTAAGTGACAGTTTTTACTTGCCACGAATAAAAAGGCATCTAATAACAGAATTAGATGATTAAAGGAGGAACGTAAAGAAAACCTGCTTCACTGACATACTGCTGTCAAGGTACTCACTTTACATGCCAAATACAAATAGCTTGAAGATAAAAGTATAGGAAAACGTATTAAGCAGTATAATGAAAAGATAGAAGGCAAACAAAAAGAAAATCTGTAGTCCACTAATATCAGGGAAAATACAACTGGATTAAAAATTCTTGCAAGATAAAAGGATATGCGTAGGGATGGAAGAGTCAAACCATTAAGAAGAGTTAACATAGGTAAATATATATGGACCTAAAACAGACTGCCAGAGTCTGTGATGCAAATAGTGATAAAAAAAGAAAAAGGATAATAAGTCTTTAATAATAGTTGAGAACTTCAAGACTCTATTTCCTTTTATGGTTTAACTAGTTAGATCTAAAAGCAAGTGTGACACTTGACCACAGAACACAAAAACTGCACCTAGAAGATAATCATGTAGACATGTATTATATATAAGCTCACATCCTCACACACAGATAGAAACACACACCAATGTGACATTCTACCTAAGAGCAGAATATACATATTATTCTAATACACATGGAACACACAAAGGATAGATTGAGCACCAGAAAGGACTGAATGATATTTTTAAGTTAGAAGTCATAGAAACCATAGTCTATGAATACAGTGCAATTAAAATAGGAATCAGTAAAAACAAGGAAAAATTTAAAAATTTACAAATATGTGGAAATAAACACTATTAAACAAGTCAGAAAAGAAAATCATGAGAGAATTTAGGAAGTGTTTTGAAATGAATGGAAAAGAAAAACTATAAAACCTACAAAAACTTATTGGGTCAGTGGTCCCAAGATGGTGGAGGACTAGGACAGGGAGACCATTTTCTCCCCCACAAATACATCAAAAGATCATCTACATGTGAAGCAACTTCCACAAAATAAATTCTGAATGCTGGCAGAGGACTCAAGATACCCAGAAAGGCAAACTGATATCTTCAAAATGAGATAGGGCAAAAGATAAACACAGGAGAGAGACAAAAGATGTAGGGACAGATATCTGTCCTGGGCTTCCCCGGTGGCTCAGAAGTAAAGCGTCTGCCTGCAATGCGGGAGACCTCGGTTCGATCCCTGGGTTGGGAAGATCCTCTGGAGAAGGAAATGGCAACACACTTTGGTGTATCCTGGAAAATCCCATGGATGGAGAAGCCTGGTGGAGTACATACAGTCCATAGAGTCGCAAAGAGTTGGACAAGACTGAGCAACTTCACTTTCTTTTCTTTCTTTTCACCTGTCCTGGGGAGGGAGTTGTGAAGGAGAAGTTTCCACATAATAGAAAACCCTCTCACAGATAAGGTCAGAGGGGAGCTTTGAAATCTTAGAGGGCAGCATAATTGGAAAAAAAACATAAAATAAAACTCAGAATTTGCACTGAATGGCAACTATCAGTGGAGAAGCAGCTCACAAAATTGTGTCCACCTACAGCAAATGCGGGCTGGATGCTGAGGCTCAGGCTGCATTGTTTGTCCTTAGGGTAAGTGTTGAATGAGCTGAGGACACTCTGAGGATACTAATGTGACATAGGAACCCAAACCATGGGAAAAACAGAGAGATAAAGAAAAACAGAGGACCTTTTCCACAGGAAGGTTCTAACACTCTCACTGTGACCCCTGGGCCACTCACAGAACACAGTGAATACCAAAGGAGAACAAGCCAGCTCTCATTAAGGGCCCTCCATGAGGCAGAGAAGAAGGTGCCTGACAGCCAGAGGTGGAAGAAAGAAAGCAGCTGCTGCAGTCTTGTCCCCAGAGACTGCATCTCCAACAAAAGCTATGAGCAAGCTACCTGTCACTAACCATGTCTTCCCTGGATCCTTGATGGTTCATATCAGCCAGGAGTGTCACAGCCTAAGACAAGGCTGGGCAGATTTATGGCCCACCTGGAACTGTGCCCTCACAACCACCTGGTAACTTAAGTGGCTTGAATATGGGTGGTACATGAGACACACGGCCCATCTAGGACTGTGGCCTTGTGGTGCAGCAAGGAGCCTTAGTGGCTTGGACCTGGGAAGTGCATGAGATACATGCTCCACTTGGGACTGTGCCCTTGCAGCTCATCCAGGAACCCAAGCAGCTTGGACCTGGAAATGCATGCCACAATGGGCTGTGGTACCCCTGTTTTATCCAGCCACTGTGAGGGGACCCCACACATGCCAGTGGTGTTTTTTTGTAGTGTCTTTCCCTCTCCACAACAAAACTGAGAGTGAGCCTGAATAACTAACCATTTTTACCCCTTCATCTTAGGGTGGAAATTAGACACTTCAGTGAGACTTCACAAGAAACTTGCAAGCAGAGGTGGCCAACATAAACAAAGAAGAAGTAATTGCCATGGAAGTGGCAGTTATTATTAACAGAATAAAATGCTACAGTTAAGCTGAGGCTGTTGATATGAGTGGCAACTGTAAAATTTGAGAATGAATACAAGCCAGAAAAAGGGATTATCTGATCTTGAACTGACCCCATTATATATATAATTTTGTGTTCAATTTTATTTTGTTTCTTTGTATGGTGCTTTTGAGGGTCTAATCTATATTCTAACTTTTTAAAATTTTTTTGTTTCTTGATATTTGCTCTTAATTTTGTACTTGTAAGTGTTCTTGCCTAGAGAATTCCATGGACAGAAAAGCCTGTCAGGGTACAGTCCTTGGGGTTGCAAGAGTCAGACATGACTTGGCAATTAAAGAGAGATAGAAAATCTCTATTCTATTTTTTTTTTTATTTTTTGCTTTTTGATATTAGCTATTAATTTTGTACTTTTAAGAGTTTGATTTTTAGTATCCCTTGCCACTTAGGGATTTGATTACTGGATTGATTTCACTCTTCCCTTTTGACTCACTTTTTTTCCTCCTGTCCCTATCTCACTCCTCCCTCTTCTCTTCTCTACGTAATTCTGTGAGTCACTTTGGGTGTGGAGAGTTGTTTCAACATTAACCCAGGACATTTGTTTTCTGTGATGTGTGGAAGGAGAAGCATTGATGCTACTATAAGAGGTCTGGAGCAAAACCCAGAGGCAGGAGGCTCAGCCCAAAATTTTGGAACATCATAGGACTTCTGACACCAGCCGATATTAACAGATGAGATCCCACCTAAAACCCTCCATTTCTACACTACAGTGGAGCTACACCCACGAGCTAGGAAGTTGCAAGTTGCAGTGCAAGACATGCCATGCTAGTCCTTCAGCAAAGAAGAACACAGAAATAAACATTAACAGACTGCCCAAAGCCATACCAATGCCATAGACACTCTCAAACACACTACGGGACACTGCACTGCTCTCCGGAAGAGACACAATCCATCTCCACCCACCAGAACACAGACACACGTTCCTCCAACTTTCACAACTTTCACAAGCTACTGGTCCAACACCACCCACAGAGAGCAAACTCCGCAGTTGAGAGAAAATATGACCCTCCACCCTGAAGAAAAGAAAACCCCCAAACAGAAAACTAAACAAAATGAAAAGGCAGAGAAATATTCAGTAGGTGAAAGAACATGATAAAAGCCCACCAATAAAAACAAAAGAGGAGGAGATAGGGAGCCTACCCCAAAACTAATTCAGAATACAGAGAGTAAAGTTGATCCAATATCTTGAAGAAAAGGGACACGGATAGAGACTATGAAAGAAATGTTTAATAAGGATTTAGAAGAAATAAAGAAAAGTTAATCAGTATGAGCAATACAATAACTGGAATAAGAAACACTCTGGAGGGATCCAACAGTAGAGCAACTGAGGCAGAAGAAAGGATAAGTGGCTGAAAAATAGAATGGTGGAAGTAAATGAAGCAGAGTGGAAAAAGAGAATAAAAAGAAATGAAGAAAACCTCAGAGATATATCAGATCAGATCAGATCAGTCGCTCAGTCGTGTCCGACTCTCCGCGACCCCATGAATCACAACACGCCAGGCCTCCCTGTCCATCACCAACTCCCGGAGTACACTCAAACTCATGCCCACAGAGTTGATGATGTCATCCAGCCATCTCATTCTCGGTTGTCCCCTTCTCCTCCCGCCCCCAACCTTTCCCAGCATCAGAGTCTTTTCCAGTGAGTCAACTCGTCGCATGAGGTGGCCAAAGTATTGCAGTTTCAGCTTTAGCATCAGTCCCTCCAATGAACATCCAGGATTGGTCTCCTTTAGAATGGACTGGTTGGATCTCCTTGCAGTATAAGGGACTCTCAAGAGTCTTCTCCAACACCACAGTTCAAAAGCATCAATTCTTCGGCGATCAGCCTTCTTCACAGTCCAACTTTCACATCCATACATGACCACGGGAAAAACCATTGCCTTAACTAGACGGACCTTGGTTGGCAAAGTAATGTCTCTGCTTTTTAATATACTATCAAGGTTGGTCATAACTTTCCTTCCAAGGAGCAAGCATCTTTTAATTTCATGGCTGCAATCAGCATCCGCACTGATTTTGGAGCCAAAAAAATAAAGTCTGACACTGTTTCCACGGTTTTTCCGTCTATTTCCCATGAAGTGATGGGACCAGATGCCATGATCTTTGTTTTCTGAATGTTGAGCTTCAAGCCAACCTTTTCACTCTCCTCTTTCACTTTCATCAAGAGGCTTTTGAGTTCCTCTTCACTTTCTGTCATAAGGGTAGTGTCATCTGCATATCTGAGGTTACTGATATTTCTCCCAGCAATCTTGATTCCAGCTTGTGCTTCTTCCAGCCCAGCGTTCCTCATGTACTCTGCATATAAGTTAATTAAACAAGGTGACAATATACAACCTTGACGTACACCTTTTCCTACTTGGAACCAGTCTGTTGTTCCATGTCCAGTTCTAACTGTTGATTCCTGACCTGCATACAGGTTTCTCAAGAGGCAGGTCAGGTGGTCTGGGATTCCCATCTCTTTCAGAATGTTCCACAGTTTATTGTGATCGACACAGTCAAAGGCTTTGGCATAGTCAATGAAGCAGAAATAGATGTTTTTCTGAAACTCTCTTTCTTTCTCCATGATCCAGCGGATGTTGGCAATTTGATCTCTGGTGCCTCTGCCTTTTCTAAAACCTGGTTGAACATCTGGGAGTTCACGGTTTACATACTGCTGAAGCCTGGCTTGGAGAATTTTGAGCATGACTTTACTAACTGCGATGATATTAAACACCACAACATTTGGATCAGAGGTGTCCCATAAGAAGAAGACAAAAGTAGAGGGCAGGAGAAAAGATTTGAGCAATAGTGGTTGCAAAATTCCTTAAAATATAAATGAAATGGTCACCAAAGTCCAAGAAGTCCAGAGAGTCCCATACAGGATAAACCCCAGGGAAATCATGCCAGGCACATATTCATCGAACTACCAAAAATTAAACACAAAGGGCAAATTGAAAGCAGCAGGGAAAAGTAAAAAATAACATACAATGGCATCCAACAAGGATAACAACTGATCTTTAACAGAAACTCAGCAGGTCAGAAGGAAATGGGAGGATATAGGTAAGGTGATGAAAGGGAAAAACCTACAACCAAGATTCCTCTACCCAGCAAAGATCTCTTTCAGTTTGAAGGGAAAATCAAGTTTTACAGACAAGCAAAGCTGAGAGAATTCAGCACCACCAAGCCAGCTCTTCAACAAATGTAAAAGGATCTTTATTAGACAGGAAACAAACAAACAAACAAAAGATTAAATTGAACCAAAACAATGAAGTAAATGGTAATGGGATCATACTTATCAATAATTACCTTAAATGTAAATGGGTTAAATGTGGCAAAAGACAAATCCTGGCTGAATGGATTTAAAAACAAAAAACAAGACCCCCATATAAGCTGTCTACAAGAGATCCACCTCATACCTAGGGTCACATACAGATTGAAAATAATGGGTTGGAAAAAATAATTCATGCAATTGGAGATCAAAAGAAAGTGGGACTAGCGATACATATATCAGTTAAAGTAGACTTTAAAATAAAGACCATTTTAAGAGACAAAGGACATTGCATAATGATCAAGGGGGCAATCCAAGAAGTTATGACAATTATAAATATACATGCACCCAACAAAGGAGCAGCTCGATACATAAAGAAAATGCTAACAATGAAGAGGGAAATTGATGGTAACGTAAGAAATGGGAGACTTCAACACCTCACTCACACCAATGAACAGGTCATTCAGATGGAAAATCAAGGAAACACAGGCTTTAAATGATGACTCAGTTCAGTCGGTTCAGTTAAGTCTCTCAGTAGTGATTGACTTTTTGTGACCCCATGAATCACAGCACACCAGGTCTCCCTGTCCATCACCAACTCCCGGAGTTCACTCAAACTCATGTCCAATGAGTCGGTGATGCCATCCAGCCATCTCATTCTCTGTCGTCCCCTTCTCCTCCTACCTTCAATCTTTCCAAGCCTCAGAGTCTTTTCCAATGTGTAAACTCTTCGCATGAGGTGGCCAAAGTATTGGAGTTTCAGCATATAAGTTCAATAACCAGGGTACAATATACAGCCTGGACGTACTCCTTTTCCCTTTTGGAAACAGTCTGTTGTTTCATGTCCAATTCTAACTATTGCTTCCTGACCTGCATACGGGTTTCTCAAGAGGCAGGTCAGGTGGTCTGGTATTCCCATCTCTTTCAGAATTTTTCACAGTTTATTGTTATCCACACAGTCAAAGGCTTTGGCATAGTCAATAAAGCAGAAATAGATGTTTTTCTGGAACTCTTTTTCTTTTTCGATGATCCAGAGGATGTTGACAATTTGATCTCTGGTTCCTCTGCCTTTTCTAAAACCAACTTCTTAGAAAACTGTAACCTTCCCAAAGTGAACCAGGAAGAAATACAAAATTTGAAAGGACTTCAGTTCAGTTCAGTACAGTATCATGTATCACTCTTCATGACCCCATAGACCACAGCATGCCAGTCCTGCCTGTCCATTACCAACTCCTGGAGTTTACCCAGACTCATGTCCATTGAGTCAGTGATGCCATCCAACCATCTCATCCTCTGTCATCCCCTTCTACTCCTGCCTTCAATCTTTCCCAGAATCAGGGTCTTTTCAAATCAATCAGCTCTTCACTACAGGTGGCCAAAGCATTAGAGTTTCAGCTTCAAAATCAGTCCTTTAAATGAACACTCAGGACTGATCTCCTTTCGGATGGCCTGGTTGGATCTCCTTGGAGTCCACGGGACTTTCAAGTGACTTCTCCCACATCACAGTTTAAAAACATCAATTCTTCAGTGTTCAGCTTTCTCTATAATCCAACTCTCATGTCTATACATGACTACTAAAAAAAACATAGCCTTGACTAGATGGATCTAGGTCAGCAAAGTAATATCTCTACTTTTTAATATGCTGTCTAGGTTGGTCATAGCTTTCCTTCCAGGAGGTAAGCATCTTTTAATTTCATGGAGCAGTCACTATCTGCAGTGATTTTGGAGCCCCCCAAAAATAAAGTCTGGCATGGATTCCACTGTTTCTCCATCTATTTCCCATGAAGTGATGGGACCAGATGCCATGATCTTAGTTTTCTGAATGTTGAGCTTCAAGCAAACCTTTTCACTCTCTTTCACTTTCATCAAGAGGCTTTTGAGTTCTTCTTCACTTTCTGACATAAGTCTGGTGTCATCTGTATATCTGAAGTTATTGATATTTCTCCTGGCAATCTTGATTCCAGCTTGTGCTTCCTTCAGCCCAAAATTTCTCATGATATACTCTGAATGTAAGTTAAATAAGCAGGGTGACAATATACAACCTTGACATACGCCTTTTCCTATTTGGAACTAATCTGTTGTTCCATGTCCAGTTCTAACTGTTGCTTCCTGGCATGCATACAGGTTTCTTAAGAGGCAGGTGAATAGATGCTTTTGAACTGTGGTGTTGGAGAAGACTCTTGAGAGTCCCTTATACTGCAAGGAGATCCAACCAGCCCATTCTAAAGGAGATCAATCCTGGATGTTCATTGGAGGGACTGATGCTAAAGTTGAAGCTGCAATACTTTGGCCACCTCATGCGACGAGTTGATTCACTGGAAAAGACTCTGATGCTGGGAAAGGTTGGGGGCGGGAGGAGAAGGGGACGACGGAGAATGAGATGGCTGGATGACATCGCCGACTCTGTGGACATGAGTTTGAGTGTACTCCGGGAGTTGGTGATGGACAGGAAGGCCTGGCGTGCTGTGATTCATGGGGTCGCGGAGAGTCGGACACGACTGAGCAACTGAACTGAACTGAACTGAACTGAACTGAAGAGGCAGGTGAGGTGGTCTGGCATTCCCAACTCTTTCAGAATTTTCCACAGTTTATTTTAATCCACACAGTCAAAGGCTTTGACATAGCCAATAAAACAGAAATAGATGTTTGTCTGGAACTTTCTTGCTTTTTTGATGATCCAGCAGATGTTGGCAATTTGATCTCTGGTTCCTTTGCGTTTTCTAAATCCAGCTTGAACATCTGGAAGTTCACGGTTCATTATTGTTGAAGCCTGGCTTGGAGAATTTTCAGCATTACTTTACTAGCATGGGATAAGTGCAATTGTGCTGTAGTTTCAGCATTATTTGGCATTGCCCTTCTTTGGGATTGAAATGAAAACGGTCCTTTTCCAGTCATGTGGGCACTGCTGAGTTTTCCAAATTTGCTGGCATATTGAGTGAGTGCTGGCAGCACGTTCACAACATCATCTTTGAGGATTTCAAGTAGTTCAACTGGAATTCCATCACCTCCACGATCTCAGTGTGTATTGACGCTTCCTAAGGCCCACTTGACCTTTCCTTCACCAGGATGTCTGGCTCTAGGTGGTTGATCACACCCTCGTTATTATCTGGGTCGTGAAGATCTTTTTTGTACAGTTCTTTGTGTATTCTTTTCACCTCTTCTTAATATCTTCTGCTTCTGTTTAGGTCCATACCATTGATGACCTTTATTGAGCACATCTTTGCCTGAAATATTCCTTTGGTAGCTCTAATTTTCTTGAAGAGACCTGTAGTCTTTCCGATTCTTTTGTTTTCTTTGCATTTATCACTCAGGAAGTCTTTCTTATCTCTCCTTGTTATTCTTTGGAACTCTGCATTCAAATGGGTATATGTTTCCTTTTCTCCTTTGCTTTTGGCTTCTCTTCCTCTCAAAACTATTTGTAAGGCCTCCTCAGAGAGCCATTTTGCTTTTTTTGTTTGTTTGTTTCACATATGATAATATATATGTTTCAATGCCATTCTCCCAAATCATCCCACCCTCGCCCTCTCCCACAGAGTCCAAAAGACTGTTCTGTACATCTGTGTCTCTTTTGCTGTCTCTTATACAGGGTTATCATTTTCATCTTTCTAAATTCCATATATATGCATTAGTATACTGTATTGGTGTTTTACTTTCTGGCTTACTTCACTCTGTACAATAGGCTCCAGATTCATCCACCTCATTAGAACTGATTCAAATGTATTCTTTTTAATTGCTGAGTAATACTACATTGTGTAAATGTCCCACAGCTTTTTTTTTTTTTTTTTGCATTCTTTTTTTTTGTTTGTTTGTTTATTATATTGATTGGTTTTGCCATACATTGACATGAATCCGCCCCGGGTGTTCATGAGTTCCCCCTCTTGAACCCCCATCCCACCTCCCTCCTCCCCTTATCTTCCCTCTGGGTCATCTCTATGCACCAGTCCCGAGCATCCTGTATCATGCGTCAAACTAGGACTGGTGATTTGTTTCACATATGACAATATACATGTTTCAATGACATTCTCCCAAATCATCCCACCCTCATCCTCTCCCACAGAGTCCCAGAGACTGTTCTATACACACAGCTTTCTTATCCATTCGTCTGCTGGGGTGCTGTTGATCCCTGACTCCTATACAATGTTATGAACCTCCATCCACTGTTCATCAGGCACTCTATCTATCAGATCTAGTCCCTTAAATCTATTTCTCACTTTCACTGTATAACTGTAAGGGATTGGATTTAGGTTATATCTGAATGGTCTAATGGTTTTCCGTACTTTCTTATATTTAAATCTGAAATTGACAATACCGTGTTCATGATCTGTGCCACAGTCAGCTCCCACTCTTGTTTTTGCTGACTGAATAGAGTTTCTCCATCTTTGACTGCAAAGAATATAATGAATGTGATTTCAGAGTTGACCATCTGGTGATGTCTATACATAGAATCTTCTCTTGTATTGTTGGAAGAGGATGTTTGCTCTTACCAGTGTGTTTTCTTGACAAAACTCTATTAGTCTTTCAGTTCCTGCTTCAATCTGTACTCCAAGACGAAATATGCTTGTTACTCCAAGTGTTTCTTGACTTCATACTTTTGCATTCCAGTCCCCTATAATGATATTTTGGGTGCTAATTCTAGAAGGTCTTGTAGGTGTCATAGATCTGTTCGACTTCATCTACTTCAGAGAAGGTTCAACATTGAATAATTCAAGTTTACCAGTTGTGGTGCTGGGGAAGGCTTTTAAAGTCCCTTGGACTGACAGGAGATCAAACCAGTCAATCCTAAAGGAAATCAACCCTGAATATTCATTGATAGAACTTTTGTTGAAGCTGAATCTCCAATCCTTTGGCCACCTAATATGAAGAGCTGATTCATTGGAAATGACTTTGATATGGGAAAAGATCAGGAAGATCTTTCCTCCCAAAGGCAAGAAGAGAAAGACCTAATGGAGAATACCTGGTTGAATGGCATCACTGACTGAATGGACATAATTTGGGTAAACCCAAGGAGATAGAGGGAAGCCTGGCATGGGGAAATTCATAGGCTCACAAAGTGTAAGACACAACTTAGCAACTGAACAGTAACAACCAGAAGCCATATCTCTCTCTCTTCTGTGAACCTCACCTCTTATTACTTCCCTGATAAAGGAGGAGAGAAAATCAGAAGTACATCTGAATCATTTTAAGGAGAAACCAATTATAGGAATGGCAAGTGCCTTCTGTTTTAATTTATAAGTCCTGGGTCTGAACAGACCTTAGAGCTCTACCTAAGTAATTTCAGCAAACTTTCTAAGATCTAGTGGAATTTGCTGACGGATGTGGGACAATACCCTTATGGCAGAAAGTGAAGAGGAACTAGAAAGCCCCTTAATAAAAGTGAAAGAGGAGAGTGAAAAAGTTGGCTTAAAACTCAACATTCAGAAAACTAACATCATGGAATATGGTCCCATCACTTCATGGGAAATAGATGGAGAAAGAGTGGAAACAGTGTCAGACTTTATTTTTCTGTTCTCCAAAATCACTGTGGATGCTGATTGCAGCCAGGAAATTAAAACACGCTTACTCCTTGGAAGGAAAGTTATGACCAACCTATATAGCATATTAAAAAGCAAAGACATTGCTTTGCCAACCAAGGTCCATCTAGTCAAGGCTATCGTTTTTCCAGTGGTCATGTATGGATGTGAGAATTGGACTGTGAAGAAACCTGATCGTCGAAAAATTGATGCCTTTGAACTGTGGTGTTGGAGAAGACTCTTGAGAGTTCCTTGGACTGCAAGGAGATCCAACCAGTCCATTCTAAAGATCAGTCCTGAGTGTTCACTGGAAGGACTGATGCTAAAGCTCCAATACTTTGGCCACCTCATGTGATGAGCTGACTCATTGGAAAAGACTCTGATGCTGGGAGGGATTGGGGACAAGAGGAGAAGGGGACGACAGAGAATAAGATGGCATCACCAACTCGATGGACGTGAGTTTGAATGAACTCTGGGAGTTGGTGATGGACAGGGAGGCCTGGCCTGCTGGGATTCATGCAGTCGCAAAGAGTCAGACACGACTGAGCAACTGAACTGAAACTGAACTGAATTGATGCGCTATTTGAAACTATGAGTTGAGATATTTTCAACTCCTCCTGAGACATCTGTATACAGGTCAGGTAGCAACAGTTAGAACCAGACATGTAAAAATGGACTGGTTCCAAATTGGGGAAGGAGTACATAAAGGCTGTATATCGTCACCCTGTTTATTTAACTTAAACGCAGAGTATATAATGTGAAATGCCAGATGAGGAATGAACAAACTAGAATCAAATGTCTGTGAGAAATATCAATAGCCTCAGATATTAAGATGACACCACTCTTATGGTCGAAACTGAAGAGGGACTGAAGAGCCTATTGATGAACATGAAAGAAGAGGGTGAAAAAAAACTGTCCTGAAACTCAGCATTCAAACAACGGGGCATCTGGCCCCATCACTTCATGGCAAATAGAGGGGGGAACAGTGAAAACAATGATAGACTTTCTTTTCTTGGACTCCAAAATCACTGCAGATGGTGAATGCAACCTTGAAATTAAAAGACATTTGCTCACTGGAAGAAAAGTTATGACCAACATAGACAGCATATTAAAAGGCAGATACATAACTTTGCTGACAAAGGTCCGTCTGGTCAAAGCCATCATTTATCCAGTAGTAATGTATGGATAGGACCACAAAGAAAGCTGAGCATTGAAGAATTGATGCTTATGAACTGAGGTGTAGGAGAAGACTCTTGAGATCCCCTTGAACTGCAAGGAGATCGAACCAGTCAATCTTAAAGCAAATCAGTGCTGAATATGCATTGAAAACACTAATGCTGAAGCTGGAACTCCAATACTTTGGCTACTTGATGTGAATAACTGACTCACTGGAAAAGACCCTGATGCTGGGAAAGATTAAAGGCAGGAGGAGAATAGGATGATAGAGGATGAGATAGTTGGATTGCATCACTGACTCAATGGACATGAATTTGTGCAAGCTCCAGGAGTTGGTGATGGACAGGGAAGCCTGGTATGCTACAGTCCATGGGGTCACAAAGAGTCAGATATGACAGAGTAACTGAACGGATATCAATTAAAATATCTGTTAATATCTGAAAGTAAAGGAAAGTAATGAATAGACAAAGCAGATTTTGGGAAGTCAAATCTTGCAGGACCAAGATAACTGCAAGGAATTAGATTTTTCGCACAAGCAGTAGATTGGTCAAGATTCAACAGTAAACAAAAGTCAAATGAAATAATTCCTTATTTGAGAAGTTCAAGAAAATTGTTAAACAATATTCAGTCATGACACATCAATTATTCTTTATCAAAATCTTCTTTTATTCAACTCTGTTACAATCACCAATCAGCACTTGTCATTACTTTTATCTACCTCTACAAGGTTTAAATCATGTGCTGCTTCAGTTGCTCACCTTCAACACCTCCTGAAAGAGTACAGGGTGGAAAACATAGATGAGGTACTCTGTTCTCTAGAAAACTAGCAGGACAGGTTTTTAGATAGTTGGATATTCTCAGGAGCTGATTTTATGAGCCCATTTTATGTATCTCCTTATATCTAGAAAAGCACTAAAATCCTTCATGGTGATTGCTTCTTGTGACTAGCAGAAGATTCACAATACCAGCAGAAACTTTCTACAAAATAATAACAATAAGTGCTTGATTGCATGTACTCTCCCTTTGCCAAAATCACATATAAACTGTCCATTCCCCCTACATGTCTGGAACATTTTCTCATTGTTATCTGAGGTACTGTCTCCAAGGCTGTACTATTTATATTGCCCTCAAATAAAACAACCTGTAATTCTCACTCTGTGAACTTTTCAGTTGGCATCTACCTTTTTAGAAGGTTTGGATGAGCAATTTTCTACTCTAATTAAAATACATAATTCAAGTCGTTGTGTATTACATACAAATTCCCTTGATATGCTTGCAGACCAAAATTTCAAAACCATTCCAAAGAAATAAAGAGACTCCTCTCTAAAAATTATAAACCTTCAATTGTGCCAGCTAAGTAAACAAGGACTGTCTGTGGTTAAATAATCTTTGTTTTACCCAAGACTGACAAAGAATGCTAGTGTTTACTTTTATTGCAACTGGCCTAGACACCTAAAACAGGACTGCAGGAAATTTAAAAATAAATTTGAGGAAAGACTAGATTCCATACTGCAATTCAAAGTTAAACAAGTACAGGGCAGCTCTCAGAGGACATGGAGACTCTTCCCCTTCTCCTAACAACTTTCAATATGTGGAAATGAATATTCAAGGAGAAACGAATAAAACCATAATCAATACTGGAGCCATCTTTTCAGTATTAAACCTTACCAAAACTAAAAATCTCTCTTCCTTGGGTAAAATTTCAGTGCAAATGGTATGGGTTTCCACTACGCCGATAAAACTTATAAATTATTCCCTTTTGCATTTTATGTAGGAGAAGTTAAAGGATTATATTCCTTTTTCCTAGTAGAAAGTGCACCTATTTACTGGATAAAGATTTGTTAGAAACTTATGAAACTCAGATTTCTTTAACTGATAAAGAATAAATGATTTTAGATTTGAAGGATAAATTATGTTTTTCTCATTATAATGTTCTTGACCCATTATAAGGATGATGTAGATCAATAAAAGAATTATGGGCACATGACTCTACTGACATAAAGAAAATGCATTCTGCAACACCCATTAAAATCATCATAGACCAATATAAACCCCTGCGCAATATTTGCCGTATCCATTGAGCCATGAAGCTATAGAGAAGCTAAAAGCATTGATATCAGTTTACATTAATAAAGGGCTTCTCATGCCTGATGAAAGTGAAAGAGGAGAGTGAATGTATTGGCTTAAAGTTCAACATCCAGTAAACTAAAATCATGGCATCTGGTCCCATCACTTCATGGCAAATAAATGGGGAAACAGTGGAAACAGTTCCTGACTTTATTTTTGGACTCCAAAATCATGGCAGATGGTGATTGCAGCCATGAAATTAAAAGACACTTACTCCTTGAAAGGAAAGGTAAAACCAACCTAGAGAGCATATTAAAAATCAGAGACATTTCTTTGCTGACAAAGGTCCATCTTGTCAAGGCTACGGTTTTCCCAGTAGTCATATATGGATGTGAGAGTTGGACTATAAATAAAGCTGAGCATCGAAGAATTGATACTTTTGAACTGTGGTGTTGGAGAAGACTCTTGGAATTTCCTTGCACTGCAAGGAGATCCAATCAGTCCATCCTAAAGGAGATCAGTCCTGTGTGTTCATTGGAAGGACTGATGTTGAAGCTGAAACTCCGATACTTTGGCCACCTGATGTGAAGAGCTGACTGATTTGAAAAGACCTTGATGTTGGGAAAGACTGAGGGCAGGAGGAGAAGGGGACGACAGAGGATGAGATGGTTGGATGGCATCACTGACTCAGTGGACATGAGTTTGGGTAAACTCCGGGAGCTGGTGATGGACAGGGACACCTAGAGTGCTGGGGTTCGTGGTGTCACAAAGATTCGGAAACGACTGAGCAACTGAACTGAATTGAACATGTCTCGAACTGAACATACTAATTCTTGTAACACTCTCTGATGCTGGGAAAGGTTAGGGGGCGGGAGGAGAAGGGGAAGAGCAAGAATGATATGGCTGGATGGCATCACCGACTCTGTGGACATGAGTTTGAGTGAACTCCGGGAGTTGGTGATGGACAGGGAGGCCTGGCGTGCTGTGATTCATTGGGTCGAAGAGAGTCAGACAAGACTGATCGACTGAGCTGAACTGAACACTCTCATCCTGCCAGTTTGAAAATCTAAAGGGAAGGGTTGGAGATTTATACAAGATATGAGATTTGTCAATGCCATTGTTTTCCCTTGCCACTCTGTGGTACCTAACCTCCACAGGGTACTGTGTCATATTCCTAAAAACCGTGGTTTCTTTTCACTGATAGCTTTCTTCAGTGAATTCTTTTTTATCCCTGTGCATCCTGATGATTAATCTTTCTGCCTTCACTTAGAATGAACATCAGTGTAATGCCACAGGCTATACTGAAAATTTCATTTACTTTTCTCAGATACAAAAAACAGACAATACAATATCTAGATGAATTGTTACTGTGTTCAAGTTCCTAATATATAATCAGCAAGACACCCTGTTCTTACCCCAGAAAGAAAGTGACTGTTGCTCTGTTGTGTCCAACTCTTTGCAACCCTGTGGACTATACAGTCAATGGAATTCTCCATGCCAGAATACTGGAATGGGGTATTTACTGAGTTCATAGTGGAGAATACTTATCCACAATTTTAGATATTTTTCTCAATATCTAAATTTTAGATATTTTTCTAAGTATCCATAATACTCAGAAAGGAAAGAGAAGCCTTTTCCTTCTCCAGGGGATCTTCCCAACCCAGGAATCAAACCAAGGTCTCCTACATTGCAGACAGATTTTTTACCAGCTGAGCCACAGTTCAGTTTAGTTACTCAGTTGTGTCCAACACTTTGAGATTCCCAGGAACTTCATCATGCCCGTCTTCTTATCCCAGAGCTTGCTCAAACTCATGTCCATTGAGTCAGTGATGCCATCAACCATCTCATCTTCTGTTGTTCACTTCTCCTCCTGCCTTCAATCTTTTTCAGCCTCAGGGACATTTCTACTGATTCAGTTCACACCCAGTGACCAGAATACTACAGCTTCAGCCTCAGCATTAGTCTTCCAGTGAATATTGAGGACTGATTTCCTTTAAGATGAACTGGTTTGATCCCCTTGCAGTGCAAAGGTCTCTCAAGAATCTTCTCCAACACAACAGTTCATAAGCATCAATTCTTTGGTGCTCAGCTTTCTTTATAGTCCAACTCTCACATCCATACATGACTACTGGAGAAACCAGAGCTTTGACTAGATGGATTTTTGTCAGCAATGTAATATGTCTGCTTTTTAATATGCTGTCCAGGTTGGTCATACTTTTTCTTCCAAGGAGCAAGCGTCTTTTAATTTCATGACTGCAGTGACTTGGAACCCAAGAAAGGAGAGTTTGTCACTGTTTCAATTGTTTATCCATTTGTTTGCCATGAAGTGATGGGACTGGATGCCATGATCTTAGGCTTTTCAATGTTGAGTTTTAAGTCAGCTTTTTCACTCTTCTCTTTCACTTTCAACAAGAGACTCTTTAGTTCCTTTTCACTTTCTGCCATAAGCGGCTTATATGGCAGAAAGTGAGCCACAGGGGAAGCCAAAGAATACTGGAGTGTTTAGCTTATCTCTTTTCCAGGGCATCTTCCTGACTTGGGAATCAAACCAGGATCTCCTGCATTGCAGGTGGATTCTTTACCGACAGAATTCTCAGGGAAGCCAGTTATCCCAGAAAATAGCTTTAAAAGAACATAAAGTGTCTAAAGAGAAATTACAATTTTGTGAACTAATATAAAGTACTTAGGACATTTGATATCAAAGATACTTTTTCTTTCTTTGTTTCTTTTAATTTTCAAATGCTTTATTAACGATGGGCTTTTAATTGATCTAGACAGAATAAAAGGATTCTGGCTTTCCCTACTCTGAGAACAAAAATACAACAAAGGATTTCTCAGCCTTGCAGGCTACTTCAGAATTTGGATCCCAAATTTTTCTTTAACAGTTCAACCATTATATGATTTACTTAAACTTTACCCAAGGTGGATCCCTTTGCTGGTTAACAGAACGTTCTGAAGCCATAGAGACCCTACAGGGCCTTCTGGCAAAGATCCAAGCCTTAGGGCATCCAAACTATGGGTATACATCCAAACTATGGTCATGTCTAATGGCATCCATCCCTGTTCCTTTTTTGCTTATGAAAACCAGGGAACTGAACTAGTAGTATTAGCTCAACAGCTTGTTGATGACCATCATCTAATAGGATATTACAATCATTAGCTAGATGCAGCATAGCCAAGGGTTATATTGTCACAGCAACAGCTATGATATGTTGAATCTTAGAAGAAAATTATGAGCCACCTTCTCACTGTCTTTGTTCTACATTCTGCGGAAGCCTTACCAAACTTTAATCACACACATTATTCAGTAAGTTAAATAACTTCTCACAAGTTTGCCCTGCTCTCCCCATATGTATATACCTCTCCCCCGATATAACAAACTTAAGCCATCCTCCTCACTCCCAGAAAAATCAGATCATGGAAAAGAATGATTGTACTGCCTAAACTCACCCTTTTTTTTTTTTCCCCAGACTTGGCCTTCAAGAGAGTCTAATGAATAGTCCTGATTTTACATCATTCACTGATGGTTCATATTCTTATTCAAATTCACAAGGCCCTCATGGAAAATATCTGACTGTCTATACTGTAGTTTCACTATTGTCTGTCTTTGAAAATGGTACCTTCCCTAATGTCTCTTCTGCACAGCAGCTGAGTTAATAGCACTGAGTAAGGTCTTTTAGTTGGCAAAAGGAAAATATGCCAATATGTACACAGACAGCCACTATGGTTTTTGAGTGACACATGATTTTGGTATACTTTGGAAACAAGTTTTCTAACATCCTTGGGACAGCCTATCATAAATGGGAAACAAGTTATTAGTAATCAATCCTTTTTTTAAGAAAACTTTATATTATTTTATTGGTTTTGCCATACATTGACATGAATCATGATGCTAAAGCTGAAACTGCAATACTTTGGCCACCTCATGCGACGAGTTGACTCACTGGAAAAGACTCTGATGCTAGGAAAGGTTGGGGGTGGGAGAAGAAGGGGACGACCGAGAATGAGATGGCTGGATGGCATCACCGACTCTGTGGACATGAGTTTGAGTGAACTCCGGGAGTTGGTGATGGACAGGGAGGCCTGGCGTGCTGTGATTCATGGGGTCGTGGAGAGTCGGACACGACTGAGCGACTGAACTGAACTGAACTAAACTGACATGAATCTGCCCCGGGTGTACATGTGTTCCCCATCTTGAACCCCACTTGCCATTGTTAAATTATGAAGTCATTCAAGGACTGACACTGCAGAGGCAAAAGGAAATTCTAGCTGATCACACCACCAAAGCAGCAACCTCTCAAATTATCAATGACCAACTAGCCTCTTCTTTTCCCTTTCAGCTTCCCAGTAACTTCACTAACATGTCATTAAGGTTTCAGAGAACCTCACCAGACAAAGACAAAGACACCTGGATACAGAAAGAAGTTTCAGCTCTATCAGAGAGCTGTGGATAGGCCTAAATGGGAAGTCTATCCTTTTGTTAGGAGCTCAATACCCTGTTTTACGTTACATTACTGCGTTAACTCATTGGGAACCAGATAACGTGGTGTTATGGGGTAAACAATATTTTTGTCAACTTTTCTTTACCATAGTTCAGAAGGTCTATTCAGGGTGCCACGTGTATCTAAAATATAACACAGGAAAGCCATTACACAGTTCTCAGGGAAATTTTCCATTATTCACAGACCCTTTTAAAATATAGCAAATTGACTTTATACAGATGTCTCCCTCACAAGGCTATCCTTTGCTATTGTCTGCATGTTCTCACATTGGGTTCAAACATTCCCATGCAGAAGGACCTTGGCACAATTAGTAGGGGAACTGCTTTTAGAAAGAGTAAGGAATCCCCTTTTGAGGAATTCCCTCTGAATTACATAGTGTCAGAAGGACCCATTTGACTAGACAAACTGTTACAGAAGCTTGTAAAAATTTGGCCAATTATACAACATTTCAACTGGGCCTATCACACCAAGTCTCTGGGTTAGTTGAAAGGACAAATGGAACAATTAAAACTCAGTTGGCTAAAATTATGGATATTTATTCCTTACAATAAACTAAGGCCCTTCCATTGGTTTTCCTCAACCTCAACTTAACTCCTTTGGGAAACATCATTTATCTCTCTTTGAGATTATTGTGGAGAGACCAGTGAGATTAGATGAAAGACTATATGATCTTATATTTCTTGAGGAAGATGTATTATTGCAATGATTTTATAAAATTAATGGCAAGTCATTCTACACTTGCTTCTGAAGCTTGTCACAGTCATCTATCCTCAAATGGAGATCAGATATCCCATGACTTACAACCAAGAGGTTTTGTATTTTAGAAAATAAAACAAAACATCATTTAAAGAATTCCCTCCAATGTAATTGGAAAGACACTTATCAGGTTCTTTTGACTAACTCATGCACTTTACAACTGAAGAGAAACCATTGTCCTCATATCTTCCACCTAAAAAGGGATCCTGCACCAATCTGGTCTATAGAAAGAACTGCTAACATCCTGATAATAAGGAAACACCAATGCCAAAGTGAGAAGAAGATGACATTAGAAGTAGACAACTGATCCAAGATGCTTACCCTCACTTTTGATTGTTCACAACATTTTCTTGGCTTTTTGGACTGTTGCACATGAATCAAATGTTTTCCTATCATGGTAACAATCTTATGCAAATCTTAGAAATTATTCAACTTGCTGGATTTGTGGTCAATCATTTGCATCTCTTGTTGTTGTCATTCATTCACTCAGTTATGTCCAGCTCTTTGGACCCAGTGGACTGCAACACACCAGGTTTCCCTCACAGGAGGCAGATAAAATGGTTTGGTAGTGTCATCTCTTTAGAGTTTTCCCACAGTAAGCTGTGATCCACACAGTCAAAGGTTTTAGCACAGTCAATGAAGAAGAATTGGATTTCTTTTGGGGATTGTCTTGTTTTTTCTATGATCCAGTGGGTGTTGGCAATTTGATCTTTGGTTCCTCGACCTTTTCTAAATCTACATGGTATATCTAGGAATTCTTGGTCAATGTGCTGTTAGTACTTCTCATTTAACTTTGTCGGGTTCTCTCTGACTAGATGACTCTTAGAAAATTTTAGAAGAAAGGAATTATATTTGTATCCAGGCTACTACTGATATCACCAAGTGGGACCAACTCACTTAGCCAGTTAAACATATTCTGATCCTGGCCACAAAAGTGAATTCTTTCTTAAGGTTCAGTTCAGTTCAGTTCAGTTCAGTCGCTCAGTCATGTCCGACACTTTACGACCCCATGAATCACAGCATGCCAGGCCTCCCTGTGATGGCCTCCCTGTCCATCACAGCTCCCGGAGTTCACTCAAACTCAAGTCCATCTAGTCAGTGATTCCATCCAGCCATCTCAACCTCTGTCGTCCACTTCTCCTCCCACCCCCAATCCTTCCCAGCATCAGAGTCTTTCCCAGTGAGTCAACCCTTAGCATGAGGGGGCCAAAGAATTGGCGTTTCAGCATTAGCATCATTTAATCTTTCCAATGAACACCCAGGACTGATCTCCTTTAGGATGGACTGGTTGGATCTCCTTGCAGCCCTAGGATCTCTCAAGAGTCTTCTCCAACACCACAGTTCAAAAGCATCAATTCTTCAGCGATCAGCTTTCTTCACAGTCCAACACTCACATCCATACATGATCACTGGAAAAAATCATAGCCTTGAATAGACGGACCTTTTTTGGTAAAGCAATGTCTTTGCTTTTTAATATGCTATCTAAGTTGGTCATAACTTTCCTTCCAAGGAGAAAGAGTCTTTTAATTTCATGGATGCAATCAGCATCCGCAGTGATTTTGGAGCCCCAAAAAATAAAGTCTGATAGTGTTGCCACTGTTTTTCCATCTATTTCCCATGAAGTGAAGGGACCAGATGCCATGATGTTAGTTTTCTGAATGTTGAGCTTCAAGCCAATCTTTTCACTCTCCTCTTCCACTTTCATCAAGAGGCTTTTGAGTTCCTCTTCACTTTCTGCCATAAGGGTGGTGTCATCTGCATATCTGAGGTTATTGATATTTCTCCTGGCAATCTTGATCCCAGCTTGTGCTTCTTCCAGCCCAGCATGCGTCATGATGTACTCTGCATAGAAGTTAAATAAGCAGCGTGGCAATATGCAGCCTTGATGTATTCCTTTTCCTATTTGGAATCAGTCCGTTGTTCCATGTCCAGTTCAAACTGTTGCTTCCTGACCTGCATATAGGTTTCTCAAGAGGCAGGTCAGGTGGTCTGGTATTCCCATTTCTTTAGAATTTTCCACAGTTTACTGTGATCCACACAGTCAAAGCCTTTGGCATAGTCAATAAAGCAGAAATAGGTGTTTTTCTGAAATTCTCTTTTATTTTTTTTTTCCCCATGATCCAGCGGATGTTGGCAATTTGATCTCTTGTTCCTCTGCCTTTTCTAAAACCAGCTTGAACATCTGGGATTTCACGGTTCACATATTGTTGGAGCCCGACTTGGAGAGTTTTGAGCTTTTCTTTACTAGCATATGTGATGAGTGCAATTGTGTGGTGCTTTGAGCATCCTTTGTCATTGTCTTTCTTTGGGACTGGAATGAATGCTGACTTTTCAAGTCCTGTGGTCACTGCTGAGTTTTCCAAATTTGCTGTCATATTGAATTCAGCACTTCCACAGAATCACCTTTGAAGATTTGAAATAGCTCAACTGGAATTCCATCACCTCCACTAGCTTTGTTTGTAGTGATGCTTCCTAAGGCCCACTTGACTTCACTTTCCAGAATGTCTGGCTCTAGGTGAGTTATCACACCATCATGATTATCCAGGAAGATGTTTCTGTATAGCTCTTCAGTTTATTCCTGTCACCTCTTCTTAATATCTTCTGGTTCTGTTAGGTCCATACCATTTCTGTCCCTTATTGAGCCTATCTTTGTATGAAATTTTCCCTTGGTGTTTCTAATTTTCTTGAAGAGATCTCTAATCTTTCCCATTCTATTGTTTTCCTCTATTTCTTTGCATTGATCACTTATGAAAGCTTTTATCTCTTCTTGCTATTCTTTGGAACTCTTCACTCAAATGTGTATATCGTTCCTTTTCTCCTTTGTTGTAGTTGCAATATAAAAATCAGTTCCCCGGGAAGCAATATTTTTCAGCTTGTAGATACTGTAACCATTGTCTTTGAAACAAGACCAAAACCGGAATTTATGTTATATCTATTATTACAAAAGTACTGTTCTGAAGACTTAAAAATGAAAAGGATAATTACAAATTACAGTGCATATGAAAAAAGTATCAGTTAAATTTATGTCAACTAAAGGGTGATATCTTTCATGTGTAAATCACTACAGGAGAAAGAAAAATTCTCATCAGGAAACTGAGAAATATTCATCAGAACTGGCCAATTATTGGGGTACTAAAAATAATTTCAAAAACAAGGAGCTGAATGAAAACAGTTTCTGATGTCATTAAAATGAGAAAAAAAAATGTATACAAGGTACAATGGAGCAACTCCGTGGAAATTCATCAATAAATTAACATCCTTCATCAAGTAGTTTTTGGCCAAACAGCTGCTTGGTTTGAGATAGGAGACAGTGGACCTCTGGGCCAGACACCTGGCAGTTGTAAAATGGAGTCAAATTGAGGGTTTTTTCTCACCCAGACACTTCAAGGACAAGGCTAGTGGCAAATGTCTGGTCTAAAGCATAAAGATAAAGAGCCCACTCCAGAGATCAAGGAAGGATTTCCTATCTGCATATGGACAGGAATGATTCAGGGGAGTCATAAGGGAGAGGGCTCCATGCCATAATAAGCATGGACGGGCCTCTATAGTGGGGTCCATCTTAGAAAAAAAAGTTGTGCATGAATTTTTGGGGTAGGGGTGGGGTCTATGGAGTTATAAAGAATGAATAAAGATAATAGACCAAAGATATACAAAGACTTAGAAGCATTGTCATATATAAGTGATTTATATCACATTCATTGTACACTTCTCCTTACTCAGGGCACACACACTCTGGTTGGGTATCTCTGTCTAGCTTTAGAAGTTCTGTGCTCCTCTTCATTAGAAAGGATGTCCATACCCTCTCTCTAGATGTGTGTCTCTGCTCTGTGTCTGAATTTGATAAACTGTTTTCCTATATATTCTCATATATTTTGCATGACTCTAACAAGAAACTTCGTAGCGATTTTTACAGTTTCTGTCTCCTTGAAAGACCTGCTTTCCAACAGGCGCAAGAGCCAAGACCGCTTTACTTTTAACCTCTAGCAACTGAAGGTCTAGTGGCTAGGATTCTTGGTTTTCATCCTGGTTGCTCAAGTTTCACTCATGACCAGGGAATTAAGATTTTTCTTCAGGAGTGCTCACTGCTATCCCTTCAAGATCAGTTTCACTTCAGAATTGAGACTATTATAATTGACTTTCACAGAAACAGGGGAGATCATGAAACAGAGGAGAGATCAAAAGTGACCTACATTTTAAAGAAAAGAACAAGCTAAGTCAAACAACATCTGAGCTGACTAGAGAAATTAAAAATTGTAGCTTGTGCTTTGTGCATTGAAAATTAAATGGCAGAAGTGAGACCACTTTTAATGTTTCAAGGTAGAAAGGAAGACTGCTTTGTAATGGGCTTTTTTCCTCTTTAGATATTTTAATACCAACAGTTACAAATAAACTAGGAAAATACATCAAGCCATGGTAATTTTTAGGCAATTTCCTATACTGGAAATGTCAAAATGGTAAAATTAAAAGAAAACATTAAAATGATGTTAGAGAAGAAAGCAGGAAGCATTATGTTTACCAGATATGTATTTATATGTATATTCCATACATGTATTTGTAAGTTTCTTTTTTTCAGGTAGTTTCGTTTTCTTCCGCCACATAAGAATTAAGAAGCTCCTGGAAGGTGATAACAATTAAGTCAATCATGTTTATGGGGGTCAGATTCTATATGACTTATTTGGCTTAACTGTCAATAATTGAGTTTTGATACATATCTAACACATTAAAAGAATATTTCATTTTAATTCATTAAGTCCAGGCCATGTTTAAGAATCCAGCAAGATAAAGATACAAACGCTCTATTTATCATTAAACTGGAGCCTATTATACAAAGTGAAGTAAGCCAGAAAAAAAAATAAAATAAAATAAACACCAATACAGTATACTAACACATATATATGGGATTTAGAAAGATGGTAATGATAAGCTTGTATCAGTTTAGTTCAGTCGCTCAGTCGTGACAGACTCTTTGCGACCCCATGATTCACAGAATGTAAGGCCTCCCTGTCTATGACCAACTCCCGGAGTTCACTTAAATTCATGTCCATCAAGTCGGTTATGCCATTCAGCCATCTCATTCTCTGTCGTTCCCTTCTCCTCCCGCACCCAATCCTTCCCAGCATCAGAGTCTTTTCCAGTGAGTCAACTCGTCGCATGAGGTGGCCAAAATATTGGAGTTTCAGCCTTAGCATCAGTCCTTCCAATGAACACCGAGGATTGATCTCCTCCAGAATGGACTGGTTGGATCTCCTTGCAGTCCAAGGGACTCTCAAGAGTCTTCTCCAACACCACAGTTCAAAAGCATCAATTCTTCGGTGATCAGCTTTCTTCGCAGTCCAACTCTCACATCCATACATGACTACTGGAAAAAAAACATAGCCTTGACTAGACAGGCTTTGGTTGGCAAAGTAATCTCTCTGCCAAATTAATGTCTCTGTTAGCATATTTTAATATACTAACTAGGTTGGTCATAACTTCCCTTCCAAGGAGTAAGCATCTTTTAATTTCATGGCTCCAATCAGCATCTGCAGTGATTTTGGAGCCCAAAAAATAAAGTCTGACACTATTTCCACAGTTTCCCCATCTATTTCCCGTGAAGTGATGGGACCAGATGCCATGATCTTAGTTTTCTGAATGTTGAGCTTCAAACCAACCTTTTCACTCTCCTCTTTCACTTTCATCAAGAGGCTTTTGAGTTCCTCTTCACTTTCTGCCATAAGGGTGGTGTCGTCTGCATATCTGAGGTTATTGACATTTCTCCCAGCAATCTTGATTTCAGCATGTGCTTCTTGCAGCCCAGCGTTCCTCATGATGTACTCTGCATAGAAGTTAAATAAGCAGTGTGACAATATACAACCTTGACTTATTCCTTTTCCTATTTGGAACCAGTATGTTGTTCCATGTCCACTTCTGACTGTTGCTTCCTGACCTGCATACAAGTTTCTCAAGAGGCAGGTCAGGTGGTCTGGTATTCACAATTCTTTCAGAATGTTCCACAGTTTATTGTGATCCACAGAGTCAAAGGCTTTGGCATAGTCAATGAAACAGAAGTAGATATTTTTCTGGAGCTCTCTTGCTTTCTCCGTGATCCAGCGGATGTTGGCAATTTGATCTCTGGTGCCTCTGCCTTTCCTAAGACCTGCTTGAATATCTGGAAATTCACGGTTCACATATTGCTGAAGCCTGGCTTGGAGAATTTTAAGCATGACTTTACAAGTGTGTGAGAAGAGTGCAATTGTTCTGTCATTTGAGAATTCTTTGGCATTGCCTTTCTTTGGGATTGGAATGAAGACTAACCTTTTCCATTCTTGTGGCCACTGCTGAGTTTTCCAAATTTGCTGGCATATTGAGTGCAGCACTTTCACAGCATTTTATTTTAGGATTTGAAATAGCTCAACTGGAATTCCATCACCTCCACTAGCTTTGTTCGTAGTAATGCTTTCTAAGGCACACTTGAGTTCACATTCCAAGATGTCTGGTTCTAGGTGAGTGATCAAGGCTTCGTGATTATCTTGGTCATGAAGATCTTCTTTGTACAGTTCTTCTGTGTATTCTTGCCACCTCTTCTTAATATCTTCTGCCTATGTTTGGTCCATAACATTTCTGTCCTTTACTGAGCCCATCCTTGCATGAGATATTACCTTGGTATCTCCAATTTTCTGGAAGAGATCGCTTGTTTTTCCTATTCTGTTGTTTTCCTCTATTTCTTTGCATTGATCACTGAGGAAGGCTTTCTTATCTCTCCTTACTGTTCTTTGGAACTCTGCATTCAGATGCTTATATCTTTCCTTTTCTCCTTTGTTTTTTGCTTCTCTTCTTTTCTTAGCTATTTGGAAGGAATCCTCAGACAGCCATTTTTCTTTTTTACATTTTTTTCGATAGGGATGGTCTTGGTCCATGTCTCCTGTACAATGTCACGAATCTCCATCCATAGTTCATCAGGTACTCTATCTATCAGATCTAGTCCCTTAAATCTATTTCTCATTTCCACAGTATAATCATAAGGGATTTGTTAGGTCATATCTGAATGGTCTAGTGGTTTTACCTACTTTTTTCAATTTAAGTCTGAATTTGGCAATAAGGACGCAAGACGCAGGTTCCGGGCGCGCAGACGAGAGACGGCTGCACAACCAACCACACGTAGAAGCGTGGCTGAGAAGATCTACCCTACTCCCGAGGCCAGGGGCGGTGGCTGAGTGGAGCTATCCAACCCCGAGGTCAGGGCTGGCTGCCGAGAGGAGCTACCTGACGTCCAAGAGGTGGTGGCAGCATGAGCTCAGGAAGGCCGAGAGTAGCTACTCCACGTTCAAGGTCAGGAAGGGCGGCCTTGAGGTAATACCCCTTGTCCAAGGTAAGGTGCAGGGGCTGCACTTTGCTGGAGCAGGCGTGAAGATATATCCCACGACCAAGGTAAGAGAAACCCAAATAAGATGGTAGGTATTTCAAGGGGGAATCAGAGGGCAGAAAGACTGAAATCATAATCACAGAAAACTAGTCGATCTGATCACACGGACCACAGCCCCGTCTAACTCAATGAAACTAAGTCATGTTGCGTGGGGCCACCCAAGATGGGTGGGTCATGGTGGAGAGGTCTGACAGAATGTGGTCCACTGGAGAAGGGAATGGCAAGTATACTTCAGTATATTTTCCTTGAGAACCCCATGAACTGTATGAAAAGGCAAAATGATAGGATACTGAATGAGGAATTCCCCAGATTGGTAGGTGCCCACTTTGCTACTGGAGATCAGTGCAGAAATAACTCCAGAAAGAATGAAGGGATGGAGCCAAAGCAAACCCAATACCTAGTTGTGGATGTGACTGTTGATAGAAGCAAGGTCCAATGCTATAAAGAGCAATTTTGCATAGGAACCTGGACTGTTAGGTCCATGAATCAAGGCAAATTGAAAGTAGTCACACAGCAAACATTCTAGGAATCAGTGAACTAAAATGGACTGGAATGGGTGAATTTAACTCAGATGACCATTATATCTACTACTGTGGGCAAGAATCCCCTAGAAAAAATGGAGTAGCCATCATGTCAACAAAAGAGTCCGAAATGCAGTACTTGAATGCAATCTCAAAAATGATAGAATGATCTCTGTTCATTTCCAAGGCAAACCATTCAATATTACAGTAATCCAAGCTTATGCCCCAACCAGTAATGCTGAAGAAGCCGAAGTTGAACAGTTCTATGAAGACCTACAAGACCTTTTAGAACTAGCACCCAAAAAAGATGTCCTTTTCATTCTAGGGGACTGGAATGCAAAAGTAGGAAGTCAAGAAACACCTGGAGTAACAGGAAAATTTGGCCTTGGAGCAAGGAATGAAGCAGGGCATTGGCTAATAGAGTTTTGCCAAGAGAACACACTGGTCATAGCAAACACCCTCTTCCAACAACACAAGACTCTACACATGGACATCACCAGATGGTTAGCACCGAAATCAGATTGATTTTATTCTTTGCAGCCAAAGATGAAGAATCCCTATACAGTCAGCAAAAACAAGACCAGGAGCTGACTGTGGCTCAGATCATTAACTACTTTTTGCCAAATTCAGACTTAAACCTGTATATGAGACAGCAAAAGGGACGCAGATATATAGAATAGTATTTTGGGCCCTGTGAGAGAGGGGTAGAGTGGGATGATTTTGGAGAACGGCATTGAAACATGTATATTATCATATGTGAATCAAAGTGCCAGTCTAGGTTCGATGAATGATACAGGATGCTTGGGGCTAGTGTACTTGGATGACCCAGAGGGATGATCTGGGGAGGGAGGTGGGAGAGGGGGTTCAAGATAGGAAACACATGTACACCCGGGATGGATTCATATCAACCTATGGCAAAACCAATACAATAATGTAAAGTAATTAGCCTCCAATTGAAGAAAAAAATGAAGTAAAAATTGTTCAGTCATCTAAATCTTTGTGACCCCATGGACTATACAGTCCCATGCAGTTCTTCAGGCCAGAATACTGGATTGAGTAGCCATTCTCTTCTCCAGGGGATCTTCCCAACCCAGGGTCAAACCCAGGTCTCCCACATTGCAGGTGGATTCTTTACCAGTTGAGTACAATGGAAGTGCAAGAACACTGGAGTGGGTGACCTATCCCTTTTTTAGTGTATCTTTCCGAACAAGGAAATGAACGGGGACCTCCTGATTGCAGGTGAATTCTTTACCAACTGAGCTAGCTATCAGGGAAGCTGTATGTATCAGTAGAGTTAAAAAAAAAAAAAAAAAAAGCTCATAAACAAACTCGAAAATAAATGGACACATAAATTAATATAGATTATTAAACTACAAATAGGGCAAGATTTTAGGTCCTTATATTTTAACCACATCCTTTCAGATTTTGTTGGCAATGTCCTGATAGTGTTAGAGGACATAAATGGCATAAAATCTGTGCAATTACAATTGCATCTATTCCTTCATTTGAAAACATTCTATTTTGTGGGGGGAGGTGAGCAGGAATGGTGAAGAGACAAAATATGCAAATTATTGTTGTAAATTTTTGTGAGGGTTTCATGTAAATACTGTTGAACTATGGTCCATCTACTGTAGAAAGTGGGTATTTAACCAACTAGGAGAAAGTACATCAGTTCCGTTCAGTTCAGTCTCTCAGTCATGTCTGACTCTTTTTGACCACATGGACTGCAGCATGCCAGGCTTCCGTGTCCATTAGCAATTCCTGGAACTTTCTCAAACTCATGTCCACTGAGTTGGTGATGCCATCCAATCTTATTCTCTGTTGTTCTTTTCTCCTCCTGCCTTCAATCTTTCCCAGCATCAGGGTCTTTTCCGATGAGTCAGTTCTTTGCATCAGGTGGCAAAAATATTGGAGCTTCAGCTTTAACAAGAGTCATTTCAATGAATAGTCATTCAGGACTGACTTCCTTTATGATTGGCTAGTTTGATCCCCTTGCAGTGAAAGGGACTCTCAAGAGTCTGCTCCACAGTTCATAAGGATTAATTCTTTGTCACTCAGCTTTCTTTATGGTCTAATTCTCACATCCAGAACATGACTACTGGAAAATTCATATCTTTGACTAGATGGACCTTTGTTGTCAAAGTAATGTCTCTGCTTTTTAATATGCTATGTTGGTCATAGCTTTTCTTCCAAAATGAAACTGTCTTTTAGATTTATGGCTTCAGTCATTATCTGCAGTAATTTTAAAGCCAAGTAAATAAAATCTTTCACTGTTTCCACTGTTTCCCCATCTATTTGCCATGAAGTGTTGGGATCAGATTCCACGATCCTCATTTTTTAATATTGAATTTCAAGCCACATTTTTCACTCTCCTGTTTCCCATTGATCAACAGCCTTTTAAATTCCTCTTCTCTTTCTAACATAAGAGTGATGTCATCTGCATATCTAAGGACAAAGTGTGTAGTTATACCTTAAACAAAGTTGGGCACTGAAGAATTGCTGCTTGAGAGTCCCTTGGACTACAAGGAGATCCAACCAGCCATCCTAAAGGAAATCAGTCCTGAATATTCATTGAATATTCATTCATTGAATATTCAGTCCTGAATATTCAACTCCAGTACCTGAAACTCTACCACCTGATGAGAAGATATGACTCATTGGAAAAGATCCTGATCCTGGAGAAGATTGAAGGCAGGAGAAGGACCCAACAGAGGATGAATGATTGGATGGCATCACCGACTCAATGGACATGAGTTTAAGTAAGCTCCAGGAGTTGGTGATGGACAGGGAAGCCTAGTGTGCTGCAGTCCATGGGGTAATAAAAAGTCAGACATGACTGAGTGAATAAACTGAAGTGATATCATACATGCAGTTGATTCCATAGTAATAATCTGGAATATAGTTTTCAGTTCTTATTCAATTTTACTTTAATTTGAGAAGAAATATGAATCTATAATGTGAAAAATTATCTGAATCTAATATCTCTGGTGCACTTTACTATTCTAGAATGTTAATCTCAGCAAAAGAGAAAATGAGTTTGATAGTGTGGCAAAGTTTGCTTTTAGTGAATAACCTTTGGGTTTAACTTTTTTAGAACTGTATCACTTCCTACCACTTTGTTTGTGGGAATGATTGAGAAAAAGTTGAGATATAGTCAATCATTAATAAGAAATGTGATAGTCATTTAACCCAATAGAGCTGAGAATGAATGTGGGGAACTGGTGTGGTGTCCTAGTCACCCAAAAGTTCAGGGTAGCATACATTTTTGTCTCCAGTACGAAGGAGCAATATTATAAGAATGGCTAAATAGTGTATGTGAGCATAGTGACTGAGTATAAATCAGGCTTCTGAGATCAAAATAAGCTGAAACATTAAAAATATACTCAAGGAAACATTAGGTAACCTACTGATATCATATTCTTGAGATGAACTGTACTTCGCTTTCTCCATCCTCTTTCCTCTACTCTTGCATGAACAATTTTTACTTTAGAGAATCATGGAAGCTTTTGGCTTTTTATAAGTGAAATACTAGTTTTCTTTCTATAAGCTTGGAGCCATTTTTGACTCTGCTTGTTGATTGAAGTATATTATAGAGATATTTCAAGAAATTAATATATATGCCAGGTTGTATTCTTGGAGCTGGAAATCTAAAAGCAGTGAAATCCCTTTTTTAAATTTAAAGGTTCTTTTCCTCCCAAACCCTTCATATGATGACATTAATATCTGTGAAGTCCTCTTTCTCTTTTTTCTGCTTTGAAGTACCTAAATATGCTTAACATTCATTTCAATCATTTTAAGGATACAATTCAATAGCTTAAGCAGATTCAAATATTGTGCAATCAACAATTGTATGTAGCTCCAGAATATTTCACTGACCTAGAAGGAAAACAGCTTGGCAGTTACTTCCCATGCTCCCTCCCTCTTATTCATTCCTGGGCAAACATCACTAACTTGGTTCTTGTCTCTGCATTTGTCCCTTCTGGGGACTTCATGTGAATGTATTTTCCAGTATGTGGCCTCGTGTGTACCTTTTTTGACAAAGGCTGATGTTTTTAAGGTTCCTCCACATGTTGAATGCATCACTTTTTGTCTTTTAATTTCAAATTTGAAAAGATATATATTTTTCTCATATATTAAACCATTTCTAGGTTTACAAAAACTGCTTTTGTGTATGAGTGCCATTTAAACATTTGCTTCCACAATAAGATTCATGTTTTAAATTGCATCAAGTAATATTTTCACATTTTATTTGGATCTTTTATACTTAACTTTAATGACTAAGATATAACTTACAGGATTGACACATTTGACTGAATAAAGTTAATCTTTGAAGTTTCTACTATCATTGCATCATAAGACATTGCTTAAGTCACATTTTTTATGCAGATCATTTTTACGTAGCACAAGCATTATTTAAATTATATTTTCTTAGGAATTTTGGAATCACTTTTATGAAATGGGTGAGACTACTTATTTTTCATGTTATATGAAATATATTTCATACAATATACAGTTGTTACTCCCATTTTTCAGATATGGTTTTAAAACTTGTATGGGGAAGTCTCCTATTTTATTACATGAAAATACTCTATGTCAACTTCCAAGTTTGTTTTATGGATTTATTTGGAAGAGGACTTCACTTTTTTCATTTTGTAAACCCTTACTTTTCAATTTACCCCACAGTTTGAACTAGAATATAAAACAATCCATGGTTTCAATTTAGAAATTTAGATTTATAAAACATTATTCTTTTAATTTTGTTTAGTTTTGATCATCTGTTATATAAAAGTTCAGAAGAGAGTTATGGATATTACTTCTGCACAGCCTACCCACCTAAGACACCACATCCGCCCAGCCTCCCACTTTCCCTACTCCCCCACCCTCAAAACAAACAGACAAACAAAAAACCCAATCCCTTTGAAGTGTTATAGTAACACCAGGAAACTGCTTGGGTGCCAAGGTTATCTGTTTTTTGTTTGTTTGTTTTTTTTTTTTAATGGAACAGTTTTTATATCTAATTTTAGTTGTTTCTGAGATTGCCTATTAAATATGTGTTAGTGTATATTAGCATTCTGAAAGTTGTCAGCACAGATAATAGAATTACCAGTTATTAGCTACTGGAATACTTACATAGATTTTTCAGCTGTACTTTAAGCCGAAGTGGAGAAGCGGGGATAGTGATTAGCATGGATTCGGTATCCTGTGTATTCAAATATATAACAGGATCGGGCTGTTTTTCATCTTTTTGTCTGATAACATTCGCTGACATTCATAACCATAAACAATTTGTTAGTATGTCTGCTGCACCTTCATTCTTTGAAATAAGGGTATATGAAAATAACTTCATAATGACACCATTTATATTTTTAAGCAGGTTTTAGAGCCTTCACACATTCTGATTAGATGTAAACAAAGAAGAAAACAGAGCGTTAATATTCTGTTAAGTAGCTTTCACTGAGAAACATTAGGTTGGTGGGTTTGGGCTGACTGCCAGGCAGTATTGAGGGGAGGTATTGGGGGCGGAGAAATAAATATTTCACTGCAAACATTGCACTAAGTCAGTCTCTGGTAAGAACAGCTTACGAATAACACGATAATTTTTAGAACGCTTGCACCGCATATTACTTCCTCCCCCTTTTAAACGGTGCAATCCTATGCTTCTGCTATGTTCAGAGTATTGAACAACGATGTTTACAGTCCAGCGGTGGTACAGCAACAAACTACTCTCGCCTTTGGGAAAGCCTCTTCCTTATGCACAGACAACCGCAGCGCAAATGATCAGTGTGAAATGGGAGAAAATTTTAGGGAGAGCGGCCAGGACCACATCAAGCGACCCATGAACGCCTTCATTGTGTGGTCTCGTGAACGAAGACGAAAGGTGGCTCTAGAGAATCCCCAAATGCAAAACTCAGAGATTAGCAAGCAGCTGGGATATGAGTGGAAAAGACTTACAGATGCTGAAAAGCGCCCATTCTTTGAGGAGGCACAGAGACTACTAGCCATACACCAAGACAAATACCCGGGCTATAAATATCGACCTCGTCGGAAAGCTAAGAGGCCACAGAACTCGCTTCCTTCAGTCTCTTCAATACTATGCAACCAGATGAGTGTAGAGACATTGCACCCCTTCACATACAGGGACGGTTGTGCCAAGACCACATACTCACCAATGGAAAGCCAATTAAGCCGCTCACAGTCCATGACCAGTTCACTCCTGCAAAAGGAGCATCACAGCAGCTGGACAAGCCTGGGCCACAATAGGGTAACAATGGCTACACATATTTTCGCGGACTTTCCCTTTTACCAAAGTTTAGAGCCTAGACTTTCTTGCGCTTATTTTCCATATTGACTTTCTTACTCTCGCTTACAAAGGTGCTCTTTATCTCAATTTTACTACAATTTCACCTGTGACTTAATTTTAAAACAAGCCGAAAAAGTACATTTAACATGTAAAGAATTAGGGCTTTCCAATATAACAGGTCCTCTCTGTAACATTATATTTTTGTAAGAAATTATCTTAACAGCACAAAAACTGCTTGAGTTCGAAGGTCATCTGTTTTTCCTAGTAATGGCACACTTTAAAAATTGTTTCTGATTTCAATTGTTTCAGAGATTGGCCATTAGTTAGATGGTAGCATATATTAATAATCTGGTAATAGTCACTATAGACAATGTACCTTTTACTTTTTATTTTAAATACTGTAACTCCAAAATATAGTACTTTTGGAAGCACTCAGAAATTCATGGTACAGAGGAAAAAATATCGTTCTTGGATGGAAAGTTCCCTTCCTTCTAAAGCACTTTCTGATACAAGGTCTGTTTTTGGTCTTTCTAGTTACTTTCCAACTCTTTGTAAATTGCAGGTAATCAGTGAATATATATACATATTCTTCTTTGACAGTTTACAGCCTTTTCTTCCCGCTGTGAAAAAGAAAGTTTTGCTGCCATTTGTAACTCATCTCCTTTAGTCATAGAAAATTGTAAGCTTAGACCTGTGTTTTGAGGGGATTAAAACATCTATCCAGCATTTAATTAGCTCCTGTGAGACCAAAGGTTTCATCTCTTTTCTGAAATTTTTCTTTTAATCAGTGGCAACACATTTGTTTCCATTTTGACTCAACTTTTGCATTCTTGGAGGGACAAAACAAACAATAAAGTGAATGTCAAGAATATTAACTATTCAGATTATGTGGCATGGAGGATGGTATGAGCAAGATCCTACATGGTTAATCTGATGAGATGTCAGTGAAAATGTAAATCAAAACTATTTAAAATTTGCAAACAGGCTAAAGTAGAAAATTTGGCAGCTTGCAAAGAGCACATCACTTCTTTAGAATGAAAATAAGCATATGGTCACACTGTAATGATATGATATATATTGTATATCAAAGTCAACTTGGTAATACATGTAATTCCAAACTCTTGAAAAACAGTACCTCAAATAATAAAACTCAAAACCCCAAAACAATATGTAGTGAAGTGTGGCTTTTGAAAGAAAGTTCAGGGGGAAAAGGGAGGTAACTTCACAGACTGATTTGTTCCAGGAAAAATATTGTTTAATCAGAGATTCATGCACTTGAAATGATAATTATGTGCTATGATAACCTTTTCAACAACTACGTAAAGTTGTATTTTAAAGTATTTTATATTTTTCAACTTGTATGTATTGGTGTTTAATATTTAAAGTCTCTCTTTCCACATGTTTATAAATAAACTGTACTCTAACTTTTGTCAAAATAGGTATGCTTTCCTTTTCTTGAACTTCAAATAAAGGAAAAGAAAAAATGCTATGTTTAGTTTCTTTTGCTTCAAATAACATCAGTGACATTGAGGTTTTTTTGGAAATTACTGTGTACACTTCATCCTGTATATTACAGATGTTTGACTCTGTTGCAGGGAGGAAGCCAGTTCTGACTCCATGTTGGAAACTGTTTATTTGACTTGCTTTTATTATTATAATCATTCTCAATTGCTTGACTGGAGGACCCTGCCTCTTTGCTTGATTGTAAACTAAATTGCCTTTGTTCTGCTCAAAGAGAGATAGTTTGTCTCTGCTTACCTGTGAATAGAAGAGATTACCACACTCTTTTTGAAGGCTGAACATTCCCTTGAAGAGATTTTATAAGACTGAAGACCCTTTGATTTTTATTCCCCGCCCCCTCCACCCCCCCGCCTCTCTCTCTATTCCAGCTTTTGACTTTTGTTCCTCTCCTCGTGCTTTTTTTTGTCTGATCTAAAAAGAACCTAGCATCCAGACCCCAAGTAAGACAATTATTTTGGGGCACTAACCTGCCTCTTCTCAGTCTGCCAGCTCTGTGATTAAAGTCTTCTCTTTGTGTCAACAACTTGTCTCTTGGATTCCTTGGCCGGTCATGAGGTGACCAGAGTGAGCTTGGACTCAGTAATAATTGGACACTTCCTGGTTTTAATTATTATGGGTAGTGATGTCCTTTGTACGTACAAAGGACAACAAAGGTGTTTGCCATCTGCCTCTGTAGATTGAAGTCTGTGGTAGAACATTTACATACTTTCTCCTGAATATGTGTCTAGAAAAGAAATGAACAGTTTTGTATATTTTTAGCAAGTTTTTTTTTTTTTTGCAAGTTTTGATGAGTAATTTTGTATTTTTTAATGAATATTTGCCATATTTAAAAATGTGCCAACTTTTAAAATATATTCACTGGTATGAACTAATAGCATGATTTCCAGATGTAATTGGATATAACTCCTTTCTTCGCCATTTATCAGGGCTGATATTGATGGATTTGCCTTGGCCCTCAATTTCTTTACCTTGAATCAGCAGTAATAATAATAATAAACTAAAATAAAAAACAACAAATCAAAAAAATAAAACCTCATTGGGATGCTGGGAAGACTATGTAAGTTAAGGTATATAATGAATCAATTAGCAAAAATATATAAAACAATAAAAATAAAAGTCAACATTATTAAGAAATACACTAACTAGTATGGATGATAATAATAAAATATCAATGACAAAAGCTACCTACTAGGATACTGTGAAAACTAAATAAATGAAGGTATATATTCTGGGAGTGAAACTACTCATAGTACTTGTAACAGAGATAAGCATTGGTAACTAACAACAGTTGACTGAAAAATGGTGTACAACTTGAGAGTTGTGAATTAAGTTTTATTTGGGACAAAATGAGGACTGCAGCCCAGGAGGTAGCATCTCAGATAGCTCTGAGAGACTACTTCAAAGTGACAGTGGGGGAAATTCAATATATAAGGTTTTGGTGAAGGAGGAATTCAATACCATGAAGTGCTCATTTTACAAAAGGTATTTTGTTAGTCATGAGAATCTGATGTCACCATTAGGGGATTTAGTGATTACTCTATATATGAGGAGATACAAGGATTGAGATCATAAAATGTGTTTCTAAAACATCCAATGATCTAAAGACCTGTCCCATCAGATTCCCTGGAGCACAGAGTGCCTCACCCTGAACTCCCTCAGGGGTTGTTGAAAGTCAACAGCTATAGCATCATGGGGTTCAATCTACAGAGGCAGATGGCAAACACCTTTGTTGTTCGGTTGTCGGCAATGCTCTTGGTAGATGCCAATTTGTATTTGACACAACTAATTAACAGAGAAGGCAATGGCAACTCACTCCAGTACTCTTGCCTGGAAAATCCTAAGGACAGAGGGGCCTGGTAAGCTGCAGTATATTGGGTCATGAAGAGTCGGACACGACTGACCAACTTCACATTGACTTTTCACTTTCATGTAATAGAGAAAGAAATGGCAACCCACTCCAGTGTTCTTACCTGTAGAATCCCAGGGATGGCAGAGGCTGGTGTACAGCTGTCTATGGGGTCGCGAAGAGTCGGACACGACTGAAGCGACTTAGAAGCATCAGCAACTAATTAAAATAATGATAACAAATAACAGTGACAACATAGTCAATTGGATGCAGAAAGGACAAAATTACTTAAAGGTGTATACGAATTCAAGGATTTGCTGTATTTAAAGTACTTAGAGCAGATGTAGGCACTGGTAAAGAAATAAATAGTTAAAATTATTTTAAAAATAAAGAGAAAAACAAACAAACAAACAAAAAAAAAAAACTGTTCTATTTCATTGAGATGCTGTGAAAACTGACGAAACTACGATGCATACAGATTTCAGTTTAGTTCAGTTCAGTCGCTCAGTCGTGTCTGACTCTTTGCGACCCCATGAATCACAGCATGCCAGGACTCCCTGTCCATCACCAACTCCCGGAGTTCACTCAAACTCATGTCCACAGAGTTGGTGATGCCATCCAGCCATCTCATTCTCCATCGTCCCCGTCTCCTCCTGCCCCCAATGCTTCAGAGTCTTTTCCAGTGAGTCAACTCGTAGCATAAGGTGGCCAAAATATTGCAGTTTCAGCTTCAGCATCAGCCCTTCCAATGAACAACCAGGATTGGTCTCCCTTAGAATGAACTAGTTGGATCTCCTTACAGTACAAGGGACTCTCAAGAGTCTTCTCCAGCACCACAGTTCAAAAGCATCAATTCGTCGGCGATCAGCTTTCTTCACAGTCCAACTCTCGCATCCATACATGACCACGGGAAAAACCATAGCCTTGACTAGACGGACCTTGGTTGGCAAAGTACTGTCTCTGCTTTTTAATATACTATCTAGGTTGGTCATAACTTTCCTTTCTAAGAGTAAGCGTCTTTTAATTTCATGGCTTCAATCAGCATTCACAGTAATTTTGGAGCCCAAAAAAATAAAGTCTGACACGGTTTCCACGGTTTTTCCATCAAATTCCCATGAAGTGATGGGACCAGATGCCATGATCTTTGTTTTCTGAATATTGAGCTTCAGGACAACATTTTCACTCTCCTCTTTCACCAAGAGGCTTTTGAATTCCTCTTCACTTTCTGCCATAAGGGTGGTGTTATCTGCATATCTGAGGTTATTGATATTTCTCCCAACAGTCTTGATTCCAGCTTGTGCTTCTTCCAGCCCAGAGCTCCTCATGATGTACTCTGTATATAAATTAAATAAACAAGGTAACAATATACAGCCTTGACGTACTACTTTTCCTATTTGGAACCAGTCTGTTGTTCTATGTCCAGTTCTGACTGTTGCTTCCTGACCTGCATACAGGTTTCTCAAGAGGCAGGTCAGGTGGTCTGGGATTCCCATCTCTTTCAGAATGTTTCACAGTTTATTGTGATCCACACAGTCAAAGGTTTTGGCATAGTCAATGAAGCAGCACGTCCAATAGGCGGTGGCTGCATGGAAGCAGGAGGATCGAGAGGAGCTACTTCACATTCAAGGTCAGGAGGGGCGGCCTTGAGGAGATATCCCTCGTCCAAGGTAAGGTGCAGCGGCTGCGCTTTCTTGGAGCATCTGTGAAGAGATATCCCACGCCCAAGGTAAGAGACACCCAAATAATACGGTAGGTATTGCGAGGGAGTATCAGAGGGCAGACACACTGAAATCATAATCACAGGAACCTAGTCGATCTAATCACATGGACCACAGCTGAATGTGGTCCATGGAGAAGGGAACGGCAAACCACTTCAGTATACTTGCCTTGAGAACCCCATGAACATTATCAAAGGGCAAAATGATAGGATGATGAATGAGGAATTCCCCAGGTCAGTAGGTGCCCACTATGCTACTGGAGATCAGTTGAGAAATAGCTCTAGAAGGAATGAAGGTTGGAGCCAAAGCAAAACCAATACCCAGTTGTGGATGTGACTGGTGATAGAACCAAGGTCCGATGCTGTAAAGAGCAATATTGCATACGAACCTGGAATGTTAGGTCCATGAATCAAGGCATAGAGATTTAATGAATATTTAATATACTCAGAAGTTAATATTGCTAAAGTGCTAAATATTAATAGCAGTAATGATAATGATGTTAACACTGATAATGATATTACAATAATACAACCACCTCACTGGACTATTATGAGACTTGATGCTTTTGAACTGTGGTGCTGGAGAAGACTCTTGAGAGTCCCTTGGACTGCAAACAGAAACCACCAGTCCATTCTAAAGGAGATCAATCCTGGGTGTTCATTGGAAGGACTGATGCTAAAGCTGAAACTCCAATACTTTGGCCACCTTATGCAATGAGTTGACTCACTGGAAAAGAGTCTGATGCTGGGAGGGATTGAGGGCAGGAGGAGAAGGGGACAACAGAGAATGAGATGGCTGGAGGGCATCACCGACTCTGTGGACATGAGTTTGAGTGAACTCCAGGAGTTGGTGATGGACAAGGAGTCCTGGTGTGCTGTGATTCATGGGGTCGCAAAGAGTCGGTCACGACTGAGCGACTGAACTGAACTGATGTAATGTTCAAGGAATAAATATACAAATTTCTTACAGTGAAAGATAACATTAATAAATAAGTAATTAATAATAATTACAAACACTAACCATGATAATAAATAACAACAAAATCTACTTCAGTGGGACTCTGTGAATACTAAATATCAAAGTATTTAGGAATCAAAGAATAAATGTATATTATGTACTAAAAATGGAAGTTTGGTTTATTGAAGTGCTAGCTAATAGTTATAATTGAAAGCAACCACGACATCATTGATACGCTGTGAAGACTGAATAATTTCAGGTGGGCAGAGTTCAAGGAGCACAATGTACTGAGAACTGAAGTCAGCATCAATAGAGAAAAAATCAATAATAATAATAATATCAATAGTAATAATAGTACAAATACAGCAATGATGGACACTTAACTACAATGCTACGAACACAAAGAAATTAAGACTTATAGGATTCGTTGAGAAAGTGCATCTAAGTACTAAGAAGAGAAGTCAACATGAGTAAAATCTAAGTAGTAATAATAATAATTATGAGGAGGAGGTGATAAGTAGAAAAAAACCTACTTCAGGGATGCTCTGAAGACTAAGAGAAGGTGTAGGATTCAAGGAATAAATGTTTGAAATACTTGGAACACAGGTAGTCATTAGTAAAACACTAACTAATAACATCACCAACATGAATAATAATAAATAATAAAAATGAAACATATAATTGGGATACTATGGAAGTTTTTTAACTAGTTGTGGTATATAGGGGCTGAATGAGTAAATGCATAAAAAATACTTAGAAAAGAGGATTGGAGACAAAATGGCAGAACGCTTGTCTGAACAGTGAAAGAACAGTGAAAGATGAACTCCCCAAGTCGGTAGGTGACCAATATGCACTGGAGAAGAGTGGAGAAAGATCTGCAGAATGAATGAAGAGGGTGAGCCAAAGAAAACAACTCCAGTGGTGTAAAGAACCATATGTCATAGGAACCTAGAATGTTAGGTACATGAATCAAGATGCTTAGGAGCCTGGGAGAAGGGCAAGAGTGATTCATCTGGAAGACTGTCAGTCTTCTTAAGACAGGATACGAACTGGGCCTGAACCCTGTTAACTCTCATCAAAGAAAAGTCAGGAAATCTCATCCTCACAGATGCAAGCAAAGATTGCAATTAAAGGTCAGATTGTGTTCAGTTCAGTAACTCAGTCGTGTCCGACTCTTTGAGACCCCCATGAATCACAGCACGCCAGGCCTCCTTGTCCATCACCAACTCCCGGAGTTCACTCAGACTCATGTCCATCGAGTCGGTGATGCCATCCAGCCATCTCATTCTCTGTTGTCCCCTTCTCCTCTGGCCCCCAATCCTTCCCAGCATCAAAGTCTTTTCCAATGAGTCAACTCGTCGCGTGAGGTGACCAAAGTATTGGAGTTTCAGCTTTAGCATCAGTCTCTCCAATGAACACCCAGGATTGAGCTCCTTTAGAATGGACTGGTTGGATCTGCTTGCAGTCCAAGGGACTCCCAAGAGTCTTCCCCAGCACCACAGTTCAAAAGTATCAATTCTTCAGCGATCAGCTTTCTTCACAGTCCAACTCTCACATCCATACATGATCATGGGAAAAACCATAGCCTTGACTAGACGGACCTTGGTTGGCAAAATAATGTCTCTGCTTTTTAATATACTATCAAGTTTGTTCATAACTTTCCTTCCAAGGAGAAAGTGTCTTTTAATTTCATGGCTGCAATCAGCATCCTCAGTGATTTTGGAGCCCAAAAAATAAAGTCTGACACTATTTCCACTGTTTTCCCATCTATTTCCCATGAAGTGAATGGACCAGATGCCATGCTGTTTGTTTTCTGAATGTTGAGCTTCAAGCCAACCTTTTCACTCTCCTCTTTCACTTTCGTCAAGAGGCTTTTGAGTTCCTCTTCACTTTCTGCCTTAAGGGTGGTATCATCTGCATATCTGAGGTTATTGTGTTAGTTAGACTATAGTTAGACTAATTATAGCGCCTGAACCTGCATGTTGTAGTTGTTAATTCTTCCACACCTGCATATTTTAAAGCAAATTACTAATGTATAACTGTTGCAGGAAAGGGTATCCCTTCCAGGGTCTGAAACTGGACTCTTGTCTAACACTCAGAAAAGAATTGAAAGGAGACACATGCTGACAAAGAAAGAGGGTAAGGGAACCAAGGAGAACATCTCTACCGTGTAGCTCGCGGTCTCGGGTTTTATGGTGATGGGATTTGTTTCCAGGTAGTCTTTGGCCAATTATTCTAATTTAGAGTCTTTTCTGGAGGTGCACGCATCACTCAGCCAAGATGGATGTTAGCGAGAGGGACTCTGGGAAGTGGACAGACACCCGGTGTCTCCTTTCCACATTTCCCGAAATCTTCCGGTTGGTGGTGCCTTACTAGTTCCGTATTCCTTATCAGGATCTCCTGTCACAGAACAACTCATGCAAATGGTTACTATGATGCCTGGCCAGAGTGGGTGGTTTCAATCCGTGTGCTTCCCCTAACATAACCAGTCAGGTAGTGGAGGGTATAAAACTGAGTCCTCCAAAATCATCAGAGTCCTTGCCAGGAACTGATTCCCCTTGGGCCTGCTAGTGTAATTGAGAGAGTCAATTCCTAGGCAGATTGATAAGAAGTCCAGGGGTCCCCAAGGAGAGAGGGGTCAGGAATTCTCAAGGAGGAAGAAAGGACAAATTTTCTGTCCCACTACATTCCTTAGGATTATATAACAATAATGTATCCTACTTGAGGACGATACCTGGTGGGGGGGGGGGGCGGGGAACCCTCTGGCTAATCCTGTTAAGGTGTAAATAATGGGAGTAGGTCTAGTGAGGTCATTACAACCTCCAGACATTCTTTTGATTCACTGTAATAACTAATTAGAGAGTGTATAACTCCATGGCTAACATTAGCAATGGGGTACACTTTCTACCCCCTTCTGATGCCTATGTCAGAAGCTTTCTCTAGCTCCTTTATACTTTAATAAAACTTTATTACTCAAAACTATGAGCAATCAAACCTCGTCTCTGTCCCCATCTCTGTCTCCTCCAGAGGCCAGGAATCCCTTCATCTTTTTGGTGGCTCAGCAATAACCTTTCAGTAATGCCAACAAAGGTCCGTCTAGTCAAGGCTATGGTTTTTCCAGTGGTCATGTATGGATGTGAGAGTTGGACTGTGAAGAAAGCTGATCACCAAAGAATTGCTGCTTTTGAACTGTGGTGTTGGAGAAGACTCTTGAGAGTCCCTTGTTTTGCAAGAAGATCCAACCAGTCCATTCTAAAGGAGATCCATCCTGGGTGTTCATTGGAAGGACTCATGGTAAAGCTGAAACTCTAGTATTTTGGCCACCTCATGCGACGAGTTGACTCACTGGAAAAGACTCTGATGCTGGGAAAGGTTGGGGGCGGGAGGAGAAGGGGACGACCGAGAATGAGATGGCTGGATGACATCATCAACTCTGTGGATATGAGATTGAGTGAACTCCAGGAGTTGGTGATGGGCAGGGAGGCCTGGCGTGCTGTGATTCATTGAGTCGTGGAGAGTTGGACACGACTGAGCGACTGAACTGAACTGAACTGAACTGAATAAACTATACAGCACTGTATTGAGTGTCCTCCAAGGATTGTTTTGCAACTCTAGATTGTACAAAATTTCTGGTGTGTTGTCTGGGAAACCCTCAGAGAGACAGGCACATTGAGCCTCTGAGGCTTTCGCTGAGATGAGAGCCTCCGTGTGGCAAAGGTGTCTCCTCTCTTGAATCGGCTCTTGTTTTACTGACTCATCTTTCTAGGCGGACTTCACAAGACTGTAGATGACAGAGGGAAACACACAGGTAGGTACCACTATAATAGTGGGAAAAGGGGCCTGATCAACTCATTGGGGCTGGATGAACCTGTGATGACTGTGTCCTTGTAGGCTCAGTGGGGAATTGTGTACTGAAATAAAACTCTGTTAACTGAATCTGTGCCAATTGTTTGTCAATGTACTCACTGGTTTCCAAGGGACTGTCCCATTTGTGCAACACCCTTCCATTCTCTTTAGGCATTCAGGGACCTCCTGAATATTGTTTAGGACCAGACTGGGAACTGAAGCTCTGGGTGCACATTTGTCTGCACTGACCCATGATAAAACAGACTGGGATCTCACAAGGATCAGACTTATGCAAGGAGGAGTACGTGAAAGCCTTAATAGATTGGATTTGGATGACTGCTGACAGAAAAACGTGAGAAGTATTACCATGGAAAGACTTGGTAGCTAAGACCCTTTTCACTCGGGTCATAGCTGAGGTACAGGGGCGGTTACACTTCTTTGAGTGGAGACATCAGCCATGGTTGCGGTACAAGACCCTAGCAATGAGCAATGAAATAGAAGTTGGACTTGCTGTAAGAGATAGAAGGAAAGTAAAAAATAGGAAGGGTATCAGAGAATCCAAACCAACCTTTTCCGAACAGATGATTAAAAAATTCAAAAGGGCTTTGGAGGAAACTATAGTATAAAGTTAACCCCAGACAAGCTTAGAACATTTTGTGATCTAGACTGGCCATCTTTTGGGGTAGGATTTCTCTCAGAAGGAACCCTAGAATTGGACATAGTTTGGACTGTGTACTCTGTGGTAACTGAACAGCCAGGACACTCAGAGCAGTTCCTGTACTCATGGCTACTAACTGCACAAAATCTACCTCCCAGGTATGTTATCTTGGAAAAAGAGAGAGCAAGATTTTTCTGGTGAAGGCAAAATCCAAGGGAGAAAAATTCAAGGAAATATATTATGATCTGAAGGAGGAGAAACTCCCACCACACCCTCCATATTGGAGAACACGAAGGGGATCCCCAGAACAAGAGGAAGGGACATTCCTCCTCTGCCCACCATCCCTGCTCCCCAGTGGAAGAGGTTTCTCTTCCTTCTATTGTACCACGAACTGTGATAGGAGCTACTGCACCAACATTATACCCAACCCTCCCCAGTTTAGAAGAGGAGAGAAATGGACAGTCAAGTGTTCAGGGGCAACTGTGGTCTACAAAGGAACCTCAAGAGAAAGAGGTTTTGTAAATACCTCTTAGGGAGATCCAAACAGTATCACATGTTTGGCCAGATGGGCATATCCATTCTGGCCACACTGCTCTTTTCTATCAGCTATTCTTTACCATGGATCTCTTGAACTGGCAAAGACATACCCCTTCCTATTCTAAGAAGTCACAGGGTATAATTCATCTAACAGAGACTATTTTTAGAACCCACCGACTGGTGTGGGATGACATAGCCCAGCTTCTCCCCCTCTTCAGTACAGAAGAAAGATGCCGGGTGCTCGAAGACACATTTAAGTGGCTTCACTGCTAAAATTGCAGGTGGGAACAGAGATTTTTCTCATGTCTGTCGTGATACAAAGGGAAGAGGAATGGAAGCTTTATCAGTCATCTGGAGGGCCGCAGACACTGGAACCCCTAACAAAGCTGTTTCCTGAAGTATGGGCTGAAAGTAATCCCTTGGACTTGCTGAAAACCACCCTCTGGTGATAATAGAGCTAAAGATGGGAGCCTAGCCCATAAGGAAAAAACAATATCCTATACTGCTGGCTGCCAGGGAGGGAATCAAGCTCCACACCAATAGGCTAAAGGGCACAGGCATACTGGTGGAATGCCAGTCACCATGGAACACCCCTTTCCTCCCAGTGAAGAAGCATAGGGATAAAGATTATTGGGTTTCTCAGGACTTGAGACCCCATGATGGGTCAGAAGACCCAGCTTACTTGGACTTGGCTACCATAAGGATTCAAAATTTCCTTACAATATTTGGGGAGGCCCTGGCAACAGATCTCCTCTTCTTCCCATCAGATGCTACTAAGTGTCAGATCCCACAATATACGGATGACCTACTCCTGGTGGCAGAGTTTCTTTCTCAATGCTGGAATGTGTCAGGACCAGCCCAAAAATGAACTGACCTGAGGGAGTGGTACCGCAGAATATTAAAGAAAATGATGACTCAGAAATAAAGTGGGGGTCAGGGGGCTGATGCAATTTACAGGCAAAAGCCCAGATCCTAACCCTTGCATGCCTTTTACTGTTAACTTCTACTTCCTTATTTGTGCTCTAGAGATATCTGTTCTTTACAATCTCTGGTCGAAGATAAAGTTATACAATGCACAGTCCTGTCTGGTCAAAAGGGGCAAAGTAAGCAGCCACTCAGGACATTACAGCAATAAAACTTATGGTGACACCTGTGGTGTCTAGCCTGCTAACGGCCCAAGTGACCACAGTCTTTGACAAGGAAGAAATCACCTGGGCACAAACTGAGTGAGAAACACTGTGGGAGGATGGATGGTGGAAACTCTCAGATGGGAGACTTTTCATCCCCTCTAGGGGTTGGCATTTCAACTGGTTATGGATTTCCATCAATCCACGCCTTTAAGTTAAAAAAAAAAAAAAAAAAAAAAAGACCTGTGATAATGTCTAACAGCCTTGTGTGAAGATGCAAGCTGCCAGTGTATAACCTGTTCTAAAAATAACCTGATTTCCAAGGAGACAGCACCTTCCGGAATACAATTAAAGAGGACAGCTCTATTTGAACATCTAGAGGTGGACTTCACTGAAGTTAAGCCATGCTAAGGGTACAAATATTTTCTGGTGATGCTATGTATTTTTCCAGGACTGGTGGAAGCTTATTCCATCAAGACTGGGAAAACAAAGGAAGTGGCCTGATGTATACTGAGAGACATTATTCCTAGGTTTGAGTTCTTTCTGAATATAGGATCAAATAATGGGCCTGCATTTGTGGTTGAGATATTTCAGCTGGTTTGCAAAACAGTAAATATTAAATGGAAACTACATACAATGTATAGGCCACAAAGCTCAGGAATGTTTGAGAAATGAAGTAGACTATCAAGGTGATTTTGGCAAGATGGGTGCAAGAAACCAGACACTACCCTCCATGGATGGACATGCTGCCATTAGTGTTAATGAGGATCAGAATGACACCATCCCCCCACCCCAACAATGGTCTCATGGGTATTCCCCATATGAGGTAATGTTTGGGAGGCCTCCCCCATTTATTCAGAGGTAAAGGGAAAATTATCATAAAGAGGAGAAATGGAGGTGTTGTGGTAATTTAAACTGTTGGGGAAGTTGATCCATGACATCAAACCCTATGTTCAGGAGAGAGTTCCATTTCCTCTAGGCTCTACTGTACACCCATACTCTCCAGAAGATTTACTATGGGTAAAGAATTGGAAGAAGTAGACATTGCCCCCCACCTGGAAAGGGCCATACACAATTGTCCTAACCACTCCCACTTCAATTAAAGTTGCAGGTATCACTCCCTGGATTCAACACACTCAGCTCAAGACATCAGGAAGGAAAAGGAAAAGCCCTCACTAACCAGGAGGAATCATTGAAGACCAAATTCATCTTCTATTGACAACCACAGATCCAGGATGGAGCTGCTACTGATGATTCTGCTGTTCCTAATCATCATGGCCACACTACTGGGACTACAAATAATAGTCCCAAGATAATGTGTACTTATCCTGGGCACACTCATATGTGAAATTTACTGTTGGGTTTGTGGGGCCATACATTTGTTAATGGATAAACTTCCTTGGTGGGTGTCTCCCTTGCACAGAGGGGACTTTAGTCCCCTCTGCTAATTCTTGATACAACGAAAAGATGATTCTTTCTTTGGTAAGTCACAACCTATTAATTCTTTCTTGGTGTAATCTGAACTCTAACCAAGTTGATCAAGGACATCGGGTGACACTTGAGGTAAAAGATATGTCTAATCATGGGAAATAGATGGAAAAACAGTGGAAACAGTGTCAGACTTTGTTTTTTTGGGCTCCAAAATCACTGCAGATGCTGATTGCAACCATGAAATTAAAAGACGCTTGCTCCTTGGAAGGAAAGTTATGACCAATCTTGATAGTATATTAAAAAGCAGAGACATTACTTTGCCAACCAAGGTCCGTCTAGTCAAGGCAATGGTTTTTCCCGTGGTCATGTATGGATGTGAGAGTTGGACTGTGAAGAAGGCTGATCGCCGAAGAATCAATGCTTTTGAACTGTGGTGATGGAGAAGACTCTTGAGAGTCCCTTATACTGCAAGGAGATCTAACCAGTCCATTCTAGAGGAGATCAATCCTGGATGTTCATTGGAGGGACTGATGCTAAAGCTGAAACTGCAATACTTTGGCCACCTCATGGGACGAGTTGACTCACTGGAAAAGACTCTGATGCTGGGAAAGGTTGGGGGCGGGAGGAGAAGGGGATGACAGAGAATGAGATGGCTGGATGGCATCACCGACTCTGTGGACATGAGTTTGAGTGTACTCCAGGAGTTGGTGATGGATAGGGAAGCCTGGCGTGCTGTGATTCATGGGGTCGCGGAGAGCCGGACACGACTGAGCGACTGAACTGAACTGAACTGAAGTGAATGATAACCCTCCTTTTTGGTCATCAGTATTTTCTGGAATCAAAGGTTATTGATGGAAAAACCTTTTTTTTGTGATTATTTTGTTAATCATTGTATCATTAATTTTTAGGTCTTGTATTCTCCAATATATATCTCCGTGTGTAACTGTTAGACTGACAGCCTTGCTACAGCTACATAGTTTCGATGTACAATACTTATCCATGATGTTCACCATTAGTTAAAGATAAGAAGCACATCAAGGGGGAGTGGGGATGTTGGGGCCTCTGGGAAGAGGACAAGAGGGATTCCATCTTGAAGACTGTTAGCCACCTTAAGGCAGGATGTGAACTGGACTTGAACCCAGTTAAACCCAGTTTCCTGGCATCACTAAGCCAGGAAACCCTCTCCTCACAAATGACAAACAAAGATTGGAAGTAAAACCAGGTTGTCTTCTCAGTTAGATTAACAATAGTACAGGCACTTGCATGTTGTATTTGCTAATTCTGCCACACCCAATTACTAACAGGCCTGGAGAATCCCAGGGACTGGGGAGCCTGGTGGGCTGCCATTTATGGGGTCACACAGATTCGGACACGGCTGAAGCGACTTAGCAGCAGCAGCAACAAATCATTTAGAAGACAGTATAAAACCAAATCCTCCGAAATCATTGGGCTCTTTGTTGGGAACCAATTCCCCTTGGGCCCATTAGTGTAATAAACTGTACTTCACTGTTTTGAGTGTCCTCTGAGGAGTATTTGCAACTCTGGGTTCTAAAACAAAGGTAAATTGGAAGTGGTCAAACAGCAGATGGCAAGGGTTAACACTGACATGTTAGGAATCAGTGAACTAAAATGGACAGGAACAGGTAAATTTAATTCAGATAGCCATCTTGTCTATAGTCAAAGATGGAGAGGCCCTATACAGTCAGTCAAAACAAGACAAGAAACTGGCTGTGGCTCAGATCATGAATTCCCAATTTCAAAATCAGACTTCAATTGAAGAAAGTAGGGAAAATCACTAGGTCATTCAGACCAGTTCAGTCCAGTCACTCAGTTGTGTTCGACTCTTTGCGACCCCAGTAACCACAGCATGCCAGGCCTCCCTGCCCATCAACAACTCCCAGAGTTTACTCAAACCCATGTTCATCAATATCGGGGACCAGCCTCGATATGACCCAGGGTATCCTTGGGATGAACGGCGTCGGCGTCAGAGAGAGAGAAAGAGAGAGAGACAGGGGCTGATGATTCCTTGGTTTACGATGGAAACCAATAAAACCCCAGCACGGGGCTTGCTCTGTTTACGTAGGCCGCAGGCACCCTCTCGAATCACTGGAGGCACCCCACCAGGGCACCCCCTCGAGTGAGTCTTAGAAGCCCAGGCAGATAAGTAAACTCAGAGGGCCCAGCACTCCAAGGATCTCAACCAGAAAAAGGAGAATAGAGAAAAGGAAGGAAAAAGAGAAAGAACCACACGGGGAGACCAAGCTTCAGTGAGCAAGGCCCAAAACTTTATTTTCCAGTGCTGCTTTTATACCCTAAGTTATGCGCATAAGAAACAGAGAAAGGGAGGTATAGAGTCACGTCAAAATCGCGTGGGGTCAGCAGTCTTGACCCTTATCAGGATCAGGGCTTATTTTTGTGTGTCTTGTGATAAAAGTTTTAGGTGGTTTACATCCTCTTCTGGCCAGGGGGCCTGCTAACAGTTTATGGCCCTCTCTCCTAACAACAGGTTAGTTAGCAAGTAAAAGGCTTATATTCTTTTAAGGTGACTTTCCTAGAGTCAGGTGCTAGACACATAACAAAGTTACAATCCTACAAGGCACCGGTGTAGTGAGCTGCAAGAAAGGAATTTATTAACTTAAGATCTGATGTGGTTAAATCAAAGGCTACTACTTATATTCTCTATATGTGATTAATATATTTCCAAGGATACAATAGAGGAAACGGCAGCAAGCATTGATTCAACAATGAAATCTTTTTTAGTACTACTCTAATGATTTTAACTTCTTCAACAGATTCCTGTATTTTAGAATATTAGGCTTTCTGTCCTTGCATGGCTGGGAGGCTATAAACAGTCACACTCATAGTTATAACAGCCCGGACAAACTTGTCATGCAAGTTAGAAAGCTATCAGAGGGGCTTGGATTGGAACACTCCTATTAAGCTGAGGAGAACTTTTAAACTACAGCTCTGAATTAATGTTTTCAGAGAAAGGTGGTTGGGGGGAAGCCCCTGTAAGTATTAGAATACTTGGTAAGAGGCGTTAGATAGTAAGGCAGTCAGACTCCGGTTTTCTTTGGGGTAGATGCTCAGGTAAGTCCAGGGGGCTCCTCGAGTCCTGATTAGCCTTTGCCCATCAGGCCTCTTCCCCAGTTGACCTTTGCCACGGGTAGAATTTCCCTCGCTGGCTCCCGGCACATCGAGTTGGTGATGCCATCCAACCATCTCATCCTCTGTTGTCCCCTTTCTCCTCCTGGCCTCAATCTTTCCCAGCATCAGAGTCTTTTCAAATGAGTAAGGTTTTCGCATCAGGTGGTCAATGCATTGGGATTTCAGCTTCAACATCAGTCCTATCAATGAACACCCAGGACTGATCTCTTTTAGGATGGACTGGCTGGATCTCCTTGCAGTCCAAGGGACTCTCAAGAGTCTTCTCCAACATGACAGTCCAAAAGCATCAATTCTTCTGTCCTCAGTTTTCTTTATAGTCCAGCTCTCACATGACTACTGGGAAAAACATAGTCTTGACTAGACAAACCCTTGTTGACAAAGTGATGTTTCTGTATTTCAATATGCTGTCTAGGATGGTCGTAACATTCCTTCCAAGGAGCAAGAGTCTTCTAATTTCATGACAGCAATCACCATCTGCAGTGATTTTGGAGCCCAGAAAATCAAAGTCAGCCACTGTTTCCACTGTCTCCCAATCTATTTGCCATAAAATGATCGGACTGGACACCATGATCTTAATTTTCTGAATGTTGAGCTTTAAGCCAACTCTTTCACCCTCCTCTTTCAATTTTCTCATGAGGCTCTTTAGTTCTTCTTCACTTTCTGCCATATTGTCACCCTGCTTATTTAACTTTATATATATATATATATACATATATATACCATTCAGGTATGACTTAAATAAAATCCTTACTATACATAGTGGAAGTCTCAAATAGATTCAAGTTACTAGGTCTGATAGATAGAGGACCTGAAGAACTATGGATGGAGGTCATAACATGATACAGGAGGCAGTGATCAAAACCATTCCTAAGAAGAAGAAAGGCAAAATGTTTGTCTGAGAAGGACTTAAAACAGATGAGAAAAGAAGAGATGCTAAAAGCAAAGGAGAAAAGGAAAGCTATATCTATCTGAATGCAGAGTTCCAAAGAATTGCAAGGAGAGGTAAGAAAGCATTCCTAAGTGATCAGTGCAAAGAAATAAAGGACAACAATAGAATGCAAAAGACTAGAGAGCTCTTCAAGAAAATCAGAGATACAAAGGGAAGAGTTCATGCAAAAATGGGCACAATAAAGGACAGAAAGGATATGGACCTAACAGAAGCAAAAGATACTAAGAAAATGTGGCAGGAGTACAGCAAAGAACTGGACAAAAAAGACTTTCATGACCCAGGTAACCATGATAGTGTGATCACTCACATAAAACCAGACATCCTGGAATGCCAACTCAGGTGGTTCTTAGGAAGCATCACAAAAACAAAGTCAGTGGAGATGATGGAACAAAGCTAGTGGAGGTGAGGTATTTAAAATCCTAAATGATGATGTTATGAAAGTGCTACACTTACTATGCCAGTAAATTTGGAAAACTCAGCAGTGACCACAGGACTGAAAAATGTCAGTTTTCATTCCAATCTCAAAGAAAGGCAATGCCAAAGATTGTTCAAACTACAGCACAATTGCACTCATCTCTCATGCTTGTAAAGTAATGCTCAAAACTCGCCAAGCTAGGTTTCCATAGTACATGAACTAAGAACATTGAGATGTTCAAGCTATATTTAGAAAAGGCAGAGAAACCATACAGCAAGTAGGGCAGCATCTGCTGTATAATAGAAAAAGCAAGAGAATTTCAGAAAACCATCTACTTCTGCTTCATCACCTAGGCAAATATCTTTGACTGTGTGGTTTGAAGCAAACTGTGGGAAATTCTTACAGTGATGGAAATGCCAGGCCATCTTACCTGCCTCCTGAGAAATCTGTATACAGATCAAGAAGCAACAGTTATAACTGTACATTGAACTGGTTCCAAACTGATAAGAGAGTATGTCAAGTCTGTATATTGTCACCTTGCTTATTTAACTTATACGCAGAGTACGTTATGTAAAATGGTGAACTGGATGAAGCACAAACTGGAATCAAGATTGCAGGGAGAAATAATAACCTCAGATATGAAGATGACATCACCCTTATGACAGAAAGTGAAGAAGAATTTCACTTTCTTCTAAAGAGCTTCTAACAAAACTAAAGAGCCTCTAAATGAAAGTGAAGGAGGAAAGTTAAAAAGCTGGCTTAAATCTCAACATTCAAAAAGATCGTGGCATCCAGTTCCATCATCTCATTGCAAATAGGTGGGAAAACCGTGACAGACTTTATTTTCTTGGGCTTCAAAATCATCACAGATGGTGACTGTAGCCATGATGTTAAAAGACACTTCCTTGGAAACAAAGCTATGGCAAGCCTAGAGAGTATATTTTAAAAAAAGGGACATTACTTTGCCAACAAAGGTCCAACTAATCAAAGCTATGGTTTTCCCAGTAGTCATTTATGAATCTGAGAGTTGGACCATAAGGAAAAATGAATTTTGAAGAACTGATGTTTATGAACTGTGGCATTGAAGAAGACTCTTGGGAGTCCCTTGGACTTCTAGGAGAACAATCCAGTCAATCCTAATGGAAATTAGTCCTGAATACCAGTTGGAAGGACTGATGCTGAAGCTGATGTTCCAAAACTTTGGCCACATGATGTGAATAACTGACTCATTGGAAAAGCCCCTGGTGCTTGGGAAGATTAAAGGTAGTAGGAGAAGTGTATGACATAGGGTGAGATGGTTGGATGGTATTACTGGGAGTTGGTGATGGACAGTGAAGTGTGTCTTGCTGCAATCCGTGGGGTGGCAAAGAGTCAGACATGGCTGAATGACTGAACAGAACGGAACTGAGAAAAGAGGATATCTTTAGGGAAACAAAGCTAAGAAATAATAATGAAAATTATTAGTAATAAAGAATGTAATACATAAAAACCATGTTGCTCATTCATTGAATGTGTTAAGGTGTGTAAGAATTTGGATAAATGTATCAAAGAACCAAGGAAGTTAGGAAATAATAGGTCTTTAGTAAATAATTAGTGATAACAGACAACGATAATAATATAACAACAAAATAAAAAATAATCCTACCTATCTGGAATGCTGTGAAGACATCAATCAAGGCATTTGATGGGGTCATAAAGAGTAGGACTGGAGAAGGCAATGGCAAGCCACTCCAGTATTCTTGCCTAGAAAATCCCATGGATGGAGGAGCCTGGTAGGCTGCAGTCCATGGGGTCACTAAGGGTCGGACACGACTGAGCGACTTCACTTTCACTTTTCACTTTAACACATTGGAGAAGGAAATGGCAACCCACCACAGTGTTCTTGCCTGGAGAATCCCAGGGACGGGGGAGCCTGGTGGGCTGCCGTCTCTGTGGTCACACAGAGTCGGACACGACTGAAGTGACTTAGCAGCAGCAGCAAAGAGTAGGACTTGACTGAGCAACTGAACAACAGCAATGATAGGATTCAATTAGCCAATGTGGATAGGATTCAATAGGGAAATGCACACAAAAGGCTTAGAAAAGAGATGAGTATTAGTAAAGCACTAAGTGGTAACAACAACTACAACAACAAAACCTGCCTCATTTCTAAAAATGAAAGATAAAAGATTTCAAGCAGTAAATATATTAAAGTACTTAATGGCCAGTACTTGTTAAAGCAAAGTAATAACTACATTAACCTGTATAGAAATTAATGTGCAAGGATTTATTAAATATGGAACTGTCAATTTTGTGAAAAAACTAATTAATTTCTATGAATAAAATAACAACAAAACCTACCTGACTGGTATACTGTAAGGGTTGAATAAAGTTTGTAGGATTTGAAGACTACATTTGAAGAATAAAAGCAATAAAAAGCAAATTATAAAGAATAACATGTTGTTAAAATGGTATGTTTTATATTATGTGACTTTTATCACAATTTAAAAAACATTAAAAAGAATAATATTTATTATTGATTATATTGAGGCTGAAGCTCCAATACCTTGCTCACCTGACATGACTCATTGGATAAGACCCTAGTTCTGGGAAAGATTTAGGGCAGGAAGAGAGGGTGTCAGAGTCTGAGATGGTTAGACAACAATGCTAACTAAATGGACTTGAATTCAAACAAACTCTGGGAGACAGTGAATGACAGGGCAGCCTGACTTGCTGGAATCCATGGAGTCACAAATAGTCAAACATGATTTAGTGACTGAACAACTACAATAGCAATAACAATAAAACCTATCATATTCAAATCTTTGATGACTACATAGGATGTATAGGACTTAACTAGTAAATGCATATACAATGATTTCAATAGAGGTCAGCTCTAGTAAACAACCATCTGGAAATAATAATACAAAAATAATAAAATAACAAAAGCAACAAACCCTATTTTACTGGGATGTTCTGAAGAATAAATAAGGTATATAATGACTAATCAAATGAGTCCAACCATATAATAAAGTACTTAGAACTAACCAGTAAGAATTGCTCAGAACTAACCAGTAGTAATTATAATAATAATTACAACTAAATTCAGAACTAACCAGTAATAATCACTAAAATTAATAAGAATAAATAAGAATAATAAAAAGCCCTACCTAAAAATAATTCATGAAGACTAAATATTTTAAGATATGTAGGAGTCTATTGTTAGGAGCCCTAACATCTGAGTAGCCAGGATAGGCCTGAGACCTTGCTTAGGCCTAAGTTTTGATTTCCTGGAGAGAGGGTGGAGGCTAAGTCCACAGAAACTCCTCCCTAAGAAGATCCCGCCTGCGCCAAAATTAAGAAACTCCTCCCTAGAAAAGTCCCGCCGGCGCCAAAAGTCGAACCAATCAGAGTAAAAAGGGAAATCCCCCAGAAAAACCCCTCGCGCGTATAAACTGGCCAATGAGCTTCCGTGCGTGCATGAACTGGCCAATGAGCTTCTGCCAGCTTGATCTTTTGAACAGAAATAGGTGCTTATGTAACCTGAGATTATAAAAACCGTTGTGACCTGGGCTCGGGGCTCTTGTCCCACTCCACTGCGCTGGAAGAGGCATGAGCCCTAGCTCGAGCTAGAAATAAACCCCATTCTTGCTTTTACATTGCTGCGAGTGTCTTATTCTACCAGTATGGGGGAACCGGACTCAGGGCATAACATTTGGGGGCTCGTCCGGGATCCCTCTGACTGGGGAGAATAACGCTCTCCCGGCAGAAGGGGTTCATCAGCCCGGAGGAGGGCTGATTATAGCACCGGTGCAAGGTCTGTTCAGGGGTGATCGCCGTAGCCAGCGTAAGGCCAAGGCCCAGCATTCGCGCTGGAAGGCAGCTGGATCTGCAAGGTCTGTTCAGGGGCGAATTGGTCGCCGTAGCCAGTGTAAGGCCGAGGCCCAGCATTCGCGCTGGAAGGCAGCTGGCTCTGCGGGAGAGAGGAGGTCTCTCCCAATCCGGAATCTGGTGGGCAGTGGACGCCTTTCGGTAAGGTTACTTTAAACTGCAGGAAGCCTCAGAGGTCTCAGAGACCTAGTAGTGTGTTTTTGGCGGACGTTTGTCTGTCCTCCGTTTGTCGTGTTATCGTGTGTGCCGGCATTGTCTCTGTCTCTCTCCTGTGTCTGTTTTCTGCCGTAATCTGTTCTGTGGTCATGGATCAAGGAAGCTCTACCCCGCTCTCCCTCATGATGGATAATTTCTCTGACTTTAAATCTAGGGCGCGAGACTTGTCTTTGCTAGTGAAGAGGAATAAGCTGGTGACGCTCTGCTCCTCAGAGTGGCCCACTTTTAATGTCTGGTGGCCGAGAGAAGGAACCTTCAGCCTGACCACCATCCGGCTGTTGGGGGAAGGTTCTCATGCCCGGCCCTTCCGGCCACCCGGACCAGATGCCCTATATCCTGGTCTGGCAAGATCTGGTGGAAAACCCACCAGCATGGATAAAGCCTTTTGTTTCTATCCTTTTCATTCATAATCCCACCTGGGATGACTGTCAGTAGCTGTTACAGGTGCTCTTCACCACGGAGGAACGGGAGCGGATTCTATCGGAAGCTCGGAAACATGTCTGGGGTGTGGACGGGAGGCCCACCCTGCAGCCGAACCTAATTGATGAGGGATTTCCATTGACCCGACCCCAGTGGGACTTTGAGCGTGCAGAAGGTAGGGAGCATCTCCGAGTGTACCGCCAGACTCTTATGGCAGGCCTCCGAGCAGCTGCCCAGAGACCAAGGGATTTGGCTAAAATAAAGTTGTTCAGGGATTGGTTTTGGCTATGGAGATTAAATAAAAATTACGCTGTGAATACAATCCCCAGAGCTCAGGTCAAGTAAAAAGGATGAATCGGACCCTAAAGGAAACACTGGCAAAACTGGCAATAGAGACTGGCGGGGACTGGGTGACTCTCCTTCCTTATGCCCTTTTATTGTTTATGGGGTCCCTCCGCCGACCCCCTATAGAATCGGTCCAACTGTTTTATAAACTAGTAAATTTTATATTGTAATGTCTAATTCATGACTAAAGACTCACACTGTGTCTGTCTTAATATGTCTTGGTATTTCTTTGTCTCTGAGTAATAATTTTGAAGTTAATTTGTAAATGAGCTCTATTTAATTGGCCTAAAGGGTAAGCGCTTACAAATCAGATAATTCTAAATTAATAAATTCCAGGTTCAAGTAAAGTGGAAAATATTCAGTATTAAATACCTGATATTAATGTTTGTTGATCTATCTAATATAGACATGTCTTAGAGTAATTAACATTAAGTAGAATATTTTCATTGTACCTAGGTTCAATATAAATTAAATACATCTGTTACAAGTTTGTCGACAAAGAAATTACCTTGAGTGAAAAAAAAGACACAAAAACTTCTAAGAAATGTAAATGAGACAAGAGCTTTTAGATAAACTCTATTAAGATTAAAAATGTCTGTCTAAAACAGTTTCTCTAAATTTTGGTAACCTGAATTTCTAAGGTTGTGCTAAATTAAGTAACAAAAGTTTATTGAATAGCTAGGTCATTTCCAGATAAAATAAGGTTCTGAAACATTCACTACTGAATAATAACTTACAGAAAAACTAAAGATTTTAGACTATTAACAAATAATGTTTGATGCCATCCTGAGATGTTTGCTAAAATTTTTTAAGTTATCACTGGTATTTATGTTCACCAATCTATAGAATGCTAATATAAAGGTCAATTCTTGTTTGCTTAAGGGAAGTAAGATGTGTGTGTTTAGTAAAGAAGGTATGAATAATGAAGTTACATTTTATGAAGGAAAAAGGTAATAGGTCTGACTTACAGTTGGCTGTTTCAGGATGGGAGAACAAATGGGTACAGAAAGTGATAAAATGGTTTTGTGGAAAGTGGACCCCAAGGAAAGAGTTTTGTGTATAAACAAACGTTTTCTTGAGATGTTAAACTGCATTTGACAATAGATTTAAGATTATTTGCCTCTTAAATGGTCTGTTCTATATTTGCCTCTGAAATCCTATATTGTTACTATGCCTGAGTGACTAGCTATTGTTTCAGTGACCTATAATCCCATCTGACTGAGTGTTCTAAACCTTTCTGATATTTGTTGACAAAACTTCCTAAATCAATCTGATGAAGTAGCTGACTTTGGGATGCTTCAGAGGGCCCCTGAAACATCCCAAAGGGAGATATTACACTAATTGGGTTCAACTTCCATGTTAAATTACATGGGAAGTACTGTCAAGTGAATAATAAGTCTTGGGTATATTGTATGGTAAATGTTACTAATATAGATATCCTAGAAACAATTTATATATAAATTCTGATATATTCAGGTAAAATGTTGCCGTAATTCTGATTACTATCTTAAAGTGTTGTCACAGCACTAACCAAGTTTCTTGTGAAAATGCTTCCTCTTCCAGAAGATTTATAAAAAGGACTTTTGGATAAATACAAGTTTCTGAACTGGGTAAGAAATTAAAAGATTCTGGTGAGAAACCTGATGACTGTACAAAGGTTAACAAAAGGACCGAATGAACTGGCAAATATGCTTATAACTTTTATGGTTTCTGAAAAATTACTGGTTTGAATCTGTGTTTTCTAATAGTAATTTGGTAAAATGGTATTTAATAGACAAATTGAAGCATTTAACATTTTTCTCAGTCTGAGACTGGAAACTCTTAGGCTTCCAGTAACTTTATCAGATAAACTAAGAAGGTTATCTCACTAACAGGTACAGAAATCTCAGTTTGGGAGACCTTAAGAAAGGGAGGAATTCACTCACATCTGTTAGGCAAAATCTGTGATAAGCCTTTGAGATGACTTTCTCTAACCCTGAAAGGTCTTAAAGTTAAGTTTGAGACTCCATAAAAGTTTCAGCAAAAAAAAAAAAAAAGAAAGAAAGAAAGAAAAGTCTATGGTTATATAAATAATCAGGTCAAGTTTATTGAGAACAGATTTATTTTGTAAACAAGTCTTAATTTGGTTATATTTGGTAAAAATGAGAGTAATTTTAGGGAAAAAAAATGATGTTTCAATGAGTGTTAAATCCCAGTTTGTTAACGGAACTCTGTATCTACTAAGACTCATTTCCTGAATGGATCTTTGCTGTTATGTGATATTAATACAGGATTTGGTTGAGTTCTTGAAGAGCACCCTAGGTTTGTTTCTGAAGCTTGTCTCAGTGATCTATCTTTGGATGAAGATCAGATGCCTCATGACCTGCAACCAGGACTAGAAAAAGACGTAATTTAAGGGACTGTCTCCAACCTGGATGGAAGGACTTTTTTTCAGGAGAAACTACACTACACCAGGATGAGAAGACGACGACATCAGAGGTAGACAGCTTGCCAAAGATGCTGGACCTGATTCGTATGATTATTTATGATGTTTTCTTGACTTCTTAGATCTCTGCATATAAATCAAATGGTTTTCTACCATAGGCCTGATCCTATGCTAGTTTTAGAAATTAATCCAATTGTCGGGTTTGTAGACATGTAAAAGCTCATTCTGCTTATACAAAAACTCTGTTAGACTTGTGCCATCCTAATGTTCTTAAACCATGGCAAAAGTCTGCTTCTAACTTGGAAAATGAAAAACAATAGCTGGAAATCAGAGTCAGGGCTATGGGAAATCCAAGATGGCTGCTTGGCTTTTCTCAGCTCCCTGACAAACCTCATTTTTTATTTGATGGGTTAAAGCCTTCCTGGCTACAGGGTTAATGCCTCCATAATGAAAAATCATGGAATATTAAGTTTTGTAAATTGTTAAATTAAGTTTCTAGTTTTGTTAATGTCTAGTGTTTACTAAGACTCACGGCTGAAACAGTTCCTTGTTACGTGATACTGCTAAAAGATTTAATTAAGTTATTAAAAAGGACACTCTAGGTTAGTTTCTAAGGCTTATCTCAGTAACCAATCTTCAGATAAAGGTCAGATGCTCCATAATGTACAACCAGATTAACACCAGGCTATAGTCATTTAACAAATGAAGTCAGGTGACTTGGGGTATACCAGGCTTTATCTAAGAAAAGTTCTTGACTTATAATTCTTATTTTACTAATAACTGCTAGCTATGGCTATATTATTTTCTATGTCACTTGTTTCACTGAGCCTGTGATATAATGCTGATATGCAGTTCCATATGAGATCAATAATTGTAATAGTGTGACTCTGGGTATGAGAAAAAGCAACAAGAGGGAATATTTTTCTGGACCAGGAGGCTAGTGAGACAGTGGTCCAGAGACTTTTGCTACTTGCAAGGCCTGGTCCAGTTTTAGCACACTGAGTGGCCCATCGTTTCCCTAGACCTGGGAAATGAGCCTTCCCAGCACCGCGGGACACAATGGCCATAAAAAAAAATGGTGTCACATGGTCGGATATGTGGCTATGAAGAGACCCTGCTGACTAGAAGTTGGTACTTGCCAGCTGCCTCTACAAAGATTATGTCATGACCATTGCAAGCTGCTAAACTTCAACACCCCCTGAAAGAAGTTCAGGGTGAAAATCAGGAATGAGGCACTCTATGCTCTGAAAAAACTGGCAGAACAGGCCTTCAGATAGTCAGATCTGTTCAGAAAAAGGTTTTATGAGTTCATTCTTGCATCTTCTCATACCTAGAAAAACACTGACGTCATTAGTGGTGACATCTGCTTTGGCTATTAAAAAAATTTTACTATTAAAAGTCAAAATAGAGTAGCTATGGTTCAGACATCCTGGGAAATAACTATTTCCCAGATATCCTGAAAAATGATATTATGGGTGTGATTTCAGATTAGACGCTGTAACCTAATGTAGAACTTAATGCTTCTGTAATGCAATTTTTGCTTCTGAACTTTGCTTGCTGCTTGCTGCTCGTAAAACCAAAGTTACTCCATTTTAGATAAGGTTGTCTTTAAGTAAAGATTCCTAAAATTGTTTTTGAGTAAGGCTGTATAAAGATCCCTGGATCAAACTCTACCCAGGGAGGAAGATTCCTCCGTTTGAACAACAGAAAAGGGGGGAGATGTTAGGAGCCCTAACATCTGAGTAGCCAGGATAGGCCTGAGACCTTGCTTAGGCCTAAGTTTTGATTTCCTGGAGAGAGGGTGGAGGCTAAGTCCACAGAAACTCCTCCCTAAGAAGATCCCGCCTGCGCCAAAATTAAGAAACTCCTCCCTAGAAAAGTCCCGCCGGCGCCAAAAGTCGAGCCAATCAGAGTAAAAAGGGAAATCCCCCAGAAAAACCCCGCGCGCATATAAACTGGCCAATGAGCTTCCGTGCGTGCATGAACTCGCCAATGAGCTTCTGCCAGCTTGATCTTTTGAACAGAAATAGGTGCTTATGTAACCTGAGATTATAAAAACCGCTGTGACCTAGGCTCGGGGCTCTTGTCCCACTCCACTGCGCTGGAGGAAGCATTAGCCCTAGCTCGAGCTAGAAATAAACCCCATTCTTGCTTTTGCATTGCTGCGAGTGTCTTATTCTACCAGTATGGGGGAACCGGACTCAGGGCATAACATTGCATAACACTATGAATAAATGTATTCTAGGGATTCAGAGAAGAGGGCATGAAAACCCAATCCAGTGATCTTACATGCAGAATATCATTGACAGAGAGGCCTGGTAGGCTGCAATCTATGGGGTTGCACAGAGTCAGAGACACCTGAAGAAACTAAGCAGCAGGTATTCAAAACTGGAGAAGGGCATATAATCCACTCCAGTATTCTTGCCTGGAGAATCCATAGACAGAAAAGTCTGGCAGAGTATGGTCCATATTCTGTTGCAGAATTAGACACGACTGAAGCGACTTAGTTGTATGTGGAATAGGTATTCAGAATAGAGATTGGCATTGGTAAAGTCTACCAACACTAATAAAATAACCACCACAACAAAACGCTGTCTCCAGAGGATGTTTTGAAGATTAAAAATTATAGGTGTATAAGGGCTCAATGAATAAGTACATGGAACATACACATAAGCAGTCCATCTTAGTAAGGAAACTAATTAGATAATAATAATTAGAACTAACAACAGTAAAAAAAAAAAAAAAAGCAAACCTACCTTACACAAATACTATGAAGACTAAATACATTCAAATACTTAAATTCAATGAGTAAAGTTATATAAAGTACTTAAAACAGAGATTGGTACTGAGAGGGTAACAGGCAGGAATGCCAGGGGTCTCCAAACAGAGAAAAGAGCCTGCAAGTGTCAGACATTTTTACGTCTCTTAAGCGGCAGGAGGAAACAAACTAGCGGTATTTTTTTCTTCTCTATACAAATTTAAAAGGAAGTTTTTACTGTGTTGCCATAATGACATCTGGTTTCACCTGAAGCTAACTATTCTCAAATCTTGAGTTAACCAATACATTTTTCTTATGGAAATGTTGGTCTTAAGCTATGTTAATGGACTAGGCATTTGCCCCAGGCTCTATCTTCAAGTCGTTTCTGCCAAATGTCTCAGAACCTACTTGACAAACATGTATGTTATACTCAGATACTGTTCCCTTAATCTATGTAAAATGAAACTATTTGTATGGTAATCTGCCCTTCTATAGGATTTCAAGTTAATCATTTTATGGCCCAAGATGAATTGTCTGGTGTCAAAATTATCCCAAAATGCATCTTATGGGTGAGGGGCCTGGTGCCATTCTGAGACTTAAGACATTCCTTTCTTTCATTAACAGACTGCTTAGCAGCAGCAGTGACTATATAACATCCAGCTGAAGACTAGCAGGGGGGTACTCTTTCTGTCCGCTTCTGATGTCTATGTCAGAAGCTTTCTCTATCTCCTTTATACTTTAATAAAACTTTATTACACAAAAGCTCTGAGCGATCAAGCCTTGTCTCTGGCCCAGGATTGTATTCTTCTCCTCCGGAGGCCAAGATCCCGGTGTCTTTGTGTCATTCTGCAACAACATTTCATCTTGGGGGCTCGCCCGGGATCCTTTAGGACAAGGTAAGGATATTTGGAGCTCTAGTTCTCTGTTCTTCTAGCGAACACTTTTTCTGCTGTACTGTACTAACTGTACGGTGTGATTGCATGAATGAATGACATGCCCTGGGTAACGCAAGTGAGGAGCCCTGTTCTGCGGTTCCATGGTGATCTTATGGTAGAAGACTGTCGGGGGCTTATACCCACCTGTCCATGCCAAGAGGCACCCAATGTCTCCTTTGGGGAACCAACTAGGAATGGGCAAAGCATGTGGACAGCACTCTCCTTTCTTGGTCAAACTTTTCGGTCTCTCTGACCATTTCATAACTCCTTGGGAATTAGAAGTACTAACCTAATCTATTGAATGATAGACTTTCAAGGGACTTGTGATCTATGCTGTTACTGTGTACTGTGATTTAGGTCCAAAACTTTGATTGGTAGTCAGGAAAGCGCCTATCCTCGCTAGGAATTGAAAGTTCAGAAGGTAGATGGAGTTCTAGCTACAGGAACATCTCTGAGGTTAGTTACTCAGATTGGGACTGCAATGGGTTTTTTCCCTTTGGTGGCGCTTGCTCTTAGCAGACCAGAGGAGGCTCTTATACCTCTGTGGTGACGCTTGGAAGGGACGTCTCAATTTAATGTTCATGTCGGTCTTATTATGGTCAGGAATATACTCAGGGTCGTGCACAGGCACTCAGGTGACGAGTGTTTCCCCCAGTGGTCTTAGCTTGGGAGGCATTCCAGAAGCTTACTCTGATTGCACTGCAGGTGGCATCAGAGGCAAACAAGGTTAATGGTGAAGAGCTGGACTTCAGTCAGGGATGACATCAGGTCTACCCCTGGTACATCCCCACCCCGTCTCGGTAGTGGAACCAGGAGGGACGAGTACTGCGCCTGCGTGGGCAAGGGACAGATTAAGTCCGACCAGGGCAGAAAAACTTTGGTGTAAAATCTGTCTACACCCCCATCTAGAGCCTCTGGTAGAAAGAGGGCGCTGGTCTCTTTTTTTTCTCTCGTACAGATGGGAGCTAACAATTCCAGCCTCACTCCTTTGAACTGTATCCTGAAAAACTGGAATAGATTTGATCCCCAGGGCTTAAAGAAAACACACCTGGTCTTCCTATGTGATATTGTGTGGCCATGGTATCCACTGGAGGATGGAGAACGGTGGCCAGCTGGAGGTTCTCTTAAGTATAATACTGTTTTACAATTAGACTGGTTCTGTAAAGCATAAGGGAAAAGTGATCTTAAAGGAGTGAGATTTCTCACTCAGTCAGCTCCACATATCCGCAGTAAGCTATTAAAACGGGCTTATGGAGAGCAGCATTCCCAGCTGGAGGGCTATAAGGCAAAGTGCTATGTTCCTGGCTGTCCAGCACGACTGCGGACCCATGGAAAAAGGCGCTAGTACTGGCCCCAAGAACGAGGAGAAGCGAGAGAAGATGAAGCGAACCCTATTAAAAGATTGGAAGAGCTGTTTGAACTACTTCTTGCAAAATTCCTCCTCTCCTGGGAAGCCCAAAACTGGCAAGAAAAGCAAACAGCAAACCTTCATCAAGCCTTCTCCCGAGGAAGCCCAGCTGTGATCAGAAGCATTTGATGAGCTACTAGCCAGTAAATATGGTCTTGCTGCATTTAGGGCTTTTTTAAAATCTGAATTCTGTGAAGAAAATATTGAATTCTGGCTGGCTTGTGAAGACTTCAAAAAAATCAAGTCACCGCAAAAGCTGTCCTCAAAAGCAAAGAAAATATATGCTGACTTCATAGAAAAAGAAGCTTCAAAAGAGATCAACATAAGACTTTCAAACCAAAACTCTGATTACCCAAAACATACAGGAGGCTACCAGTGGCTGCTTCACAACTGCCCAGAAAAGGATGTACAGCTTGATGGAGAACAAGTCTTACTGTGTTTCTTGGAGTCAGAATTCTACCAGGACTTGTGTAAAAAGCCGCAGATCACCACAGAACCCCGTGCTACATGAGATGAAAGCGGGAGTCCAGAAACGGAGGACATTTCATTTTTTTCCTAAGGGGAAAGGCTGTCACCTGCCGAAAAGACTGACCTTGAATTCAGCCTGGGTGTTCAGGACACATCACTCAGAACTATTGATTCAGAGCTGGGTAGTGAATCGGGAAGCTGGTCGCCACGTAGGAGAAGCTGGTACTGGGACAGCTTCCATAGCTGATGGAGCACAGAGAGAGAGAGTGTGTGTGGTCTAAATGTGGTGTGTTTCACGCTGGAAAAGCAGGAGCTTGAGACTGAAAGATAATGATGTAACACTATTGGTCCAGAAGCTTACAAGCAATAGGTCTGGGATTATGTGGCCTTAGCTAGCTGGCTGTACATTTTTCCCTAAATCAGTCCTTGTTACCACATAGTGGTTTAGATGTAGTTTCTTTAGTTCTAGGTAATACATGTTTACTATATGCAAGGGTATTGACGTTCCTATGACTACAGATGATCAGTATTGTTGTCTCACATAACTCTAAACTAAAACGATCTGTCTTTGAACAGTCAATTTGTGTCTGTACTGGAATGAGTGCTTTTGTGTAGAAAATGACAGTGTCCATTATGAGTGCCAAAACTGTCCTGATGGCAGCTAAACTTTGAGGTGGTCTTTGAATACTTTTAATAAATTTATTTTGATAAATAAAAATAAAACAGGCGTATGGACCAAATCAGTCTTTAGATACTCTGTTACAACTGGCTCAGACAGTCTATTATGGTAGGGAATATGAGGAAAAGAAAGAAAGGCAGAAAAAGACAAAGGAAAAGGCAGAGGCCTTCGCAATGGCTATGAAAATCATTCTTAAACAGCCTGAGAAAAATGCCCAGAGGGACCCAGGTGAAAAGGGATGGACTTGCTATTACTGTGAAAAGGAGGGGCACCTCAAGCGGGATTGCCCTCAGGCATCTAAGCCGCCCCCGGCACCGTGTCCGGTCTGCAAAGGACCACACTGGAAGAGAGACTGCCCCCAGAGGCGTAGGTCTCCGGGGTCAGAATCTCAAGACAATCAGGACTGAAGGTGCCCAGGGGTCCCAACACACGCTCCCGTCCTAATTACACCTGAGGAACCCTGGGTATTAATAACTGTGGGAGGCCAATCAGTCAATTTCTTTTTAGACACTGGGGCAACTTACCCCATTCTTACTGAAGCCCCTGGCCCACTTCTTCCCAATCCGCTTCTGTAATGGGACTGTCTGGACGAGCCAGAAGTATCGCTTCAGTGTTCCTGTCAGTTGTGAATGGGATTCGGTGCTATTTTCACACGAGTTTCTGATTGTGCCAGAGTCTCGCTCACCCCTTTTGGGGAAGGGTATACTGAGCAATGTCCATGCCTCTCTTTTCACGAATATGGAGCATACCCTTTCTCTCCCTTTAATTGAACAAAATGTAAATCCTAGGGTATGGGCTGATGGAAAATCTGTCGGTTGAGCACAAAATGCTATTCCAGTAGTTGTCAGTCTCAAAGACCCACACTTATTTCCACATAAAAAACAGTACCCACTGAAACCTGAGGTTAAGGAAGGGTTAAAACCCATCATTGAAAATTTAAAGAAGCAGGGACTATTAATTCCCTGTAACAGTCCATGCAACATTCCTATTCTGGGTATAAAGAAATCAAACGGTAAATGGAGACTAGTTCAAGATTTACGAGTAATAAATGAGGCTCTAATTCCTTTACACCAACTGGTGACTAATCCTTATACCCTATTATCTGAAATTCCTGAACAAGCCAAATATTTCTCAGTAATTGATTTGAAAGATGCCTTCCATTCAGTGCCTTTGACAGAGGGAAGTCAATTTCTATTTGCCTTTGAAGACCCTACACAGTCAGATTCTCAGTTAACCTGGACAGTTTTGCCCCAGAGATTTCGTGACACTCCACACGTGTTTGGACAAAGTTTGTCACGGAATCTACAAAACTTTAATAGCTCTGAAGCAGTGGTGTTACAATATGTAGATGATATTTTGCTCTGTGCTGAGACAAAGGGATTGTTCACGAGCCTCAGAAGATTTCTTAAACTTTCTAAGAGACTGCGGTTAAAAGGCATCAAGAGAAAAGGCTAAACTTTGTCAACAATCTGTTAGATATCTGGGCCTAATCATATAAGAAGGATCTAGGGCCATAGGCTCTAAGAGAATTAAATCTATTCTAAATCATCCCCTGGAAAATTCTCAAAGAGACGGGAATAGCAGACCACCTGACCTGCCTCTTGAGAAACCTGTATGCAGGTCAGGAAGCAACAGTTAGAACTGGACATGGAACAACAGACTGGTTCCAAATAGGAAAAGGAGTACGTCAAGGTTGTATATTGTCACCCTGCTTATTTAACTTTTATGCAGAGTACATCATGAGGAACGCTAGGCTGGAAGAAGCACAAGCTGGAATCAAGATTGCCAGGAGAAATATCAATAACCTCAGATATGCAGATGACACCACCCTTATGGCAGAAAGTGAAGAGGAACTCAAAGGCCTATTGATGAAAGTGAAAGAGGAGAGTGAAAAGGTTGGCTTGAAGCTCAACATTCTGAAAACGAAGATCATGGCATATGGTCCCATCACTTCATGGGAAATAGATGGAAAAACAGTGGAAACAGTGTCAGACTTCACCTTTTTGGGCTTCAAAATCACTGCGGATGCTGACTGCAGCCATGAAATTAAAAGACGCTTACTCCTTGGAAGGAAAGTTATGACCAGCCTAGATAGCATATTAAAAAACAGAGACATTACTTTACCAACCAAGGTCCCTCTAGTCAAGGCTATGGTTTTTCCCATGGTCATGTATGGATGTGAGAGTTGGACTGGGAAGAAAGCTGATCGCCGAAGAATTGATGCTTTTGAACCGTGGTGCTGAAGAAGACTCTTGAGAGTCCCTTGGACTGCAAGGAGATCCGACCAGTCCATTCTAGAGGAGATCAATCCTGGGTGTTCATTGGAGGGACTTATGCTAAAGCTGAAGTTCCAGTTCTTTGGCCACCTCATGCGACGAGTTGACTCACTGGAAAAGACTCTGATGCTGGGAGCAATTGGGGGTGGGAGGAGACGGGGACGACAGAAAATGAGATGGCTGAATGGCATCACCGACTCGATGGACATGAGTTTGAGTGAACTCCAGGAGTTGGTGATGGACAGGGAGGCCTGGCGTGATGTGGTTCATGGGGTCGCTAAGAGTAGGACATTACTGAGCGACTGAACTGACTAAACTGAACTGAAATCATTGCCTACCTATGACTTTAAGACAATTGAGAGGATTTTCGGGAATCACAGGTTACTGTTGAATTTGGATTCTGAGTTATGGGGAACTTGCCCGGCCTTTATATAAACTTATAGCTGAAACTCAGCAGGCCGAAACCAACAAACTAGATACTCAAAAGGCTTTTAAGGTTCTTCAGATTGCTCTCATTCAAGCTCCCACTATGAGCTTGACCACAGGGTCAGACTTTAATTTGTTTGTCACTGAAAGAAAATGTGTGGCCTTAGGAGTTTTGACACAACCCTGAGGGCTTCACCAGCAAACTTTTGCTTATCTAAGTAGATAATTAGATGTAATTTCACGTGGGTGGTCCCACTGCCTAAGAGTAATTGAGGCAGCAGCTTTATTAGCACCTGAAGTTTTAAAAATAATTAATGGATGAAAGCTTACTGTACTGACTTCTCATAATGTGAGTGGAATCTTAAATTCTAAAGTTAATGTTTGGATGACAGACAGTAGGCTTCTTAAATATCAGTCATTGTTGTTAGAAGGACCAGTAACTAAGCTTAAAGTTAGTGGAGTTTTAAATCCTGCCACTTTCCTTCCTGAGAAGGAAAATGAAACACCTGATCACGGTTGTTCCCAATTCTTAACTTTGAACTATGCAGCTCGAAAGGATCTAATGGATACCCCATTAGACAACCCTGACATGGAAATATTTACTGATGGCAGTTCTTTTGTTTGGGATGGAAAGCGTAAAGCAGGTTACGCAGTGGTAACTGCTGAACAGGTTTTAGAGGCAAAATCTCTCCCTTAGGGAACCAGTGCTAAGTTAGCAGAGCTTGTGGCTCTGACCCAAGCTCTAGAGTTAAGCAAAGGGCAGCGAGTAAATATCTACACTGATTCTAAGTATGCTTATTTGACTTTACATGCTCATGCTGCAATATGGAAAGAAAGACAGTTTAAAACGGCAACAGGAGAACTGATTAACCATTTCAGAGAGATCGAGAGATGTTTAACTGCTATTTATTGTCCAAAAGAAGTAGCTGTTATGCATTGCAAAGGATACAGCAGGGATGGGAGTAAAGTAGCTGAAGATAATCAGTTGGCTGACTGTCAAGCCAGAAAAGCAGCATTTTATGAAACCCCCTCACTACAGACGCCTTTGATCTGGACAGGTCCTGTGGAACAGGAAAAACCACAATATACTGAGGAAGATTAGAAAGATATGAAAAAAGAGGAGCAAAGATTACTGATAAAGGATGGTTACAGTCCGAGGATGGACGATTAATAATTTCTGAAAGTGCTCAGTGGAAAATTCTTAAAGGTTTACACCTGAGTTTTCATTTGGGTGCAGAGAGTACATACCAGATGGCTTCTCGTTTGTTTGAAGCAAAAAAGGTAATGAAAACTTTAAAGAACATTATCAAAAGGGGTGAAGTTGTCAGAAAAATGACCCAAAGACTGTAAAGCTAGCAAAATTTGGATTACAACGAAGTGGAAAGTATCCTGGAGAGGACTGGGAAATAAATTTTACTCATATGCCAAAATCTGGTGGATATTCTTGCTTACAAGTTGGTTAGATACTTTTACTGGATGGATTGATGCTTTTCCATGTCGTAGTGAACAGCTAAGGAGGTTATAAAGATTTTAATCCATGAAATTATCCCCGGGTTTGGACTACCACGGAGCCTTCAGAGTGACAATGGCTCTGCCTTTAAAGCTGCCATAACTCAGAGGGTATCTAAAGCTCTAGGAATAGAATATCACTTACACTGTTCCTGGGGACCCCACTCATCAGGAAAGGTTGAAAAAGCTAATGACATTATCAAAAGGTATCTGCACACATTAACTCAAGAGGGGCAGGACAATTGGATTAAAGTCTTACCCATAGCTTTGATGAGGGCTTGAACTCTCCCCAAAAAGGAGGGACTATCCCCCTTTGAATGTATTTATGGAAGGCCTTTCTTACGCACAGACATTGTTATAGACCCTGAAGGCTTAGAATTAGCTAACTATGTAACTCAGCTCTCAGCTTTTCAACAGGAATTAACAGAATCCAGCCTCTGGGTCAAGCAAGCCTCTATTTGAGCTGGGAAATGAGGTCCTCATAAAAACATTGGGATCTGGGTGTCCATCCCGGGAGCTCCTCTGGGAATGCCCTTATCAGGTTATTCTTTCTTCTCCCACACCTGTCAAAGTACCAGGAATTGATTCGTGGGTACGTCACACTCGAGTTAAGAGGTGGCACCCTGACCAGAACTAAGTGATGTCATTTTATGTCTTTACTTTCTATGCTCTGACTTTGTACTTTTCAGATGGGCCTGATAACCTATGTGAGCCTATTTGTGCTGACTCCAAAAATCCTGAGTCTGCCATTTGACCCTCAAGACAATTCCTTCCTGTCCTGGGCTCACTCCTATGCAGCATTCCACAGTCGATCTAACTGCTGGGTCTGCGGAGCACTCCCCTCTTCATCAGTGGAAGGCTTCCCATGTTGGACATCTCCACTTCAAGGAAAAGACTTTCTGTGAGTCTGCGAATACCTTCAACAACAATCATATGTGATGCCTCTTCTTTATCTGATGACATCTAACAACCCTAAAATGTACTGGTGCAACACTTTGTACTTTAACTACGGACATAACGTGATTTTAATTTTGATTACACATTGTCTCTGTTTAATGACTATTTCGCTACACATAAGAGAAATAGGTCTAGATCTAATGGTTTTTTACCTGACGTTTATCAAACATGGGATGAGGTTATACGGCTAACTCCTGAAAAAGGACATTTAATATCTACAGACCCTGTATGCTGGGAACAAACAGAGCCATCCCCAAAATTTAGCCAACAACTTAATTACAATGATTGGAAACAGTTAGGATTTTTGCCTCAAGAAATATGCAATGTAATCATTCCAGTGTTTTCCAACTCTAGTTCAGGTCCTCCCTTTGTCTGGCCAGGCACTAATTGGGACTGGATATCTCAGTCACGCTGGCTTGCTCCAAATGGGACTTACTGGATATGTGGCTCTTACCTATGGGCATGGCTTCCCCCTGGTTGGATAGGGAGATGCACCCTGGGTCTAGCATTTACTCACCGCTTTATATTTTCAGAGCTTCCAAAGAAGCCTGCTAATTTACCCCACCTCAAAACTAGGCAAGGTCTGTATTTTACTGGTATGATTATTTGGCTGCAGTGTTTGTTCACTCTTTGGGAACTACAGATGTTATGCTACGACTAGATGCTTTGACTAATTTTACTTAACAGGCATTACAAGATTTTCAAAAAGCTATTTCAGCTCTTAATGCTGAACAAGCACAACTTAGAAAGGTGGTTTTACAAAACAGATTTTCTTTAGATATTCTGACAGCTGCTCAAGGGGGAACTTGTGCAATTATTCATACCCAGGGCTGTACATATATACCTTATATGAGCACCAATGTTACTCATTTTACTAAACACATGAACAAGATGACTGGGGCCATGGATACTCCTGAAGTCTCAATTGCCTTACTTTGGGAGATGTTAACTAGTTCTCCATGGTGGAAAACTATCTTAATTACAATAATTCTGATTGTTTTGTTTTTGCTATTTGCTCCCTGCATCTGTAACTGTGTAACCGGATTTGTTTCTAGTCGCATGAAAGCTTTTAAGATACAAATGGTTCCTCAAAATCCTGCTACTGCTACAGATTCCTCCAACCACTATTTGGAGCCCCTGGATCGGATATCCTCCGTACAAGGATTAGGAGAATGTGTTGCCTCTCCAATTTAGGGACAACACCCCTTGTCAGCTCGGAAGCAGCTATGGAATGAAAACGACGCTCCCTTTCCCTAGGCAAGAAAATTCTCCTAAAAGAAAAGGCGGGAATGAGAGGGTAACAGGCAGGATGGCCAGGGGTCTCCAAACGGAGGAAATAGCCTGAAAGCATCAGACATTTTTATCTCTCTTAAGCGGCAGGAGGAAACAAACTAGCGGTATTTTTTTCTTCTCTATACAAATTTAAAAGGAAGTTTTTACTGTGTTGCCATAATGACATCTGGTTTCACCTGAAGCTAACTATTCTCAAATCTTGAGTTAACCAATGCATTCTTCTTATGGAAATGTTGGTCTTAAGCTATGTTAATGGACTAGGCATTTACCCCAGACTCTATCTTCAAGTCGGTTCCACCAAATGGCTCAGAACCTACTTGATAAACCTGTATGTTATACTCAGATATTGTTCCCTTAATCTATGTAAAATGAAACTATTTGTTGAGAGTCCCTTATACTGCAAGGAGATCCAACCAGTCCATTCTAAAGGAGATCAACCCTGGATGTTCATTGGAGGGACTGATGCTAAAGCTGAAACTGCAATACTTTGGCCACCTCATGCGACGAGTTGACTCACTGGAAAAGACTCTGATGCTGGGAAAGGTTGGGGGCGGGAGGAGAAGGGAACGACGGAGAATGAGATGGCTCGATGGCATCACCGACTCTGTGGACATGAATTTGAGTGTACTCCGGGGGTTGGTGATGGACAGGGAGGCCTGGCGTGCTGTGATTCATGGGGTCACGGAGAGTCGGACACGACTGAGCGACTGAACTGAACTGAACTGAACTGAATCTGCCCTTCTATAGGATTTCAAGTTAATCATTTTATGGCCCAAGATGAATTGTCTGGTGTCAAAATTATCCCAAAATGCATCTTATGGGTGAGGGGCCTGGTGCCATTCTGAGCCTTAGGACATTCCTTTCTTTCATTAACAGACTGCTAGTGACTATACAACATCCAGCTGAAGACTCGCAGGAAATACTCTTTCTGTCCGCTTCTGATGTCTATATCAGAAGCTTTCTCTATCTCCTTTATACTTTAATAAAACTTTATTACACAAAAGCTCTGAGCGGTCAAGCCTCGTCTCTGGCCCAGGATTGAATTCTTCTCCTCCAGAGGCCAAGATCCCAGTGTCTTTGTGTCATTCGGCAACAACCTTTCAGTACCATTAAATGTAATTAGTAATAATAATAATAATATGAATAAATAAAACCAAAAAATCTACCTCGCTGGAATGCTGTGAAGTTAAGGCATATTGTTAGCAGCCCTAACATCTGAGTAGCCAGTATAGGCCTGAGACCTTGCTTAGGCCTAAGTTTCGATTTCCTGGAGACAGGGTGGAGGCTAAGTTCACAGAAACTCCTCCCTAAGAAGATCCCGCAAAATTAAGAAACTCCTCCCTAGAAAAGTCCCGCTGGCACCAAAAATCAGACCAATCAGAGGAAAAAGAGAAATCCCCCAGAAAAACCCCGCGTGCACATAAACTGGCCAATGAACTTCTGCCAGCTTAATCTTTTTGAACAAAAATAGGTGCTTATGTAATCTAAGACTATAAAAAACGCTGTTACCTGGGTTTGGGGCTCTTGTCCGCACTCCACTGCGCTGGAGGAGGCATGACCCCTAGCTCGAGCTAGAAATAAACCCCATTCTTGCTTTTGCATTGCTGCGAGTGTCTTATTCTACCAGTATGGGGGGACCGGACTCAGGGCATAACAATATAATTCAATGATTAAATATTAATAACATACAAACATAGAAGTCAAAGCTCAAGTTTATAACTGGTGATCATTTTAATGAAAGTAATTTTATAATAATACTAATACAATGAAGCTAAAATGCTGCACTGGGAGGTTCTGGAGACTGAATAAATTTAGGCATATAAGAATCAGAAAGTGTATATGAAGTACTCAACACTCAAAAAACTTAAGATCATGGCAACTGATCCCATCATCTCATGACAAATGAAAGGGAAAAACTAGAGGCAGCAACAGATTTCCTTTTCCTGGGCTCCGAATTCACTGCAGATGGTGACTGTAGTCATAAAATTAAAAGATGCTTGCTCTTGGAAGGAAAATTATGTCAATCTATTGTTGTTTAGTTGAAAAGTCATATCCTACTATTTATGAACCCATGGACTGCAGTACTTTAGGCCTCCCTGTCTTTCACTAAATCCCTTAAATGAAACTCATATCAGTTGAATCCACGGTGACATCTAATCATCTTATCTACTTTTCCTGACCTCAAATTTCACCAGCATCAGGGTCTTTTCCAATGAGCTATTTCTTTGCATCAGTTGGCCAAGTATGTGAGGTTTAGCTTCAACATCAGTCCTCCCAATGAATATTCAGGGTTGATTTCATTTAGAATTGACTGGATTGATTTCCTTGCTGTCCAAGGGACTTTCAAGAATCTTCTTCAGCAACACAGTTCCAAAGCATCAATTCTTTAGTGCTCAGTCTTCTTTGTGGTCTAACTCTCACAACCATACATAACCACTGGAAAAAACAAAGCTTTGACTGTATCGTGATGTCGTTGCTTTTGAATACACTGTGTAGGTTTGTTATAACTTTCCTTCAAAGGAGCAAATGTCTTTACATTTCATGATAGCAGTCACCATTTTTCTGGTATTGAGCTGATTGAGTTTGTATATTTTGAAGATTCTTTTTTTTTTTCTTTTCTTTTTGGTCAGTAACTTCATTTGCTACTATTTTCTCCCAATCTGAAGTCTGCCTTTTCATCTTGCTTATACTTTTCGTCTTTGTGCAAAAACTTTTAAGTTTAATTAGGTCCCATTTGTCTATTTCTGTTTTTATTTACACTGCTCTGGGATGTGTGTCATAGAGGACATTTCTGTGATTTGTGATTTATAAATGTGTAAGTCAATGACACCACGTTCCTGTACTCTTGCCTGGAAAATCGCATCGCTGGAGGAGCCTGGTAGGTTGCATCCATGGGGTCGCTAAGAGTCGGACATGACTGAACAACTTCACTTTCACTTTTCACTTTCATGCATTGGAGAAGGAAACGGCAACCCACTCCAATGTTCTAGCCTGGAGAATACCAGGGATGGGGGAGCCTGGTGGGCTGTTGTCTATGGAGTTGCACAGAGTTGAACTCGACTGAAGCAACTTAGAAGCAGTAGTGATTTATAAAGGCAAAAAAGTATTTTGCCTCTTTCCTCTAAGAATTTTATAGTTTCTGGTTTTACATTTAGATCTTTAATCCATTTTGAGTTTATTTTTGTATATGGTGTTAGAAAGTGTTCTAGTTTCATTGTTTTACAGGTGGTTAACAAGAGACTCTTGCCTAGAAAATCCCATGGATGGAGGAGCCTGGTAGGCTGCAGTCCGTGGGGTCGCTAAGGGTCGGACACGACTGAGAGACTTCACTTTCACTTTTCACTTTCACACATTGGAGAAGGAAATGGCAACCCACTCCAGTGTTCTTGCCTGGAGAGTCCCAGGGATGGGGGAGCCTGGTGGGCTTCCGTCTATGGGGTCACACAGAGTCGGACACGACTGAAGTGACTTAGCAGCAGCAGCAACAAGAGACTCTGGCCCTGGCAGCGAAGACTCAAGAGATGCCTGCCCCGGTGCAACCCCACGCACAGAAGCATGGCCGAGAGGAGCTACACCATGCCGGAAGTCAGGGGTGGTGGCCGAGAGGAGCTACTCCACGTTCAAGATCAGGAGGGGCAGCCTTGAAGAGATACCCCTCATCCAAAGTAAGGTGTAGTGGTTGCCCTCTTTAGGAGCAACCATGAAGATATACCCCACGACCAAGGTAAGAGAAACCCAAATAAGATGGACGCATTGCGAGGAGGAATCAAAGGCAGACACACTGAAATCATAATCACAGAAATCTAGTTGATCTGATCACACAGACCACAGCCCTGTCTAATTCAGTGGAACTAAGCCATGCCATGTGGGGCCACCCAAGACGGGCGGGTCATGGTGGAGAGGTCTGACAGAATGTGGTCCATTGGAGAAGGGAATGACAAAAGACTTCAATATACTTGCCTTGAGAAGCCCATGAACAGTATGAAAAGGCAAAATGATAGGATACTGAATGAGGAATTCCCCAGGTTGATAGGTGCCCAGTATGCTATTGGAGATCAGTGGAGAAATAACTCCAGAAAGAATGAAGGGATGGAGCCAAAGCAAAACCAATACACAGTTGTGGATGTGACTGGTGATAGAAGCAAGGTCCGGTGCTGTAAACAGCAATATTGCATAGGAACCTGGACTGTTAGGTCCATGAATCAAGGCAAATTGGAAGTAGTCAAAAGGAGATGAGAAGAGTGAACATAGACATTCTAGGAATCAGTGAACTAAAATGGACTGGAATGGGTGAATTTAACTCAGATGACAATTATAACTACTACTGTGGGCAGGAATCTCCTAGAAGAAAAAATGGAGTAGCCATCATGGCCAACAAAAGAGTCTGAAATGCAGTACTTGGATGCAATCTTAAAAATGACAGAATGATCTCTGTTCGTTTCCAAGGCAAACCATTCAATATTACAGTAATCCAAGTTTATGCCCCAACCAGTAATGCTGAAGAAGCTGAAGTTGAACACTTTTATGAAGACCTACAAGATATTTCAGAACTAACACCAAAAAAAGATTCCCTTTTCATTATAGGGGCCTGGAATGAAAAAGTAGGAAGTCAAGAAACACCTGGAGTAACAGGCAAATTTGGCCTTGGAGCACGGACTGAAGCAGGGCAAACCCTAATAGAGTTTTGCCAAGAGAATGCATTGGTCATAGCAAACACCCTCTTCCAACAACACATGCACATCACCAGATGGTCAACACCAAAATCAGATTGATTATATCCTTTGCAGCCAAACATGGAAAACTATATACAGTTAGCATAAACAAGACCAGGAGATGACTATGGCTCAGACCATGAACTCCTTATTGCCAAATTCAGACTTAAATTGAGGAAAGTAGGGAAAACCACTAGACCATTCCGATATGACCTAAATCAAATCCCTTATGAGTATACAGTGGAAGTGTGAAATAGATTTAAGTAAAGTCATGTTCAAAATTCTCCAAGCCAGGATTTAGCAATATGTGAACCATGAACTTCCAGATGTTCAAGCAGGTTTTTGAACAGGCAGAGGAGCCAGAGATCAAATTGCCAACATCCGCTGGATCATGGAGAAAGAAAGGGAGTTCCAGAAAAACATCCATTTCTGCTTCATTGACTATGCCAAAGCCTTTGACTGTGTGGATCACAATTAAGTATGGAAAATTCTGAAAGAGATGAGAAACCTGTTTACAGGTCAGGAAACTACAGTTAGAACTGGACATGGAACAACAGACTGGTTCCAAATAAGAAAAAGAGTACATCAAGGTTGTATATTGTCACCCTGCTTATTCAACTTCTATGCAGAGTACATCATGAGGAACGCTGGACTGGAAGAAACACAAGCTGGAATCAAGATTGCTGGGAGAAATATCAATAACCTCAGATACGCAGACGACACCTTCCTTATGGCAGAAAGTGAAGAGGAACTAAAAAGCCTCTTGAGGAAAGTGAAAGAGGAGAGTGAAAAGGTTGGCTTAAAGCTCAACATTCAGAAAACAAAGATCATGGCATCTGGTCCCATCATTTCATGGGAAATAGATGTGGAAACAGTGTCAGACTTTATTTTGGGGGGCTCCAAAATCACTGCAGATGCTGATTGCAGCCATGAAATTAAAAGATGCTTACTCCTTGGAAGGAAAGCTATGACCAACCCAGATAGTATATTAAAAAGCAGAGACATTACTTTGCCAACAAAGGTCCGTCTAATCAAGTTTATGGTTTTCCAGTGGTCATGTTTGGATGTGAGAATTGGACTGTGAAGAAAGCTGATTGCCGAAGAATTGATGCTTTTGAACTGTGGTGTTGGAGAAGACTCTTGAGCGTCCCTTGGACTGCAAGGAGATCCAAACAGTCCATTCTACAGGAGGTCGATCCTGGGTGTTCTTTGGAAGGACTGATGCTAAAGCTGGAACTTCAATATTTTGGCCACCTCATGCGACGAGTTGACTCACTGGAAAAGACTTTTATGCTGGGAAAGGTTGGGGGCGGGAGGAGAAGGGGACGACAGAGAATGAGATGGCTTGATGGCATCACTGACTCGATGGACATGAGTTTAATTGAACTCCAGGAGTGGGTGATGGACAGGGAAGCCTGGCGTGCTGTCATTCATGGGGTTGCAAACAGTCGGTCACGACTGAGTGACTGAACTTAGATGAACTGAACAGTTTATTCGCAGTTTTCCCAGAGCCACTTGATAAAAAAATTTTCTTTTCTCCATTGTATATTTTTAACTCCTTTTGCAAAGACAACGTGTCCATGGTAGGTGCATGGGTTCACCCTGGGCTTTCTGGTTTTTTCAATTGATATATTTTTCTGTCTTTGTGACAGGAGCATACTCTCTTGATGAGTGTAGTTTTGTAGTATAGTTTGAAGTTAGGCAAGTTGGCTCCTCCAGTTCCATTCTTCTTTCACAGGATTGCTTTCTCTATTTGAGGTTTTTTTGTGTTTCCATAGAGATGGTGAAATTATTCAAACTAGTTCTGTGAAAAATACTGTGGTATTTTGATAGGGGTTGCATTGAATCTGTAGATTGATATGGGTAGCACACTCATTTTTATTCTATGATTCTTCAAATCCACGAACGTGATATATTTCTCTATTTATTTGTGTCATCTTTGATTTCTTTCGTTAGGTTTTATCACTTTCTATATATAGTTCTTTGTTTTCTTTAGGTAAATTTATTCCTAAGTATATTGTTCTTTTCGTTGCAATGGAGAATAGAGAATGGAATTGTTTCCTTAATTCTTCTTCTGTTTTTTTATCCTTATCAGTGTATGGGATTGCAAGGGATTTCTGTGTGTTAATTGTATATCATCACCTTGCTTATTTAACTTATATGCAGATTACATCATGAGGAACGCTGGGCTGGAAGAAGAACAGGCTGAAATCAAGATTGCTGGGAGAAATATCAATAATCTCAGATATGCAGATGACACTACCCTTATGGCAGAAAGTGAAGAGGAACTCAAAAGGCTCTTGATGAAAGTAAAAGAGGAGAGTGAAAAGGTTGCCTTGAAGCTCAACATTCAGAAAACAAAGATCATGGCATCTGGTCCCATCACTTCATGGGAAATAGATGGAAAACCGGTGGAAACAGTGTCAGACTTTACTTTTTTGGGCTCCAAAATCACTGCAGATGCTGATTGCAGCCAGGAAATTAAAAGACGCTTACTCCTTGGAAGGAAAGTTATGATCAACCTTGATAATGTATTAAAAAGCAGAGACATTACTTTGCCAACAAAGGTCTGTCTAGTCAAGGCTATAGTTTTTACCGTGGTCATGTATGGATGTGAGAGTTGGACTGTGAAGAAAGCTGATCGCCGAAGAATTGCTGCTTTTGAACTGTGGTGTTGGAGAAGACTCTTGAGAGTCCCTTGTACCGCCAGGAGATCCAACCAGTCCATTCTAAGGGAGATCAATCCTGGGTGTTCATTGGAAGGACTGATGCTTAAGCTGAAACTGCAAAACTTTGGCCACCTCATTCGACGAGTTGACTCACTGGAAAAGACTCTGATGCTGGGAAAGTTTGGGGGTGGGAGGAGAAGGGGATGACAGAGAATGAGATAGCTGGATGGCATCACCGACTCTGTGGACATGAGTTTGAGTGAACTCCAGGAGTTGGTGATGGACAGGGAGGCCTGGCGTGCTGTGATTCATGGAGTCGCGGAGAGTTGGACGTGACTGAACTAAACTGAACTGATACTATAGTCATTGATTAGCTCTTGTACTTTTCAGGAGGTCTTTTTAGGGTTTTCTATGTACCAGCCATCTCATTCTCCGTCGTCCACTTCTCCTCTCGCCCCCAACCTTTCCTAGCATCAGAGTCTTTTCCAGTGAGTCAACTCGTCGCATGAGGTGGCCAAAGTATTGCAGTTTCAGCTTTAGCATCAGTCCCTCCAATGAACATCCAGGATTGATCTCCTTTAGAATGGACTGTTTGGATCTCCTTGCAGTACAAGGGACTCTCAAGAGTCTTCTCCAACACCACAGTTCAAAAGCATCGATTCTTCGGCGATTAGCCTTCTGACATGGGTTTGAGTGTACTCCGGGAGTTGGTGATGGACAGAGAGGCCTGGCGTGCTGTGATTCATGCGGTCGCGGAGAGTCGGACACGACTGAGCGACTGAACTGAACTGAATGTAGAGCTACTCCACGCCTGAGGCCAGGGCCGGCGGCCGAGAGGAACTACCCACATCCAACAGGCGGTGGCTGCGCAGGCGCAGGAGGGCCGAGAGGAGCTACTCCGCATTCAAGGTCAGGGGGGCGGCCTTGAGGAGATACCCCTCATCCAAGGTAAGGTACAGCGGCTGCACTTTGCTGGAGCGGCTGTGAACAGATTTTCCACGACCAAGGTAAGAGAAACCCAAATAAGACGGTAGGTATTGCGAGGGGGCATCAGAGTGCAGACAAACTGAAATCATAATCACAGGAAACTGGCCGATCTGATCACATGGACCACAGCTGAATGTGGTCCACTGGAGAAGGGAATGGCAAACCACTTCAGTATACTTGCCTTGAGAACCCCATGAACAGTATCAAAAGGCAAAATGATAGGATAATGAATGAGGAATTCCCCAGGTCGGTAGGAACCCAGTATGCTACTGGAGCTCAGTGGAGAAATAACTCTAGAAGGAATAAAGGGATGGAGTAAAAGTAAAACCAATACCCAGTTGTGGATGTGACCGGTGATAGAAGCAAGGTCCGATGCTGTAAAGAGCAATATTGCATAGGAACCTGGAATGTTAGGTCCATGAATCAAGGCAAATTGGAAGTGGTCAAACAGGAGATGGCAAGAGTGAACATAGACATTCTAGGAATCAGTGAATTAAAATGGACTAGAATGGGTGAATTTAACTCGGATGACCATTATATCTACTACTGTGGGCAGGAACCCCTTAGAAGAAATGGAGTAGCCATCATACTCAACAAAAGAGTCTGAAATGCAGTACTTGGTGCAATCTTCAAAACGACAGAATGATTTCTGTTCGTTCCCAAGGCAAACAATTCAATATTACAGTAATCCAGGCCTATGCCCCAACCAGTAATGCTGAAGAAGCCGAAGTTAATCGGTTCTATGAAAACCTACAAGACCTTTTTGAATTAACACCCAAAAAAGATGTCCTATTCATTATAGGGGCCTGGAATGCAAAAGTAGGAAGTCAAGAAACACCTGGAGTAACAGGAAAATTTGGCCTTGGAGCACGGAATGAAGCAGTGCAAAGGCTAATAGAGTTTTCTTAAGAGAACGCACTGGTCATAGCAAACACCCTCTTCCAACAACACAAGAGAACACTCTACACATGGACATCACCAGATGGTCAACACTGATATCAGATTGATTATATTCTTTGCAACCAAAGATGGAGAAGCTGTATACAGTTAGCGAAAACAAGACCAAGAGCTGACTGTGGCTCAGATCATGAACTCCTTATTGCCAAACACAGACTTAAATTGAAGAAAGTAGGGAAAACCACTAGACCATTCAGATATGACCTCAATCAAATCCCTTATGATTATACAAGTGGAAGTGAGAAATAGATTTAAGGGACTAGATCTGATAGATAGAGTACCTGATGAACTCTGGACGGAGGTTCGAGACATTGCACAGGAGATAGGGACCAAGACCATCCCCATGGAAAAGAAATGCAAAAGAGTGAAATGGCTGTCTGAGGAGGCCTTACAAATAGCTGTGAAAAGAAGAGAGGCGAAAAGCAAAGAAGAAAAGGAAAGATATAAGCATCTGAATGCAGAGTTCCAAAGAATAGCAAGGAGAGATAAGAAAGACTTCCTCCGTGATTAATGCAAAGAAATAGAGGAAAACAACAGAATAGGAAAAACAAGAGACCTCTTCAAGAAAATTAGAGATTCCAAGGGAACATTTCATGCAAAGATGGGTTCGATAAAGGACAGATGTTATGGACCTAACAGAAGCAGAAGATATTAAGAGGTGGCAAGAATACACCGAAGAACTGTACAAAAAAGATCTTCACGACCAAGATAATCACGATAACATGATCACTGACCTAGAGCCAGACATCTTGGAATGTGAAGTCAAGTGGGCCTTAGAAAGCATCACTACGAACAAAGCTAGTGGAGGTGATGGAATTCCAGTTGAGCTATTTCAAGTCTTGAAAGATGATGCTTGAAAGTGCTGCACTCAATATGCCAGAAGATTTGAAAAACTCAGCTGTGGCCACAGGACTGGAAGAGGTCAGTCTTCATTCCAATCCCAAAGAAAGGCAATGCCAAAGAATGCTCAAACTACCGCACAATTGCACTCAACTCACACGCTAGTAAAGTCATGCTCAAAATTCTCCAAGCCAGGCTTCAGCAATATGTGAACCGTGAACTCCCAGATGTTCAAGCAGGTTTTAGAAAAGGCAGAGGCAACAGAGATCAAATTGCCAACATCCGCTGGATCATGGAGAAAGCAGAGAGGTCCAGAAAAACATCTATTTCTGCTTCATTGACTATGCCAAAGCCTTTGACTGTGTGGATCACAATAAACTGTGGAACATTCTGAAAGAGATGGGAATATCAGACCACCTAACCTGCCTCTTGAGAAACCTGTATGCAGGTCAGGAAGCAACAGTTAGAAATGGACATGGAACAACAGACTGGTTCAAAATAGGAAAAGGAGTATGTCAAGGTTGTATATTGTCATCCTGCTTATTTAACTTCTATGCAGAGTACATCCTGAGGAATGCTGGGCTGGAAGAAAAACAAGATGGAATCAAGATTGCTGGGAGAAATATCAATAACCTCAGATATGCAGATGACACTACCCTTATGGCAGAAAGTGAAGAGGAACTCAAAAGCCTCTTGATGAAAGTAAAAGAGAAGAGTGAAAAGGTTGGTTTGAAGCTCAACATTCAGAAAACAAAGATCATGGCATCTGGTCCCATCACTTCATGGGAAATAGATGGAAAAACAGTGGAAACAGTGTCAGACTTTATTTTTTGGGGCTCCAAAATCACTGCAAATGCTGATTGCAGCCAGGAAATTAAAAGACGCTTGCTCCTTGGAAGGAAAGTTATGACCAACCTTGAGAGTATATTAAAAAGCAGAGACATTACTTTGCCAACCAAGGTCCGTCTAGTCAAGGCAATGGTTTTTCCCATGGTCATGTATGGATGTGAGCGTTGGACTGTGAAGAAAGCTGATCACCGAAGAATCGATGCTTTTGAACTGTGGTGTTGGAGAAGACTCTTGAGAGTCCCTTATACTGCAATGAGATCCAACCAGTCCATTCTAAAGGAGATCAATCCTGGGTGTTCATTGGAAAGACTGATGCTAAAGCTGTAACTGCAATACTTTGGCCACCTCGTGAGACGAGTTGACTCACTGGAAAAGACTCTGATGCTGGGAAAGGTTGGGGGTGGGAGGAGAAGGGGACGACAGAGAATGAGATGGCTGGATGGCATCACCGACTCTGTGGATATGAGTTTGAGTGAGCTCTGGGAGTTGGTGATGGACAGGGAGGCCTGGCGTGCTGTGATTCATGGGGTCGCGGAGAATCGGACACGACTGAGCGACTGAAATGAACTGAACTGAACTGATGTAGAGCATCATGTCATCTGCAAAGAGTGAGAGCTTTATTTCTTCTATTTCAATCTGGCTTCCTGACATTTCTTTTTCTTCTCTGATTGCTTTGGCTAGGACATCCTAAATTATTTTAAATTGTAGTGGTGTAAATGGGCATCCTTGTCTCAGACCTGATTTTAAAGGAAATGCTTTCGGTTTTTCACATTAAGGGTAATATTTTCTCTGGCTTTGTCGTATTGCATTATATTATATTAAAATATGTTCCTTTTTTGCCTGCCTTCTGGAGAGTTATTATCAAAAATGGGTGTTGATTTTCACCAGAGGATTTCTCTGCATCTATTTAGGTAATCATGTGAGTTTTACCTTTCAAATAGTTAATATGGTGTTACACATTGAATGATTTGCGAAAATTGAAGAATCCTTGCATTTCTAGGGTAAAGCCAACTTGGTCATGATGTATAAACTTTCTGATATGTTGTTGGATTCTGTTTGCTAAAATTTTGTTAAGGATTTTTACATGTATGTTCATCAGTGATACTGGCCTGTAGTTTTATTTGTGCAATGAATTTGAGATTTTGCCTTCCTCTGCAATTTTTCTGGAAGAGTTTGAGAATGATAAATTTTAGCTCTTCACTAATGTTTTGGTAGAATTCCTTGTGAAGTCATCTGGTCTTGGGCTTTTGTTTGCTGGAAACTTTTTTGACTAAACCTTCAATTTCATTGCTTGTGACAAGTCTGCTAAGATTTTGTTTCTTCCCAGTTTAGCTTTGGAAGATTGTACTTTTCTAATAATTTGTCCATTTTTTCCAAGTTGTCCATTTTACTGACATATAATTGCTCACAGTAGGCCCTTTTGATCTTTTGTGTATCTGAGTTATCTGTTGTTATTTCTCAATTTTTATTTCTAATATCATTGATTTCATTCTCCTCCATTTTTTTCATGGTGAATCTGGCTGATAGTTTGCCTATTTTATTTATCTTCTTGAAGAACCAGCTTTTAGTTTTTGTGAGTTTTTTTTTAACTTTTGCCATATTTGTTCTTTCTTTTTCACTTATTTCTACTCTGATTTTTATAATTTCCTTCCTTCTACTAACTTTGGGATTCTTCTTTTCCTCTTTTTTCTATTTGCTTTAGATGCAATGATAGACTGTTTATTTGATATTTCCCTTGTTTCTAAAGGTAGGCTCTATTGATATGAACCTCAAACTTACAACTACTTTTTACTGAATTGCATAGGTTTGAGGTTTTCATATTCATTTGTTTCTATGTATATTTTGACTTCCTTTTTATTTTCTTCCATTATCTGTTGATTTTTCAGAAGCGTGTTGTGTTGACTGCATATGTTTTTATTCCTAAGTTTTCGCCCTATATCTGACAGGTAGTCTTGCTGCATTGTGGTCAGAGAAACTTGAAAAGATTTCATTTTTTCAAACTAATGAAACTAGATTTATAGCCAAGGATTTAAACTATCCTGGAAAATTTCTATGTGCACTTGGGAAAAACATGAATTCTTTTGATTTGGGGTGAAATACCTGTGAAAGTTGGACTGTGAAGAAAGCTGATCGCCGAAGAATCGATGCTTTTGAACTGCGGTGCTGGAGAAGACTCTTGAGAGTCCCTTATACTGCAATGAGATCCAACCAGTCCATTCTAAAGGAGATCAATCCTGGGTGTTCATTGGAGGGACTGATGCTAAAGCTGAAACTGCAATACTTTGGCCACCTCATGCGACGAGTTGACTCACTGGAAAAGACTCTGATGCTGGGAAAGGTTGGGGGCGGGAGGAGAAGTGGACGACGGAGAATGAGATGGCTGGATGGCATCACCGACTCTGTGGACATGAGTTTGAGTGAGCTCTGGGTGTTGGTGATGGACAGGGAGGCCTGGCGTGCTGTAATTCATGGGGTCGCGGAGAGTCGGACACGACTGAACGACTGAACTGAACTGAACTGAACCTTACACATATCATTTAGGTCTAACTGGTCTATTGTACCATTTATAGCCTATATTTAATTGGTAATTTTCTGTTTGATTGACCTATCCATATGTGTATGTGTGGTATTAAGTCCCCCGCTATTATTGTATAGTCTCAATATTTCCTGCCATTCTTGTTAGCATTTACCTTACGTATTGAGGTGCTCCTGTCTTGGGTTCGTAAGTATTTATAATTATTATGTCTTATGGGATTGATCCTTCGATCATTGTATAGTGTCCTTCTTTTTCTCTTATCATTATCTTTATTCCAAAATCTAATTTGTCATATATAAGTATTGCCACTTCTGCTTCTTTTGGTCTCCATTTGCATGAAATAACATTTTCCAGCCCTTCATTTTCAGTCTGTTTGTGTCCCTAGGTTTAAGGTGTGTCTCTTGTAAACAGCATATATAGGGGTCTTGTTTTTGTATCCTTTCAGCTAGTATTTGCCTTTTGGTTGGAGCATTTAACGCATTTACATTTAAGGTAATTATTGATAAGTATGATTCTGTTACGACTTACTTCATTGCTTTGGATTCTATTTCATAAACATTTTCTGTGTTTTCTGTCTAGAGAAGATCTTGTCACATTTGTTGTTGAGCTGATTTGATGGGTCTGAATTCTCTCAGCGTTTGCTTGTCTGCAAAGCTTTTCACTTCTTTTTCATGTCTTAATGAGAAACTTGTTGGTTAGTGTAATCTTGTCTGTAGGTTTTTCTCTTTCATCACTTTAAGTATATCCTGTCATTTCCTTCTGACCGGGTTCTTATTGAAAGATGAGCTATTACCCATATAGGGATACATTTGTGTGTTATTTATTTATTTTCCCTTTCTACTTTCAGTATTTTCTCTTTGTGTTAGATCTCTGTTAATTTGAAGAATATGTATCTTGGGGTGTTTTGTTTTGGGTGTATCTTGTTTAGGTCTCTCTTGATTTCATGGACTTGGGTGGCTGTTTCTTTACTCATATTAAGGAAGTTTTGACTATTATCACCTCAAGTATTTTCTCATGTCCTTCCTTAAAATGAGTCATTTAACATTGTCCAACACGTTTTTAAGATTGTTAACATTCCTTTTAATTCTTTTTTTCTTTGTTCTATCTCTCTGCTTCATTTATTTCCACCATTCTCTCTTCCACACCATATTCTCTCCTCTGCTTCAGTTAGTCTCATTTTTATTTCCTTCAGTTCAGTTCACTCGCTCAATCGTGTCCGACTCTTTGCGACCCCATGAATTGCAGCACACAGGAACTCCCTGTCCATCACCAACTCCCAGAGTTCACTCAAACTCATGTCCATCAAGTCGGTGATGCCATCCAGCCATCTCATTCTCTGTCGTCCCCTTCTCCTCCTGCCCCCAATCTCTCCCAGCATCAGAGTCTTTTCCAGTGAGTCAACTCGTCACATGAAGTGGCCAAAGTATTGGAGTTTCAGCTTTAGCATCAGTCCCTCCAATGAATAACCAGAACAGATCTCCTCTAGAAAGGACTGGTTGGATCTCCTTGCAGTCCAAGGGACGCCCAAGAGTCTTCTCCAATACCACAGTTCAAAAGCTTCAATTCTTCAGTGTTCAGCTTTCTTCACAGCCCAACTCTCATATCCATATATGACCACTGGAGGAACCAGAGCCTTGACTAGATGGATCATTGTTGGCAAAGTAATGTCTCTGCTTTTTAATATGATATCTAGGTTGGTCATAACTTTCCTTCCAAGGAGTAAGCATCTTTCAAATTCATGGCTGCAATCAGCATCCGCAGTGATTTTGGAACCCCCCCCCCCGCATATAAAGTCTGACACTGTTTCCACAGTTTCCCCAGTATTTCCCATGAAGTGATGGGACCAGGTGCCATGATCTTAGTTTTCTGAATGTTGAGCTTCAAGCCAACTTTTTCACTCTCCTCTTTCACTTTCATCAAGAGGCTTTTGAGTTCCTTTTCACTTTCTGCCATAAGGGTAGTGTCATCTCCATATATGACGTTATTGATATTTCACCCGGCAATCTTGATTCCCATTTGTACTTCTTCCAGCCCCGTATTTCTCATTATTTACTCTGTATATGAGATAAATAAGCTTGGTGACAATATACAGCCTTGACGTACTCCTTTTCATATTTGGAACCAATTTGTTGTTCCATGTCCAGTTCTAACTGGTGCTTTCTGACCTGCATATAGGTTTCTCAGGAGGCAGGTCAGGTGGTCTGGTATTCCCATCTCTTTCAGAATTTTCCATAGTTTATTGTGATCCACATAGTCAAAGGCTTTGGCATAGTAAATAAAGCAGAAATAAATGTTTGTCTGGAACTCTCTTGCTTTTTCCATGATTCAGTAGATGTTGACAATTTGATCTCTGGCTCCTCTGTGTTTTCTAAAACCAGCTTGAACATCTAGAAATTGATGGCTCACGTATTGCTGAAGCCTTGCTTAGAGAATTTTGAATATGACTTTACTAGCGTGTGAGATGAGTTCAATTGTGTGGTAGTTTGAGCATTCTTTGGCATTGCCTTTCTTTGGGATTGGAATGAAGTGACATTTTACAGTCCTGTGACCAGTGCTGAGTTTTCCAAATTTGCTGGCCTATTGAGTGCAGCACTTTCACAGCATCATCTTTCAGGATTTGAAATAGTTCAACAGGAATCCCATCACCTCCACTAGCTTTGTTCATCGTGATGCTTTCTAAGGCCCACTTGACTTCACATTCCAGGATGTCTGTATCTAGGTGAGTTATCACACCGTCATGATTATCTTGGTCTTGAAGACATTTTTTTGTATACTTCTTTGTATTCTTACCACCTCTTCTTAATATCTTCTGCTTCTCTTAAGTCCACACCATTTCTGTCCTTTATTGAGCCCATCTTTGCATGAAATATTCCCTTGGTATCTCTAATTTTCTTAAAGTGTTCTCTAGTCTTTCCTATTCTGTTATTTTCCTCTACTTCTTTGCATTGATCACTGGTTAAGTCTTTCTTATCTCTCCTTGTTATTCTTTGGAACTCTGCATTCAGATGCTTATATCTTTCCTTTTATCTTTTGGTGTTCACTTGATTCCCTTCAGAGTGATTTTAATCTCAGTTATTGCATGTTTCATTATTGATTGACTCATTTTTCTTCTATTTCCTTGTTAAACATTTCTTGCATCTTCTCGATCCTTGTCTCTAACCTATTTATCTTTAGCTCCATTTTGTTTTATCTGTTCCTCTTTTGCTTGCTTTAGTGGGTTTTTATCATATTCCTTCATCTACTGAATATTTATCTGCTTTTTTAACTTGTTTAGATTTCTGTGTTTGTAGTGGTGTCTCTGCAGGAGTTTGTGGTTCCTCTTAATTGTGGAGTCTGTTCCCTGTGGGTGGAGTTGACCTAATGGTTTGTCAAGATTACCTGATTGGGGAAGCTTGTGTCTTTTTTCTGGTGAGTTGTGCTTAATCTTTTCTCTCCGTTGTGCAATGAAGTGTCCAGTAGTGACTTTGTGTTTTTTATGCATTTGACATGTCTTTGGGAGTCATGTTTGTAATGTTCAGGGTTGTGTTCCTATTTAACTGGATACTTAGCTTGGTGTGTCTTGAACTGGATCTTGCTGGTTTTTGAGTGGAGCTCAGTTTCAGTGTAGGTGTTGAGATTTTTCAGTGAGTTCTCTATTAAAGTTCCCTGAAGTCAGGAGTTCTCTGATGTTCTGAAGTTTTGGAGTCAAGCCTTCCTCCTCTGGCTTTTTGTGCTTCACTTACAATTTCCTCAAGGCTTCTCCATCCATTCAGCATTGAATGTAAAATCCCTAGATTATTGGTGAAAGAATTTTCCACAACCAGGAGTAGCCAGAAAGTTTCACAGATTTATATAGAGAGGAGAAGAGGCAGGAAGGAGATAAAAGTGACCTGGAAATGAAAAGTGAGAGAGCTAATCAATCTGGGAATCAAATCCCTAAGTGAAAAATGGACAGCGAATATTAAATTCTTAAAGGTACAAAATTAATACAAATATCAATCCCAAAGATTAAAAAAACCTAGATGTTTTACTTTTTAATTTATTTATTTTAATTGGAGGCTAATTACTTTACATTTTTGTATTGGATTTTCCATACATTGACATGAATCTGCCCCGGGTGTACATGTGTTCCCCATCTTGAACCCCTTCCCACCTCCCTTCCCATCCCATCCCTCTCGTTTATCCTAGTGCAGCAGTCCCGAGCATCCCGTATCATGCATCAAACTTGTACTGGCGATTCGTTTCACATATGATAATATATATGTTTCAATGCCATTCTCCCAAATCATCCAACCCTTTCCCTCTCCCACAGAATCCAAAAGACTGTTCTATAGATCTGTGTCTCTTTTGCTGTCTCGTATACAAGGTTATCGTTATCATCTTTCTAAGTTCCATATATATGCGTTAGTATACTGTATTGGTGTTTTACTTTCTGGCTTACTTCACTCTGTATATTAGGCTCCAGTTTCATCTACCTCATTGGGACGTATTCAAATGTATTCTTTTTAATGGTTGAGTAATACTCAATTGTGTATATGTACCACAGTTTTCTTATCCATTCATTTGCACATGGATAAATAGGTTGCTTCCATCCCAGGAGTGCGATTGCTGTGTCATATGTCAGCTCTATTTCCAGTTTTTAAAGGAAATATTTAAATAGTTCTCCATAGTGGTTGTACTAGTTTGCATTCCCACCAACAGTATAAGAGGGTTCCCTTTTCTCCACACCGTCTCCAGCATTTATTGCTTGGACAGTTTTGGATAGCAGCCATTCTGATTGGCATGAAATGGTACCTCATTATGGTTTTGATTTGCTTTTCTCTGATTATGAGTGATGTTGAGCGTCTTTTCATGTATTTGTTAGCCATCTGTACATCGTCTTTGGAGAAATGTCTGTTTAGTTCTTTGTCCCATTTTTTGATTGGGTCATTTATTTTTCTGGAATTGAGCTGCAGGTGTTTCTTGTATATTTTTTAGATTAATCCTTTGTCAGTTGCTACATTTGCTATTATTTTCTCCCATTCTGAAGGCTGTTTTTTCACCTTGCTTATAGCTTCCTTTGCTGTGCAGAGGCTTTTAATTTTAAATAGGTCCCATTTGTTTATTTTTGTTTTAATTTCCAATATTTTGGTAGGTGGGTCATGGAGGATCCTGTTGTGATTTATGTCGAAGAGTGTTTTACATATGTTCTCCTCTAGGAGTGTGATAGTTTCTGGTCTTACATTTAGATCTTCAATCCACTTTCAGTTTATTTTTATGTATGGTGTTAGGGAGTGTTTTAATTTCATTCTTTTACAGGTGGTTGACCAGTTTCCACAACACCAATTGTTAAAGAGATTGTCTTTTCTCCATTGAATATTCTCTCCTCCTTTGCCAAAGATATGGTGTCCATAGGTGCATGGATTTATCTCTGGGCTTTCTATTTTGTTCCATTGATCTATATTTCTGTCTTTATGCCAGTACCATACTGTCTTGATGACTGTGGCTTTGTAGCAGAGCCTGAAATCCGGCAGGTTGATTCCCCCAGTTCCATTCTTCTTTCTCAAGATTGCTTTGGCTATTCGAGGTTTTTTGCATTTCCATACAAATTGTGAAATTATTTCTTCTAGTTCTGTGAAAAATACTGTTCATAGCTTGATAGGGATTGCATTGATCCTATACATTACTTTGAGTAGTATATTCATTTTCACAGTATCGGACACAGTATATTTCTCCATCTATTATTGTTGTCTCTGATTTCTTTCACCAGTGTTTTATAGTTTTCTATATATAGGATTTTTTTTTCTTTAGGTAGATATATTCCTTGATATTTTATTCTTTTTATTGTAATGGTGAATGGAATTATTTCCTTAATTTCTCTTCCTGTATTCTCATTATTAGTGTATAGAGATGCAAGAGATTTCTATGTGTTGATTTTACATCCTGAAACTTTAATATATCCATTGATTAGCTCTAGCGATTTTCTGGTAGAGTCTTTAGGGTTTTCTGTATAGAGGATCATGTCATCTGCAGTAAGAGTTTTTCTTCTTCTTTTCCAATCTGGATTCCTTTTATGTCTTTTTCTGCTCTGATTGCTGTGGCCAAAACTTCCAAAATTATGTTGAATAGTAGTGGTGAGAATGGGCACGCTTGTCTTTTTCCTTACTTTAGGGGAAACGCTTTCAATTTTCAACATTGAGGATAATGTTTGCTGTGGGTTTGTCATATATAGTTTTTATTATGTTGAGGAATGTTCCTTCTATTCCAGCCTTCTGGAGGGTTTTGATCATAAATGGATGTTGAATTTTGTCAAAGGCTTTCTCCGCATCTATTGAGATAATCATATGGTTTTTATCTTTCAATTTGTTAATATGGTGTATCACCTTGTTTGATTTGTGAATATTGAAGAATCCTTGCATCCCTGGGATAAAGCCCACTTGGTCATGATGTATGATCTTTTTAATGTGCTGTTGGATTCTGATTGCTTGAATTTTGTTTAGGAATTTTTCATCTATGTTCATCAATGATATTGGCCTGTAGTTCTCTTTTTTTGTTGCATCTTTGCCAGGTTTTGGTATTAGGGTGTTGCTGGCCTCATAGAATTAGTTTGGAAGTTTACCTTCCTCCTCAATTTTCTGGAAGAGTTTGAGTAGGATAGGTATTAGCTCTTCTATAAATTTTTGGTAGAATTCAGCTGTGACACCGTCTAGACCTGGACTTTTGTTTGCCTGAAGTTTTCTGATTACAGTTTCAATTTCCATGCTTGTGATGGGTCTGTTAAGATTTTCTATTTCTTCCTGGTTCAGTTTTGGTAAGTTGTTCTTTTCTAAGAATTTGTCCATTTCTTCCAAGTTGTCCGTTTTATTGTCATATAGTTGCTGATATCAGTCTCTATAATCCTTTGTGTTACTTTGTTGTCTGTTGTGTTCTCTCCATTTTCCTTTATAAATTTATTGATTTGGTTTTTCGCCCTTTGTTTATTGATGAGTCTGGCTAGTGGTTTGTCAATTTTTTTTACCCTCTCAAAGAATCAGCGTTTGGCTTTGTTGATTTTTGCTATGGTCTCTTTTGTTTCTTTTGCATTTATTTCTACCCTAATTATTAAGATTTCTTTCCTTGTACTAATCCTGGGGTTCTTCTATTCTTCCTTTCTAGTTGCTTTAAGTGTAGACTTAGGTTATGTAGTTGACTTTTCTCTTGTTTCTTAAGGTATTCATATATTGCTAGGAAACTTCCCTTTAGCATGCTTTTACAGTGTCCCACAGGTTTTGGGTTGTTGTGTTTTCATTTTCATTCTTTTCTATGCACATTTTTATTTCCTTTTTTATTTCTTCTGTGATTTGTTGGTTATTCAGCAGCGTGTTGTTCAGCCTCCATATGTTGGAATTTTTAATAGTTTTACTCTTGTCATTGAGATCTAGTCTTACTGTATTGTGGTCAGAAAAGATGTTTGGAAAGATTTCAATTTTTTTGAATTTACCAAGGCCAGATTTATGGCCCAGGATGTGATCTATCATTTCAAGGTGTGTCTCTTGTAGACAACATGTATAGGAGTCTTGTTTTCGTATCCATTCAGCCAGCTTTTGTCTTTTGATTGCAGCATTCAAGACATTTACATTTGAGGTAATTATTGATAAGTATGGTCCCGTTGCCATTTACTTTATTGTTTTGAGTTCTAATTTATAGACTCTTTCTGTGTTTTCTGTCTAGAGAAGGTCCTTTAGGATTTGTTGGAGAGCTGGTTTGGTGATGCTGAATTCTCTCAGCTTTTGCTTATTTGTAACGCTTTTGATTTCTCCTTCATATTTGAATGAGATCCTTGCAAGGTACAGTAATCTGGGCTGCAGGTTACTTTCTTTCATCACTTTAAGTATGTCTTGCCATTCCTTCTTGGCCTGAAGAGTTTCTGTTTGTTATGGAATTAAAGGGGGTTAAAGTAAACACCAAGACAAAAGCAAAACATGAAATGAAGTTAAGGATGAAACCAGACAGGTGGTGAATACACAGATAGGTTATTACAAAAATAATGAGACATATACACACACTCACACACAGAGAGATATAACCAAAGTATTCTAAGCAAAATAGAGTAAAGGAGGTTGACTTGGTGAGGAAAGGAAACACAAAGTGATATTGACCAATTGAAAGCAGAGTTAGCTCTCAATTTGGAAAAATTAGTCTGAGCAGACTGCCAGCTGTGGAATATATTAAAGAGACTGCATCAATTTAATTTACATGGTGAAAGAAAAAAAAAGAAAAAAAGAGTGAAGAAAAAAAAGAGAGGAAGGGAGAGATAAGAGAAAAGGGGGGATGGAAGAGACAGTCAAAAAAGAGAAAAAAATGAAGAGCAAAGATAGATAGACATATGCAAATATATATATATATTCAGGAATAGCTACAGCAGGTAAAAAAATGATAAGAAAAATAGTGATAGTCAAACAGAGCAAAAGCAAAATAAAAAATCACATAAAAAAAAAAACAGAGAAAAGATCTTTACAAATTTAACAAGAAAAAGAAAAAAGAGAGAGAGAGAGAGGAAAGCTCTGCAGTACCACAAAAGTGGCTTTGGCATTGTTACGCTTGTCTATTTCTGATGTTGTGCTGAAGTGTCCCTCAGTATAACTTCACTGTCCCCGGGAAAGCACAGACAAGTCACAAATAGGTTTCTCCTAATTTTGAAAGAGTTAAATTATATCATGTGTTTGTTAGCCATCTGTATATCTTCTTACATATATAGAATTTAGAAAGACGATAACCCTGTATACAAGACAGCAAAAAACACACAGATGTATAGAACAGTCTTTTGGACTCTGTGGGAGAGGGCGAGGGTGGGATGATTTGGGAGAATGGCACTGAAACATGTATATTATCATATGTAAAACAAATATCCAGTCCAGGTTCGATGAATGATACAGGATGTTTGGGGCTGCTGTACTGCGATGAACCAGATGGATGGGATGGAGAGGGAGGTGGGAGGGGGGTTCAAGATGTGGAACACATGTACACCAGGGGCAGATTTATGTCAAAGTATAGTAAAACCAATACAATACTGCAAAGTAATTAGCCTCCAATTAAAATAAAAGAAATTTAAAAAATAATAATAAAAGAATACAGTTGGGTGGATGAGGGATTTCTTAGAGAGGTAAGAAGAGTTTTAGGGACTAAAGAGACTTGTTGAGGAGGTGGTGCTAGATTTGGGGAATTAGATATTTAAGGTAGGGGACTAGAAATCCAAAAAGCCTTCTGGAATGTCAAAGTATATAATAAGGAGGGAAGTACGGAAGGGACATATAAAGCTCATACAAAGAGTATGAATATTCACTTTTTTAAGGAGGTCTAATTTTTGTTTTGCAGATTCATTTTTCATTTATTAATTTTTTAACAATGGGAGTCCTTAAGACTTTTTTCACTTTGTCCTTCAATTTGATCTTCTTATGCATAACAATAGGACATTTGTTTATGATGAGAGTTTTCTAAAAGTTAACTTACATATAAAAGGTGTTGTTTTTTTATCCCCAAAAGACCCATCTGGGAATCAAAGTGTAGGATCTCCAAACATGAATCCCAAGTGTGGCACAAATCAGGAAAAAATTTTGTGGAAATATCTGATGCTGAACCTCCAGTGTTTGGGTCAAATGATGTGAAGAACTGACTCATTAGAAAAGCTCCCGATGCTGGAAAAGGAAGGAGAAAAAAGGGATGACAAACGATGAGATGCTTGATGTCATCACTTTTTCAATGGACTTGAGTTTGAACAAACTGTGGGAGATGATGGTAAAGGACAGGGAACCCTTGCATGCTGCAGTTTGTGGGGTCACATCGAGGGCATGATTGAGCCACTGAAAAAAAGCAAGAACAAAAACCTGCGTGCAGCTTTCCACTTAGAGTAAATTTTTACCAATAGCCCAAGATCCATCCCTGGGTGGGTACAGATGATTCAGCCTGAATGGTCCAAAATGGCCATTCCCAAATATGGCCAAAGTAAATAATTGCTCTAATTGATAAGAATGGTATTTTTGAAAATTTTTATTTACTGTCCCCCATAAAGTTGAGACTCCCCTTATTTCAGTTCAATTCAGTCACTCAGTCGTGTCTGACTCTTTGCGATCCCATGAATCACAGCAAGGCCGGACCTCCCTGTCCATCACCAACACCCGGAGTTCACTCAAACTCATGTCCATAGAGTCGGTGTTGCCATCCAGCCATCTCATTCTCTGTCGTCCCCGTCTCTTCCCACCCCTGGCCAAAGTACTGGAGTTTCAGCTTTAGCATCAGCCCTTCCAATGAACACCCAGGGTTGGATCTCCTCCAGAATGGACTGGTTGAATCTCCTTGCAGTCCAAGGGACACTCAAGATTCTTCTCCAGCACCACAAGTCAAAAGCATCAATTCTGAAAGATGGCAGAGGAATAGTACTGGGCGGCCACTTTCTCCCCCACAAAATCGACAAAAGAACATTTGAAAGCTGAATAAATCCCACAAAAAAACTTCTGAATACCAGCAGAGGACATCAGGCACTCAGAAAAGCAGCCCATAGTCGATGAAAGGAGGTAGGAAATAGATAAAAAGATAAAAAGAGAGACAAAAGAGGGAGGGACGGAGCTCCCGGGAAGGGAGGCTTAAAAAAAAAAAAGTTTCCAAACACCTGGAAACACTGGCGAGTGGAACCTCAGAGGGCAGTATAAATGAGAGACAAAAGACATTAATAATTAAAACTCACAGACTAAGTGCCCAGAGGAAACTCTCAGCAGAGAAGCGGCGCAGACGCCCGCGCCCCTCACTAGCAGGCGGGGGCTGGGCAGAGAAATGCTGGCAGCTGCGCTTAGAGGGAGAACTGGGCTTGAACGTCCCAGGGCAAACTGAGGGCTTGAATTTAAGATACCAGATCAGAGGTTGCAGCTGAAGGGGGAGAGGGCTGGAAAAAGCCTGCGAAAACACCAAGCCAGCCCCGCCCACAGAACCGGGCGCTGAGCAGAGCGAGCCGGCAGCGGGCGGCCCATCCCCCAACCCCCACCAACACCAGCGGGGAGGGGAGCCAGGGCTGGGTTGGGGGCAGCCGCAGTCCCAGAGAGGCTTCCCGTGCCAAGCTGCAGGTAGGCTTCCCTGCTGGCCAGGACTTCTTGGGTTCGGGCCGGTCTATATCCGCCTGAGAAAGTGCGCTGGTTGTACTCCCAGAAAACCGAGCAGCAGGGACTGGGAAGGCGATAAGTCGTAGTGACAGCGCTCACCAAACGCCTGGTCATCTGATCTGCTAGGACCGGGGAAGGCACAAAATGCAGGCCCAGCCAAGTCTGCCCCTTTGTCAAGTACCCGAGGACCTGAACCTGAGCCTCTCAGACCTGGGAAGCGCATGCAACCCAGCACCAGCTGCAGACAGCTTCCCGCAGAGCAACCTAAAGCCTAAGCAGCATAAACAGGGAAAGAACACATGCCTCGAGCGGGAGCATTCCCAGTGTAGCCAAGACACCGCGAGCACTCCCCACAGACGCCAGGGATATTTGTTAGCTGTTCCTCCCTCCCCATAGCAGGACTGAATAGGAGAGCCGGGGTGGGAGGGGGGGAAGTGTCCACCACCGCATCCTTGTGTCAGGATGGGAATTAGACACTGAGGAGACCAGAAAACAGAAGAACTTTTTCAACAGAAGGAACTGCCTTGGAAGTAACAGAGGGCAAAGCCTTGAGCCTCCTGCAAGAATAAGACTGAGAACCAGAGGCAGAGGCTTAAGGCCAAATCCTGAGAACACAGGAGATCTCCTGTGCCAGAGAACATTAATTGATAAGTACTCATCAAATGCCTCCATACATACACTGAAACCAGGCACCACCAAGGGTCAATAAGTTTCAGTGAAAGACATACTATGCAAGCTATCCAGCAACACAGGAGAATAGCACTGAGCTTCAATATACAGGTTGCCCAAATCCATTCCAAACCCACTGACATCTCAAACTCATTACTGGACACTTCATTGCACTCCAGAGAGAAGAAATCCAGCTCCACCCACCAGAACATCGACTTAAGCTTCCCTAACCAGGGAAACTCGACAAGTCACCCATCCAACCCCACACACAACGAGGTAACTACATAATAAAGAGAACTCCACAAACTGTCAGAAGACGGAAAGGCCACCCCGAACACAGCAATATAAGCAAGATGAAGAGGCAGAGAAATACCCAACAAGTAAAGGAACAGGATAAATGCCCACCAACACAAACAAAAGAGGAAGATATAGGGAACCTACCAGATAAAGAATTTCGAATTTTAATTGTGAAAATGATTCAAAATCTGGAAAGCAATATGGAGTTACAGATAAATAAACTGGAGAAAAGGATTGAGAAGATGGAAGAAATGTTCAATAAGGAATTAGAGGAAATAAAAAAGAGTCAATATACAATGAATAATACAATAGATGAGATCAGAAACACTCTCGAGGGCACAAACAGTAGAATAACGGAGGCAGAAGACAGGATAAGCGAGCTAGAAGATAGAATTGTAGAAATAAATGAAACAGAGACTGAAAAAGAAAACAGAATTTTAAAAAATGAGGACAATATTAGAGACCTCTGGGACAATATTAAATGCCCCAACATTCGAATCATAGGAGTCCCAGAAGAAGAAAACAAAAAGAAAGACCATGAGAGAATACTTGAGGAGATAATAGTTGAAAATTTCCCTAAAATGGGGAAGGAAATAATCACCCAAGTCCAAGAAACACAGAGAGTCCCTAACAGGATAAACCCAAGGCGAAATACCCCAAGGCATATATTAATCAAATTAAAAAAGATCAAACACAAAGAAAAAATATTAAAAGCAATAAGGGGAAAAAAACAAATAACACACAATGGGATCCCCATAAGGATAACATCTGATCTTTCAGCAGAAACTCTACAGGCCAGGAGGGAATGGCAAGACATACCTAAAGAGATGAAAGAAAATAACCTACAGCCCAGATTACTGTACAGAGCAAGGATCTCATTCAAATATGAAGGAGAAACCAAAAGCTTTACAGACAAGCAAAAGCTGAGAGAATTCAGCATCACCAAACCAGCTCTCCAACAAATACTAAAGGATCTTCTCTAGACTGGAAACACAGAAAGGGTATATAAACTCGAACCCAAAACAATAAAGAAAATCGCAACGGGATTATACTTATCAATAATCACCTTAAACATAAATGGGTTGAATGTCCCAACCAAAACACAAAGGCTGGCTGAATGGATACAAAAGCAAGACCCCCATATATGCTGTCTACAAGAGACCGACCTAAAATCGAGGGACACATACAGACTGAAAGTGAAGGGCTGGAAAAAGATATTCCACGCAAATAGAGACCAAAAGAAAGCAGGAGTAGCAATACTCATATCAGATAAAATAGATTTTAAAACAAAGACTGTGAAAAGAGACAAAGAAGGAAACTACATAATGATCAAAGGATCAATCCAAGAAGAAGATATGACAATTATAAATATTTATGCACCCAACATAGGAGCACCGCAATATGTAAGACAATTACTAACAAGTATGAAAGGGGAAATTAACAATAACACAATAATAGTGGAAGACTTTAATACCCCACTTACATCTATGGATAGATCAACTAAACAGAAAATTAACAAGGAAAGACAAACTTTAAATGATACAATAGACCAGTTAGACCTAATAGATATCTATAGGACATTTCACCCCAAAACAATGAATTTCACCTTTTTCTCAAGCGCACACGGAACCTTTTCCAGGATAGATCACATCCTGGGCCATTAATCTAGTCTTGGTAAATTCAAAAAAATTGAAATCATTCCAAGCATCTTTTCTGACCACAATGCAGTAAGATTAGATCTCAATTACGGGAGAAAAACTATTAAAAATGCCAACATATGGAGGCTGAACAACACGCTGCTGAATAATGAACAAATCATAGAAGAAATCAAAACAGAAATTAAAATATGCATAGAAATGAATGAAAATGAAAACACAACAACCCAAAACCTCTGGGACACTGTAAAAGCAGTGCTAAGGGGGAAGTTCATAGCAATACAGGCACACCTCAAGAAACAAGAAAAAAGTCAACTAAATAACCTAACTCTACATCTAAAGCAACTAGAAAAGGAAGAAATGAAGAACCCCAGGGTAAGCAGAAGGAAAGAAATCATAAAAATTAGGGCATAGATAAATGCAAAAGAAGCAAAAGAGATCATAGCAAAAATCAAAAAAGCCAAAAGCTGGTTCTTTGAGAAGGTCAATAAAATTGACAAACCACTACCCAGACTCATCAAGAAACAAAGGGAGAAGGACCAAATCAATAAAATTAGAAATGAAAATGAAGAGATCACAACCAACAACACAGAAATACAAAGGATTCTTAGAGAATACTATCAGCAATTATATGGCAATAAAATGAATAACCTGGAAGAAATGGACAAATTCCTAGAAAAGTACAACTTTCCAAAACTGAACCAAGAAGAAACAGAAAATCTGAACAGACCCATCACAAGCACGGAAATTGAAACTGTAATCAGAAATCTTCCAGCAAACAAAAGCCCAGGTCCAGACGGCTTCACAGCTGAATTCTACCAAAAATTTAGTGAAGAGCTAACACCTATTCTACTCAAACTCTTTCAGAAAATTGCTGAGGAAGGAAAACTTCCAAACTCATTCTATGAGGCCACTATCACCCTAATCCCAAAACCTGGTAAAGATCCCACAAAAAAAGAAAACTACAGGCCAATATCATTGATGAACATAGATGAAAAAGTCCTTAACAAAATTCTAGCAATCAGAATCCAACAACACATTAAGAAAATCATACATCATGACCAAGTGGGCTTTATCCCAGGAATGCAAGGATTCTTCAATATCCGCAAATCAATCAACGTAATACACCACATTAACAAACTGAAAAATTAAAAGCATATGATTATCTCAATAGATGCAGAGAAAGCCTTTGACAAAATACAACATCCATTTATGATAAAAACTCTCCAGAAAGTGGGAATAGAAGGGACATATCTCAACATAATTAAAGCTATATACGACAAACCCACAGCAAACATTATCCTCAATGGTGAAAAACTGAAAGCATTTCCCCTAAAGTCAGGAACAAGACAAGGGTGCCCACTCTCACCACTACTATTCAACGTAGTTCTGGAAGTTTTGGCTACAGCAATCAGAGCAGAAAAATATATAAAAGGAATACAAATTGGAAAAGAAGAAGTAAAACTTTCACTGTTCGCTGATGACATGATCCTCTACACAGAAAACTCTGGAGACTCTACAAGAAAACTACTAGAGCTAATCAATGATTACAGTAACGTTGCAGGATATGAAATCAACACACAGAAATCCCTTGCATTCCTATGCACTAATAATGAGAAAATAGAAAGAGAAATTAAAGAAACTATTACATTCACTGTTGCAACGAAAAGAATTAAATACTTAGGAATATATCTACCTAAGGAAACAAAAGACTTGTACATAGAAAACTATAAAACACTAGTGAGAGCAATCAAAGAGGACACTAATAGATGGAGAAATATACTGTGTTCGTAGATTGGAAGAATAAATATTGTGAAAATGAGTATACTACCCCAAATAATTTATACATTCAATGAAATCCCTATCAAGCTACCAAAGATATTTTTCACATAACTAGAACAAATAATCTCACAATTTGTATGGAAATACAAAAAACCTCGAATAGCCAAAGCAATCTTGAAGAAGAAAAAATGGAACTGGAGGAATTAACCTGCCAGACTTCAGGCTCTACAACAAAGCCACAGTCAGCAAGACAGTATGGTACTGGCATAAAGACAGAAATATAGATCAATGGAACAAAATAGAAAGCCCAGAGATAAATCCACGCACCTATGCACACCTTATCTTTAACAAAGGAGGCAAGAATATAAAATGGACAAAAGACAGTCTCTTTAACAAGTGGTGCTGGGAAAACTGGTCAGCCACTTGTAAAAGAATGAAACTAGAACACTTCCTAACGCCATACACAAAAATAAACTCAAAATGGATTAGAGAGCTAAATGTAAGAGCAGATACTATAAAACTCCTAGAGGAGAACATAGGCAAAACACTCTCTGATATAAATCACAGCAGAATCCTCCAAGACCCACCTCCCAGAATATTGGAAATAAAAGCAAAAATAAACAAATGGGATATAATTAAAATCAAAAGCTTCTGCACAGCAAAGGAAACTCTAAGCAAGGTGAAAAGACAGCCTTCAAAATGGGAGAAAATAATAGCAAATGAAGCAACTGATAAAGGATTAATCTCCAAAATATACAAGTAGCTCCTGCAGCTCAATTCCAGAAAACTAAGTGACCCAATCAAAAAATGGGCCAAAGAACTAAACAGACATTTCTCCAAAGAAGACATAAAGATGGCTAACAAACACATGAAAAAATGCTCAACATCCCTCATAATCAGAGAAATGCAAATCAAAAGCACAAGAAGATACCATTTCACACCAGTCAGAATGGCTGCTATCCAAAAGTCTACATGCAATAAATGCTGGAGAGGGTGTGGAAAAAAGGGAACCCTCTTACACTGTTGGTGGGAATGCAAACTATACAGCCACTATGGAGAACAGTGTGGAGATTCCTCAAAAAACTGGAAATAGAACTGCCATATGATCCAGCAATCGCACTCCTGGGCATAAACTTTAGGAAACCAGAATTGAAAGAGACACTTGTACTCCAATATTCATTGCAGCACTGTTTATAATAGCCAGGACATGGAAGCAACCTAGATGTCCATCTGCAGATGAATGGATAAGAAAGCTCTGGTACATATACACAATGGAGTATTTTTCAGCCATCAAAAAGAATGCATTTGAATCAGTTTTAATGAGGTGGATGAAATTGGAGCCAATTATACAGAGTGAAGTAAGCCAGAAAGAAAAACATCAATACAGTATACTAACGCATATATATGGAATTTAGAAAGATGGTAACCTGAACCCTGTATACGAGACTGCAAAAGAGACATAGGCATGTAGAAAAGTCTTTGGGACTCTGTGGGAGAGTGCGAAGGTTGAATGATTGGGGAGAACAGCATTGTAGCATGTATATTATCATAAGTGACCAATCCAGGTTCGACGCATGATACAGGATGCTTGGGGCTGGTGCACGGGGATGACATGGAGGAAGGATATGGGGAAGAGGGAGGTGGGAGGGGGGTTCAAGATGGGGAACACATGTACACCCGGGGAGGATTCATGTCAATGTATGGCAAAACCAACCAATATATTAATGTAAGGTAATTTGCCTCCAATAAAATAAATTAAATTTAAAAAAAAAACATCAATTCTTCAGCGATCAGCTTTCTTCACAGTCCAACTCTCACATCCATACATGACGGACCTTGGTTGGCAAAGTAATGTCTCTGCTTTTTAACATGCTATTTATGTTGGTAATTACTTTCCTTCCAAGGAGTAAGCGTCTTTTAATTTCATGGCTGCAGTCAGCATCTGCAGTGTTTTTGGAGCCCAAAAAAATAAAGTCTGACACTGTTTCCACTGTTTCCCCATCTATTTCCCATGAAGTGATGGGACCAGATGCCGTGATCTTCGTTTTCTGAATACTGAGCTTCAAGCCACATTGTTCACTCTCCTCTTTCACTTTCCTCAAGAGGCTTTTTAGTTGCTCTTCACTTTCGGCCATAAGGGTCGGGTCGTCTGCATGTCTGAGGTTATTCATATTTCTCCCAGAAATCTTGATTTCGGCTTGTGCTTCTTCTAGCCCAGCGTTCCTCATGATGTACTCTGCATAGAAGTAAAATAAGCAGAGTGACAACATACAACCTTGACGTACTCCTTTTCCTATTTGGAAGCAGTCTGTTGTTCCATGACCAGTTCTAACTGTTCCTTCCTGACCTGCATACAGGTTTCTCAAGAGGCAGGTCAGGTGGTCTGGGATTCCCATCTCTTTAAGAATGTTCCACAGTCTATTGTGATCCACACAGTCAAAGGCTTTGGCATAGTTAATGAAGCAGATAGATGTTTTTCTGGAACTCTCTTGATTTCTCCATGATCCAGCAGATGTTGGCAATTTGATCTATGGTTCCTCTGCCTTTTCTAAAACCTGCTTGAACATCTGGAAGTTCACGGTTCACATATTGCTGAAGCCTGACTTGGAGAATTTTGAGCATGACTTTACTAGCGTGTGAGATGAGTGCAATTGTGCGGTAGTTTGAGCATTCTTTGACATTGCCTTTCTTTGGAATTGGAATGAAGGCTGACATTTTCCAGTCCTGTGGCTACTGCTGAGTTTTCCAAATCTGCTGGCATATTGAGTGCAGCACTTTCACAGCATCATCTTTCAGGATTTAAAATAGCTCAACTGGAATTCCATCACCTCCACTAGCTTTGTTCGTAGTGATGCTCTCTAAGGCCCACTTGACTTCACATTGCAAGATGTCTGGCTCCAGGTGAGTGATCACGCCATGGTGATTATCTTCATAGTGAAGTTTTTTTTCTGTACAGTTCTTCTGTGTATTCTTGCCATCTCTTCTTAATATCTTCTGCTTCTGTTAAGTCCATACCGTTTCTGTCCTTTATCGAGCCCATCCTTTAATGAAATGTTCCCTTGATATCTTTAATTTTCTTGAAAAGATCTCCTGTTTTTCGTATTCTGTTGTTTTCCTCTATTTTTTTGCATTGATCGCTAAGGAAGGCTTTTTTACCTCTCCTTGTTATTCTTTGGATACAAAGTCACGAACCTCCGTCCAGAGTTCATCAGGCACTCTATCTATCAGATCTAGTCCCTTAAATCTCTTTCTTACTTCCACTGTATAATCATAAGGGATTTGATTTAGGTCATATCTGAATGGTTTAGTGGTTTTCCCTACTTTCTTCAATTTAAGTCTGAGTTTGGCAATAAGGAGTTCATGATCTGAGAAACAGTCAGCTCCTGGTCTTGTTTTTGCTGACTGTATAGAGCTTCTCCATCTTTGGCTACAAAGAATATAATCAATCTGATTTCGGTGTTGACCATCTGGTGATGTCCATGTGTAGAGTCTTCTCTTGTGTTGTTGGAAGAGGGTGTTTGCTATGACCAGTGTGTTCTCTTGGCAAAACTGTATTAGCCTTTGCCCTGCTTCATTTCGTACTCCAAGGCCAAATTTTCCTGTTACTCCAGGTGTTTCTTGACTTACTACTTTTGCATTCCAGTCCCCTATAATGATAAAAGGACATCTTTTTGGGGTGTTAGTTCTAAAACGTCTTGTAGGTCTTCATATAACCGTTCAACTTCAGCTTCTTCATCATTACTGGTTGGGGCATAGAGTTGGATTACTGTAATATTGAATGGTTTGCCATGGAAAGGAACGGAGATCATTCTGTCATTTTTGAGATTGAATCCAAGTACTACATTTCAGACTCTTTTGTTGACCATGATGGCTACTCCCTTTCTTCTAAGGGATTCCTGCCCACAGTAGTAGATATAATTGTCATCTGAGTTAAATTCACACATTCCAATCCATTTTAGTTCACTGATTCCTTGAATGTCTATTTCACTCTTGTCATCTCCTGTTTGACCACTTCCAATTTACCTTGATTCATGGACCTATTATTCCACGTTCCTCACCTTACTTCTATCACCAGTCACATCCACAATTGGGTATTGGTTTCACTTTGGCTCCATCCCTTCATTCTTTCTGGAGTTATTTCTCCACTGATCTCCAGTAGCATACTGGGCACCTACCGACCTGGGGAATTCCTCATTCAGTATCCTATCATTTTGCCTTTTGATACTGTTCATGGGGTTCTCAAGGCAAGTATACTGAAGTGGTTTGCCATTCCCTTCTCCAGTGGACCACATTCTGTCAGACCACTCCACCATAACCTGTCCGTCTTGGGTGGCCCCACACAGCATGGCTTAGTTTCATTGAGTTAGACAGGGCTGTGGTCCATATGATCAGATTGACTAGTTTTCTGTGATTATGATTTCAGTGTGTCTGCCCTCTGATGCCCACTGGCAAAACTACCGTCTTATTTGGGTTTCTCTTACCTTGGTCATGGAAAATCTCTTCACAGCTGCTCTAGCCAAATGCAGCCGCTGTACCTTTCCTTGGACAAGGGGTATCTCCTCAAGGCCGCCCCTCCTGACCTTGAAAGTGGAGTAGCTCCTCTTGGCCCTTCTGTGCCCACCCAGCCACCGCCTCTTGGTTGTGGGACAACTCCTCTCGGCCACCGCCCTGACCTTGGGCATGGGGTATCTCCTCTCATGGTCAGTTGCACCGAGTTGGCGTCTCTCGCATCTGCGCCGCTACAGACCTACTAATCTGTGGCATAGGGCAGCTGATACTGATATGGAATTCTCCCAGAACGGAGAAAGGCACAAGGTCTCAAGAATGAGACATCTTATTAGGAAACTTTCCTGAAAGCTAGCAAATTCAGACATGGTCACTCAACACTTTATACCTCCTAGGTTGTTTAATATGACAGTTTCTAGGCACTGGTCCAAGAACCTGCACCTCACAGTCTGTAAAAACCAGAGTGAGTACACTCTTCACTGGATCCAAGCCAAATTCCAGGAAACAAAATGAGATAGGAGATCTGTATCTATATATATTTTTTACGTTATTTTTAATTAATTAATTTACCTTAATTAGAGACTAATTACTTTACAATATTGTGGTGGTTTTTGACATACATAGATGTGAGTCAGGGTGTACATGTCTCTCTCCATCATGAACACCTTCCCACCTCCCTCCCAACTCCATCCCTCTGGGTTGCCCCAGAGCACCAGCTTCAGCAACATGCTTCATGCATTGAGCTTGCACTAGTCATCTGTTTTACATAAGGTAATACACATGTTTCAACGTTAATCTTTCATATCATTCACCCTCACCATATCCCACATAATCGAAAATTCTGTTCTTTGCATCTGTGTCTCTTTTTCTGTCTTTCATATGGGGCCATAATTTTCATCTTTCTAAATTCCATACATATGCATTAATAAGGCAAGGCAATAGCAACCCACTCCAGTGCTCTCGCCTAGAAAATCTCAATGACGGAGGAGCCTGGTAGGCTGCAGTACATTGGGTCGCTAAGAGTCGGGCACAACTGAGCGACTTCACTTTCTCTTTTCACTCTCATGAATTGGAGAAGGAAATGGCAACGCACTCCAGTATTCTTGCCTGCAGAATCCTACGGACAGAGGAGCCTAGTGGGCTGCGTCTATGAGGTCGCACAGAGTCGGACACGACTGAAGTGACTTAGCAGCATGCATTAATAAACTGGATTGGTGTTTCGCTTTCTGGCTTACTTCACTTAGTATAATATGCTCTATTTTCATTCACCTCGTTAGAGCTGATTCAAATGAGTTATTTTATATAGCTGAGTAATAATCTATTGTGTATACGTACCACAATTTCTTTATCCATTTGTTTGCCAAAGGACATCTAGGTTGCTTCCTTACCTAGCTATTGTAAACAGTGCTGCAATGAATATTGGGGTACTCGTGTCTTTTAATCCTGATTTCCAAGGTGGATATGCCCAGAAGTGCGATTGTGGGTTGTATGGCAGTTATATTTCCACTTATTAAAGGAATCTCCTCACTATTCTCCATAATGGACTCTACTACTTTGCATTCCTACCAATGGTATAAGAGTGTTCCCTTTTTCCCACACCCGCTTTAACATTTATTGTTAGGAGACTTTTTTGTTTTTACTTAAAAAATTTATATTAATTGGCGGCTATACTGCAGTGTTTATTTGCATACATTAAAATGATTCTATCTGGTCCCATCACTTCATGGGAAATAGATGGAAAAACAGTGGAAACAGTGTCAGACTTTATTTTGGGGGTCTCCAAAATCACTGCAGACGCTGATTGCAGCTATGAAATAAAAAGACGCTTACTCCTTGGAAGGAAAGTTATGACCAACCTTGATAGTATATTAAAAAGCAAAGACATTAGTTTGCCAACAAAAGTCCATCTAGTCAAGGCTATGGTTTTTCCCGTGGTCATGTATGGATGTGAGAGTTGGACTGTGAAGAAAGCTGATCGCCGAAGAATCGATGCTTTTGAACTGCGGTGCTGGAGAAGACTCTTGAGAGTCCCTTATACTGCAAGGAGATCCAACCAGTCCATTCTAAAGGAAATCAATCCTGGATGTTCATTGGAGGGACTGATGCTAAAGCTGAAGCTGCAATACTTTGGCCACCTCTTGCGACGAGTTGACTCACTGGAAAAGACTCTGATGCTGGGAAAGGTTGGGGGCGGGAGGAGAAGGGGACGACGGAGAATGAGATGGCTGGATGGCATCACCGACTCTGTGGACATGAGTTTGAGTGAGCTCTGGGAGTTGGTGATGGACAGGGAGGCCTGGCGTGCTGTGATTCATGTGGTCGCGGAGAGTCGGACACTACTGAGCGACTGAACTGAACTGAACTGAAAATGAATCAGCCATGGGTGTAAATGTATTCCCCATCCTGAACACCCCTCCCATCTCCCTCCCCATCCCATCCCTCAGGGTCATCCCAGTGCACCAGCACTGAGCACGGTGTCTCATGCATTAGACCTGGACTGGCAATCTATTTCACATATCACAGATAATATACATGTTTCAATGTTATTCTCTCAAATTATTCCACCCTCGCCTTCTTCCCCAGAGTCCAAAAGTCCGTTCTTTTCATCTGTGTCTCTTTTGCTGTCTCACATATAGGGTCATCATTACCATCTTTCTAAATTCCAAATATGTGTGTAAATATACTGTATTGGTATTTTTCTTTCTGACTTACTTCACTCTGTATAATAGGCTCCAGTTTCATCCACCTCATTATAACTGACTCAAATGCGTTATTTTTAATAGCTGAGTCATATTTTATTGTATATATGAAACATTTTCATGGCAGTAATTCTGACCAATATGAGATGGAAACTCATTGTGGTTTTGATTTGCCTTTCTCTGATAAAGAGTGATGTTGAGCATCTTTTCATGTGTCTGTTAGCCATCTTTATCTCTTTGGAGAAATGCCTGATTAGTTCTTTGGCCCATTTTTTGATTGGTTCATTTATTTTTCTGGTATTGAGCTGCATGAGCTGCTTGTATATTTTGGAGACTAGTTCTTTGTCAGTTGCTTCATTTGTTATTATTTTCTCCCATTCTGAACGCTGCTTTTCCATCTTGCTTTAGTTTCCTTTGTTGTGCAAAATATTTAAGTAGATCCCATTTGTTTATGTTTGTGTTTATTTCCTTTACTCTAAAGTTGGATCATAGAGGATTTTGTTGTGATTTATGTCAGAGTGATCTGTCAATGTTTTCTTCTTAAAGTTTTATAGCTTCTGGTCTTACATTTAGGTATTTAATCCATTTTGATTTTATTCTTGTGTATGGCATTAGAAAGCGTTCTAATTTCATTATTTTACAGGTGTTTGACCAGTTTCAAGCACCAGTTGTTAAATATATTGTCTTTTATCCATTGTATTTGCTCCATCTTTGTCTCCTTGGTCAAAGATAAAGTGTCCATAGGTGCATGATTAATCTCTGGGGTTTTTATTTTATTCCATTGATTTATATTTATGTTTTTGTGTCAATATCTCAATATCTTGTGAAGTGAAGCCTTGTAGTATAGTCTGAAGTCAGGCAGGTTGATTCCTCCAGTTTCATTCTTCTTTCTCAAGATTGCTTTGGCCATTCAAGGTTTTTTGTTTTTCTATATAAACTGTGAAACTATTTTCTTTAGTTCTGTGAAAAATACCCTTGGTAGCTTGAAAGCAATTGCATTTCATCTATAGATTACTTTGGGTAGTATACTCATTTTCACTTTAGTGATTCTCCCAATTCATGAACAAGGTATATTTTGCCATCTACTTGTACCATCTTTGATTTCTTTCACTACGGTTTTCTACTTTTCTGCATACAGGTATTTTGCTTTTTTAGGCAAATTTATTTCTAAGTATCTTATTCTTTTCATAGCAATGGTGAATGTGATTTCTCCCTTAATTTCCCTTTGTTTTCTCATTGCTAATATATAGGAATGAGAGAGATTTCTGAATATTAATTATATATCCTGCAACTTTGCTATAGTCATTCATTTACTCTGTTAATTTTCTGGTGGTTTCTTTAGGGTTTTCTATGTAGAGGATCATTATCGTCTTCAAACAGTGAGTACTTTATTTATTTTTTTTTTCCAATATGGATTCCTGTTATTTATTTAATTCATGGCTGTGGTTAGAACATCCAAAACTATGTTGAATATTAGTGGTGAGAATGGGTACCCTTATCTTATTCCTGATTTTAGAGGAAATGCTTTCATTTTTCACCATTGAAAATAATGTTTACTGCTGCATTTTTATTTATGGGTTTTTTTAACATGTTGAGTTGTGTTCATTCTATGCCTGCTTTCTGGAGTTTTTTCTTTCTTTTTTTTTTTTTTTTATCATAAATGGGTTTTGAATTTTGTCAAAAGCTTTCTTTACATGTATTAATTACTTGGGTTTTATCCTTCAGTTTTTTAACGTGGTGCATCATATTGATTTATTTGTGAATTCCGAAGAATCCTTGCAACCTTGGGTTAAAGGCAACTTGGTATGATGTATGATCTTTATAATATGTTGTTGGATTCTGTTTGCTAGAACTTTGGTGAGGATTTTTGCATCCATGTTCATCTGTGATATTGGCTTGTAAGTCTTTTTCTTGTGTGTGTATGTGTGTGTGTGCAAACTTTGTCTGGTTTTCGTATTAGGGTGATGGTAGCCTCACAAAATGAGTTTAGGAGTTTGCCTTCCTCTGCAATTTTCCGGAAAATTTTAGCTCTTTTCTAAATATTTGTAGAATTCACCTGTGAAGCATCTATTCCTGGTGTTTTGCTGTAAGATTTTTATTACAGCCTTGATTTTTGCGCTTGTGATTCATCTTTTAAGATTTTATATTTCTTTCTGGTTTACTTTTGGAAGGTCATACTTTTCTAAAAATTTTCCCATTTCTTCCAAGTTGTCCATTTTATTGGCATATAATTGCTCATCAGTTCAGATCAGTTCAGTTCAGTCACTCAGTCGTGTCCGACTTTTTGTGACCCCCAAGAACCGGAGTACATCATGCCTCCCTGTCCATCACCAACTACTGGAGTTTGCCCACACCCATGTCCTAAGAGTCAGTGATGCCATCCTGCCATCTCATCCTCTGTCGTCTCCTTCTCCTCCTGCTCCCAATCCCTCCCAGCTGGACATGGAACAACAGTCTGGTTCCAAATAGGGAAAGGAGTACATCAAGGCTATATATCGTCACCCTTCTTATTTAACTTATACAGAATACATCATGAGAAACACTGGGATGGAAGGAGCACAAGCTGGAATCAAGATTGCCGGGAGAAATACCAATAACCTTAGATATGAAGATGACACCACCCTTATGGCAGAAAGTGAAGAGGAACTAAAAAGCCTCTTGATGAAAGTGAAAGAGGAAAGTGAAAAATTGGCTTAGAACTCAACATTCAGAAAACTAAGATCATGGCATCTGGTCCCATCACTTCATGGGAAATAGATGGGGAAACAGTGGAAACAATGTCAGACTTTATTTTTCTGGGCTTCAGAATCACTGCAGATGGTGATTGCAGCCATGAAATTAAAAGATGCTTACTCCTTGGAAGGAAAGTTATGACCAATCTAGATAACATATTAAAAAGCAGAGACATTACTTTGCCAACAAAGGTCCATCTAGTCAAGGCTATGGTTTTCCCAGTGGTCATGTTTGGATGTGAGAGTTGGACTGTGAGAAAAGCTGAGCGCCAAAGAATTGATGCTTTAGAACTGTGGTGTTGGAGAAAACTCTTGAGAGTCCCTTGGACTGCAAGGAGATCCAACCAGTCCATTCTAAAGGAGATCAGTCCCGAGCGTTCATTGGAAGGATTGATGCTGAAACTGAAACTCCAATAATTGTTCATAGTAGTCTCCAATTATATTTTCTATTTCTGTGTTATCTGTTGTGACTTTCATTTATAATTTTATTGATCTGTTTAATCTCTCTTTTTTTTCTAGATGAGTCTGGCTAATGGTTTGTCTATTTTATTTGTCTTCTCAAAATAACAGCTTTTAATTCTGTTGACTTTTGCTATAGTCACCATCTCTTTTTCATTTATTTCTGCACTAATTTTTTTTGGTTTATTTTCTTCTACTAACTTTGGGGTTCCTCTTTTTCCTAGTTTCTTTAAATGTTAGGCTATTTGTTTAATGCTTCTCTTCTTTCTTGTGGTAGACTTGTATTGCTTGAATTTCCTCTTCAGTTCAGTTCAGTTCAGTCGCTCAGTCGTGTCCGACTCTCCGCGACCCCATGAATCACAGCACGCCAGGCCTCCCTGTCCATCACCAACTCCCGGAGTACACTCAAACTCATGTCCACAGAGTCGGTGATGCCATCCAGCCATCTCATTCTCCGTCGTCCCCTTCTCCTCCTGCCCCCAACCTTTCCCAGCATCAGAGTCTTTTCCAGTGAGTCAACTCGTCTCATGAGGTGGCCAAAGTATTGGAGTTTCAGCTTTAGCATCAGTCCCTCCAATGAACATCCAGGATTGATCTCCTTTAGAATGCACTGGTTTGATCTCCTTGCAGTATAAGGGACTCTCAAGAGTCTTCTCCAACACCACAGTTCAAAAGCATCGATTCTTCGGCGATCAGCTTTCTTCACAGTCCAACTCTCACATCCATACATGACCACGGGAAAAACCATTGCCTTGACTAGACGGACCTTGGTCGGCAAAATAATGTCTCTGCTTTTTAATATACTATCAAGGTTGGTCATAACTTTCCTTCCAAGGAGCAAGCGTCTTTTAATTTCATGGTTGCAATCAGCATCTGCAGTGATTTTGGAGCCCAAAAAAACAAAGTCTGACACTGTTTCCACTGTTTTTCCATCTATTTCCCATGAAGTGATGGGACCAGATGCCATGATCTTTGTTTTCTGAATGTTGAGCTTCAAGCCAACCTTTTCACTCTCCTCTTTCACTTTCATCAAGAGGCTTTTGAGTTCCTCTTCACTTTCTGCCATAAGGGTAGTGTCATCTGCATATCTGAGGTTATTGATATTTCTCCCAGCAATCTTGATTCCAGCTTGTGCTTCTTCCAGCCCAGCGTTCCTCATGATGTACTCTGCATAGAAGTTAAATAAGCAAGGTGACAATATACAACCTTGACGCACTCCTTTTCCTATTTGGAACCAGTCTGTTGTTCCATGTACAGTTCTAACTGTTGCTTCCTGACCTGCATACAGGTTTCTCAAGAGGCAGGTCAGGTGGTCTGGGATTCCCATCTCTTTCAGAATGTTCCACAGCTTATTGTGATCCACACAGTCAAAGGCTTTGGCATAGTCAATGAAGCAGAAATAGATGTTTTTCTGAAACTCTCTTGCTTTCTCCATGATCCAGCGGATGTTGGCAATTTGATCTCTGGTGCCTCTGCCTTTTCTAAAACCTGCTTGAACATCTGGGAGTTCACGGTTTACATACTGCTGAAGCCTGGCTTGGAGAATTTTGAGCATGACTTTACTAGCGTGTGAGATGAGTGCAATTGTGCGGTAGTTTGAGCATTCTTTGGCATTGCCTTTCTTTGGGATTGGAATGAAGACTGACCTTTTCCAGTCCTGTGGCCACTGCTGAGTTTTCCAAATCTGCTGGCATATTGAGTGCAGCACTTTCACAGCATCATCTTTCAAGACTTGAAATAGCTCAACTGGAATTCCATCACCACCACTAGCTTTGTTCGTAGTGATGCTTTCTAAGGCCCACTTAACTTCACATTCCAAGATGTCTGGCTCTAGGTCAGTGATCACATTATCGTGACTATCTTGGTCGTGAAGATCTTTTTTGTACAGTTCTTCTGTGTATTCCTGCCACCTCTTCTTAATATCTTCTGCTTCTGTTAGGTCCATACCATTTCTGTCCTTTATCGAGCCCATCTTTGCATGAAAAGTTCCCTTGGAATCTCTAATTTTCTTGAAGAGGTCTCTTGTTTTTCCTATTCTGTTGTTTTCCTCTATTTCTTTGCATTGATCACTGAGGAAGGCTTTCTTATCTCTCCTTGCTATTCTTTGGAACTCTGCATTCAGATGCTTATATCTTTCCTTTTCTCCTTTGCTTTTCGCCTCTCTTCTTTTTACAGCTATTTGTAAGGCCTCCTCAGACAGCCATTTCGCTCTTTTGCATTTCTTTTCCATGGGGATGGTCTTGGTCCCTGTCTCCTGTACAATGTCACGAACCTCCGTCCAGAGTTCATCAGGCACTCTATCAATCAGATCTAGTCCCTTAAATCTATTTCTCACTTCCACTGCATAATCATAAGGGATTTGATTGAGGTCATATCTGAATGGTCTAGTGGTTTTCCCTACTTTCTTCAATTTAAGTCTGAACTTCGCAATAAGGAGTTCATGATCTGAGCCACAGTCAGCTCCTGGTCTTGTTTTCGCTAACTGTATACAGCTTCTCCATCTTTGGTTGCAAAGAATATAATCAGTCTGATTTCGGTGTTGACCATCTGGTGATGTCCATGTGTAGAGTCTTCTCTTGTGTTGTTGGAAGAGGGTGTTTGCTATGACCAGTGCATTCTCTTGACAAAACTCTATTAGCCTTTGCCCTGCTTCATTCCGTGCTCCAAGGCCAAATTTGCCAGTTACTCCAGGTGTTTCTTGACTTCCTACTTTTGCATTCCAGTCCCCTAGAATTAAAAGGACATCTTTTTTGGGTGTTAGTTCTAAAAGGTCTTGTAGGTCTTCATAGAACCGATTAACTTCGGCTTCTTCAGCATTACTGGTTGGGGCATAGGCCTGGATTACTGCTTTTAATGCAACCCATAGGTTTTGAGTTGATGACTTTTGATTTTCACTTGTTGCTATGTATATTTTGATTTCATTCTTGATTTCTGCTGTATTCTTTTGGTTATTCAGAAACTTGTTGCTTAGCCTCCATATGTTTGGATTGTTAATAGTATCCACCCCCAACCACCACTGTAGTTTACCTCTGACCTTACCACATGGTGATTGGAAAAAAAATCTTAAAATTCTTTCTTTCTTTCTTTTTAAATTTATTTACCAGGATAGATTTATGGTCTAGATGGGGCCTATCATGGGGAATGCTCTGTGTGTACTTGGGAAAAAATGAATTCCTTTGCTTTTGTGTGAAATACCCTAAAGAATGGTCTTCCCTGGTAGCTCAGAGGGTAAAGCGGATGTCTGCAATCCAGGAGACCCGGGTTTGATCCCTGGGTCGGGAAGATCCTCTGGAGAAGAAAATGGAAACCTACTCTAGTACTCTTGCCTGGAAAATCCCACAGACAGAGAAACCTGGTAGGCTATAATCCATGAGGTCACAAAGAGTCGGACATGACCAAGCGACCCTATAGATATCAATTAGGTTTAAATTTTCCAATGTATCACTTAGTGCTTGTTTTTCATTGCCAATGTTCTCTTTGCTTGATCTATCTACCAGTGTGTTGCGGTTTTAATGTCACCCACTATTATTGTGTCACTGTTAATTTCCCCTTTCATCCTTGTTAACATTTGTCTTACATATTGATGTGCTGCTATATTGGGTACATATATATTTATCAATGTTATATTTTCTTCTTGGTTTGACTCTTTGATTGTTATGTAATATCTTTCTTTGTCTCTTAAGTCTATTTAGCTGATAAAAGTATTTCTAATCGTGACTTCTTTTGATCCCCATTTACATGAAATCTCTTTTTTTCAGCCATTCACTTTCAGTCTGTATGTGTCCCTAGGTTTGAAGTGGAACTCATAAAGGGGTCTTGTTTTCTGTACACATTTGTCCTATGTCTTTTGATTTTAATATTTAACCCATTTACATTTAAGGTAATTATTGACAAGTATGAGAAAACAAAGATCATGGCATCTGGTCCCATCACTTCATGGGAAATAGATGAGGAAACAGTCGAAACAATGTCAGACTTTACTTTTTGGGGCTCCAAAATCACTGCGGATTCTGATTGCAGCCATGAAATTAAAAGATGCTTACCCCTTAGAAGGAAATTTATGACCAAACTAGACAGCAATTTAAAAAGCAAAGACATTGCTTTGCCAAAAATGTCCATCTAGTCAAGGCTATGGTTTTTCCAGTGGTCATGTATGGATGTGAGAGTTGGACTGTGAATAAAGCTGATCGCCAAAGAATTGATGCTTCTGAACTGTGGTGCTGGAGAAGACTCTTGAGTGTCCCTTGGACTGCAAGGAGATGCAACCAGTCCATTCTAAAGGATATCAATCCTGGGTGTTCATTGCAAGGACTGATACTAAAACTGAAACTCCAACTCATGCGATGAGTTGACTCACTGGAAAAACTCTGATGCTAGGAGGGATTGGGGGCAGGAGGAGATGGGGACGACAGAGAATGAGATGGCTGGATGGCATCACCGACTTTGTGGACATGAGTTTGAGTGTACTCCGGGAGTTGGTGATGGACAGGGAGGCCTGGCATGCTGTGATTCATGGGGTAGCAAAGAGTCGGACACGACTGAGCAACTAAACTGAACTGAACTGAGCTGATGACATCTTTACCATTTACTTTGTTGTTCGGGTTCATTTTTATAAAGCTTTACTATGTTTCATGTCTAGAGAAGATCCTTTAACATTTGTTAAAGGTTTGATTTGGTGATTGTGAATACCCTCAGCTTTTGCTTGTCTGTCAAGCTTTTGATTTCTCCTTCATATCTGAATGAGATCTTTGCTGGGTAGAATAATCTTGTTTGTAGGTTTTTCTCTTTCATTACTCCTAAGTATGTTCTGCTATTATTTTCTGACTTAGAGAGTTTATATAGAAAGATCAACTGTTTTCCTTATGGGGATCCCTTTGTGTGTTATTTGTTGCTTCCTCCCTGCTACTTTTAACATTTGCGCTTTGTGTTTGGTCTTTGTTAGTTTCAAGAATATGTGTCTTGAAGGCAATGGCAAGCCACTCCAGTACTCTGGCCTAGAAAATCCCATGGACAGAGGAGCCTGGTGGGCTACAGTCCATGGGGTCGCTACTAGCCGGACACGACAGAGCGACTTCACTTTCACTTTTCACTTTCACGCATTGGAGAAGGAAATGGCAACCCGCTTCAGTGTTCTTGCCTGGAGAATCCCAGGGATGGCGGAGCCTGGTGGGCTGCCATCTATGGGGCTGCACAGAGTCGGACACGACTGAAGCGACCTAGCAGCAGCAGCAGCAGAAGTGTTTTCCTTGGGTTTATCCTGTTTGGGACTCTTTAGACTTCTTGGTCTTGGGTGGCTATTTTCTCCCCCATTTTAGGGACATTGTCAACCATCATATACTCAAGTATTTTCTTATGTCCTTTCTTATTGTCTTCTTTTGTTACAACTGTGATTCAAATGTTGGGGCATTTACCATGGTTTCAGACGTTGTCCTTTTTAATTTAAATTATTTTTTCCTCTCTGATTCTTTTATTTCCAATATTCTATCTTCCACCTCACTTACCCTCTCTTCTGCCTCAGTTATTCTACTGTTGCTTCCCTCCAGAATGCTTTGGTCTTAGTTATTTTATTATTCATTATTGATTGCTTCTTCTTGATTTATTCTAGGTCCTTGTTAAGAATTTCTTGTATCTTCTCAGTTCTTCTCTCTAACCTATTTACCTGTAACTATATTTGTTTTCAAGATTTGGAAATCTTGACTATCATTATTCTGAATTCTTGACTATCATTATTCTCAATTCTTTTTCATGTAGACTCCCTATCTCTTCCTCTTTGGTTTGATTTGGTAGGCTTTTTATAACGTTCCTTTACCTGTTGAATATTTCTCTGCCTTTCTCTTTAGGTTGCTGTGTTTGGGGTGCCCTTTATGCAGGCTGGAAGTTTGTTTTTTCTCTCCATTGTGGAGTCTGCTCCCTTTGGGTAAGGTTGGCCTAATGGCTTGTCAAGACTTCCTGTTTGGGGAACTTGTGTCTGTGTTATGGTGTGTGGCTCTGGATCTCATCTCTCTGGAATTCAATGAAGTGTCCAGTAGTGAGTTTGGGGATGTCTACGAATTTAGTATGACTTTGGGCAGCCTCTTTTAATGTTCAGGGTTGTGTTCCTGTCTTCTGGAATGTATTATTGTAATGTGTCTAACACTGGATCTTGTTAGCTTTTAAGGGGAGCTTACTTTTAGTGTAGGTGTGAAGACTTTTTTGTGAGCTCTCGTCTGTTATTTTTTCCTGGAGTCACGAATTCTCTGATGTTCTAAAGTGTTGGCATTAAGCCTCCTGCCTCTGGCTTTTGGTCCTTTTCTTACAGTGAACTCAAGACTTCTCCATCCATAATTCATAGAAGATCAGATCCCTGCGTTTATTGGTGAAACAGTTCGCCACAACCAGGAACACTCAGAGGTTCACTGAGTTATATAGAGAAGAGAGGAGGGAGGAGGGAGATCTGATTAGCAATCTAATCCCTAACTGGTCTCCACAGCCTGGAACACACAAAGAGATACACAGACTTATGAAGAGAAGAGAAGGGAGAGGAAGAAGATAGAAGTAATCTGGAGGAGAAAGGGGAACTTCAAAAGGGGAAAGAGCAATCAAGCTGGTAATCAAATCCATAAGTGAAAATGGATACTGAATATTAGGTTCTTAGAGGTACAAATATAATAATTTTCAAAAAGTAAAGATTAAAAACGTAGAATGAGGTTAGACTCTTGAAACTACACTATAAAAAATGCAAAGCATAATCAATCTCAATAATTAAAATTATGGAATTAGTTTTTTCTATTTTAAATAGTCCTTTTTGGGGGGAGTCGGTAATAGTAAGCTATAAAACTGAAAGTTAAAGTAATAAAGAACTAATTTTTTAAAAAAATTAAAAATGATAACAGTAAAAATTTATCTAGGATTTCTCTGGAGTTGTAGTGGGTCATGTAATGTCATTTCTCTGTCAGAAAGTCCCTTATTTCAGCTTGTGCTTGTTTTCAAGGCATATAGATGTCCCTCAAATGTCTCCAGTATTAAATGCAGGGATTTAATCTGTTGCATCTATTACTTCCATCGTGGTTCTACCTTTACATTATTTGTTTATTTTGGTTTCCTCTGCTTGTAAGCCTTGGCCAGTTCTCTGCTGGCAGCTGCAGTTAGGTGCTTATGCTATGGGTTTTGTCTGGTATTTTTTCCTCCTAGTTATATTTCCCTCTGAGATTCCAAAGTTCCCCACAGACACATATGTGAGAGGCTTTCCTGCTGTGTGGATACTTCTGCTTCCCAACTCACTTTCCAGGATAGATCTCCATCCCTAAATCTTTTGTCTTAGTTTTTGTCTTTTATATTTTGTCCTACCTCCTTTCAAAGAGATTGGGCAAACTTCTTGGTCATTTGGTATTATCCGTTAGCATTCAGAAGTTGTTTTGTGGAAGTTACTTAGCATTCAAATGATCTTTGGATGAATATGTGGGGGAGAAAGTGATTCCCCTGCCCTATTCTTCTTAAATCTTGGGACTACCCCCTCTGTACGTTTTAAATTGATGACTCATTCATGGCAAAATTTGTTCAGATAGACACTGGCCAAGGGGGAGAAAAAAAAGAAAAAAGAAAACAAAAACTATAAACTCTTAAGTGTGCAAGTCTGCTTCAAACAACAGGCTTACAAAATCCATGTTACTATTCTACCCTGAGATTCTCCTCCTTAAAATCACTGATATAAAAGAGAGAGACATAGGAAAACTGTGGCTACCCTGAGAGAGAATAGACAAAAACTAGTGGCCAAAGTCACACAAACCCAAAGATCAAATTTACTCAAAACTTTTCTCCTGTTAATTTAAATTTGAAGATGGTGAGACAAGGGAACATTATTCCCTATTGAATAAACCCTACCAGAAAGAAATTTAATTTAATTTCTACCAGATAGAAATTCAGAAGACTGCCTTTCGTAAGAATTATTTTCTTTGGCAGGTTTACCTATTGTCCCAGACCACAGCTGTAGTATCCTAGAATGAGTAGGGTGTCTCAGCCTTTTCATTCTCCTTTTGTGGTTGTTAAAGAAGTAGAAGGAGCAGTAAAGTTTTTTTTTTTTCTCTCTCTCTTTTTTTTCCTTCTCCATAGGAGAAATAAAGTTTTTCTCCATCTTGCTGTGTTCAGTGTCTAGGTCTGCATAATATACTGGCAACAAGCAGATTAACAAGAGAAGGCATGTAAATTTTCTTAACGTTAAAAATTTCTGTGATATGGGATAGAATGGAACTATTTCATTGGGAAAAGAGAAAACTCCACAAAGAAAAGGGTAGATTTAGGTATTTTATGGCTATTTAGACATCTAAAAGGACAGTGATGTGAAATAGCTTATTGGCTTCTGAAAGAGGGATCTGTGACCTTGTTAACACGTCTTGCAGCCTGTGATTAAATAATAATCACAAACTTCTATGGAATGCTAGGCATATGCACCAAATAGGCCATGATGTTACACTATTTTTTAAATAAGTTGAAGGAAAATCCGCTTCTTTATCCATCTAGCTTCCTGACTTCTCTTTTAAATGGGCAGACTGTCTATGAATGTGCTTTGCAAAGATTGTTCTTCACAGGGTCTGGGATTGTTTGCTCAAAAAATGTCATACTGAAATTTTTGTGCATCTAGAGAGTTTTAAGTATTTTACTAAGTGAGTGGATTTTTAACTACTCAGAACATTTTATGATATGTAAGGCCTTACATATCTTGGGAAGCTACACATAACATCTCCCAGTCATAGATTATAGAAAAGATGGTTGGCCTATAGAACACCCTTGTTGCTGCTGGTTTTGTTTTTTTTTTTTTCTTTCTTTCTTTATTTCCCCCAGAGTTCTATTCCTATATTCCCTATCTGTTTGCAGTGACATTAGTTTAGAAATCTAATTACCTTTTCCTATTTCATTTTCCTGAGAACTTCACCCAGAAATATATTGAGAAATTTCCCTCTTTTCAGAATATCTGCAGGTGAAGGGAATGGCAACCCACTACAGCATTCTTGCTGGAGAAGTCCATGAACAAAGGAGCTTGATGGGCTGCCCTCCATGGAATGACAAAGAGTCAGACATAACTGAGTGACAAACACTTTCATTTATTTCATGTTGTGAAATCAGCAAAGTGCTACCTAAATAAAACTTCTGTTTTCTTTTAGCAACCTGAAATTACTGAACTGATTAGGTATCAGATCCCAGGTCTGATGAACCTAACTTACTGAAGAGCCACCAAACTTAAACAATATAATTAATGGTAGCTGAAAATTTTGCATTCCTATCAGTAACAGATGAGGGTTGCAATTCTTTCACCCTTATCTAACACTTCCTTTTCTTTCTCTCCTTTCTTCTTCTTCTCTCTCTCTTTTTTTTTTTGTTTAATAGCTACCTTGAAGATATGTAGAAATGCCTGTGGTTTTAAGTTACATTTCTCCTATGCATTATGCCATTGTGCATATTTTTACATACTCGGTGGCACATATATCTCTTTCATAACAAATGTTGATTCAAGGCACTTGTCCATTGAAAAAATACACTTCATATTAAGAGCAGCTTTGTTTACAGAAAAATTAAAAGAGTACAGAGTGCATCATACTGAGCGTACATACATCTTTTCACCTCACAAACTTCACCTTCATAAACATCTAGTGTGGCACATTTACTTTCATTTCCGCTGTTTTAGAATTTCTTTAAAAAAATTAAATCTCTCTGTCATTTGTCAGAGAGTGTTTTTCCATGTTTTTCCTTAAGCGTTTTATAATGTTGGCCTTATACTTTGTCTTTCCTCCATATTGAGTTCATTTTGATGTATGGTGTTACAGAGTGTTTTAATTTCCTTTTTTTACATATAGATGTCCAGATTTCCCAGCACCAGTTACTGAGGAGGCTGCCTTCTCACCATTGCACATTCTTGCCTCTTTTGTCATAGATTATGTGACCATAGAAGTCTGGGTTTATCTCTCAGCTATCTGTCCTCTAATTGGTCTATATTTCTGGTTTTGTCCCATACCATACTTTTGGACTACCTCAGCTTTTTAGTAGAAATTCAGGAAGTATTTTTCCTACTATTCAATTTTTCTTTCTCAAGATTACTTAGCCATGGGACGAATTAAAAAAAAAAAATTCTATGAAAAGCACCGTTGGTGATTTGATTAGAAATGCATTGAATCTGTAGTTCGCTTGGGTAATATATTCATTTTCCCTACACTGATTCTTCCAATCCAAGAACACGGAACATTTTTCCATCTGTTTGTGTCATCTTTGATTTCTTTCATCAATGTTTTAAAGTTTTTTGAGTACACGTATTTTGCTTTCTTGGGTAGATTTACTCCTGCTACTTATTCCTTTTGTTGTGATGCTAAGTAGTATTATGCCCTTAAATTCTTTCTGCTGATTTGTTGTTAGTGTATAGGAAGGCAAGAAATTTCTGTGAATTAATCCTGTGCAAATTTACTGAATTCATTGACTACGTCCAATAGTTTTCTGATGGAATCTTTAGGATTTTAATCTTTTTGTTTGTTTGTTTGTTTTCATAAAATCAGCTAAATAGTTGCTCTGAAGCACTTTAAAACTATGATGGTTTTGCCCTAATGTTGAGCACTCCAATTCCTGAAATATACTGACACTAGCTTAAATTACATTATTAATTAGAAATAAACTCAGTGGCCTAGTTGTTCGATTTGTTGTAGTGGTTGTTATTAATGGTTGCTAAACATTTTGAGATTGGGTGCTCACTGGCCAAACTGAATTCCAGGCATTACAAAAACCTTTATTATGATGATTAAAGCTAAATTATCAAATAAAATTTAAATTAAAAAGGAGAAAATACACCCAGTATTACAAAAATATTTAGAATCATGAGACTAAATGGACAATTATTGATTGACATGCTGGATATCCTAGGGCAAATAATGAATTCCTAAAAATATACATCTACCAAGACTTAGTCATGAAGAAATAGAAATTTGAACAGACCAATAATGAGTAAAATTAAATCAATAATTTGCAAACTCTCAACAAAGGAAAGCCCAGAGTCAGATTGCTTCACTGGTGAATTCTGCCATTCATTTAGAGACAATCTGACACTAATCCTTTCAAAGTCACTAATTGATGAGGAAGAAAATTTCTAAACATGTATTGAGCCTAACTTTCCTGAGATACCAAAGTGAGAAAGGACAGTGCAAGAAAAATACAAAACAGTATCCCGGTAAGTATGTATATGCAAAATTTTTCAGTAATATACCACCAGGGTGATGGTGGTACTTAACAACAAATGTTAAGGATCATGGTGAATGAGCAATGGGACCTATCCCTGGAATGTCTGCAATGCAAGAATGGTTTAAATATGTAATTCATCATATGTGACACATCACGTTAGTAAAATGGTATTAAAACTATACAAACACCTGAATAGATGCGGGAAAAGCATTTTACATAATACAATATCTTTTCATGATAATCGCTCCCCTCAAAGTGCTAGTCACTCAGTCATGTCTGACTCTATGGCCCTATGACCTGTAGCTTGCCAGGCTCCTCTATTCATGGAATTCTCCAGGTAAGAATCCTGGACACATCTCAAAATTAAGGCCATATTCAACAAACCCAAAGCTATCACCATACACCTGGCTAAAAAGAAAGAAAATTTTTTTTTTCTTTTAAAATCAGAAACAAGAATCAAGTGGTGGAATCAGCTTGACATAAAAAAATGAATAAAGAAAATATGTATAAATGCAATGCAACCAATAATTTACACAATGCACAAATGTTCCCTTCTCACTACATTCCACACCCTCTCCAAAATATATTTCTCATCTTAAAAAATATTTCTTTCTTTATTTGTTATTTATTGGCTGTGCTGTGACTTCATTTACTCATAGGCTTTTCTCTAGTTGCAGCAACTGGGGGTTACTGTCTAGTTGTAGTGCACAAGTTTCTCATATTGATGGTTTCTCTGGTTGTTGTGCACAGGTTCTACAGTACACTGGCTTCAGTTGTCACAGCTCAAGGAGGGGAGCACACATTCAGCAATTGTGGCATAAAGGGTTAGTTACTCCATAACTTGTGGAATTTTCCTGGACCAGGGATCATACCCCTGTTTTCCACATTGACACATCGATTCGTCAGATACCACTGAGCCACGAGGGGAACACTTTTTGTGTTTTTGAAGAAAGCCATCCTAACAGGTGTAATATGATATCTCGTTACATTTTTTATTTCATTTCCATAGTAATTAGTAATACTGAATATTTTTTTCAGGGGTCTGTTGGCCATCTGTATGTTGCCTTTGGAAAAATGTCTATTTAGATTCTCTGATGAATTTTCAATTGGGCTGAACGTTTGTTTGTCTTGTTAAGTTCTGAGAGTTCTTTGCATATAATTTGGATATGCCTTATTAGCTATATCATATACAAATATTCTTCCCTTTGGTGGATTATCTTTGTGCTTTCTTAATGGATTCCTTTCCTATCCACAGTTACTTAATTTGATGCAATCCATAGTCATTTATTTTCACTTTTTTTCTGCTTTCTGGAAAGGAGCTACTTAGAAGGATATTATTAACACACAGGTTAAAGATAATACATTTCTCAATTTTCCCTCTAAGATTGTATTCTTTCAGGTCTTATATTCAAGTCTTTAATACACTTTTAATTAATTTTTGTTTTTGTCATAGCATAGTAAGCTAGATGCATTTACATTCATGTCTTTGTTTTCCTCTTTTCCCAGCATTATTTACTGAGGAGATAATTATTTCTCCACTGTATGTTCTTTGATTCCTTGTCAAAAATGAATCCCATGTGTATAGTCAGGTATCTTTCTGAACTTTCAAATTTATTCTAGGGTATAGATGTGAGTTTTTGTTTTGTTTTGCTACCCCCATGCTATTTTGATTACTGAAGCTCTGCAGTATGTTTTGAAATCAGAGGATGTAATTTATCCTTTTCTTTTTTTTTCCTGTGATATTGTTTTGCTTTCTTGGGATGTTTTGAGGGTTCATATAAATTTAAAATGTATTTCAGTTCCATTTTTATGAAAAATATCCTTAGGGTTTTGGTAAAAATTTCATTGAATATTGTATTCAGTTCAGTTCAGTTCTTTCGCTCAGTCTTGTCCGACTCTTTGCGACCCCATGAACCACAGCACGCCAGGCATCCCTGTCCATCACCAACTCCCAGAGTTCACTCAAACTAATGTCCATCGAGTCGGTGGTGCCATCCAGCCATCTCATTCTCTGTCGTCCCCGTCTCCTCTCACCCCCAATCCCTCCTAGCATCAGACTATTTTCCAGTGAGTCAACTCATCCCATGAGGTGGCCAAAGTTTACTTAACATAATTTTGAGCACATTAATTCTTCCAATACATGAGCACAGAATATCTTTCCATTTATTTGTGTTTTCTTCATTTTTGTTCAACATGTCCTTTAATTTTCAGTGTACAGGGCATTCACAATCTTCAATAAAATTATCCCCAGATATTTTATTTGCTTTGTTATGATTTAAAACGAGATTTCTTCCCCTAACTTATCTTTCTGGTGAATCACCATAAATGGAAAGAATGCAAAAAAAAAAAAAAAAAGTTTCTTGACTATGTATCTTGCAACTGTAACGCATTTTTTCTTATTTCTAATCATTTTTATTAGGGAGGGGATATTTTCGTGTTTTTAGAATAAAATAGAACACAAAAATCTACTGTTTTCGTTTGTTTATTTTACACTAACAGAGAGCAAAAACAGAAAGAAACATTTTTTAAAAATCCTATTTACAGTTCAGTTCAGTTGTCACTCAGTAGTGTGCGAGCACATGGACTGCAGCATGCCAGGCCTGGAGTTTACTCAAACTCATGTCCATTGAGTTGGTGATACCATCCAACAAGCTCATCCTCTGACATACCCTACTCCTCCCACCTTCAATAGTTCCCAGCATCAAGGTCTTTTCAAATCAGTCAGCTCTGCGCATCATGTGACCAAAGTATTGGAATTTCAGCTACAGCATCAGTCCTCCCAATTATCACTCAGAACTGACCTCCTTTAGGATGGACTGGTTGACTCTCCTTGCTGTCCAAGTGTTTCTCAAGTGTCTTCTCCAGTACCATAGCTCAAAATCATCAATACTTCAGCATTCAGCTTTCTTTGTAGTCCACTTCTCACATTCATACTTGACTACTGAAAAACCATAGCCTTGACTAGATGGACCTTTGGTGGCAAACTAATGTCTCTGCTTTGTATTATGCTGCTTAGTTTGGCCATAAACTTGCTTCTAAAGAATAAGCATCTTTTAATTTCATGGCTGCAATCACCATCTGCAATGATTTTGGAGCTCCCCAAAATAAAGTCACCCACTGTTTCCACCTTGCTCCATCTATTTGCTATAAAGTGATGGGACTGGGTGCCATGATCTTAGTTTTCTGAATGTTGAATTTTAAGCCAACATTTTCATTCTCCTCTTTCACTTTCGTCAAAAAATGTTTAGTTTTTCTTCACTTTCTGCCATAAGGGTGGTGTCGTCTGCATATTTGAGGTTATTGATATTACTCCTGGAAGTTTTTATTCTAGCTTGTGCTTCCTCCAGCCCAGCGTTTCTTATGACATACTCTGCATATAAGTTAAATAGACAGGGTGACAGTTTACAGCCTTGACGTAATCCTTTTCCTACTTAGAACTAGTGTGTTGTTCCATTGTTAGTTCTAACTGTTGCTTGCTGACCTGCATACAGATTTCTCAAGAGGCAGGTCAGGTGGTCTGGTATTTCCAACTGTTTAAGAATTTTCCACAGTTTATAGTGATCCACACAGTCAATGCCTTTGGCATGGTCAATAAAGCAGAAATAGATGTTTTTCTGGAACTCTCTTGCTTTTTTAATGATCCAGTAGATGCTGGCAATTTGATCTCTGGTTCCTCTGATTTTTATAAAATGAGCTTGATCATTTGAAAGTTCATGGTTCATGTATTGTAGAAGCCTGGCTTGGAGAATTTTCAGCATTACTTTACTAGCATGTCAGTTGAGTGCATTTGTGAGATAGCTTGAACATTCTTTGGCATTGCCTCTCTTTGGTATTGGAATAAAAACTGACCTTTTCCAGTCCTGTGGCTTCTGCTGGGTTTTCAAAATTTGCTGGCATATTTAGTGCAGCATGTTCACAGCATCATCTTTTAGGATATGAAATAGTGCAACTGGAATTCCATAGTTTTCACTAGCTTTGTTCGCAGTGATGTTTCCTAAGGCCCACTTGATTTTGTATCCCAAGTTGTCTGGCTCAAGGTTGGTGATCACACCATCATTATTATCTGCATCATGAAGTTATGTTTTTGTATAGTTCTTCTTTGTATTCTTGTCACCTCTTCTTAATATCTTCTGCTTCTGTTAGGTCCATACCATTTGTCTTTTATTGAGCATGTCTTTGCATGAAATGTTCTCTTGGTATCTCTAACTTTCTTGAAGAGATCTGTAGTCTTTCCCATTCTGTTGTTTTCCTCTATGTATTTGCATTGATCACTGAGGAACACTTTCTTAACTCTCTTTGCTGTTCTTTGGAACTCTGCATTCAAATGGCTATCTCTTTCCTTTTCTCCTTTGCTTTTGGGGAGGGTCTTGATCCCTGTCTCCTATACAGTGTCATGAGCCTCCTTCCACAGTACATCAGGTACTTTGTCTATAAAATCTAGTCCCTTAAATTTATTTCTCACTTCCACTGTACAACATTAGAGATTTGATTTAGGTCATGCCTGAAATGTCTAATGGTTTTCCCTACTTTATTCTATTTAAGTCTGATTTTGGCAATAAGGAGTTCATGATCTGAGCCACAGTCAGCTCCTTGTCTTGTTTTTACTGGCTGTATAGAGACCTTCTCCATCTTTGGCTCCAAAGAATATAATCAATCTGATTTCTGTACTGACCATCTTGTGATGTCCATGAGTAGAGTCTTCTCTTGTGTTGTTTGAAGGGGGTGTTTGCTATGAACAGCGTATTCTCTTGAAAAAACTCTATTACCCTTTGCTGCTTCGTTATTAAGTTCTATTCAGTTCAGGTCAGTCACTCAGTCGTGTCTGACTCTTTGCGACCCCATGAATCACAGCATGCCAGGCCTCCCTGTCTTTACTCCAAGGCCAAATTTGCCTGTTACTTCAGCTGTTTCTTAACTTTTGACTTTTTCATTCCACTCCCCTATAATGAAAAGGACATATTTTGGGGGTGTTAGTTCTGGAAGGTCTCACAGGTCTTCATAGAACTGTTCAACTTAAGCTTCTTCACCATTACTGATCAGGGCATAGACTTGGATTACCGTGATGTTGAATAATTTGCCTTGGAAACAAACAGAAATCATCTGTCATTTTTGAGATTCCATCGAAGTAGTGCTTTCACATTTTTTTTTTTTTTACTACGATGGTTAGTCCATTTTTTCTAAGTGATTATAGCCCACATTAGTAGATATAATGGTCATCTGAGTGAAATTCACCCATTCCAGTATATTTTAGTTCATTGATTCCTAGAATGTTGACCTCCTCTTGCCACCTCCTATTTGACCACGTCCAATTTGCCTTGATTCATGTACTTAACATTTCCAGTTCCTATACAATATTGCTCTTCACAGCATCAGACCTTTCTTTCATCACCAGTCACATCCACAGTTGGCTGTTGTTTTTACTTTGACTTCATCCTTCATTCTTTCTGGATTTATTTCTCCACTGATCTCCAGTACCATATTGGGCACCTACCCGACTGGAGAGTTCACCTTTCAGAGTCCTATACTTTTGCCTTAGCAAAACACATCAAATACTTATGAAAATTTTAATTGATGTAATAAATATTCTGTGCACTGAAAATATATAAGGCACATTTAAAGAAAATCAAAGAGAAAATCAAAGAAAATAATAGAAAGGCATTTTGTGCTCAGGTTTGTATAAATGATGTCATGGAGGGGTCAGACTAGGTGACACAGGGAGCCATCATGACTTTGTCCCTGAAGGTAATGGTTAATCATTCAGTCATCATGTCTAACTCTTTGTGACCATACAGACTGTAGCCCACCTGGCTTCTCTGTCCATGGAACTTTCCAGACAAGAATACTGGAGTGGGTTGCTGTTACCTTCTCCAGGGGACCTTCCAAACCAGGGATGGAACCCAGGTCTCCTGTACTGCAGGCAGATATTTCACTCTGACCCCACCCACTTCATTCCACCGATTGAACTGGAGCAGACAGGCAACTGATTTTCTTTACAAGGGAAAACACTTGATGATATAATAGTTGAAATTTTGCCTAATATGTGAAAGGAAATAAACACCAAAGTCCAAGGAATCCAGAGTCCCAAATAGGATAAACCCAAGGCAAAACATCCCAAGACACATATTCATAAAATTAACAGTCAAACACAAACAGCTAATATTCAAAGTAGCAAGGGAAAACAAGTAACACACAAGGCGATCACAATAAGTAAAAAAAAAAAAAAAATCAAGTTTCAGTAGAAGATCTTCAGGCCAGAAGGGAATTGCACGGCATAGTTAAAGTGATAAAAGAGGAAAGTCTTCACCCAAGATTTCTCTACTCACCAAGGATCTCACTCAGACATGAAACAGAAATCAAACTTTTGACAGACAAGTGAAAATTGAGAAAATTCAGCATCACCAAGCCAGCTCTTCAGCAAATGCTAAAACATTTCTAGACAGAAAACACAGTAAATGCTTCTAAAAATGAACCCAAACAACAAAGGAAATGGTAACAGGATCAAGTTTATCATAATTACCTTAAAATACAGATTAACTAAATGCTTCCCCAAAAGGCAGAGACTGGCTGAATGGGTACCAAAACATGGCCTCTATATATGCTATCTACAAGAGATCCATCTCAAACCTAAGGACACTGAAAGTGAAAGGCGGGGAAAAGGTATTCCATATAAATGGGAAACACACAAACAATAAAGGAGGAGGGCAATAACCATATCAGATAAAGGAGACTTTGAAATAAATACTTTCATAAGCGAAAAGAAGGGCAGCATAAAATGATCAAAGGATCAATCTAAATAGAAGACATACCAGTTATAAATATATATACACCAAACACAGGAGCACCATAACATGTAGGCAAATGCTAACAAGCATGAAAAGAGAAATTAACAGCAGCACAATAACAATGGAGATCTTTATAACCTTCTGTCACCACATGGATAGACTGACCAAGCAGAAAATTAGCAAGGAAACACAATATATAAATCTTCTGAAAAAGAAGAAAATAAAAACCCCAAAGTTAGTAGAAGGAAACAAATCATAAAAATCAGAACAAAAATAAGTTAAAAATAAAGAATGAGACTATAGCAAAAGTCCACAAACTAAAAGATGGTTCTTTGAGAAGATAAATAAAATAGACAAACCATTATATAGACTCAAGTAGATTAGGGAGAAGAGTCAAATTGTAAAATCAGAAATGAAAATGGAGAAATCACAACAGACAACACAGAAATACATAAGATCATAAGAAACTACTCTGAGTGATTATATGCCAATTAAATGGACAACTTGGAAGAAATGGACACATTCTTAGAAAAGTATAACCTTCCAAAACTGAATGAGGAAAAAATAGAAAATTAAAAGATAGACCATAAGCATGGATATTGAAGCTATAATGAAAAAATTTCCAACAATCAAAAGCCCAGGACCAGACAACTTCACAGGTGAATTCTACCAAAACTGTAGGGTAAGGTAACATCTATGCTACTCAAAATCACCCAGAAAAATTTAGAGGGAAACAAACCCCCAAACTCATTCTATGACACTACCATTATCCTAATATACCAAAACAAGTAAAAGATGCCACAAAAAGGAAAATGATAAGCCAATAACACTGATGGACATAGATGCAAAAATCCTTACCAAAAATCTAGAAACAGAATCCAACAACATATTGAAAAGATCATACATCATGACCAAGTGGACTTTATTCCTGGGATGCAAGGATTCTTCAAAATTCTCGAATCAAATGGATGCACAATTTTAGCAAATGGAAATATAAGAACTGTAATATTATCTCCATAATGTAGAGAAATCCTTTGACAAAATACAGCGCCCATTCAGGATACACATGCTCCAGGATAGGCATTTCCTCTAAAATCAGGAACAAGACAAGAGTGCTAACTATCTCCACTACTATTCAACATAGTTTTAGAAGAAAAGAGAAAAAACAAATACAACGAATCCAGATTGGAAAAGAAGAAGCAAAATGCTCACTCTTTGCAGATGACATGATCATCTATATAGAGAATCCTAAAGACCACCACCAGAAAATTACTAGAGCTAGGCAATGAACTGTGGTGCTGGAGAAGACTCTTGAGAGTTCCTTGGACTGTAAGGAGATCCAGCCAGTCCATTCTAAAGGAGATCAGTCCTGGGTGTTCATTGGAAGGACTGTTGCTAAAGCTAAAACTCCAATACTTTGGCCACCTCATGCGACGAGTTGACTTACTGGAAAAGACTCTGATGGTGGGAGGGATTGGGGCGGGAGGAGAAGGGGACGACAGAGAATGAGATGGCTGAGTGGCATCACCAACTCGATGGACATGAGTTTGAGTGAACTCCGGGAGTTGGTGATGGACAGGGAGGCGTGGCTTGCTGTGATTCATGGGGTCGCCAGAAGTCGAACACGATTGAGTGACTGAACTGAACTGAACTGAACTGATATGTGGTATGGCTCTGGGCAGCCTGTTTTCTAATGTTGATGGTTGTACTCCCATTTTGCTAGAGGATTAGCAAGGTGTGTCTTGTATTAGAGCTTGCTGGCTATCGGGTGGAGCTTGGTGTCAGTATAGGTATGAAGAGTTTGTGGTGGACTCTCATCTATTAATGTTACCTGGGGTAAGGTGTTCTATAATTGTCCGAGGCTCTGGAGTTGAACCTCCACCCTCTGTGTGCCGTTCCCCTTCATACAGTGCATCATTCATACAAGTCAGAAGACAAAACCCCTAGATTAATTGTGAAACAATTCTTTACTACCAGGAATAGCCAAAAAGATTTAGTTATATATAAAAAGGAGAAGAGAGAGGAGTGAGGTAAAGGTGACCAGGGAGAGAAAAGGGAGAATCAAATGGGAAGACAGCAGTCAAGCCAGCTGTCAAATCCCAAGTGAAAATTGATACCAAATATTAGACTTTCAAAGGTTCAAATTAATAAAAAATACCAGAAAGAAATATTAAGAACCTAGAACAGATATTAGACTCTCAAAAGTACAGTATTTTAAAAATGGATTCAAAAATTAAAATAATATGGGATTATTTTTAAAATAATGGTGTTTTTAGAAAGGTAACATTGGGTTATAGGTGGCCCCAAAGTGGCAGAGGAATAGGATGGGGAGACCACTTTCTCCCCCACAAATTCATCAAAAGATCGTTTGAATGTGGAGCAATTTCCACAAGACAACTTCTGTATACCGAGGCAGGACACCAGGCACCCAGAAAGGCAACCCAATCACTTTGAAAGGAAGTATGAAAAAAGACAAAAGGTGAAAAGAAAGACAAAGGATTTAAGGATAGGGACCCATCCTGGGGAGGGAGTCATGAAGGAGGAAAAGCTTCCACACAATAGGAAACCCTCCCTAGGAGGATTTAGTTGGGAGACTTGGAATCTCAAAGGGTAACACAACCAGAAGAAAAAAATGTGGAAAAATGCACCTTACCACAATTATCATCAGAGAAGTGGTTCAGACACTCCTGTCCACCAGCAGCAGTTGGAGACTAGGCATGGAGCCATGGGATGCATCTTTGGTCTTTGGGGTAAGACTTGGGCTTAAGTGCCCTGAGGAGAATCTAACAGGACTAATGTGACATAAAAACACAAACTAAGGGAATATCAGAGAGACAAAGAAAAAAAAGTCTTTGTGGGAAGACTCTAATCCCACCCAGTGATCCCTGGGACCCTCACAGGAAAAGTGATTGAGTACTAGTGAATACCAAAGGTGAGCAACCCTGTGGTCATTTATGATCATTCCCCTCTAGAGGCAGAGAGGCATGTGTGTGACAGCCAGAGCTAAAAGGCACAGGTCAGCTGCAGTCTCAGTCACTGAGTTGGCATCTCTGACCAAACTGTGGGCAGGATACCAGTTGCTAACCACTTTTTCCTCTGGTATCCTGGATGGCTCACATTGGCCAACAGTGTCAGAGCCTCAGGTCAGTTCCCCAGAGGAAACACATGGCACACCAGGGACTGTGGCCTCGTGACAAACCTGGGAAACTGAGTGGTTGGTACTGGGGAGATCCATAAAATGTATGGCCCAGCTAGATCAGTGCTGTCGTTGAACACCTGGTCACTTGAGTGGTTTGGTCCTTGGAAGAGAACAAAACACACAGCTCACTTGGGTCTGTGTCCTTGCAGTGTATCTGAACGGCTTAGTAGCTTGGACCTGGGAAGTGCATGAAATGCAAGGGCCAGTTGGGACAGAACACTGGCAAAGGAGCCTGGGGCTTGAGCAGTGTAGAACTGGGAAGCACATGCTGCCTTGGGCTATGGCAAACCCAGTGTGGTCCCTCCACTGTGAGCCACATGCCAGTGGTATTTTTTTACAGTGTTTCTCCCTGTCGACAGCACAACTTAACAAGTGAGACTAAATAATTGGCAATCTTTGCTCCAAGTGTCATGGCAGAAATTAAACACTGAAGATACATGCAAAGAGAGGAAGCCAAAATTAGAAAAGAAGAGTGAACTGGCCAAGAAATGACAGGTGCAGCAGATTAAAACGCAGCAGTTTAGGTGAGACTGTACATTTGAGAGGCAACTATAGACTTTGAGAACAAGTACAAGCTGAAACAAGAGAGTATCTAACACTGAGTTATTCCCACATTGCCCACAACAGTTCCAGAGAAATTCTTTGATATATTTTTACCAATATCACTTGATAATTTTTAAAATTTTAGTTATTTATTGTTTCTTTAACTTTCACTTTTATAACTTACTCTTAACTTTCTTCTATAAAAAAATGAAACTATTTTTTTAAAATTCCATATGTATATTTTTTAATTTTTGTAATCGATTGTGCTTTACATTTTTTATATTATATTTTTGAAAATTTAACTTTTATTACAGGTTTTTAATCTTTGCTTTTTGATATTTGCTATCAATTTGTACCATTAAAAGTCTAATATTTAATACCATTTTCACTTAGAAATTTGATTACAGGATTGATTACTCTCTTACCTTTTGACTTTTCCTTTTCTCCTACTGGTCACCTCTGTCTCCTTCCCCCCTCTTCTCCTGTTTGTTTGACTCTGTGAATCTCTCTGGGTGTTCCTGACTGTGGAGGGTTGTTTCAGCATTAACCCAGGGATTTTGTCTTCTGTTCTGTGAGGATGGAGAAGTCTTGAAGCTACTCTAAGAGGAGGACAGAAACCCAGAGGCAGGTGACTCAACTCCAGAATTTTAGACCTTCATAGAACTCCAAACCCAGGGAACATTAATTGATAAGAATCTATCCCAAAGTGTCCATACCTACACTGAAACCAAGTTCCATCCAAGAACCAGCAATATCCAGTCCAGAACACACCATACTCGTCTTCTAGAAAAATATGAAAACTACCCTGAATATGAAAAGACAGGGTGCTCAAAGCCATGTCAACCCATATACAGCATAAACCCTCCAGAAAGAAAGAAGAGGTCCAGCTCCATCAACCAGAACACAGACACATGATCCCCCAATGAGGAAGCTGTCAAATACCGCTGGTCTAACTCCATGTAGAGGGAGCAGACTCCACATTTTAGAGGAACCACGACCCTCCAGCCTGCAGAAAGGGGACCTGAAATGCAGAAATATAAACAAAATTAAAAGGCAGAGAAATATCCATGTAAATGAACATGATAAAAACACATCAAACAAAACAAAAGAGGGGTTTACCAGAAAAAATAATCAGAACAGTGAAACTGTTCCAAAATCTTGAAAACAAAATGGAATTACAGATAAATAGACTATGGACAAGGATTGACATGATGCAGTCATGTTTAACAAGGACCTAGAAGAAATAAATAAGAATCAATCAATAATAAGCAATTCAATAACTAATACTGGAAAAAACAAAAACAACACTCTGGATGGAACCAGTTCAGTTCAGTTCAGTTCAGTCGCTCAGTCGTGTCCGACTCTAGGCACACCTTAATACATAAGATAGATGTTATAACGTATGGAAGGGGAAATTAACAGTAACACAACGTAGTGGGGGACTTTAATACCCCATTAACACCAATGGACAGATCATCCAGAGAGAAAATTAACAAGAAAACACAAGCTTGAAGTTATATATTGGACCAGTTAGACCTAAATGATATCTACACAGCTTTTCACCCCAAAACAATAGATTTCATCTTTTTCTTAAGTGAACGTGGTATGATCTCTGGGACAGATCATATCCAGGGTCAAAAGTCTAGCCTTGGTAAGTTTAAAAAAAAAAAAAATCATTCAGGCGTCTTTTCTTATCACAACGAGGTATGACTAGATATCAACAACAGGAAAAAAATCTATAAAAACAAAGACAATACACTTCTGAATAAACAACAGTTCAGTGAAGAAACAAAAAAGGAAATAAGAATATTCATAGAAAAAAATGATAATAAATATACGACACCCAAAATCTATCAGTTCAGTTCAGCCGCTCAGTCATGTCCTAATCTTTGAGACCCCATGAATCACAGCACGCCAGGCCTCCCTGTCCATCACCAACTCCAGGAGTTCACTCAAACTCATATCCATAGAGTCAGTAATGCCATCCAGCCATATCATTCTCTGTCGTCCCCATCTCCTCCCGCCCCCAGTCTTTCCCAGCATCAGACTCTTTTCCTCTTTTCCAGTGAATCAACTCGTCTCATGAGGAGGCCAAAGTATTGCAGTTTCAGCTTTAGCATCAGTCCTTCCAATGAACACCCAGGATTGATCTCCTCCAGAATGGACTGGTTGGATCTCCTTGCAGTCCAAGGGACTCTCAAGAGTCTTCTCCAACACCACAGTTCAAAAGTATCAATTTTTCGGTGATCAGCCTTCTTCACAGTCCAACGCTTACATCCATACATGACCACTGGAAAAACCATAGCCTTGACTAGACGGACCTTTGTTGGCAAAGTAATGTTTCTGCTTTTTAATATACTATTTAGTTTGGTCATAACTTTCCTTCCAAGGAGTAAGCGTCTTTTAATTTCATGGCTGCAATCAGCATCCGCAGTGATTTTGGAGCCCAAAAAATAAAGTCAGACACTGTTTTCACTGTTACTCCGTCTATTTCCCATGAAGTGATGGGACCAGATGCCATGATCTTTGTTTTCTGAATTTTGAGCTTCAAGCCAACCTTTTCACTCTCCTCTTTCATTTTCATCAAGAGGCTCTTCAATTCCTCTTCACTTTCTTTCATAAGGGTGGTGTCAAGTAGTACGTCAAGGTTGATGTTGTCACCAAAATCTATGGGATTCAGTAAAAGCAGTGCTAAGAGGTAAGCCATTGAAATACATAATCCTATCTCAAGAAACAAGAGAAACGTCAAATAAACAACTAACTTTTCCCCTAAAGCAAGTAGGGGCAAAGAACAACCCCTCCCCAAATTTAGTAGAAGTAAAGAAATCATAAAAATAAGAGCAGAAATAAAGGAAAAATAAATGACTTAGCAGCAGCAGGGATTGAATAACAATAAAGAAATGTGTTTTATAGTATGCTAGAACTGTGTGTATCAAAGGCTGCTGATGCTGTTAAATAATTTTTTTTTAAAATTGCAAAGGCAAAAGATATATTTTATATATATATCTGTGTAAACTGTTGACTATGCTAAACCCTTAACTGTGTAGATCACAGCAAATAGTGCAAATTCTTGTGTGTGTGTGTTTTAATAAACTTTTTAACTTTAATTGAAGGGTAATTACAATATTTTGGCAGTTTTTGTCATACATCGACTTGAATCAGCCACAGGTGTACATGTGTCCCCACTTCCTGAAAAGCCTTCCATTGTGCCCCTTACTGCTCTAGACAGGGGAGAAATCGAATTAGAGGTTATTATTCCAAAATAGTTAAAGAAATATGCCAATTGACGAGACTCCCAAAGGTAATACGAGGCAGAAATCCTTATTTCACTTGACAGAAAAGAAGTCTTAGCCCTTCAGTGTGAACCATATGTAGCCCTATCAGACAAGAAAGAACTTTTGGTATCTGACCCTAAGTTAGATGTACAATGTGTGTGCTCAGTCATTTCTGACTCTTTGCAACCCCTTGGAGTGTAGTCAACGAAGACCTTCCATTCATGGGATTTTCTAGGCAAGATAGCTGGTATAGGTTGTGGAAATGGCATTCCAATTGGAGTCTTTCTGAAATTCCAAAGCTGTACTTGTGTACAACTCAGGTTTATAATATTGTGGATTGGTACAAGTCAAGACATAGAAGTGACAAATTAAAAAGCAGGCTATATTATGTCTTGAACAGGTCTACCATAGAATCAGATAGTCACAAATTCTCTCCCAAGTATATGGGACTCTGCTTCCCTTCTTTGCCTTGATATCATGCCTGTTTTATGCCAGAAGTGAAAGTGATTATAGATTCCCCTGTATTCCACTATTCTCTTCATAGCAAGAATATGAATCTCCCTCATATTAATTCACACCAAGCTACTAGTCTTTTCCAAAAATGTATCAAGAATGATGAGTGTCTTTTCTGAAGTTCTCAGATATTAGTGTAGTTTTCCCAGGTTTTTAGCATACTTGTCTATTTCACACTTTAATAATTTTGAAAAGATGTCATGCAAGTAGTCTCAATCCTTCACATGAGGAACACAGAGGAAGTACTGATGGAGGCATCTAGATGTACAGTGGAATATAGAGATGATGTTAGGAAAATGACGTGATGTCCTCTACAGTGACTTATTTGAAGGTGTCAGAAGCAATGAGCTATAGTAACAAATTGCTAGAGTAAAAGAAAAGTGGATGGGTCATGAGGTAACAGGCAATCTTGTCATGAGACTAAGGAAGAAGTTGAAATGTGTGCTTTAGATTTGAGATGCAGTGTAGGCAGTTTATGCAGTGTATGCAATAAGGGGAGAGACTTAATTAATTGGGTGTCTTCAGCGGGACAAATATTCCCTAGACTCTGGAAATGAAAACAAATTAGAACCTTGAGACCAACATATAGACAGTAGAGCTTGAAAACCGGCAGACTCTGAACTGCCTTCAGGGGCATCCCTTTTTCTCTGTGTCCCAGGGCCCCTGCATGCACACAACCCAACACACTTCCCTCATCCCTGTTCCCTCCCTTACGGGCATACAGATGCAAAGGGGCACACACATATACCCCACACCTAAACTTCCCTCATGTTTCTGCACTGCCAGGTAGTCTGGAACTTCCCAGAAGGATTCCTCACTCACACCACATCCCTCCTAGAATGCCTTGGGTTTCACAAGGAGAGTCTACCGTAGCATGCCATTTTCTCGCATGTTGTCAATGTGTGCAACACTTGGGGAGATAATGTGCTGCTGATAGGCTGAGCCTAGGCAGCGCTAGCCTAGGACCCTCCCTTGACTCCTCCTCACATGTGTGAATCAGGTCTCCAGTGCAGCAGGCTTACTTATTTTTACCTTCTCCTCCCAGGCTCAATCCTTCTCCTTGGCATTTACACAATCCTGGGACCTGCCCTAGCTACATTCGCCATTCTCACAAGGCAGCAAGTGCCCCACAGTCTGAGGGGTCCACAGATAGTGGTTTCAAAGCCCCACAGCAACTGATTTATTCTGGGTGACTCCTCAAACCTCCACCCCCAGTTACCAATGCAATCACACACAACACAGCGTATACTGTGAGCTTGTTTACGTCTGTTAATGTAATTGCAGATATGTGGACCCTTTGTCCTGAGTTGTCACTGGCCATCATTTCTTCATTCCTGTCCTGAATAGGGACACTACAGAGATGCATGGATCAGTCTCCCCTACTCTGCAGAGGCCTCATGCCTCCTTTTCTTGTTCCACTACATCTCAGGTTCTTTCATCTTCATCTCTTTGTCCACAGTGGAAAGGACACGTGCATACACACATGCAAATACAGATGACACAACACATGTCTGTATACAAACACTTTCAAGATACAGCGCCACAAATGCCAACAAGGAACACATGTGTCAGTACCTGAAGAACCAGTGGTTCTTATGAAATATAGAGATTCCATATTTCTATAAGAAAATCTCCATCTGATATTCAAATATGAAATACAGAGAAGCCCAGCTTACATGAAGGAATATTTGCTCCTAGATTTTCGTATAGGAAATACAGAGAAATCCATATTTCATGATAGAAAAATGTTGCCTGCATACACATATGAGAAATGAAAGAATTCCATATTTCATGATGAGACAGTGGTGCCCATATTTTCATTATGAAGCAGAGATAATTTCAATGACACATTGGTTTTCTGTATCTTAAGAAAACCAATGCCAAGATTTTCATGTAACAATGCAGAAAATTCCATATTAATGTAAGAAAACCTCTACCTAGATTTTCGTATATAAAGACAATACTATACTTCATGTAAGAAAATATGTATACAAATTTTCACAAAGTGAAACAAAAAATCAATTATTTATTGAAGCAAAATCAACATCATGATTTTCATATGTAAAGCGCAGAGAATTTCATTTTTAATTGAATAAAATTGTCATCCTGAGTTTCACATGTGAAATACACGAAGGTCCATGGTTTATGTCATAAAATCAGTGTGAAGATTTTCATATATGAAATATACAGAATTCCAGCCTCATGTGGGGATATTGACACCCAGGATTTCATATGTGTTAGACACAGTGTTCAATACTTCCTATAGTAGACTTTCAGCAGAGACTTTCATATGTGATATAAAAAGTAGTTCATATTTCATGCAGAAAATGATTGGGCATATTTCCACATATAGAAATATCCATATTTCATGTGGGAAAATTGGCATTCATTCTCTAGGCTGAGATTCCTTACACAAATATGTCATGTATGAAAATTTCTTCACAGATTTCAATATGTGAAATGTAAAGATTTCCTATTTTTTGTACTGTTCTACACTGGGTGTTGACAGATTTCTATATATGAAATATAGAAAGTTAAATATTTATGTCAGAAAAAATTACTTAAAATTTCCATTTATGAAATACACAGTGTACCACATAGCATTATAGAAGAAGAAACTTTGCTCCAGTTATAATGTATGAAATGTACGTGATTCCATATTTCACTTAGGCAAATCTGCACTCTGATTTCCACACATAAAACACAAATTTCCATATTTGAAAATATACACCCCAAAGGTTGTGATAATATTTACATATTTGTTGTAGAGATAATTTAATATTTAATGTAGGAAAATGAAAACCCATAATTTCATAAGATTAATCACTGAGAATTTTATTCATTGTGCATAAAATGTGCACCCACAAATATATATAGAGAGATGGCGGAGGAATAGGACAGGGAGACAACTTTCTCCCCCACAAATTCATCAAAAGATCTTTTGAACGCTGAGTAAGTTACACAAAACAACTTCTGAATGCCGGCAGAGGACTTCAGGCACCCAAAAATGTATCCCTCATCTTCGAAAGGAGGTAGGAAAAATTATAAATGATAAAGAGAGACAAAAGAGGTAGGAGTGGATACCTGTCCTGGGAAGGGAGTCTTAAAAAAGAGAGGTTTCCAAACACCAGGAAACACTTTCACTGGTGAGTCTGTGGTGAGCCTTGGAACCTCAGAGGGCAACATAACTGGGAGGAAAAACAAATAAACAATTAAAACTCACAGATTACATGCCCATCCATAACTCCCAGGAGAGAAGCAGCGCAGAGTCCCGTATCCTCCACTAGCAAGAAGGGGCTGGGCAGGGAGAGTAAGGACTGGTCCTGAATGTCCCGAGGGAAATCTGAGTGACTTAACTTGAGGGAGCAAAGCAGAATGTGGGATAGTTCAGTTAAGTCTCTCAGTCGTGTCCGAATCTTTACGACCCCATGAATCACCACACCACGCCTCCCTTTCCATCACCAACTTCCAGAGTTCATTAAAACACATGTCTATCGAGTCAGTGATGCCATCCAGCCATCTCAATCTCTGTCATCTCCTTTTCCTCCAGACCCCAATCCCTCCCAGCATCAGAATCTTTTCCAGTGAGTCAACTCTTCACATGAGGTGGCCAAATATTGGAGTTTCAGCTTTAGCATCAGTCCTTCCAATGAACACCCAGGATTGATCTCCTTTAGAATGGACTGGTTAGATCTCCATGCAGTCCAAGGGACTCTCAAGAGTATTCTCCAGCATAACAGTTCAAAGCATCAATTTTTCGACCATCAATTTTCTTCACAGTCCAACTCTCAAATCCATATATGACCACGGGAAAAACCATAGCCTTGACTAGACGGACCTTGGTTGGCAAAGTAATGTCTCTGCTTTTTAATATGCTATCAAGGTTGGTCATAACTTTCCTTCCAAGGAGTAAGCGTCTTTTAATTTCATGGCTGCAATCAGCATCCACTGTGGTTTGGAGCCCCCCCAAAAAAAAAAAAATTGACACTGTTTCCACTGTTTCCCCATCTATTTCCCATGAAGTGATGGGACCAGATGCCATGATCTATGTTTTCTGAATGTTGAGCTTCAAGCCAACCTTTTCACTCTCCTCTGTCACTTTCATCAAGAGGCTTTTGAGTTCCTCTTCACTTTCTGCCATAAGGGTGGTATCATCTGCATATCTGAGGTTATTGATATTTATCCTGGCAGTCTTGATTCCAGCTTGTGCTTCTTCCAGCCCAACGTTCCTCATGATGTACTCTGCATATAATTTAAATAAGCAGGATGACTATATACAACCTTGACGTACTCCTTTTCCTATTTGGAACCATTTTGTTGTTCCATGTGCAGTTCGAACTGTTACTTCCTGACCTGCATACAGGTTTCTCAAGAGGCAGGTCAGGTGGATTTTTCTCATCTCTTTCAGAATTTTCCACAGTTTATTGTAATCCACACAGTCAAAAGCTTTGGCATAGTTAATGAAGCAGAAATAGATGTTTTTTCTGGACCTCTCTTGCTTTCTCCGTGATCCAGCGGATGTTGGCTATTTGATCTCTGATTCGTCTGCCTTTTCTAAAACCTGCTTGAACAACTGGAATTTCATGGTTCACATATTACTGAAGACTGGTTTGAAGAATTTTGAGCATGACTTTACTAGAATGTGAGATGAGTGCAATTGTGCTGTTACTTGGAGCATTCTTCGGCATTGCGATTGGAATGAAGACCGAGTTTTTTCAGTCTTGTGGCCACTGCTGAGTTTTCCAAATTTGCTGGCATACTGAGTGCAGCACTTTCATAGCATCATCTTTCAGGATTTGAAATAGCTCGGTTGGAATTCCATCACCTCCACTAGTTTTGTTTGTAGTGATGCTCTCTAAGCCCCACATGACATCACATTACAAGATGTCTGGCTCTATGTGAGTGATCATGCCATCGTGATTATCTTTGTCATGAAGATTTTTTTTGTAAAATTCTTCCGTGTATTCTTGCCACCTCGTCTTAAGATCTTCTGCTTCTGTTAGGTCCATACAATTTCTGTCCTTTATCGAGACCATCTTTGTATGAAATGTTCCCTTGATATCTCTAATTTCCTTTAAAAGATCTCTTGTTTTTCCTAGTCTGTTGTTTTCCTCTATTTCTTTGCACTGATTGCTGAGGAAGGTTTTCTTATCTCTCCTACCTATTCTTTGGAACTCTACATTCAGATGCTTATATCTTTCCTTTTCTCCTTTGTTTTTCACTTCTCTTCTTTTCACAGCTATTTGTAAGGCCTACTCAGGCAGCCATTTTGCTTTTTTACATTTCTTTTCCATGGGTATGGTCTTGGACCCTGTCTCCTGTAAAATGATAGTATACTGAATAAGGAATTCCCCATGTCGGTAAGTCCCCTGTATGCCACTGGAGATCACTGGAGAAATAACTCCAGAATGAATGATGGGATGGAGCCAAAGCAAATCCAATACCCAGTTGTGGATGTGACTGGTGACAGAAGCAAGGTCTGATGCTGTAAAGAGCAATATTGCAAAGGAAACTGGAATGTTAGGTCCATGAATCAAGGCAAATTGGAAGTGGTCAAACAGGAGATGGCAAGCGTGAACATAGACATTCTAGGAATCAGTGAACTAAAATGGACTGAAATGGGTGAATTTAAGTCAGATGAGTTTATCTACTACTGTGGGCAGGAATCCCTTAGAAGAAATGGAGTAGCCATCACGGTCAACAAAAGAGTCCGTCATGCAGGACTTGAATGCAATCTTAAAAACCATTTCTGTTCATTTCCAAGGCAAACCATTCAATGTTACATTAATCCAAGCCTATGCCCCAACCAGTAACACTGAAGAAGCCGAATTTGAACGGTTCTATGAAGACCTACAAGACCTTTTAGAACTAACACCCATAAAAGATGTCCTTTTCATTATAGGGAACTGGAATGCAAAAGTAGGAAGTCAAGAAACACCTGGAGTAACAGGCAAATTTGGAGCACGGAATGAAGCAGGGCAAATTCTAAAAGAGTTTTGCCAGGAGAAGGCACTCGTCATAGCAAACACCCTCTTCCAACAACACAAGAGAAGACTCTACACATGGACATCACCAGATGGTCAATAGCGAAATCAGTTTCATTATATTCTTTGCAGCCAAAGATGGAGAAGCTCTATACAGTTAGCAAAAACAAGACAAGGAGCTGACTGTGGCTCAGATCATGAACTCCTTATTGCCAAATTCAGACTGAAATTGAAGAAAGTAGGGAAAACACTAGACCATTCAGATATGACCTAAATCAAATCCCTTATGAGTATACAGTGGAAGTGAGAAATAGATTTAAGGGACTAGATCTGATAGAGTGCCTGATGAACTATGGTCAGAGGTTCATGACATAAAACTCTTAGCAACTAGAAATAGATATTTTCCTAACCGAATGAAAGTAATAAGCTGTATTTTTATATCACACTTTATGGTAGAAGACAATGGGTTACTCCTAAGATCAGAATCAACAAAAATATATTCACTCTTATCATATTGAATTTCTCTCCATAAAGTCATAACAGAAGACAATTGAGAATTCATCCAGTTTGGAAAAGAATAATTAAACTGTTCTTATTTGTTGGTGACATCTATGTAGAATATCCAATGAAATCTACACCAACAATAGAATAACTGAAGCTAAGAATTTATTTAAGCGATGTTGCAAATTATACAGATTATATATAAAGTTTAATTGATCACTTTTCTATATACTAGGACAGAGAATTCAAAATAAATTAAAAAAACTGTAACAATAAAATATAAAAAATTTAAGAATCCAACAAAATATATGAAAAGTACAAATGCAAAGAAATGGACAAATTATTTGAATAGGAAATTTACTAAATAAAGATACACAGGGAGATGAGCTACCCCTCGCCCAGGGTTAGGGCGGTGGCCGAGAGGAGCTGTACCACGTTCAGGAGGCGGTGGCTGCTTGGGCACCGGAGGGCCGAGAGGAGCTGATCTACATTCAAAGCAGGAGGCGCGGCCTTGAGGAGATACCACTCGTCCAAGTTATGAACTAGACCCGAGAGACGCCCAGCTCCGGCGACGCAGACGCGGGAGACGCCCGGCTCCGGCGGCGCAGGCGCGGGAGACGCCCGGCTCCGGCGCAACCGACCACGTGCAAAATCGTGGCTGAGATGAGCTACCCCGCGCCCAGGGTTAGGGCGATGGCCGAGAGGAGCTGTACCATGTTCAGGAGGCGGTGGCTGCTTGGGCACCGGAGGGCCGAGAGGAGCTGATCCACATTCAAAGCAGGAGGGGCGGCCTTGAGGAGATACCCCTCGTCCAAGGTAAGGTACAGCGGCTGCACCTTGCTGGAGCAGCTGGGAAGAGGTACTCCACAACCAAGTGGAATATAAGAATCCAGTGTTCTGGGGAGGAAGGAACAAGATGGCGGAGGGAAAAGATGGCAAGACCACTTTCTCCCCCACAAATTCATCAAAAGAACATTTGAACGCGGAGTAAAGTCCACAAAACAACTTCTGAATACTGGCAGAGGACATCAGGCTCCCAGAAAAGCAGCCCATTGTCTTCTAAAGGAGAGAGAAGAAATCCAGCTCCACCCACCAGAACACCAACACATGCTTCCCTAACCAGGAAACCCGGACAATCACCCGTCCAACCCCACACACAGCGAAGAAACTACATAATAAAGAGAACTCCACAAACTGTAAGAAGAGGGAAAGGCCACCCCAAGCAAAGCAACATAAGCAAGATGAAGAGGCAGAGAAATACCCAGCAAGTAAAGGAACAAGATAATTGCCCACCAACACAAACAAAAGAAGAAGATATAGGGAATTTACCTGATAAAGAATTTCAAATTTTGATGGTGAAAATGATTCAAAATCTTGAAAGCAAAATGGAGTTACAGATAAATAACCTGGAGAAAAGGATTGAGAAGATGGAAGAAAGATTTAATAAGGACTTAGAAGAAATAAAAAAGAGTCAATATACAATGAATAATGCAATAGATGAGATCAGAAACACTCTGGAGGGAACAAACAGTAGAATAACAGAGGCAGAAGACAGGATAAGCGAACTAGAAGATAGAATTGTAGAAATAAATGAAACAGAGAGGAAAAAAGAAAAACGAATTAAAAGAAATGAGGACAATATTAGAGACCTCTGGGACAATGTTAAACGCTCCAACATTCGAATCATAGGAGTCCCAGAAGAAGAAGACAAAAAGAAAGACCATGAGAGAATACTTGAGGAGATAATAGTTGAAAACTTCCCTAAAATGGGGAAAGAAATAATCACCCAAGTCCAAGAAACCCAGAGAGTCCCCAACAGGATAAACCCAAGGCGAAATACTCCAAGACACATGTTAATCAAATTAACAAAGATCAAACACAAAGAACAAATATTAAAAGCAGCAAGGGAAAAGCAGCAAATAACACATAAGGGGATTCCCATAAGGATAACAGCTGATCTTTCAACAGAAACTCTTCAGGCCAGAAGGGAGTGGCAAGACATACTTAAAGTGATGAAAGAAAATACCCTACAGCCCAGATTACTATACCCAGCAAGGATCTCATTCAAATATGAAGGAGAAATCAAAAGCTTTACGGACAAGCAAAAGCTGAGGGAATTCAGCATCACCAAACCAGCTCTCCAACAAATGCTAAAGGATCTTCTATAGACAGGAAACACAGAAAGAGTGTATAAACTTGAACCCAAAGCAATAAAGAAAATGGCTACGGGATCGTACTTATCAATAATTACCTTAAACGTAAATGGGTTGAAATTTTCAAAAAGGCTAGGAAACAATTCTCATAGCCATCAATAGTTCAGTGTTGAGTTCATGAATAGTTTTTAAAGTTTGGGACAAACTGTAGTATTTGCTATTTGAAGTACTATTTGTAATTGGCATATTACGATGTAACATTGGTCTTCATTTCCAACTTAAAACGCCTAAAAATGCCTAACAGGTTTTTAGATTTGTGAATTTTAGTTGAAATGTATTTTACAATGTTACTAAACCTGCAGAAATATTGAAATATTTCAGAGAACTTATTCACTGTACATTTAATTTATTTTATTTATAAAAGTTATGAACTATAGAAAGTTTTACTTGTTGGGTCAAATGTTTGTTGCTTCAAATGCTTGTTGCATTTGAAGTGCTAGTTACAAGAAAATCAAATACCTTCAAATGTGTAAATGCTATTAAGTTTTTAAAGGACTCTGGAGTATAAGTAAGTTTGTTTAAAGAAATTTAGTCTGTTCAACTTGAAAAAAAAATAAAATTGGATTATTTGATTTAAAAAAAAATAAATAAATAAAAATAAAATAAAAATGAAGAGAGGAAAAAAAAAAAAAAAAAGATACACAGGTGGTAACTAGGCAGGCAGGGCAAACCAAAAGCAAATCAAAAGGCTCTGATGAGTGAACAGACAAGAACCAGTGTGCTGTGGATGTGAAAAAAAAAAAAAAAAAGAACTTTCATGCAGTGCGTTTAGGAATATAGAATGGTACAATCATAGAGGAAAACGGTTTGGAAGATCCTTAAAAAGTTAAACATGAATTACCTTGTGACTCAGCAATCTCATTCCTAGGTAAGTATGGGGGAAATATGTTTATCCAAAGAGATGCACATGAATGTTCATATCAGTCTTATTTCTAATAGTCAAAAAGTTGAGATGAGCATGATGGCCAAATAGATAGACATGGAGTATATCTTCTTTGACTACCTCTATTTAACTTTGAGTATCTATCCTTTGTTTATTTATTTATTTTTTTGTACCCTTTCCTCTCAACATTTTGTTAGTTTTATATTCACTGCTTTATTCCCCACTTGGCACTTAGCATTAGTTTTGTTTTAGTTAGTTTTGTTCTTAACTGGTAAATAAAATTTTGATTTACTTTTTTCACCAGGTCAGCATACTATAGTTTATTTTTGTTGAACTATTTTCAATTTGCTCATGAGTGTATATGTGTATTTGTATGTTCCATTATTTTAATTATTATTTGCCCAGTTTTGTAACTGCCATTTGTTGGGTGTTCATCTTTAGTTTCTCAATTTTGGATATTTGTTTTAATATCTCTTAATGCCATGACAACTTTTGTGAAATCTACCCTCATGACTAGAGATCAAGCCCTGAGGCTTTGCAATGTGAGCACTGATTCCAACAACCTAGACTACCAGAGAACTAATCCTCAGTTCAGTCCAGTCGCTCATTTGTGTCTGACTCTTTGAGACCCCATGAATCACAGCATGCCAGGCCTCCCTGTCCATCGCTAACTCCCAGAGTTCACCCAAACTCATGTTCATAGATAGGTGATGCCATCCAGCCATTTTATCCTCTGTTGTCCCCTTCTCCTCCTGCCCCCAAACCCTCCCAGCATCAGAGTTTTTCCAGTGAGTCAAGTCTTCACACGAGGTGGCCGAAGTATTGGAATTTCAGCCTCAGCATCAGTCCTTCCAATGAGCACCCAGGACTGGTCTCATTTAGGATGTACTGGTTGGATCTCCACGCAGTCCAAGGGACTTGCAAGGTCTTCTCCAGCATAACAGCTCAAAAGCATCAATTCTTCAGTGATCAGCTCTCTTCACAATCCAACTCTCACATCCATACATGACCACTGGAAAACCATAGTCTTGACTAGACGGATCATTATTGACAAAGTAATATCTCTGCTTTTTAATGTGCTATCTACGTTGATCATAAATTTCCTTCCAATGAGTAAGCATCTTTTAATTTCATGACTGCAGTCACTATCTGAAGTGATTTTGGAGTCCTCCATAATAAAGTCTGACACTGTTTCCACTGTTTCCCCATCTATTTCCCATGAAATGATGGGACCACATGCCATGATCTTAATTTTCTGAATGTAGAGATTTAAGCCAACTTTTTCACCCTCCTCTATCACCTTCATCAAGAAAATTAGAGATACAAAGGGACTATTTCATGCAAACATGGGCTTGATAAAAGACAGAAGTGGTATGGACCTAACAGAAGTAGAATGCAAGAATACACAGAAGAACTGTACAAAAAAGATCTTCACGACCCAAATAATCACGATGGTGTGATCACTCACCTAGAGCCAGACATTCTGGAATGTGAATTCTAGTGGGCCATAGGAAGAATCATGACAAACAAAGCTAGTGGAGGTGATGGAATTCCAATTAAGATATTTCAAATCCTGAAAGACGATGCTGTGAAAGTGCTCCACTCAATATGCCAGCAAATTTGGAAAACTTAGCAGCGGCCACAGGAGTGGAAAAGTTCAGTTTTCATCCCAACCCCATAGAAAGGCAATGCCAAAGAATGCTCAAACTATGCACAATTGCACTCATCTCACATGCTAATAAAGTCATGCTCAAAATTCTCCAAGCCAGGCTTCAGCAATAGCATGAAGAGTGAAATTCCAGATGTTCAAGCTGGTTTTGGAAAACGTAGGGGAACCAGAGATCAAATTGCCAATATCTGCTGTATCATGGAAAAAGCAAGAGAGTTCCAGAAAAACTTCTATTTCTGCTTATTGACTATGCCAAAGCCTTTGACTGTGTGGATCACAATAAACTGTGGAAAATTCTGAAAGAGATGGGAATACCAGACCACCTGACCTGTCTCTTGAGAAACCTGTATACAGGTCAGGAAGCAACAGTTAGATCTGGACATAGAAGAGCAGAATGGCTCCAAATAGGAAAAGGAGTACATCAAAGTTGTATATTGTCACCCTGCTTATTTAACTTATACACAAAGTACATCATGAGAAACCCTGGGCTGGAAGAACCGCAAGCAGTAATGAAAATTGCTGGGAGAAATATCAATAACCTCAGATATGCAGATGACACCACCCTTATGGCAGAAAGTGAAAAGGAACTAAAAAGCCTGTTGTATAGCAAACACAGTCTTCCAACAACACAAAAGAAGATTCTACACATGGACTTCGTCAGATGGTCAACACCTAAATCATACTAAAATATATGTTTTGCAGCCAAAGATGGAGACGTTCTATACAGTCAGCAAAATCAAGACCGGGAGTTGACTGTGGCTCAGATCATGAACTCCTTGTTCCCAAATTCAGATTTAAACTGAAGAACGTAGGGAAATCCACTAGACCACTCATGTATGAACTAAATCAAATCCTTTATGATTATACAGTGGATGTGGGAAATAGATTTAAGGGACTCGATCTGATAGACAGAGTACCTGATGAACTATTGATATAGGTTTATGACATTGTACAGGAGACAGTGATCAAGACCATCCCACAGAAAAGAAGTGCAAAAAAGCACAATGACTTTCTGAGGAAGCCTCACAAATAACTGTGAAAAGAAGAGAAGTTAAAAGCAAAGGAGAGAAAGAAAGATATTCCCATTTGAATGCACAGTTCCAAAGAATAGCAAGGAGAGATTAGAAAGCCTTCCTCAGAAATCAATGAAAAGAAATAGAGGAAAATAACAGAATATGAAAGGCTACAGATCTCTTCAAGAAATAACCCTCAGTTCAGTTCAGTTCAGTCGCTCAGTCGTGTCCAACTCTCCAAGACCCCATGAATCACAGCAAGCCAGGCCTCCCTGTCCATCACCAACTCCCAAAGTTCACTCAGACTCATGTCCATCGAGTCAGTGATGCCATCCAGCTATCTCATTCTGTCGTCCACTTCTCTTCCCACCCCGAATCCCTCCCAGCATCAGAGTCTTTTTCAGTGAGTCAACTCGTCGAATGAGGTGGCCAAAGTATTGCAGTTTCAGCTTCAGCATCAGTCCTTCCAATGAACACCAAGGATTGATCTCCTTTAGAATGGACTGGTTGGATCTCCTTGCAGTCCATGGGACTCTCAAGAGTCTTCTCCAGCACCACAGCTCAAAAATATCAATTATTCAGCGATCAGCTTTCTTCACAGTCCAACTCTCACATCCATACATGACCACGGAAAAAACCATAGCCTTGACTAGACAGACCTTCGTTGGCAAAGTAATGTCTCTGCTTTTTAATGTGCTATCTATGTTGGTCATAACTTTCCTTCCAAGGAGTAAATGTCTTTTAATTTCCTGGCTTCAATCAGCATCTGAAGTGATTCTGGAGCCCCAAAAGATAAAGTCTGACACTGTTTCCACTATTTCCCCATCTATTTGCCATGAACTGATGGGACCAGATGCCATGATCTTCCTTTTCTGAATGTTGAGCTTCAAGCCAACATTTTCACTCTCTTCTTTCACTTTCATCAACAGGCCTTTGAGTTCCTCTTCACTTTCTGCCATAAGGGTGGTGTCATCTGCATATCTGAGGTTATTGACATTTCTCCTGGCAATATTGATTCCAGCTTGTGCTTCTTCCAGCAAAGCATTCCTCATGATGTACTCTGAATAGAAGTTAAATAAGCAGGGTGACAATATACAACCTTGACGTACTCCTTTTACTATTTGGAAAAAGTCTGTTGCTCCATGTCCAGTTCTAACTGTCGCTTCCTTACCTGCATACAGGTTTCTCAAGAGGCAGGTCAGGTGGTCTGGTATTCCCATCTCTTTCAGAATGTTCCACAGATTATTGTGATCCACACAGTTAAAGGCTTTGGTATAATCAATGAAGCAGAAATAGATGTTTTTCTGGAACTCCCTTGCTTTCTCCATGATCCAGCGGATCCCTAGGGAGTATCAAATAGTGACAACTCACACAATGGAAACCACTTGAATAGAAGGCTGGGCATCACCCAAACAGCAGTTGCACCCCGTGCAGGATGCCTCAACCAAAGAACAAATAAATAAGTAAGTAAATAAAATCCAAACCTCTGCAGACAGGATTCCCACCTCACTGAGCTTTTCCCAAGATAGGAAAAACAAATGAGCAAACAAAAACTATGCACAAATCTCACTCTATATGAAGCAGGATGCAGTCCATGGGATCAAAAACAGTCAGAGACAACTGAGGGACTAAGCTGAATATTCCATTATGAATATGTACACAACTTTTTATCCATTCATCTGTCAATGGGTATGTAGTTTCCTTCCATTTTGTACCTGTTAACAAATACTGTGGCAATGAACAATGAGATACATGTGTCTTTTTCAATTTTGGTTTGCTCTGGGTATACGCCTAGGAATGGGATTGCTGGGCTATATGATGGTTTTTATTTCTATTTTTCTAAGGAATTTCCATACCGTCTTCCATTGTGGCTATATCAATTTACTTTGCTGCCAAGAGTGAAAGAGGGTTTCCTTTACTTCATAACGTCTTCAGCATTTATTGTTTGTAGACGTCTTGATGATGAGCATTCTTATTTACGTGGGATGATATCTCATATTACTTTTGATATACATTTCTCTAATAGTGAGTGATATTTAGTATCTTTGCTTGTGTTTGTTAGCCATTTGTATGTCTTCTTTGGAGAAATGTCTGTTTGTGTCTTTTTTCCCACTTTTTGATTTTCCCATTTTGATGGGGTTGTTTCTTTTTCTGGTGTTGACTTGTATGAACTGCTTGTATATTTTGGAAATTAATCCTTTGTCAGTTGTTTCATTTGATATTATTTTCTCCCATTCTCAGGGCTAACTTTTCACCTTGCTTATAGTTTCCCTTGCTATGAAACTGGTTTTAATTTTAATCAGGTCTGGCCTGTTAACTTTTGTTTTTATTTCCATTACTCTAGGAGGTGGGTAGTAGAGGATCTTGCTTTGATTTATGTCATCGAGTGTTCTGCCTATATTTTCCTGTAAGAGTTTTATAGTTCCTGGTCTTTCATTTAAGCCTTTTATCCATTTTGAGCTGATTTTTGTGTATAGTGAAATGAAGTGTTCTAATTTCATTCTTTTATATGGAGCTGTCCAGTTTTCCTGGCACCACTTATTGAAGGGTTATCTTTGCCCCATTGTGTATTCTTACCTCCTTTGTCAAAAATAAGGTACCCATAGGTACAAGGGTTTATTTCTGTGCTTTCTTTCTGATTTCATTGGTCTGTATTTCTGTTTTTGTGACAGTAGCATACTTACTTGATTACTGTAGCTTTGTAGCATAATCTGAAGTCAGGATAGTTGCTTCCTACAGCTCCATTCTTCTTTGTCAAGAGTGCTTTGGCTATTCAGGGTCTTTTATGTTTCCACGTGAATTGTGAAATTATTTGTTCTAGTGCTGTGAAAAATGCCATTGGTAAATTGACTGGGGTTGTAATGAATTTGAAGGTTGCATTTGTTAACATTGTCATAGTATTGATTCTTCCTACCCAGGAAAATGGAATAAATCTACATTTCTTTTTGTTGCCTTTGGTTTCTTTCATCCATACTTGATTTCTTTTATCCATACTTGACTGCTTGAAAAACAAACAAATAAACAATAAGCATACCTTAGACTCAATAGTCCTTTGCTGGCAAAGTAATGTCTCTGCTTTTTAATATGCTGTCTAGATTGGTCATATCTTTTCTTCCAAGGAGCAAACATCCTTTAATTTCGTCGCTGCAGACACCATCTGCAGTGATTTTGGGGCTCAGGAAAATAAATTCTCTCACAGTTCCCATTGTTTCCCCACTTATTTGCATAAGTGATGGGACCCGATACCGTGATCTTAGCTTTTTGAATGATGAGGTTTAAGCAGGTTTTTCACTCTTTTTCACTTTTATCCAGAGGCCCATTCGTTCCTCTTCAGTTTTTCCCATAATGGTGTGTCATCTGCCTATCTCATACTATTGATATTTCCTCTGACAATCTTGATTCTAATTTGTGCTTCATTGGCCTGGTATTTTCCATGATGTACTCTGCCTATAAGTTAAATAACCAGGGTGACAATATACACTCTGAATGTGCTCCTTTCCCAATTTGTAACCAGACTGTTGTACCATGTGCAGTTCTGTCAGCTGCTTCTTGACCTGCATACAGATTTATCAGAAGGTAGGTAAGGTGGACTGATGCTCCCATCTCTTGAAGAATTTTCCACAGTTTGAACGGATCCTGTTGTGCTGCAGTCCATGGGATCAAAAAGAGTTGAACAAGAATGAGTGACAAAATTGAACCGAACTGAACACAGTCAAAGGCATTGGCATAACCAATAAAACAGAAGTAGTTGTTTTTTTTTTTTTAATTCCCTTTCTTTTTCTATGATACAATGGATGTTGGCAATTTGATCTCTGGTTCCTCTGCCTTTTCTAAATCCAGTTTGAACATCTGTAAGTTCCTCGTTCATGTACTGTTGAAGCCTTGCTTCCAGAATTTTGAACATTGATTTGCTAGCATGAGATAAGTGCAATTTTACAGTAGTTTTAACATTATTTAGCATTGATCTTCTTTGGGATTGGAATGAAAACTAACCACAGGCCTGGAAAAGGTCAGTTTTCAGTAGAATATTACTCAGTCCTATAAAGGAACACATTTGAGTCAGTTCTAATGAGGAGGATGAATCTAGAGCCTATTATACAGGTGAAGTAAGTCAGAAAGCAAAAGGTAAATGTCGTATACAAACGCATATATACAGGGTCTAGAAAGATAGCACTGAAAATTTTATTTACAGGGCTGCAAATGAGAAACAGACATAGAGAACACAATGATGGACAGGGGGAGAGGGAAAGAGAGGGTGAGAAGTGTGGAGAGAATAACATGAAAACGTACATTAGCCTATGTAAAATAGATCATCAACAGGAATTTGCTCTGTGTCTTAGAAAACTCAGAATCTGTATATCAACCTAGAGGTATGGGATGGTGAGGGAGATGCGAGGGGGTTTCAAGAGGGAGGAGATATATGTGTACCTATGACTGATTCATATTGCTGTTTGAGAGAAAACAACAAAATTCTGTAAAGCCATTTCATTAAAATTTTATCCACATTTTATTTAAAAACCATTAAATTAAAAAAAATAAAATTATTAAATTAAAAAGAAAGAGTTTAAAAAAAAAGTTAAAGGAAGAAAAACTTGAAATGACTAAAATGTCCATCAACTAATGATCAAATAAATAAAACATGCAATGCAATATTATTTGGCCATCAAATAAATGAAGTTATGATATATGCTATAACATGTTATAACTCTGAAATGATATGCTAATTAAAAGACGTAAGCACAAACGGCTGCATAAAGCACTATTTCACTCATGTGAATGAGTACGTCCCAGACTAGGTAATTCTCTAAAGACAGAAAACAGAGGAGTGGATGACAGGGCTGAGATCAAGGAGGAAATGGAAAATGTCTGCCAACTGGACAGTGTTTCCCTTTGTAGTGATGAATATATTCTAGAATATGGGAATGCTTATGCAACCTATGAATACATTACAATGTATTACTAAGAATATGTATGCAACCTATGAATACATTACAAATCAATGAACCGGGTGAAATTATGGTGTATGAACATGTTAATAAATAAAATGGTTTTTGAAAAAAACACTAAACTTAGTTCTATGTCTTCAAAAATCATTGTTCAATTATAAAGGAGAACTAGATATTCTCATATGAACACAGAATTAGGGAATTCTTTCATAGCAGATTTCTTGTCTATAAGAAATGTGAAAAGGAGTTATTTGCAGAATAAGATGATATTACAGAGAAACTATGAGTTAAGAAACTGTGTGTCATAAAAATACATAAATGACGGAAAAATAAAATGAATTTTTTTTTCATTTTTCATTTCAGTTCAGTCTCTCAGTCGTGTCCGACTCTGCGACACCATGAATCGCAGCAAGCCAGGCCTCCCTGTCCATCACCTACTCCCGGAGTTCACTCAAACTCATGGCCATCTGGTCGGTGATGCCATCCAGCCATCTCATTCTCTGTCGTCCCCTTCTGCCCTCAATTCCTCCCAACATCAGAGTCTTTATCAATGAGTCAACTCTTCATTTAAGGTGGCCAAAGTATTGGAGTTTCCGCTTTAGCATCAGTCCTTCCAATATTAACTGGTAAATGATAAAGTTTGTTTGGGCTTCTCCATTTTTATTTTTCACTGATGATGAATCTTATGATTAAAATGGGATTCTTGTGCACAACATTTATTTTCACTCAGTGTTAAAGTATCTATCGTCAATGCTGGAGCCATAGAAGAAACAAGTTTCATCTCTGGGTCAGGAAGATCCCCTTCAGGAAAGTATGTATTCCTGCCTGGAGAATCCCCTTGGACAGAGAAGCCTCATGGCCTTACAGTTGAGGGGGTTGGAAAGAGTTGGACATGATTGAGCAACTAAACAAAAACAGACACACATCCCTAACAAACTCTGAAGATACAAGAAATAGATGAGGAAATTCTCAGCCTAAACAAAGTGAAACACAATGTCTAGAAAGTAGAGGTGAATGATAAAAATCCTAGACACTACAGTTGAATTATAAAAGATTTTAGCCAAAAAGAGTCTCCCAACATTAGTGTAAACAGTGTGTTCCACACAATAGAGAGGAGTAATTTTTAATACCCATTCAATCGGGCAACTTTCTAGTTACGTCCATAAATTACAGGAAATGATAATGTCCAGAAAAATAAACACAGGAAAAAATCTATTGATCACTTTGTTTAATTACAACTGTAAAAGTATAAAGGGGTTTTAAGAAAAGAAAATTTGGGAAAGATATAGTTTAAGCAGCCTCAATTAACAGAATTTTATTTTCTTTGGTCCATACTTTCAAAATAACTAACAAGTAAGAATGAATTTCACATAAAAACATTTTTCAAATTCAGCAAGAAATTTTATGTTCCAAATAAGATTTTGTACATTTTTAAAATTTTATTTATTTATTACGTTTTTATTTATTTATTTTCAGTTCAGTTTAGTCGCTCAGTCGTGTCCGACTCTCCACGACCCCATGAATCATAGCACACCAGGCCTCCCTGTCCATCACCAACTCCCAGAGTTCACTCAAACTCCTGTCCACAGAGTCTGTGATGTCATCCAGCCATCTCATTCTCAGTCGTTCCCTTCTCCTCCCGCCCCCAACCTTTCCCAGCATCAGAGTCTTTTCCAGTGAGTCAACTCGTCGAATGAGGTGGCCCAAGTATTGCAGTTTCAGCTTTAGCATCAGCCCTTCCAGTGAACACCCAGGATTGATCTCCTTTAGAATGGACTGGTTGGATCTCCTTGCAGTATAAGGGACTCTCAAGAGTCTTCTCCAACACCACAGTTCAAAAGCATCAATTCTTCAGCGACCAGCTTTCTTCACAGTCCAACTCTCACATCCATACATGACCACGGGAAAAACCATTGCCTTGACTAGACGGACCTTAGTTGGCAAAGTAATGTCTCTGCTTTTTAATATGCTACCTAGGTTGGTCATAACTTTCCTTCCAAGGAGTAAGCGTCTTTTGATTTCCTGGCTCCAATCAGCATCTGCAGTGACTTTGGAGCCCCAAAAAATAAAGCCTGACACTGTTTCCACTGTTTTTCCATCTATTTCCCATGAAGTGATGGGACCAGATGCCATGATCTTTGTTTTCTGAATGTTGAGCTTCAAGCCAACTTTTCACTCTCCTCTTTCACTTTCATCAAGAGCCCTTTGAGTTCCTCTTCACTTTCTCCCATTAGGGTAGTGTCATCTGCATAGATGAGGTTATTGATATTTCTCCCAGCAATCTTGATTCCAGCTTGTGCTTCTTCCATCCCAGAGTTCCTCATGAAATACTCTGCATATAAGTTAAATAACCAAGGTGACAATATACAGCCTTGACATACTACTTTTCCTATTTGAAACCAGTCTGTTGTTCCATGTACAGTTCTGAATGTTGCTTCCTGACCTGGGTACAGGTGTCTCAAGAGGCAGGTCAGATGGTCTGGTATTCCCATCTCTTTCAGAATGTTCCACAGTTTATTGTGATCCACACAGTCAAAGGCTTTGGTATAGTCAATGAAGAAGAAATAGATGTTTTTCTGGAACTCTCTTGCTTTCTCCATGATCCAGCGGATGTTGACAATTTGATCTCTGGTGCCTCTGCCTTTTCTAAAACCTGCTTGAACATCTGGGAGTTCACGGTTCACATATTGCTGAAGCCTAGCTTGGAGAATTTTTAGATGACTTTTACTTTAATTAATGGCTAATTACTTTACAATAGTGTATTAGTTTTGCCATACATTGACATGAATCTGCCCTCGGTGTACATGTGTTCCTCAACTTGAACACATCTCATTACCCATATGGGTCATCCCATATGGGTCATCCCAGTGTGCAAGCCCAGAGCATCGTGTATCATGCATCGAACCTGGACTGGCAATTCGTTTCACATATGGTAATAAACATGTTTCAATGCCATTCTCCCAAATCATCCCACCCTTGCCCTCTCCCACAGAGTCCAAAAGACTTTTCTATATATCTGTGTCTCTTTCGCTGTCTTGGATACAGGGTTATCGTTACCGTCTTTCTAAATTGCATATATAAGTGTTAGTATACTCTATGGGTGTTTTTCATTCTGGCTTACTTCACTCTGTATAATAGGCTCCAGTTTCATCCACCTCAATACAATTGATTCAAATGTATGCTTTTTAATGGATGAGTAATACTCCATTGTTTACATGTACCACTCCTTTCCTATCCATTCATCTGCTTATGGACATCAAGGTTGCTTCCATGTCTTGGCTATTCTAAACAGTGTTTCGATGAACACTGGGGTACATGTCTTTCAATTCCAGTTTCCTCAGTGTGTATGCCCAGAAGTGGGATTGTTGGGTCGTATGGCAGCTCTATTTCCAGTTTTTGAAGGAATCGCCACACTCTTCTCCATAGTGGTTGTACTAGTTTACATTCCCACAAACAGTGTAAGAGGGTTCCCTTTTCTCCATACCCTCTCCAGCATTTGTTGCTTGGACAGTTTTGGATAGCAGCCATTCTGACTGGCGTGAAATGGTACCTCATTGTGGTTTTGATTTCCTTTTCTCTGATAATGAATGATGTTGAAGTTCCTTTGATGTGTTTGTTAGCCATCTGTATGTCTTCTTTGGAGAAATGTCTGTTTAGTTCTTTGGTGCATGTTTTGATTGGGTCATTTATTTTTCTGGAATTGAGCTGCAGGAGTTGCTTGTATATTTTGGAGATGAATTCTTTGTCAGTTGTTTCATTTGCTATTATTTTCTCCCATTCTGAAGGCTGTCTTTTCACCTTGCTTATAATTTCCTTTGTTGTGCAGAAGTTTTTAATTTTAATTAGGTCCCAATTGTTTATTTTTGCTTTCATTTCCAATATTCTGGGAGGTGGGTCATAGAGGATCCTACTGTGGGTTATATCAGAGATTGTTTTGCCTATGTTTTCCTCTAGGAGTTTAATAGTTTCTGGTCTTACGTTTAGATTTAATCCATTTTGAGTTTATTTTTTGTATGCAGTTAGAAAGTGTTCTAGTTTAATTCTTTTACAAGTGATTGACCAGTTTTCCCAGCATCACTTTATAAAGAGATTATCTTTTCTCCATTGTATATTCTTGCCTCCTTTCTCGAAGATAAGGTGTCTATAGGTGTGTGGATTTATCTCTGGGCTTTCTGTTTTGTTCCATTGATCTATATTTCTGTCTTTGTGCCAGTACTATACTGTCTTCATGACTGTGGCTTTGTAGAAGAGCCTGAAGTCCGGCAGGTTGATTCCTCCAGTTCCATTTTTCTTTATCAAGATTATTTTGTCAATTCGAGGTGTTTTTTTTTTTTTTTTTTCTATTTCCATACAAGTTGTGAAATTATTTGTTTTAGCTCTGTGAAATATACCATTGGTAGCTTGATAGGGATTGCATTGAATCTATAGATTACTTTGGATAGTATACTCATTTTCACTACACTGATTTTTCCAATCCATGAACACAAGATATTTCTCCATCTATTAGTGTCCTTTTTCTTTTTTTCCCCTTCACTAGTGTTAGGGCTCGGCAGAGATGCCTCTGAAAAAAGGACACGGACAGCCTCCTTGGAGACTGACAATTTGCTTTATTTTACAAGCGCTATTATATCATTTAACAAGGAAGTAAGACTTTAACAGCTATAGCAGCATGACAAAAACCAAGACACCTGCGGAGTGTTGATTAACTCAGATTTACACAGCTTTACTAGACATGTTGGCTCCACTTCTAAGTGGAATCAGTTGCCTAAGACTCAAGTCAGCTATCAATCAAGGCTACCAGCAGGGCTTTTGATTATCTCAAGGACTATGTGCTCAGGGAGTATTTCTAAGGCTAATTTAAGAAAGAACAAAGAAAGTGTTTCTTAGGCTAAGGAGTGTTTCTTCAGCTGCATGCCAGGGATTGTTAAGGGCTGAGTGAAATAGCTTCAAGGGACGAGATGTTTATGAGAATGTTGGAGACGTGCCTAGCGAGGCCGGCCCTCCTCCAAGGCCTCTGGTGAGGACCTTCTCCTCAGGCAACCTCTTCCTTAGTTTCTCAACATTTTCTCTCTTTTTTTTTTTTAATGCCAAGATGGCTGCGATTGTTTTTATTTTTGTGGTTTGGGTGTGGGAGAACTTGGTCCAGAGGCATTGGAACCCTGGAAGCCCAAATAATAACAGCAATCAATACATAGGGTAGCCATTGCAGTGAAGAAAACCACTTACGAGGGTTAAAAGGCGTCAGACAAAAGTATCATAGAAAGTCGAACTATATATCTCTGGAGGGAATTGAGCATAATAACGACTAATTTATTGTTTAAGTCTGTCTATGTCTAAAGATATGTTGGAGCCATTATGAATCATTTGCAAATGGGCCTTAATAACTTCTCAAGGATATTTAGTGTTGTTGTAAGGCAAAATAGTAATACAAAAACTAGTATTAATGACATTTTTAATGTCATTAAAGTTTTAATGACATTTTACCTTTAACTGTGCTTGTATTTTTGTTATTTGATTTCTTACATACAGTAATGCATCTTAGAGCTCATCTAGGTGTGTGTGAATTTGTTGGTCTGTTTTAGCCTGTTGGTCTGTTTTAGCCCGTTGAGAATCGTTGTGCCAAGTGGTAATGAATTTACGATTTTATATGGAGTTATATAAAGACATACTGGAAATAGTCTCTACAGAGATCACACCATTAAACTAATAATTTTTGTTATAATCTATCTTACAAATCTTTTGTAACGTTTTGACAATTGTTTTACCAAAAAAGACAGAAACATGGAATCAGTCTAGGGCTCATCCAGAGAAACAGGTATCCATAAGTCTGGTTGCTGCTTTATGAGGAAAAGTCCATCAGTATTTTGGTTGAAAACAATAGTGTGGTTCAAACAAGTATAAAGTTGACAATTAGTACAATTGATTAGATTTTTATCATGAGTAAACTTTTTTACAGCAAACAAAAAAGGAGGGCGTATACAAGCTTGTACATAAACCATAGAATTATACTCTATAGTATAATTCTGTCCCCCAAAAACATGAGCATGGCCTACGGCGGTAGCAAATGGATGTAGAGAAGCAGGTATTTTCCAAATATGCCAATGTTTTGGTCCTGGATGAGGGGTTACTATATGAAGCCAAGGGGGAGAGAGGCAACCATTATACCAATTTAAAACATGGTTTCGTTGATGCCAAAGACTCATTACAGAACGATTGAATCGAACTTTTGGAGTAAGATTACATTCCATATATTTTCAGTCTGAGCAATTGACAAACATCATGAGGCCCCCCAGTCAACAAAAGTGATGTTTGAATGAACTGATATTTTTTCAAAAATTTTCCTATAGTCTGTCTATAGCTTCGGGGGTCCTGGATGCTTCTTTTTCCAGGATATCGCGTCACACGGTGGCTCATCAGGGAGAAATAAGGAGCTGGTCCTGTTGTAAATCTGTCTATAATATTTTTTGGTGGCGTTTAGCTGAAAAGATGCAGCAGCAAGAAATCCCAAACGAAAACCAGTTCCATTGGAGTAAGAATATCCCCACCATTGAGGGAATATAGTGCACAGTGGCCCCTTCTCAAAGCATATAGGCAGAATTTGATAACCCAAGGATATATTTATCCTTTTTGCCTTTTCCTGTGGGCGGCTTGGCCCACACTTAGACCAAGGCAGAGGGAAGTGTTTACTGTCCTTAGTATAGACAAGGGGACTTGCTTTGTCCCATTCAGCTAACTGTAGCAGTGGAGGGGTCAGGATGTATGCCTAGTATGTGTAATTGGCACTTACCATGGAGGCACAGGACAACACGGCCAACATACTCAGGAGGAGCTTATCTGGCGTTTTGGGGTTTCCCGTTTCTTTGAGGATATCTTCGGCTCTCCGCGTCAGATTTTTCATCTGGGCCCAGGTCGGGTAAGGTGGAACTGGGCTTCTCCGGTGTCGTTTGGCCCCCTGCTGGCGATTTTCTTCCAGCGAGACCATAGCCATACTCTTGGTGATGCTTGTCACCCATTTTTGGCGTTTCCGAGGGATCGGTCGGATCAGGGACGTATATTCCATTGTGGAACCCAGGTTTCTTTTCCTCCATCTGTAATGACTAGACCATATCCTTTGCCTAGGAATTTTAATACTCCTGGCTGCCAGTCATCAAAATGCTTCACCCATACAGTAATATTTAGTGAGGATGAAGGGAGAATTTTAGATTGTTCAAAATGACGTTGTCCTCTTGTTACATGATCATCATTTTTATTTTAAAAATTAATAGTAAATAAGATCAAAGGTAAGTAATTCGTTAAACCATACTTCATGTCTAATGTCCCCCTTTTTAATTTTGTTGTTGTGAGCTTAAGAGTGCGATGCACTCGTTTTATGATAGCTTGTCCTTGTGGATTATAAGGAATACCATGGATGTGGCGTATGCCCCAGTCATTTAAGAATGAGGAGAATGTGGCCGAAGTGAAAGCCGGGCCGTTGTCTGTTTTGGGCGCTAGAGGGAGTCTTATTATCAATAATATAGCAAGGAGGCCATGAATGGCTGTTTTAGCAGATTTTGAAGTGGCAGTAGTTGCCCATATAAATCTAGAATAAGTATCTATAACTATAAAGAGAAGAGTGGTGTGAGGGAGAGAGAAATGTGTAAAATTAGCTTGCCAGAGTATATTAGGGTTTAGTCCTCTGGGATTAGATCCAGCAGGAACTGAACGTTGATGTAAAGGGGCACACACTGAACATGTATGAACAAGTTGTCTTGCTTTTTTTAAGGGAATGTGATAATGAGCATGTAATCTATTTGTATTTGCATAAAAAAGGTCATTTTTGTGTGTGTTGAGGAGAAAATTATCCCCAGCAATTTATCAACTTTAACATTTTTTTTGGCTAGCGGGCCAGGGAGGCCCAAGTGTGCCTGAATATAAGCAATGAAAAAAGGTTTCGTCTAGGCTTGAATAAGGGTTTGCACAGAAGAGAACAACTGTAACAATTTTTCATCAGAAGAGGAGAATCTCGCAGGAATGAATTGTGGAAACATATTAGCAATGTATAAAGAGTCGGTGAGCACATTAAAGGCATTTTCTTTCACTTGTAAGAGAAGGAAAAGAACATATAATTTAGCAGGCTGTATTGAGGAGAAAGGACTTTTGACTCGTTTTATGTATTTGGGGCCTCAGTTCAGTTCAGTCGCTCACTCGTGTCCGACTCTTTGCGACCCCATGAACCACAGCACGCCAGGCCTCCCTGCCCATCACCAACTCCCGGAGTTCACTCAAACTCATGTCCACAGAGTCAGTGATGCCATCCAGCCATCTCATTCTCTGTTGTCCCCTTCTCCTCCCAACCCCAACCTTTCTCAGCATCAGAGTCTTTTCCAGTGAGTCAACTCGTCGCATGAGGTGGCCTATTATCCCAGAATAGCCTGCTTTATTGTCATCAATGAAATAAGTAGGCACTGCAGAAAGTGGCTGGGAAGATACTATGTTGTTAATGATGAATGGGGTGATTTGTGAAAAATCCCATAGCTTGTCTTTGAGTGGTTAGAAATAAGTTGTCTCTGGTAATCAGAAAAAGCTATTTGAAACATGAGATTAACTTGTAAAGCAGCCGTAAACATTTTTTGGAAATTGGAAGATAAATTTTCATAGGGTCATAACCTGTGAGGGCTTGAATTTGTTGTCTTTTTGAATGAACAAGTTTGTCAATTAATTTAATATAAGCAACAATTTTTTTTTTGTTTGTTTGGTATGTAAATAAACCCATTTTAAAAAGCCTTTGTGTGTGTGTTATTATAGCGGTAGGGGAATCTATAGTAGCAAAAACATAAAGAGAAATTGGAACACCCAATTGTAGCCAGGAGGCAAAGGCTTTAGAATTTTTTTTTTTTTACCAGTTTTAATTTTTGTTTGGCTGAGGGAGTTAATGAGACTATTAGATTTTTCATTTTAATTATCGTGTGGTAGTCACTAACAAGGCTTTTACAGTTGTTGTTATTGACACAGCAAGTAAGATATCATCCATGTGATGAATTATATATGTGTCTGGGAATTTTTTTTTTTTTTTTATGGGTAGCAGGATTTGTCTCACTAAAAATTGGCCAATAGTGGGGGAATTTTTTATTTTCTGAGGAAGCACCTTTTAATGATATCTTTGAATGGGTTGCTTGTTATTTGTTTTGGGAAACTGCTGTCTGTCATTTGGATGAAGAGGAAGAATTAAAAAACAATCTTGAAGATTTATAATAATTATTGGCCATTTTTTGGATATTATACTTGGATTTGGAAGTCTTGGCTGTAAGACTCCCATGGTGAACATGGTCTCATTAACATTTTTAAAATTTATTAACATTTTCCATTTATCTGATTTTTTTTTTTTTAATTACAAACACAGGAGAATTTTATGGCGAGAAAGAGGGCTCGATTTGCCCTTGATCAAGTTGTTGTTTTGTCAGTTTTGTTAAGGCTGCTAATTTTTTAACAGGCAGGGGCCATTGAGCCATCTATTTTGGATTATTAGACTTTTATTGTAATTTTAGTGGCTGTATTTCAACGGCCCCTAACAAAAAGGTTTCTTTAATATCAAACGGGATTGAGTTTGTTGTAAAAAATTTTGGCCCCACAGATTTATAGGGACCTCTGAAATATAAGGTTTAATGTAAGCTACAATTTGCTCAGGCCCTCGAGCCTGCAGGAAAGAGACACTTTTAAAAGTCTTATTAAGGATGGCCTCTCTCAAGCCCATAATACAGTTTGTGGGTGTTTGGAGAGGCCATTTAGGGGGCCATTCTGACAAATGGATAATGGAAATATTGGCCCCAGTATCTAACATTTAAAAAAAAAAACGTTTTTCTAATGTTTAAAGTCAAAATGGGCTTTTCTAATTCCTGTAAGAGAGCAGTCAAACTTGTGAATAATTTAGTGCTGCCAAAGCCTTTAGCACGAACAACTTGCGACATTTTTTTGCGGTTCTTTATAGGGCAACAGAAGCATCTGGGCCAAATGATCTTCTTTTTGCAGATATATATTTTGAGTGACTTGTACCATTATTGAAATCTCTCTGTCATAATTTTCATCAATAACTCCAGTCATAACATGCAACCCTTTTATAGTATAACTATTTTTGTCTAATATAAGTCTCACAGTGTTAGCGGGAATAGGCCCATAATAACCAGTATTTATTTTATATGGAGAATTAATTACTATCAGTTTTATGTCTTTTGGGCTAGGAACGTCTATACAGGCACTGAGTTGTGTAGCTGAGGAAAGAGTCATAATACTAAGTTTTGTATTATCTCCTTTTTTTGGTGTGGGGCTGAAGGGAAGGCCCATTTCTAGTTTTTTGAACCGCTCTGATTGTGTTTTAGCTTTAAGGGCAATGGATTGCCGTTTTTGTCAAATTTAGATTTGCTGGCAAGGCACGGGAGGTTTCCTTTTTATATTTGTAGAAGCAGTCAAAGACGAATTTACAGGTAAATGACATTGTTGGGTTTTGTTTGTTTTTTTTTTTTGTTTGTTTGTTTTTTATGTGACCTGGTTTACCACAGTTAAAACACTTTGCATTTATACTTTTTTGTATGGCATATGTTTCTATAGCGGCAACCTTTGCCCTATGATGTATGGAGCCAATGTTTTTACATACTTTTATACAATCCATAATAGAGCCTGTTTTTCTGATGGGTCTAATAGCATTTTTATAAATGCTAATTGTTTTAAAATCATTTGTTGTACATTTGTGTCTTTAATAGTATTTTTTCATTGTGTCTTTTAGTTTTCTGAGGAATTGTGCATATTTTTTGCTTGGTCTTTGAAATATTTTTACAAAGGACCCATCAGACAGAGTGCTATCCACTTTATGTATTTAGGGCTACTTGTTCAATTCCTTGTATCATAGGTGGAGTCACACCCAATATTTGAGCGGCTGTCTTCGCCATTGTTCCTGTGCCGGTTAAAATATCAAAAGTAACCTGTGTGGGGTTTCCCCGACTTTGTTGTTCTTGAAGCTTCTTTTTTGCTTCATCGTTTACTTACATCTGCCACTGAAGTAATTGTTGAGGGGTTAAAACCATTTTTGCAATGGCAGTACAATTTACTGGTAGCCAGTTTTCTGCCCAGTTCCGAAGGAATTTAAGACAGTAAGGAGCTGTGGGCCCATAGAGCATACATGTTTTTTAAAGGTCGAAATGATGTTAAAATCAGGAGTGTTTTAGGTCATTTGCCCCTGTTGGAGATGGTCAAACAATATAGGAAAATGCTGTTTGACCAAATCCCGAGGAGTCAAGGAGCTGGCGGCAGGGGTCAGAAAAGAGGCAGGGGGAGCGTTAGTTGCCAGTGATGGAAGAGTTAGAGTTAGAGCAGTAGGAAAAGGTAGAAATTCTTTTGGAGTAGGGGGAAACTGGCTCCCCAAAGGTTTAGCCGTTTTTATGTCCGTCTTTGCTGGCTGAGGCGGTGGCGGCAAATGAGATATATCCCTTTGTCCAAAAATGACATTTTGATGATGAAGAGTTCTTTGTATATCTTTCTCTTTTAATTTATATTTATGCAGTGATTGCACTGTTTTTACCTCAACATCCACCTCTTTGCCATCTAATTGTTCAATGACGGTACGAATCAGAGCCCATGTTACCCACCATCAGGGAGGAATCTAAGCTCCTGGTCTGTATGCCATCAGAACATTAGTTCGCACTCTGTGCCAAACTTGCTCATTTAAAGTCTCCTCCTCGGGAAACCAAGGGTTGTGATCAACAACAACATTATAACATTTCATTAACTGTTCTGTAGAAACATTCGCTCCAAACTGCTTTTAAAAATGATTCATTAGAGAAACAAAAGGAATCTTACTCATTTGGTGTCCCATGCTCTGCTTACTTCTTTTTGCAGGAAGCACGTCTCCCTGTTCAAAATGTGTGTTCTTTGAGCCCCACGTTGGGTGCCAGTTGTTAGGGCTCGGCGGAGATGCCTCTGAAAAAAGGACACGGACAGCCTTCTTGGAGACTGATAATTTGCTTTATTTTACAAGCGCTATTATATCGTTTAACAAGGAAGCAAGAATTTTACCAGCTATCAGTTCCGTTCAGATCAGTTCAGTCGCTCAGTCGTGTCAGACTCTTTGCGACCCCATGAACCACAGCATGCCAGTCCTCCCTATCCATCACCAACTCCCGGAGTTCACTCAAACTCATGTCCACAGAGTCTGTGATGCTAACCAGCCATCTCATTCTGTGTCGTCCCCTTCTCCTCCCGCCCCCAACCTTTCCCAGCATCAGAGTCTTTTCCAGTGAGTCAACTTGTCTCATGAGGTGGCCAAAGTATTGCAGTTTCAGCTTTAGCATCAGTCCTTCCAATGAACACCTAGGATTGATCTCCTTTAGAAAGGACTGGTTGGATCTCCTTACAGTCCAAGGAACTCTCAAGAGTCTTCTTCAGCACCACAATTCAAAATTATCAATTCTTCAGCGATCAGCCTTCTTCACAGTCCAACTCTCACATCCATACATGACCATGGGAAAAACCATTGCCTTGACTATACGGAGCTTGGTTGGCAAAGTAATGTCTCTGGTTTTTAATATATTATCTAGGTTGGTCATAACTTTCCTTCCAAGGAGTAAACGTCTTTTAATTTCATGGCTGCAGCAACTTCTGCAGTGAATTTGGAGCCCCAAACTATAAAGTCTGACACTGTTTCCACTGTTTCCCCATCTATTTCCCATGAAGTGATGGGACCAGATGCCATGATCTTCCTTTTCTGAATGTTGAGCTTCAAGCCAACCTTTTCACTCTCCTCTTTCACTTTCCTCAAGAGACTTTTGAGTTCCTCTTCACTTTCTGCCATAAGGGTGGTGTCATCTGCGTATCTGAGGTTATTGATATTTCTCCCAGCAATCTTGATTCCAGCTTGTGCTTCTTCCAGCCCAGCATTCCTCATGATGTACTCTGCATGTAAGTTAAATAATCAAGGTGACAATATACAACCTTGATGTACTCCTTTTCCTATTTGGAACCAGTCTGTTGTTCCATGTCAGTTCTAACTGTTGCTTTCTGACCTGCATACAGGTTTCTCAAGAGGCAGGTCAGGTGGTCTGGTATTCCCATCTCTTTCAGAATGTTCCACAGTTTATTGTGATCCTCACAGTCAAAGGCTTTGGCATAGTCAATGAAGCAGAAATAGATGTTTTTCTGGAACTCTCTTGCTTTCTCCATGATCCAGAGGATGTTGGCAATTTGATCTCTATAGCAGCACGACAAAAACCAGAACACCTGTGGAGTGTTGATAAACTCAGATTTACATAGCTTTACTAGATATACTGGTTCCACTTCTAAGCGTAATCAGTTTCCTAAGCCTCAAGTCAGCTATCAATCAAGGCTACCAGCAGGGCTTTTAATTATCCCAAAGACTATGTGTTCAGGAAATATTTCTAAGGCTAATTAAAAAAAAAAAAAAGTGTTTCTTAGGCTAAGGAGTGTTTCTTCAGCTGCATGCCAGAGATTGTTAATGGCTGCATAAAACAGCTTCAAGAGAAAAAATGTTTACGGAAATGTTAGAGACGTGCTGAACGAGTCCGGCCCTCCACCAAGGCCTCTGGTAAATACCTTCTCCTCTGGCAACCTCTTCCTCAGTTTCTCAACACACCAGTGTTTTATAGTTTTCTATATATAGGTCTTTTGTTTCTTTCAGTTCAGTTCATTAGATAGATATATTCCTAAGCGTTTTATTCTTTTCATTGCGATGGTAAATGGAATTGTTTCCTTAATTTCTTTTTCTATTTTCTCATTATTAGTGTATAGGAATGCAAGGGATTTCTCTTTGTTGATTTTATATCCTGCAACTTTATAATAGTCATTGATTAGCTCTAGTAATTTTCTGGTGGTGTCTTTAGGGTTTTCTCTTCAGATGACCCTGTCATCTGCAAACAGCGAGAGTTTTACTTCTTTTCCAATTTGGATTCCTTTTATGTCGTTTTCTCCTCTGATTACTGTGGCCAAAACTTCCAAAACTATGTTGAATAGTAGTGGTGAAAGTGGGCACCCTTGTCTTGTTATGACTTTTAGGAGAAATGCTTTCAATTTTTCACTATTTAGAATACTGTTTGCTGTGGGTTTGTCATATATACCTTTCATTATGTTGAGGTATGTTCCTTCTATTCCTGCTCTCTGAAGGGTTTTTATCATAAATGGATGTTGAGTTTTGTCAAAGACTTTTTCTGCATCTATTGAGATAATATTATGTCTTTTATTTTTCAATTTGCTAATGTCGTGTATCACATTGTTTGATTAGCGAATATTAAAGAATCCTTGTGTCCCAGCAATAAAGCCCACATGATGATCTTTTTAATGTATTGTTGGATTCTGATTGATAGAATTTTGTTAAGTATTTTTACATCTATGTTCAACAGTGATATTAGCCTGTAGATTTCTTTCTTTTTTCCTGTGGCATCTTTTCAGGTTTTGGTATAAGGGTGATTGTGGCCTCATACAATGAGTTTGGAAGTTTACCTTCCTCTGCAATTTTCTGGAAGAGTTTGAGTAGGATAGGTTTTAGCTCTTCTCTAAATTTTTGGTAGAATTCAGCTGTAAAGCTGTCTGGATCCGGGCTTTTGTTTGCTGGGAGATTTCTGATTACAGTTTTAATCTCCGTGCTTGTGATGGTTCAGTTATCATTTTCTATTTCTTCCTGGTTCAGTTTTGGAAAGTTGTACTTTTCTAAGAATTTGTCCGTTTCTTCCAAGTTGTCCATTTTATTGGCATATAATTGCTGAAAGTAGTCTCCTATAATACTTTGCATTTCTGTGTTGTCTGTTGTGATCTCTCCATTTTCATTTCTAATTTTGTTGATTTGATTCTTCTCCTTTTGTTTCTTGATGAGTCTGGCTAATGGTTTGTCAATTTTATTTATCTTCACCAAGGACCAGCTTTTATCTTTGTTGATTTTTTCTATGGTGTCTTTTATTTCTTTTTGCATCTCTTTCTGCCCCACTTTTTAAGATTTCTTTCCTTCTACTAATTCTGGGATTCTTTATGTCTTCCTTTTCTAGTTGGTTTAGGTGTAGAGTTAGGTTATTTAGTTGACTATTTTCTTGTTTCTTGAGGTATGCCTATATTGCTATGAACGTTCTCCTTCAGTTCAGTTTAATTCAGTCACTCAGTCGTGACCGACTCTTTGCGACCCCATGAGTCACAGCACGCCAGACCTCCCTGTCCATCACCAAATTCCGGAGTTCACTCAAACTCATGTCCATTGAGTCGGTGGTGCCATCCAGCCATCTCATTCTCTGTCATCCCCTTCTCCTCCCACCACTAATCCTTCCCAGCATCAGAGTCTTTTACAGTGAGTCAACTCTCCACAGGAGGTGGCCAAAGTATTGGAGTTTCAACTTTACACCCAGGATCGATCTCCTTTAGAATCCACTGATTGTATCTCCTTGCAGTCCAAGGGATTTTCAAGAGTCTTCTCCAGCACCACACTTCAAAAGCATCAATTCATTGGCTCTCAGTTTTCTTCACAGTCCAACTGTCAAATCCATACACGACCACTGGAAAAATCATAGCGTTAGCACTGCTTTAATAGTGTCCCATAGGTTTTGGGTTGCTTTGTTTTCACTTTTCATTGGTTTCTATGAATATTTTGATTTCTTTTTTGATGTGTTCTATGATCGGTTGGTTATTCAGAAGCGTGTTGTTCAGGCTCAATATGTTGAAATCTTTAATAATTTTTCTCCTGTAATTGAGATCTAATCTTACTGCTTATGGTCAGAAAGATGCTTGAAACAATTTCAATTTTTTTGAATTTACCAAGGCTAAATTTATGGCCCAGGAAATGATGTATCCTGGAGAAGGTTCTATGTGCACCTGAGAAAAAGGTGAAATTCATTGTTTTGAGTGTGTCAGCTGCAACTGACCATGCAGAAGCACGCCAGCTGCGATGGACCACACCAAAGCGTGGCCAAGAGAAGCTACCCTTTGTTGTCAAAGGTTGGGGCGGTGGCCAAGAGAAGCTACCCCACGCCTGAGGTCTGGGGCGGGAGCCAAGAGGAGCTACTCCACGTTCAAGGTCAGGAGAGGTGGCCATAAAGAGGTACCCCTCATCTAAGGTAAGCAGTAGTTGCTGCACTTTGATGGAGCAGCTGTGAAGACATACCCCACAACCAAGGTAAGAGAAACCCAAGTAAGATAGTAGGTATTGCGAGAGGACATCAGAGGGCAGACACACTGAAATCGTGATCACAGAAAACTAGTCAATCTGATCACAATGACCACAGCCGTGTCTAACTCAATTAACCTAATCCATGTCGTGTGGTTCCACCCAAGACAGGCGGGTCATGGTGGAGAGGTCTGACAGAATGTGGTCCACTGGAGAAGGGAATGGTAAACCACTTCAATATTCTTGCCTGAGAACCCCTGAACAGTATGAAAAGGCAAAATGATAGGATACTGAATGAGGAATTCCCCAGGTCGGTAGGTGCCCAGTATGCTACTGGAAATCAGTGGATAAATAACTCCAGAAAGAATGAAGGGATGGAACCAAAGCAAAACCAATACCCAGCTGTGGATGTAACTGGTGATAGAAGCAAGGTCCAATGCTGTAAAGAGCAATATTGCATAGGAACCTGGAATGTTAGGTCCATGATTCAAGGCAAATTGGAAGTGGTCAAACAGGAGATGGAAAGAGTGAACGTTGAATTTCTAGGGATCAGTGAACTAAAATGGACTGGAATGGATGAATTTAACTCAGGTGACCATTATATCTACTGGGCAGGAATCCTACTAAGGCAGGAATCCCTTAGAAGAAATGGAGTAGCCATCATGGCCAACAAAAGAGTCCAAAACGCAGTACTTGGATACAATCTCAAAAGAGGGGGTGAGACAAATGGAGACAGTAGCATGGAAGCATATACACTCCCGTATGTGAAATAGATAGCCAATGGAAATCTGCTGTATGACTCAAGAAACTCAAACCAGGGCTCTCTAATAACCTAGAGGGGTGGGAAAGGGCTGGAGGTTGGAGGGAGGTTTAAGATGGAGGGGACATATGTACACCTACGGTTAATTTATGTTAATGTATGGCAGAAATGAAACCAACATTGTAAAGCAATTATCCTCAATTAAAAATAAACACATTTAAAAATCTGGGGGAAAAAATAAGCGACAGAATGACCTCTGTTTGTTTCCAAGGCAAACAGTTCAATATTACAGGAATCCAAGCCTACGCCCCAACCAGAAACAATGAAGAAGCCGAAGTTGTACGGTTCTATGAAGATCTACAAGACCTTTTAGAACACCCCCAAAATATGTCCTTTTCATTTTACACTGGAATGCAAAAGTAGGAAGTCAAGAAACACCTGGAGTAACAGGCAAATTGCCTTGGAGTATGGAATTAAACAGGGCAAAAGCTAATAGAGTTTTGCCAAGAGAACCCACTGGTCATAGCAAACAGCCTCTTCCAACAACACAAGGGAAGACTCTACACTTGGACATCACCATATGGTCAACACTGAAATCAGATGGATTATATTCTTTGCAGCCAAAGATGGAGAAGTTCTATACAGTCAGCAAAATCAAGACCGAGAACTTACTGTGGCTCAGATCATGAAGCCCTTATTGCCAAATTCAGACTTAAATTGAAGAAAGTAGTGTAAACCACTAGACCATTCAGATATAACCTAAATCAAAGCCCTTATTGTTATACAGTGGAAGTGAGAAATATATTTAAGGGACTAGATCCAATAGAGTGCCTGATGAAGTATGGACGAAGGTTCGTGACCTTGCACAGAAGACAGGCACCAAGACCATCCCCATGGAAGAGAAGTGCAAAAATTCAAAATGGCTCTTAAGGAGGCCTTACACATACCTGTGAAAAGAAGAGAAGCAAGAAGAAAAGGAAAGATATAAGCATCTGAATGCAGAGTTCCAAAGAATAGCAAGGAGAGATAAGAAAGCCTTCTTCAGCGATCAATGCAAAGAAATAAAAGAAAACAACAGAATAGGAAAGACAAGAGATATCTTCAAGAAAATTAGAGATACAAGGGAACATTTCATGCAAAGATGGGCTCAATAAAGGACAGAAATAGTATGGACCTAACAGAAGCTGAAGATATTACGAAGATGTGGCAAGAATACAAAGAAAAACTGTACAAAAAAGATCTTCATAACCCAGATAATTATGATGTTGTGATCACTGATCTAGAGCCAGACATCTTGGAATGTGAAGTCAAGTGGACCTTAGAAAGTATCACTATGAACAAAGCTTCTGGAGGTGATGGAATTCCATTTGAGTTATTTCAAATCCTGAAAGATGATGCTGTGAAAGTGTTGTACTCATTATGCCAGCACATTTGGAAAATGCAGCAGTGGCTACAGAACTAGAAAAGGTCACTTTTCATTCCAATCCCAAAGAAAGGCAATACCAAAGACTACCACACAATTGCACTCATCTCACATGCTAGGAAAGTCATGAACAAAATTCTCCAAGCCAGTCTTCAGCAATATGTGAACCGTGAATTCCCAGATGTTCAACCTGGTTTTAGAAAAGGCAGAGGAATCAGAGATCAAATTGCCAACATGGAAAAAGCAAGAGAGTTCCAGAAAAACATCTATTTCTGCTTCATTAATTATGCCGAAGCCTTTGACTGTGTGGACCACAATAACCTGTTGAAAATTCAGAAAGAGATGGAAATACTAGACCACCTGACCTGCCCCTTGAGAAACCTGAATTCAGGTTAGGAAGCAACAGTTAGAACTGGACATGGAACAACAGACTGGTTCCAAATTGGAAAAGGAGTACGTCAAGGCTGTATATTGTCACCCTGCTTATTTAACTTAATTTCAGTGGACATCATGAGGAACACGGGGCTGGAAGAAGCACAAACTGGAATCAAGATTGCTGGAAAAATATCGATAACCTCAGATGCATACCACCCTTATGTTAGAAAGTGTAGAGGAACTAAAAAGCCTCTTGATGAAAGTGAAAGAGAAGAGTGAAACAGTTGGATTAAAACTCAACATTCAGAAAACTAAGATCATGGCATCTGGTCCCATCACTTCATGGGAAATGGAGAAAGAGTGAAACGGTGTCGACTTTATTTTGGGCGTCTACAAAATCACTGCAGATGCTGATTGCAGCCAGGAAATTAAAAGACACTTACTCCTTGGAAGGCAAGTTATGACCAACCTATAAAGCATATTAAAAAGCAGAGACACTACTTTTCCAACAAAGTCGTCTATTCAAGGCTATTTTTTTTCCAGTGGTCATGTATGGATGTGAGAGTTGGACTCTGAAGAAAGCTGAGCGCTGAAGAATTGATGTTTTTGAACTGTTGTGTCGGAGAAGACTCTTGAGAGTCTTGGACTGCAAGGAGATCCAACCAGTCCATTCTAAAGGAGACCAGTCCTGGGTGTTCATTGGAAAGACTGATGAAAGTTGAAACTCCAATACTTTGGACACTTCATGTGAAGAGTTGACACATTGGAAAAGACTCTGATGCTGGGATGGATTGGGGGCAGGAGGAGAAGGGGACAACAGAGAATGAGATGACTGGATGACATTACCGACTGGATGGACATGAGTTTGAGTGAAATCTGGGAGTTGGTGTTGGACACGGAGGCCTGGTGTGCTGTTAGTCATGGGGTTGCAAAGAGTCGTACACAACTGAGTGACTGAACTGAACTGAACTGAATAGTCCATTGAAAACTTTTTTTTCAGTCCCTTGATCATTTTTCATTCCAGTTCCAAAGACGGAAAACACCAAAGAACGTTCAAACTACCGCACAGCTGTACTCATCTCATGTGCTAGGAAAGTACTCTTCAAAATTCTCCAAGCAAGGTTTCAACAGATCATGAACCAGGAACTTCCATATGTTCAAGCTGAATTTAGAAAAGTCAGAGGAACTAGAGATCAAACTGCCAACTTTCACTGGATCATAGAAAAACAAGTGAATTCCAGAAAATCATTGACTTCTGCTTTACTGATTACACCAATGCCTTTGACTGTGTTCAGTGTAGTTCAGTGCAGTTGATTAGTTGTGTCCCACTGTTTTTGACCCTATGGACTGTAGCACAAGAGTATCAGTGCAAATTGTGGAAAATCTAAAGATATGGGAATACCGGACCACCTGACCTGCCTCCTGGGAAATCTGTATGCAGGTCAAGAAGCAGTAGTTAGAACTGGAAATGGAGTAACAGTCAGGTTCCAAATTGGGAAAGGAGTCACCTTGCTTATCCAACTTATAGGCAGAGTGCATCATGCGAAATGCCAGGCTGGATGAAACAGATGCTGGAATCAAGATTGTTGGAAGAAATATGGATAACCTGAGATACATATTACACCAAACCTTATTGAAAAAGGTGAAGAAGAACTAAATAGGCTCTTGATGAAAGTGAAAGAGAGTGAAAAATTTGCTTAAAACTCAGCATTCTAAAAACTAAGATCAAGGGATATGGTCCCATCACTTCAAGGAAAATAGGTGGGGAAGCAATGGAAACAGTGATGGACTTTATTTTGTAGGCTCCAAAACCACTGCAGAAGATGACTGCAGCTATGAAATTAAAAGACACTTCCTCCTTGGAAGAAAAGCTATGACCAATCTAGACAGCATATTAAAAAGCAGAAACATTATTTTGCTGACAAACAAAGGTATCTTTGCAATGTAGTCAAAGTATGCTTTTTCCAGCAATCAATAACTGATGAAAGAAATCAAACAGAAGAGAAATAAATCAAAGAGGACATAAACAGATGGAGAGTTATTTCATGTTCCTGGGTGGGAAGAATCATTATTATGAAAATAACTGTGCTAGCAAATGCAATTTACAGACTCATTGCTAGCCCATCAAATTATCAATGGCATTTTTCACAGCAGTAGCACAAAACATCTCATAAATCAAAATATGGAAACTTTCAGTTCAGTTCAGTTGCTCAGTCTTGTCCATCTGTTTGCAACCCCATAAACCGCAGCACACCAGGCCTCCCTGTCCATCACCAACTCCCAGAGTCCACCCAAGTTTATGCCCATTGAGTCGGTGATACCATCTAACCATCTCATGTTCTGTCATCCCCTTCTCCTTCTGCTTTCAATCTTTTCCAACAGCAGGGTCTTTTCAAATGAGTCAGCTCTTCACATCAGGTGGTCAAAATATTGGAGTTTCAGCATCAGAATCCAATGAACACCCAGGACTGGTTTCCTTCAGAATGGACTGGTTGGATCTCCTTGCAGTCCAAGGGACTGTCAAGAGTCTTCTCCAACACCACACTTCAAAACCATCAAAGCATCAATTCTTCTGTGCTCAGCTTTCTTTATAGTCCAACTCTCACATCCATACATGACTATTGGAAAGCCATAGCCTTGACTAGATAGACCTTTGTTGACAAAGTAATGTCTCTACTTTTCAATACGCTGTCGAGGTTGGTCATAACTTTCTTATTTCCCTTTAATTGGAGGTTAATTACTTTACAATATTGTGGTGTTTTTTGCCATACATTCACTTGAATCAGCCACGGGTGAACATTTGTTCCCCATCCTGAACCGCTCTCCCACCAAAGCACTCTTAACAAAGAAGAATGGTGCTGGAGGAAGCAACTTTTCTGACTTCAGATTATGCTACAAAACTACAGTCATCAATAAAGTATGCTACTGGAAGAAAACCCAAAATAGAGCAATGAAACAAGCTAGAAAGACAAGAAATAAACAATGCACCTTTGGGTACCTTATTTTTTACAAAGGAGTCAAGAATATACAATTGGGAAAAAGATAGCCTCTTCAATAAGTGGTGCTAGCAAAACTGGACAGCTATATATAAAATAATGAAATTAGAGCACTTCCTAACACCATATACACAGAACAACTTAAAATGGATTAAAGACCTAAATGTAGGACCCAAAACTATAAAACTGTTAGAGGAAAACATTGGCAGAAAACACAAAGACATAAGTTAAAGTAAGATTCTCTATGACCCACCTCCTAGATTAATGGAAATAAAATCAAACAAGTGGGACCTGATTATACTTAAAACCTGTTTCACAGCTAGGGAAACTATAAGCAAGGTGAAAATACAGTCCTGAGAATGGGAGAAAATAATAGCAAATGAAACGACTGACAAAAATTTATTTCCAAAGTACACGAGCAGCTCATACAACTCAACACCAGAAAAATGAACAACCCTATTAAAAAGTGGGAAAAAGACATAAACAGTCATTTCTCCAGAGAAGACATAGAGATGGCTTACAAACACATGAAAAGATACTCTATACCACTCATTATTTGAGAAATGCTTATCAAAACTACAGTGAGATATCACCCCACATAAATCAGAATGCTCATCATCAAAAAACCTACAAAAAAAAAATGCTGGAGAGGCTGTGAATTAAAGGGAACCCTCTGTTGGTGCCAATGTAATTTGATACAACCTCTATGGACAACGGTATAGAGATTCCTTAAAAAAACTAGGAATAAAACCACCATATGACCCAACAAACCCACTCCTAGGCAAACACCCAGAGGACCTCAATACTGAGAAACACACATGTATCACATTCTTCATTGCAGCACTATTTACTGTAGTTAGAATATAGAAACAACGTAGATGTCCATCGACAGATGAATGGATTAAGAAATTGTGGTACACAATGGAATATTCAGATCAGTGTCTCAGTCTTGTCTGACTCTTTGTGATCCCATGGACTGCAGCATGCCAGACTTCCCTATCCATCACCAACCCTCGGACCTTGCTAAAACTCATATGAATCGAGTCAGTGATGTTCAGTCATGTCATCTAAGCATCTCATCTTCTATCGTCCCCTTCTCTTCTTGCCTTCAATCTTTCCCAGCGTCAGGGTCTTTTCAGATGAGCTTCTGCTGCTGCTGCTAAGTCACTTCAGTCGTGTCCAACTCTGTGTGACCCCATAGCTCTTCACATAAGGTGGTCGAAGTATTGGAGTTTCAGCATCAGTCCTTTCGATTAATACTCAGGACTGATTTTCTTGGATTGACCGGTATGATATCCTTGCAGACCATGAGATTCTAAAACATCTTCTCCAACACCACAGTTCAAAAGAAAAATTCTTAGGCACTCGGCTTTTTTTATAGTCCAACTCTCGCATCCATACATGACTCCTGGAAAAAACATTGTTTTAACTAGGTGGTCCCTTTGTGGGTGAAGCAATGTCACTACTCTTTTACATGCTGTCTAGGTTGGTCATAGCTTTTCTTCCAAGGAGCAAGTGTCTTTTAATTTCATGACTGAAGTTACCATATGCAGTGATTTTGGGACCCCTCCAAAAAAATCAAAAATAAAAACTGGGATATGTCACTGTTTCCATTGCTTTCCCATATATTTGCCATGAAGTCCTGGGACCTGAACCCATGATCTTAGTTTTCTGGATATTGAGTTTTAAGCCAAATTTTTCACTTTCCTCTTTCACTTTCATTAAGAGACTCTTTAGTCCTTCACTTTATGTCACAAGGGTGGTGTCATCTGCATATATGGATTCAGTGAGATTTCTTTTGGCAATCTTGATTCCAGTTTGTGCTTCATCCAGCCTGGCATTTCACATTATGTCTTTTTCTTATGTCTTAAATAAGCAGGTTGATGAAATATAGCCTTGATATACACGTTTTCCTATTTGGAACCAGTCTGTTGTTCCATGTCCAGTTCTAACTGTTGCTTCCTGACCTGCATATAGGTTTCTCAAGAGGCAGGTCAGGAGGTCTGGTATTCCCATCACTTGAATAATTTTCCACAATTTGCTGTGATCCATAGAGTCAAAGACTTTGCTATAGTCAATTAAGAAGAAGTACATATTTTTCTGTAACTCTTTTGCCTTTTTGATGAAGCTACCACAAGCTTCCAGCTTCTTGGAGAAAACACTGAGTAATCATGTCTTGTCCATCTAGTTCCCAAAGTCTCCCATTGAGATGGTTGACTCTGGAACAAAGGGGAATGAGTTGTGTGTTTCACCACAGTCCTTGTGCTCTTAATTCCCAAGCAGGATCAGTCATACTGTCATGTGCCCTTGGGGACACAGCTTTTGTCTTACTATCAATTCCTGAGTTTCCTGTGAAGTACTTCCTGGTATCCACTGGTTGCTTATTCACCCAGTGTGCATCACACTGCTTACAATTTTAGGAGGTAAAATAAGATACACCATCAGTTCAGTTCAATCACTCAGTCGTGTCCGACTCTTTGAGACCCCATGAATCACAGCACGCCAGGCCTCCCTGTCCATCACCAACTCCCGGAGTACACTCAAACTCATGTCCACAGAGTCGGTGATGCCATCCAGCCATCTCATTCTCTGTCATCCCCGTCTCCTCCCGCCCCCAATCCCGCCCAACATCAGGTTCTTTTCCAGTGAGTCAACTCGTCGCCTGAGGTGGCCAAAGTATTGGAGTTTCAGCTTTAGCATAAGTCCTTCCAATGAACACCCGGGATTGAGCTCCTTTAGAATGGACTGGTTGGATCTGCTTGCAGTCCAAGGGACCCTCAAGAGACTTCTCCAGCACCACAGTTCAAAAGCATCAATTCTTCAGCGATCAGTTTTCTTCACAGTCCAATTCTCACATCCATACATGACCATGGGAAAAACCATAGCCTTGACCAGATTGACGTTTATTGGCAAAGTAATGTCTCTGCTTTTTAATATATTATCAAGGTTGGTCATAACTTTCCTTCCAAAGAGTAAGCATCTTTTAATTTCCTGGCTGCAATCAGCATCCACAGTGATTTTGGAGCCCAAAAAATAAAGTCTGACACTGTTTCCCCATCTATTTCCCATGAAGTGATGGGACCAGATGCCATGATCTTCATTTTCTGAATGTTGAGCTTCAAAACAACCTTTTCACTCCCCTCTTTCACTTTCCTCAAGAGGCTTTTGAGTTCCTCTTCACTTTCTGCCACAATGGTGGTGTCATCTGCATATCTGAGGTTATTGATATTTCTCCCGGCAATCTTAATTCCAGCCTGTGTTTCTTCCAGCCCAGCATTCCTCATGATGTACTCTGCATATAAGTTAAATAAGCAGGGTGACAATATACAACCTAGACCTACTCCTTTTCCTATTTGGAACCAGTCTGTTGTTGCATGTCCAGCTCTAATTGTTGCTTCCTGACCTGCATACAGGTTTCTCAAGAGGCAGGTCAGGTGGTCTGGGATTCCACAGGCAAACCCAAATGATGGGCTTTAACATTTTTATAACAAAGATGTCCTAAAATATAAAAAATGTGAAAAATACATGAGCAAACACTTTATAAGAAAGATGTAGCACTGGCCTTTCACTTTATTAAGAGGTGTTTAAAAGAAATGAGCAGCCAATTGACAAAAAACGATATGGAGCTAGACCCTAATCATATTATAAAGATATTTAATCTCACTAAGATAAGAAAAATCATAATAAACTTACCTTGAGAAATAAAACTGACCCAGAAGTGGCATAAATTTCAGAACTTTCAGACAGACATATAAAAATACTTGGAATAACAGTATTTTCCATGTTTTAAATTAGAGACATGGAAATCAAAAACAGTCCAAATTTCATCTTATAGATACGAAAATTATAGTATCAGATGACAAACACAGTGGATAGAATAAATGACAGATTAGAGAGGGCAGCAGAAGAAAATTATACTCTTGAAAAGGTAGCAATAGAAAGTGTATAGAATAAAGCACAGACTACACAAATATACTGCAAGCAGATCCAACCAGTCCATTCTAAAGGAGATCAATCCTGGGTGTTCATTGGAAGGACTGATGCTAAAGCTGAAACTGCAATACTTTGGCCACCTCATGCGACGAGTTGACGCACTGGAAAAGACTATGATGCTAGGAAAGGTTGGGGGCGGGAGGAGAAGGGAGCGACAGAGAATGAGATGGCTGGATGGCATCACCGACTCTGTTGACATGAGTTTGAGTGAACTCCGGGAGTTGGTGATGGACAGGGAGGCTTGGCGTGCTGTGATTCATGGGATCGCGGATAGTCAGACACGACTGAGAGACTGAACTGAACTGAACACAAATATATACAAAGTAGGACAGAAATCTTTAAATTTGGTCAAAATCTATCAATATTGCTCCCCCTATGAATGCATCATTGGTTAAAAAAAATCAATCAGCATAATTCAACTTACTAAAAAACTGAAAATGAAACACAATATGGTTATCTGGATAAATGCTGAAAAATAATGTGATAAAATCTAATATCTATTCATGGAATGGGACCATTCGTTGGAGGACGGCATGACAACTCACTCCAGTATTCTTGCCTGGCAAATTCCTAAGGCCAGAGGAGCCTGTAGGGGTTTAAACGCCATGGTCCAAAATAACTGGACACAACTGAGCGACAGAGCACATTCTGTAAAACAAACAAACAAGCAAAAAGAAAAGAAAAGAAAAAACACCTATTAGCAGACTAGAAATAGAACACTTCCTCCACCTTATTAAGGTAATAAACTGTATAACTGTATAAACTGTATAACTCACACCACACTTTATGGTAGAACATTTTATGTTTAACTTCTATGATCAGAATCAACAGAAAGTTGTCCATTTTCATTATATTGAATTTCTATCTATGAATTAATATTAGAAAACAATAAAGAAGTTATACAGTTTGGAAAAGAATAATTAGATTGGTTTTATTTCTCAGCGACATCTATATAGAGTAGCCAATTGAAATCTATAGCAACTTGAGAATAACTAAAACTAAGAATTAACCCCATTAGAACTGATTCAAATGTATTTTTAAATAGCTGAGTAATATTTCATTGTGTATATGTACAACAGTTTTCTTATCCATTTGTCTGCTGATACACTTCTAGGTTGCTTCCATGTCCTAGCTACTGTAAACAGTGTTGTGATGAACATTGTGCTACACGTTTCAATTCTATTTCCTCAGTGTGTTTGCCCAGGAGTGGGAGTCCTGGGTCATGTGTCAGATCTATTTCACTTTTTAAAGAAATTTCGACACTGTTCTCAAAAGTGGCTGTAATAGTTTGCATTCCCACCAATAGTGTAAGAGGGTTCCCTTTTCTCCACACATTCTCTAGCATTTATTGTTTGGAAACTTTTGGATAGCAACCATTCTGACTGGCGTGAAATGGTACCTCATTGTGGTTTTTGATTTGCATCTCTCTGATAATGAGTGATGTTGAGCATCTTTTCATGTGTTTGTTAGCCACCTGGATGATTTCTTTGGAGAAATATCTGGTTAGTTCTTTGGCCCAGTTTTTGATTGAGTCTTTTATTTTTATAGTATTGAGCTGCATAAGCTACTTCTAAATTTTTGAGAATAATTCTTTGTCAGCTGCTTAATTTGCTATTATTTTCTCCCATTCTGAAGGATGTCTTTTCACCTTGCTTATAGTTTCCTTCATTTTGCAGTTTTTAAGTTTAATTAGGTCCCATTTGCTTATTTTTGCTTTTATTGCCATTACTCTTGGTGGTGGGTCATAGAGGATTCTGCTGTGATCCATGTCAGAGTGTATTTGGCCTATGTTTTCCTCCAAGAGTTTTATAATTTATAGTCTTACATTTAGGTCTTTAATCCATTTTTAGTTTATTTTTGTGTATGGTGTTAGAAAGTGTTCTAGTTTTATTCTTTTACAAGTAGTTGACTAGTCTCCTCAGCACCATTGTTAAAAAGATTGTCTTTTCTCCATTGTATTTGCCTCCTTTGTCAAAGATAAGCTGTCCATAAGTGCGTGGATTTATCTCTGGGCATTCTCTTTTGTTCCGTTGACCTTTGTTTCTGTATTTGTGCCAGTACTATACTGTCTTGATAACTGTAGCTTTTTAGTATAGACTGAAGTCAGGTAGGTTGATCCCTCCAGTTCCATTATTCTTTTTTTTTTTTTTTTAATTTTCAAAAAATTTTTTTAGAAAACTGAAATTTACAATGTGTTTATAACAGTCACTGAGAATATGGCACTTAAAAACAACATCGTTCTCCAAATTAGTTTGGATATTCCAGGTGTTTTGCATTTACATACAAATTGTGAAATAATTTGTTCTAGTTCTATAGAAAATATCATTGGTTGCTTGACAATTATTTTAAATATAAACAGATTAAATGTTCAAACCAAAAGACACAAACTGGCTGAATGGATACAAAAACAAGATCCATATGTATGCTGTCTAAAAGAAACCCACTTCAGACATAAAGACACATATAGACCTAAAATGAGCCCTTGGGAAAGTATATTCTGTGCAAATGGAAAGCAAAAGAAAACTAGAGCAGTAAATCTCACATCAGACAAAACAGAACATAAAATAAGAATACTACAAGAGATAAGGAAGAACACTACATAATGATCAAGATATCAATCCAAGAGGAAGACTTAATAATTGTAAATATCTTTGAACCAAACACCTTATTTCAAATTCACACTTAAATTGAATAAAGTAGGGGAAACCACCAGACCATTCAGGTATGAACCACCTGAATATAGTGTAAATGACAAATAGTTTCAAGGGAATAGATGTGATATACAGGGTGCCTGAACTATGGAGAGAGGTTCGTGATATTGTACAGGAGGCAGTGATCAAGACTATGCCCAAGAAAAAGAAATGCAAAAAGGCAAAATGGTTGTTGATGAGGCCCTACAAATAGCTGAGAAAAGAAGAGAAGCAAAAGACAAAGGAGAAAAGGAAAGATATACCCATTTAATGCAAAGTTCCAAAGAATAGCAAGGAGAGATAAGAAAGCCTACCTCAGAGGTCAATGCAAAGAAACAGAGGAAAACAATAGAATGTAAAAGACTAGAGATGTCTTCAAGAAAGTTATAGATACTAATGGAACGTTTTGTGTAACATTGGCACAATAAAGGACAGAAATGGTATGAACCTAAAAGAAGTAATATGTATTAAGAAGTGGTGGCAACAATACCCAGAAGAACTATACCAAAAAAAAAAAAAAATCTTCATGATTAAGATAACTGTGATGGTGTGATCACTCACCTAGAGCCAGACATCCTGGAATGGGAAGTCAAGTGGGCCTTAGAAAGCATCACTAGAAACAAAGCTAGTGGAAGCCATGGATTAACAGTTGAGCTATTTCAAATCCTAATAGAATATGCTGCAAAGTGCTATACTAAGTCAGTCAGTCTGTTCAGTTGCTCAGTCTTGTCCGACTCTTTGAGACCCCCATGATTCACAGCATGCCAGGCCTCACTGTCCATCACCAACTCCCGGAGTTCACTCAAACTTCTGTCCATCAAGTCGGGGATGCCATACAGCCATCTCATTCTCAGTCATCCCCTTCTCCTCCTGCCCCCAATCCTTCCCAGCATCAAAGTCTTTTCCAGTGAGGCAACTCGTCACATGAGGTGGCCAAAGTATTGGAGTTTCAGCTTTAGTATCAGTCCTTCCAATGAACTGTCAGGATTGATGTCCTTTAGAATGGACTGGTTGGATCTCCTTGCAGTCCAAGGACTCTCAAGAATATTCTCTAACACCACAGTTCAAAAGCATCAATTCTTTGGCGCTCAGCTTTCTTCACAGTCCAACTCTCACATCCATACATGACCAGTGGAAAAACAATATCCTTGACTAGATGGACCTTTGTTGGCAAAGTAATGTCTCTGCTTTTTAATATACTATCTACGTTGGTCATAACTTTGCTTCCAAGGAGTAACCGTCTTTTAATTTTATGGCTGCAATCAGCATCTGGAGTGATTTTGGAGCCCCCAAAATAAAGTCTGACACTGTTTCCCCATCTATTTCCCATGAAGTAATGGGACCAGATGCCATCATGGAAAAAGCAAGAGAGTTCCAGAAAAAACATCTATTCCTGCTTCATTGACTATGCCAAAGCCTTTGACTGTGTGGATCACAATAAACTGTGGAACATTCTGAGAGAGATGGGAATACCAGACCACCTGACCTACCTCTTGTGAAACCTATATGCAGGCCAGGAAGCAACATTTAGAAGTGGACATGAAACAACAAACTGGTTCCAAATAGGAAAAGGAGTACATCAAGACTGTGTATTGTCACCCTGCTTATTTAATTGCAGAGTACATCATAAGAAATGCTGGGCTGGAAGAAGCACAAGCTGGAATCAAGATTGCCGGGAGAAATATCAATAACCTCAGATATGCAGATGACACCACCCTTATGGCAGAAATTGAAGAGGAACTAAAAAGGCTCTTGATGAAAGTGAAAGCTGAAAGGGAAAAGTTGGCTTAAAGCTCAACATTCAGAAGACTAAGATCATGGCATCTGGTCCCATCACTTCATGGGAAATAGATGGGGAAACAGTGGTAACAGTGTTAGAAATTTAGAAAATTCAGCAATGACCACAGGACTGAAAAAGGTCATTTTTCACCCCAATCGCAAAGAAAGGCAATGCCAAAAAATGTTCAAATTACTGCACAATTGTACTTATCTCACACAGAAGCAAAGCAGTGCTCAAAATTCTCCAAGCCGGGCTTCAAGAGTGCAGGAACAATGAACTTCCAGATGTTCAAGGTGGATTTACAAAAACATAGGAATCAGAGATCAAATTGCCAACATACTGGAAACTGGAATACTGAGGTGAACTACGTGAACACTGAGAAAAGGAGTTGGGATGGAAATGGTTTCTGGTAGTGACCCAGAATTAAATGGACTTTGGGGTGTTTTAAGACTATCTTGTAGGAGGAAAGTGGAATGATTCTCACTTCTACAAACATTTCAATACAGTCTAATTATCATGAAGTGATCTTTGCAAGATAATAAAAATTAGATAATGTTGAAAAGTGAGGGGAAACAGAATGAAAGCCAGAATGTTGTAGCTATGAGGAAAGGTTTGCTGGAGACACACTATCCCTGCCACATGACCCATCAAATTGACTTAGAGAGATGAGGATGAAAATGAATTTGGAGGGTTCTTAAGAGTCATTAAAAATACCTTATTTCTCCCGCCAAGTCATCTGATTTGCTCCCTATCCTCCCCTAGAGGTGTCAGGATGGGACATTTTGATGTCAAGTCTCACCCAGGGCCACCATTGACTGGGGAAGTGACTGGTGACCTTATAAAATATAAAGGTGTGACCCCCTGGGGAGGAGAATATATAGGGGTCCTCAGGGGCTCTGCAGAAGACGAATGGGAGTCTCAGAATGACTAAGATGACTGGGAAGACACAAGGCTCTGAGAAATTATGGCAAAACTGACTCCAAATAGCCGTGAGGAAAGGATGAATACCTCCTGTAAACAGACTTCCAAAAGAAGTGTCAGGGTGAGCTGAATCCACTCAAGCTCCTCTTTCCCATTTACACCACACCATAAGACACTCCCTCTGTCCTTGCCTAGCACACAATCCTTCTCTGCCCACACTCCTCTCTTGAAGCCAATGGTCTGATCCATTTTCACCCTCTTCCCCAAACCAGTGTTATCCTGTGCTCCCTCTCTTGTTTTCTCCCTGTAGCCAGAGTAACCATGAGGGGGAATAAGCACATTCAAGCAAAGCTGACCCAGCAAGCTTTGCAAAAATACTCCCACCATAAAGGAACTGAAGAAAATCAGAGACTCAAAGTTCTGTAGCCAGTGTTCCAAAGTGAATGAAGAGCTGACTAGAATCATGGAGACTAGATCTCCAGATTGGTATCTCCAGATCATGGAGACCCCTACCATTCTAGCCGTCCACTACTAGCTAGACTGGTGGACAACCAGTGACTTCAAATTACAGCTAGAAATCTTAGAGGCTTTTGTTATTGAGAAAAGGCCAACAGTATAGACATTGAATTTTATACAAACAGCATACATTAATAATTAAAATAAAATAAGGCTGATGTGAAATTACGTGTGTCTCTGAACTCTCTGATAGATAATTGGGGACAGAGAGGGAAAGGAAGGGATAAGTGTATGAAAAGGGAGGAAGATGGATCTTGTGGATTTGGATATGGGACCAGAAGATCCAGTTAGCCAGAAAGTAGAGGAAGAACTGGTTCCAGACAGACTTAAAGATACAATTCCCATGAAAGAAGAAGAATAGGACTTGCTGATTCTGTATGTGAGTGCAGAGGTGGGAACGTAGCTGGAAAGCCCTGTCATGTGTGGGGTGGCAGTGCCATTTTCTAAAAAAACATAGAAAGTATTTTCATCTCAAGATATGAGGTCAGCAACAAACAGCCTCAAATACTCAAACTTGCTTACTAAAAGGTAGTCCATAGGAGTAAAATATTGGTGGTTTTCAGAATGGAGATTTTTCAAAAAACTAAAAATGTACCAACACCTGACCTAGCAATGTCATTATTGAATATATACATTAAAATATATATATCAATTAAAAAGACACATGTACTCCAATGTTCTTTGAAGCATACCATTCTCCAAGACATGCTGCTGCTGCTCCTAAGTCGCTTCAGTCTTGTCCTACTCTGTGCCATCCCATAGACAGCAGCCGACCAGCCTCCCCCGTCCCTGGGATTCTCCAGGCAAGAACATTGGAGTGTTGAAATGATGGTCATTCCTTCTCCAATGCATGAAAGTGAAAAGTAAAAATGAAGTCGCTCAGTCGTGTCTGACTCTTATCGACCCCATGGACTGCAGTCCACCAGGCTCCTCTTTCCATGGGATTTTCCAGGCAAGTGTAATGAAGTGGGGTGCCATTGCCTTCTCCACTCCAAGGCATGGAAGCAACTTAAATATTCATCAAATGATAGAAAGAGGAATGGATAAAGAAGTGGTATATATGTACAATGGACATTCATTGTTGTTCAGTCACTAAGTCACGTCCCACTCTTTGCGACCCTATGGACTCTACCGCTCCAGTCTCCTCTGAGCATGGAATTTTCCAAACAAGAATACACCATTGAGTTGCAATTTCTTTTTCCAAGGGGTCTTCTTTACCTAGGGATTGAACCCACATCTCCTTCTTGACAGGCAGATTCTTTGCCTCTGAGCCACCAAGGAAAACATAAGGAGTGCTGTTCAGCCATAAAAACAATGAAATAATGTCACTTGCAGCAACATGTAGGGTATAATACTAAATAAAATAAGAAAGAAAAATATTGTATATCACTTACAGAATACTAAAATATCACAAAATAGAGAATATAAAAAACATAGAGGCTCAGAAATGTAGACAACAGTCTACTGGTTACCAGCAGTAGCTGCTAGGGGAAGCATCAAGACAGAGGAGGGTGAATGGGAGGCAGAAATTGTTAGGTGTAGGATAAGGTTAAAGATGTATTGTACAGTATAGGGAATAGAGCCAGTATTTTGTAATAACTATAAATAGAAAGCAAACTGTAACAATTGTCTGATAAGAAAGAAAAGGAAAGAATGAGGGGGATGAAGGAGAGGGGAAATGGGGGAGGAAAAGAATGGCGTTTTTGGAAGTCACAAAGCTAATATTGATTAGGCCTTATTTATCTAAGGGATTTAAAGTGGAGCAGTAGCCTCCCACAGGCGGGGCAAGGGGAGTGGCCCACATCCAGTGCAGGTAATACTGGATATCATAACCCATTAGAGTTTTACTAGAAGAATAAAACCAAATAAAATTTGGTTCTGTTTTATTACCATATCCGAATTCCAGTATTCTAAAACAATGTCAGGGGGGAGGGAATAAAATGGAGGAGGAATAGGACGGCAAGATCACTTTCTCCCCCACAAATTCATCAAAAGAACATTTGAATGCTGAGTAAATTCCACAAAACAACTTGTAATGCCGGCAGAAGACATCAGACACCCAGAAAAGCAGCCCATTGTCTTTGAAAGGAGGTAGGAAAAAACATAAATATAAAAGAGAGACAAAAGAGGTAGGGACGGAGTTCCATCCTGGGAAGGGAGGCTTAAAAAAGAGAGAAGTTTCCAAACACCAGGAAGCACTTTCACTGGCGAGTCTGTGGCAAGACTTGGAACCTCAGAGGGCCTCATAACTGGGAGGAAAAAGATAAAAAGATAATTAAAACCCACAGATTACACGCCAAACGGTAACTTCCAGCAGAGAAGCAGTGCTGATGCCCGCATCCACCATTAGCAAGCAGGGACTGGTCAGGGAAGAGCCAGCTGAACTGCTTAGAGAAAGTACTGGGCCTGAATGCCGCGAGAGCAGTCTGAGAGAACTAACTGGGGATAGCAAAGCAGACTGTGGGATAGCTACACAACACAAATGTGAAAAGCCCTAACCTAAGACTCTGCCAGTCCCACTTACAGAACAAAGGACTGAGCAGAGCTAGCCATCTGTGGATGGCACATCCCCCACCAAGACAGGCAGGGGAGGGGAGCCAGAGTCAGAAGGGGGCAATCGTGGCCCCAGAAAGGCATCCAATACCAAACTGCAGGCAGGCTTCATTGCTAACCAAGACTTCTTTGGTTTCTTTCCAGTCGACATCCAACTGAGAACGTGCGACGGTTGTACACCCAGAAAACCGAGTGGGAGGGACTAGGGAGGCAATAAGTCGCAGCAACCATGCTTGCCAAACACCTGGTCAGCTGAGCTGCTCAAACCGGGGATGGGCACAAAACGCAGGCCCAACCAAGTCTGTGTCTTTGTGGAGTACCCAAGTCCCTGAATATGAGTGGCTTAGACCTGGGATGTATTTGCAACCCAGCGCCAGCCTCAGACAGTTCCCAGCAGAGCAACATAGAGCCTGTGCAGTGTAGACTGGGACAGCACACACACTGTGAGTGGGGTCAAACCAAGTGTGGCCAAGACACTGCAAGCACTCCCCACAGACGCCAGAGATATTTGTCTGCAGAGTTCCTTCCTTCCCAGAACAGGACTGACAAGTGAGCCTTAAAAAGTGTCCACCACCTCCTCAACTCTAGTGTCAGGGTGGAAATTAGACACTGAAGAGACCAGTAATCAGAAGCTAAAACAGAGGGAACCACCTCAGAAATCACAAATAGATAAGTCTAGAGGCTACTCCAAGAATAAGACTGAAAACCAGAGGCAAGAGGCTTAAGTCAGAATCCTGAGAACACCAGAGAACTCCTGACTCCAGGGAACATTAATAGAAAATAGCTCATCAAACTCTATACCTACACTGAAACCAAGCACCACCAAAGGTTCAACAAGTTCCAGAGCAAGACATACCACACAAATTCTCCAGCAACACAGGAACATAGCCCTGAGCTTCAATACACTGGCTACCCAAACTCATTTCAAACCCATTGACATCTCATAACTCATTAATGTACACTTCATTACACTCCAGAGAGAAGAAATCAAGCTCTACCCACCAGAACACCGACACAAGCTTCCCTAACCAGGGAAACTTGACAAGTCACCGGTCCAACTTCACCCATAGCAAGGAAACTCCACAATAAAGAGAACTCCACAAACTGCCAGAAGACAGAAAGGCCATCCCAAACAGAGCAATTATAAGCAAGATGAAGAGACAGAGAAATACCCAGCAAATAAAGGAACAGGATAAATTCCTACCAACACAAACAAAAGAGAAAGATAGGGAACCTACCTGATAAAGAATTCTGAATAATGAGTGTGAAATTGATCCAAATTTTTGAGAAAAAAAATACAGCTACAGATAAATAATCTGGAGACAAAAATTGAGAAGTTACAAGAAAGGTTTAACAAGGATCTAGAAGAAATTAAAAAGAGTCAATATGCAATGAATAATGCAATAGATGAAATAAGAAACACTCTGGAGGGAATCAACAGTAGCATAATGGAAGCAGAAGATAGAATAAGTGAATTAAAGATAGAATGGTAGAATGAAATGAAGCAGAGAGGAAAAAATTAAAACTAATTAAAAGAAATGTGGACAATCTCAGAGACCTCTGGGACAATGTCAAACGCCCCAACATCCATATCATAGGAGTCCCTGAAGAAGAAGTAAAGAAGAAAGACCATGAGAGAATACTTGAGGAGATAATAGTTGAAAATTTCCCTAAAATGGGGAAGGAAATAATCACCCAAGTTCAAGAATCCAAGAGAGTCCCAAACAGGATAAACCCAAAACGAAATATCCCAAGACACATAGTAACCAAATCGACAAAGATCAAACACAAAGAACAAATATTAAAATCAGCAAGGGAAAAGCAACAAAGAACACACAAGGGGATCCCCATAAGGATAACAGCTGATCTTTCAATAGAAACTCTTCAGGCCAGGAGGGAATGGCAGGGCATACTTAAAGTGATGAAAGAAAATAACCTACAGCCCAGACTACTGTACCCAGCAAGGATCTCATTCAAATATGAAGGAGAAATCAAAAGCGTTACAGACAAGCAAAAGTTGAGAGAATTCAGCACCACCAAACCAGCTCTCCAACAAATGCTAAAGGATCTTCTCTAGACAGGAAACACAGAATGAGTGTATAAACTTCAACCCCAAACAACAAAGTAAATGGCAACAGGATCATACTTATCAAGAATTACCTTAAATGTAAATGCGTTGAATGCCCCAACCAAAAGACAAAGGCTGGCTGAATGGATAAAAAACAAGACCCCTATATATGCTGTGTACAAGAGACCCACCTCAAAACGAGGGACACATATACACTGAAAGTGAAGGGCTGGAAAAAGGTATTCCACGCAAATAGAGACCAAAAGAAAACAGGAGTAGCAATACTAATATCAGATAAGATAGACTTTAACACAAAGGCTGTGAAAAGAGACAAAGAAGGACACTAAATAATGATCAGAGTATCAATCCAAGATGAAGATATAACAGTTATAAATATATATGCACCCAACATAGGAGCAATGCAATATGTAAGACAAGTGCTAACAAGTATGAAAGGGGAAATTAACAATAACACAATAAAAGTGGGAGTCTTTAATACCCCCACTCACACCTATGGATAAGACAACTAAACAGAAAATTAACAAGGAAACACAAATGTTAAATGATACAGTAGACCAGTTAGACACAATAGATATCTATAGGACATTTCACGCCTAAACAATGAATTTCACCTTCTTCTCAAGCGCACACAGAACCTTCTCCAGGATAGATCACATCCTGGGCCATAAATGTAGCCTTGGTAAATTCAGAAAAATTGAAATCATTCCAAGTGTCTTTTCTGACCACAATGCAGTAAGACTAGATCTCAATTATAGGAGAAAATCTATTAAAAGTGCCAGTATATGGAAGCTGAACAACACGCTGCTGAACAAAAAACAAATCATAGAATAAATCAAAAAATAAATCAAATGTACATAGAAATGAATGAAAATGAAAACACAACAACCCAAAACCTCTGGGACACTGTAAAAGCAGTGCTAAGGGAAGGTCCATAGCAATACTGGCACACCTCAAGAAACAAGGAAAAAGCCAACTAAATAACCTAACTCTACACCTAAAGCAACTAGAACAAGAAGAAATGAAGAACCCCAGGGTGAGTAGAAGGAAAGGAATCTTAAAAATTAGGGCAGAAATAAATGCAAAAGAAACAAAAGAGACCATAGGAAAAAATCAACAAAACCAAAAGCTGATTCTTTGAGAAGGTAAATAAAATTGACAAACCACAAGCCAGACACATCAAGAAACAGGAGGAGAAAAACCAAGTCAATAAAATTAGAAATTAAAAGGGAGAGATCACAACAGAAAACACAGAAATACAAAGGATCACAAGAGACTACATATGCCAATAAATGGACTACTTGGAAGAAATGGACAAATTCTTAGGAAAGTACAACTCTCCAAAACTGAACCAGGAAGAAATGGAAAATCTTAATAGACCCATCACAAGCACGGAAATTGAAACTGTAATCAGAAATCTTCCAGCAAACAAAAGCCCAGGTCCAGACGGCATCACAGCTGAATTCTACCAAAAATTTAGAGACGAGCTAACACTTATTCTACTCAAACTCTTCCAGAAAATTGCTGAGGAACGGAAACTTCCAAACTCATTCTATGAGGCCACCATCCCCCTAATTCCAAAACCTGACAAAGACGCCACAAAGAGAACTTCAGACCAATATCACTGATGAACATAGATGCAAAAATCCTTAACAAAATTCTAGCAATCAGAATCCAACAACATATTTAAAAGATCATACATCATGACCAAGTGGGCTTTATCCCAGGGATGCAAGGATTCTTCAATATCCACAAATCAATCAATGTAATACACTACATTAACAAACTAAAAAATAAAAGCCATACTATTATCTCAATAGATGCAGAGAAAGCCTTTGACAAAATTCAACATCCATTTATGATCAAAACCCTCCAGAAGGCAGAAATGGAAGGAACATATCTCAACATAATAAAAACTATATATGACAAACCCACAGCAAACATTATCCTCAATGGTGAAAAGTTGAAAGCGTTGCCCCTAAAGTCAGGAAGAAGACAAATGTGCCACTTTCACCACTACTATTCAACATAGTATGGAAGTTTTGGCCACAGCAATCACAGCAGAAAAATACATAAGAGGAATCCAAATTGGAAAAGAGGAAGTAAAACTCTCACTGTTTTCAGAAGACATGATCCTCTACACAGAAAACCCTAAAGACTCTACCAGAAAATTGCTAGAGCTAATCAATGAATACAGTAAATTTGCAGGATATAAAATCAACATACAGAAATCACTTGCATTCCTATGCACTAATAATGAGAAAATAGAAAGAGAAATTAGGAAACAGTTCTATTCACCATTGCAACAAAAAGAATAAAATACTTAGGAATATATCAACCTAAAGGAACAAAAGACCTATATATGGAAAACTATAAAACACTGGTGAAAGGAATCAGAGAGGACACTTATAGATGGAGAAATATACCGTGTTCATGGATTGGAAAAATAAATATTGTGAAAATTAATATATTACCCAAAGTAATTTATAGGTTCAATGCAATCCCTATCAAGCTACCAACGGTGTTTTTCACAGAGCTAGAACAAATAATTTACAATTTGTATGGAAATACAAAAAACCTCGAATAGCCAAACCTAACTTGAGAAAGAAGAATGTAACTGGGGGATTCAACCTCTTGGACTTCAGGCTCTACTACAAAGCCACAGTCATCAAGACAGTATAGTACTGGTGTAAAGACAGAAATATAGATCAATGGAACAAAATAGAAAGCCAAGAGATAAATCCACTCACCTGTGGACACCTTGTCTTTGACAAAGGAGGCAATAATTAAAATGGAGAAAAGACACTCTCTTTAACAAGTAGTGCTGGGAAAACTGGTCAGCCACTTGCAAAAGAATGAAACTAGAACATTTCCTAACAATAAACTCAAAATGCATTAAAGATCTAAATATAAGACCAGAAACTATAAAACTCCTAGAGGAGAACATAGGCAAAACAGTCTGTGACATAAATAACAGCAGGATCCTCCATGATGCACCTCCCAGATTATTGGAAATAAAAGCAAAAATAGAGAAATGGGAACTAATTAAAATTAAAAGCTTCTGCACAGCAAAGGAAACTATAAGCAAGGTGAAAAGACAGCCTTCAGAATGGGAGAAAATAATAGCAAATGAAGCAACTGACAAAGGATTAATCTCAAAAATATACAAGCAACACTTGCAGTTCAATTACAGAAAAATAAAAGACCCAATTAAAAAATGGGCCAAAGAACTCTCACACTGTTAGTGGGAATGCAAACTAGTACAACCACTATGGAGAACAGTGTGGAGATTCCTCAAAAAACTGGAAATAGAACTGTCATACGACCCAGAAATCGCACTCCTGGAATTACATACCAAGGAAACCAGAATTGAAAGAGACACATGTACTCCAATGTTCATCGCAGCACTGTTTATAATAGCCAGGACAAGGAAGCAACCTAGATGTCCATCTGCAGATGAATGAATAAGAAAGCAGTGGTACATATACACGATGAAGTATTACTCAGCAATTAAAAAGAATACATTTGAAACAGTTCTAATGAGGTGGATGAAACTGAAGCCTATTATACAGAGTGAAGTAAGCCAGAAAGAAAAACACCAATGCACTATACTAACACATATATATGGAATTTAGAAATGTGATAATGATAACCCTGTATACGAGACAGCAAAAGACACACAGATGTATAGAACAGTCTTTTGGACTGTGGGAGAGGGTAGGGTGGGATGATTTGGGAGAATGGCATTGAAAGATGTATATTATCATATGTGAAATGAATCGCCAGACCAAGTTCAATGCATGATACAAGATGCTTTGGGCTGGTGTACTGGGATGAACCAGAGGGATGGGATGGGGAGGGACGTGGGAGGGGGGTTCAAGATGGGGAACTAATGTACACCCAGGGCAGATTCATGTCAATGTATGGCAAAACCAATACAATAATGTAAATTAAAAAAAAAAAAAGGCAATGAAAAAATAAATAAATAAAAGGAAGACCAAAATTTAAAAAAAAAAAAAAATTAAAAAGAAAAAAATAAAACAATGTCAGTAATTAAATATATTACCCATTCAAATCCAAATATTGTAGGTTTAAGTTTTAAAAGTTGTTATTCTTGTCAGCTTTTAATATTTTGCTTATTATTCACATGGTACAAATTTTAGTATATGTATGCAAACACACACACACATATATATATACACATACACAGACATATATATTTATTTAGGTGTATACCTGTATATTCAGTTCAGTTCTGTCTCTCAGTCGTTTCCAACTCTTTGAGACCCCACGAATCACAGTACACTAGGTCTCCCTGTCCATCACCAACTCCCGGAGTTCACTCAGACTAATGTCCATAGATTCGGTGATACCATCCAGCCATCTCATTCTCTGTCGTCCCCTTCTCCTGCTGCCAATAATCCCTCCCAGCATCAGTCTTTTCCAGTGAGTCAACTCTTCGCATGAGGTGGCCAAAGTATTGGCATTTCAGCTTCAGCATCAGTTCTTCCGTTGAACACCCAGGACTGGTCTCATTTAGGATGGACTGGTTGGATCTCCTTGCAGTCCAAGGGACTCTCAAGAGTCTTCTCCAACACCACAGTTTAAAAGCATCAATTCTTCGGCGATCAGTTTTCTTCACAGTCCAACTCTCACATCCACACATGAACACTGGAAAAACAATAGCCTTCACTAGACTGACCTTGGCTGTCAAAGTAATGTCTCTGCTTTTTAATATGTATTCTAGGTTGGTCATAACTTTTCCTCCAAGGAGTAAGCGTCTTTTAATTTCATGGCTGAAATCAGCATCCAAGGTGATTTTGGAGCCCCAAAAAATAAAGTCTGACACTGTTTCCACTGTTTCCCCATCTATTTCCCATGAAGTGATGGGACCAGATGCCATGGTCTTCGTTTTTTGAATGTTGAGCTTCAAGCCAACCTTTTCACTCTCCTCTTTCACTTTCATCAAGAGGCTTTTGAGTTCCTCTTCACTTTCTGCCATAAGGGTGGTGTCATTTGCATATCTGAGGTTATTGATATATCTGTCAATCTTGATTACAGCTTGTGGTTATTCCAGCCAGCGTTCCTCATGATGTACTCTCAGTTCAGTTCAGTTCAGTCGCTCAGTCGTGTCTGACACTTTGCGACCCCATGAATCACAGCACACCAGGCCTCCCTGTCCATCACCAACTCCCTGAGTTCACTCGAACTCATGTCCATCGAGTCGGTGATGCCATCCAGCCATCTCATTCTTTGTCATCCCCTTCTCCTCCTGCCCCCAATCCCTCCCAGCATCAGAGTCTTTTCCAATGGGTCAACTCTTCGCATGAGTTGGCCAAAGTATTGCAGTTTCAGCTTTAGCATCAGTCCTTCCAATGAACACCCAGGATTGATCTCCTTTAGAATGGACCAGTTAGATCTCCTTGCAGTCCAAGGGACTCTCAAGAGTCTTCTCCAGCACCACAGTTCAAAAGCATCAATTCTTCGGCGATCAGATTTCTTCACAATCCAACTCTCACATCCATATGTGACCACGGAAAAAGCCATAGCCTTGACTATATGGACCTTTGTTGGCAAAGTAATGTCTCTGCTTTTTAATATGCTATCTAGGTTACAAATAAGTTAAATAGGTAGTGTGACAATATACAGCCTTGACATACTCTTCTTCCTATTTGGAACCAGTCTGCTCTTCCATGTCCAGTTGTAACTGTTGCTTCTTCACCTGCATACAGGTTTCTCAAGAGACAGGTCAGGTTGCCTGGTATTCCCACCTTTCAGAATTTTCCACAGTTTATTGGGATCCACACAATCAAAGGCTTTGGCATAGTCAATGAAGCAGAAATAGATGTTTTTCTGGAACTCTCTTGATTTTTCCATGATCCAGTGGATGTTGGCAATTTGATGTCTGATTCCTGTGCCTCTTCTGTAACCAGCTTGAACATCTGGAAGTTCAAGGCTCATGTATTGCTGAAGCCTGCCTTGGAGAATTTTGAGCATGACTTTACTAACATAAAATGAGTGCAGTTGTGCGGTAGTGTGCGCATTCTTTGGCATTGCCTTTCTTTGGGATTGGAATGAAGACTGAACTTCTCCAGTTCTGTAGCCACTGCTGAGTTTTCCAAATGTGCTGGCATATTGAGTTCAGCACTTTCACAGAATCATGTTTCAGGATTTGAAATAGCTCAATTGGAATTCCATCACCTCCACGAGCTTTGTTCGTAATGATGCTTTCTAAGGCCCACTTGACTTCACATTCCATGATGTCTGGCTCTAGTTGAGTGATCACACCATTCTGATTATCTTGGTCATGAAGATCTTTTTTGTACAGTTCTTCTGTGTTTTCTTATCACCTCTTCTTAATATCTTCTGCTTCTGTTAGGACCATACCTGTCCTTTATTGCACCCATCTTGGCATTAAATGTTCCCTTGGTATCTCTAAAGTTCTTGAAGAGATCTCTTGTCTTTCCTATTCTGTTGTTTTCCTCTATTTCTTTGCATTGATCGCTGAGGAAGTCTTTCTTATCTCTCCTTGCTATTTCTTGGAACTCTGCTTTCAGATGGTTATGTCTTTCCTTTTCTCCTTTGCTTTTCACTTCTCTTTTCACAGTTATTTATACATAATTTCATATGTCCACAGTTTTAACAATTATCTTTTAAAAATCATTGTTTTCTCTGAGGGAGTTAAAAGAAGACCCTGTTAATCAGTTGTCGTCAACACAAGTGGCCATGGTTACCACTGCTCCCTTCCATGGAGCATCCTTAGTGGTTTGGAAGGCCTTGAGACCACTTCCTGCAGAGCCTGCAGTCCCTGTGGGAATGTACTAATACACACCCTACATGAAACAGTTGATTGTAAATATACAGTGATACCACAAAAATTTTCAAGGTTAAGACCAACGATGCAATTCCATTTAATTTTCAATCAGTGAAACAAAGTATGTGCTTCAAGGTACAAACATTTTTAACTTGAAAAGTACAAATTCTCCTTGTATTTGAGCATAATCATGCTGAATTTGAAAAATATGCTTTAAAGTGAAATTCATTAATTGTTATATTGAGACTATAAAAATTGAAAATGCAATTATGTACATTGGGGCTGCTAAAAATGTATTTTTTCCATATATTTTTATTTAAAATTCCAATACAGTTTTATAGTCTTAATTAGATACGAAATGATCAATAGATTTTATACTAAACTTATTTTCTGGACATTTTTACTTCCTTTAATTTATGAATCTAACTAGAAAGTTTTCTATTGAGTATTAAAAATTACTCCTCTCTCTTGTTTGGAACACACTGCTTACACTAAAATTGGGAGATAATATATTGCTCAAAATCTTTTATGATTCAGCTCTAGTTCTAGGCTTTTTATAATTCAGCTTCACTGTCTAGACTTTTTGTGTCACTTTGTTTAGGCCCAGGATTTTCTCATCTATTTGTATTATCTTCAGAGTTTATGTTAGGAATGTGTGTCTGTTGTTGTTTAGTTGCTCAGTCATGCCCAACTCTTTGCCACCCCATGGACTGTAAACACACCTGGTGTCTCTGTCCACACGATTTTCCAGGCAAGAATACTGGAGTGGGTTGCCATGATCGCCTCCACGTGATGTTCCAGATCCAGAGATGGAGTTCACTTCTGATACAGCTCCTACATTTCAGGTAGATTCTTTGCTGCTGAGCCAAAATATACCTTGAATCATGAAACCCACTTTAATTATGAAGACTAATAGTCAGAGATAAGTAAAGATAGAGAAGTCCAAACAGACATTTATAATAAGTAAAACCTTAATTTCAATTTGCCTGTGTTAATTATTTTTTTAATTTATATTTTCATTGAAGGATAATTGCTTTCCAGAATTTTGTTGTTTTCTGTCAAACTTCAACATGACACTCTCTCCATGGTTTCTCTTCAATACCATCTAATATTTTTAAAATAACTTCTTTTAGCATTTCTTACAGACCGGTATCTGCTGAGAACAAATTCCTTAAATTTTTTGTTCCTATGAGAATATCTACTTCTCCTTTTTTTTTTTTTTTTTGAAGAATAATATTCTGGATCTAGAAGTTCAGTATTAACAAAAAAATTATTTATTGCATGTTGTTAATGTACCACAAATTTACCATTTAAACTGTATAATTCATTGATTTGTAATTTATTCATAGGTTGCATAACCAAAAACACTTCCTCATTCTAGTATACTTTCATCACTCTAGTGTGAAACACTGTCCATTTGGCAGGCATTTTCCATTTTGCCCTTCATTTGAGCCCTGTCGTCCACTCCTCAATTTTCTGTCTTGAAGGAATTACCTAATCTGGGACATATGTATTCACATGAACAGAATAATGCAACATGCAGCCTTTCGTTCCTGACTTCATTTAATTAACATATTCATTTCATAGCAAAAGCATATTACATCATGTATTAAACTACATTCACTTGATGGCTGAATAATCTTGCATTGAATATTTTATTTGTTTGATCACCAGTTGATGGACATTTGAGTCTTTTCAATTTTTTTCTTTTTATTTAGTTTATTTCTTTTTAAACTTTATTTTAATTGAATAGTTATAAATTTAATGACTTTTGCTACATCTGTTTAGATTATCACATGATTTTAATCTTTCATTTAGTTAATATGATCTGTCAAATTGATTGATTTGTGAATATTGGCGAATCCTTTCCCTTGGAATAAACCCACCTTGATCATGGTGTATATGCTTTTTGATGTGTTGTTGAATTCTGTTTGCTAAAATTTTGTTGAGGATTTTTTAATCTATGTTCATCAGTGATATTCCCCTGTAGTTTTATTTTTTGGTCTTTGTCTGGTTTTGGTATCAGGGTGATGGTGGCCTCGTAGAAAGAGTTTGGAAGTGCTCCTTCCTCTGAAAAATTTTGAAAGAGTTTTAGAGTGATAGTCATTTGTTTATCTCTAAATGTTTGATAGAATTCACCTGTGAAGTCACCTGCTCCTGTGCTTTTGTCTTTTGGGAAATTTTTGATCACAGTTTCTTTTAGAAGTTTCTATTAGAGCTTGTGCTTGGATTATTCATAATTTATATTTATTCCTGGTTCAGTCTTGGAAGGTTGAGCTTTTCAAATAATCTGTCTGTTTCTTCCAGGTTATCCATTTTACTGACATAAAGTTTATCTTAATAGTCTGTTATACTTCTTTGTATTTCTGCACCTCCTGTTGTAATGTCTTTTTCATTTCTAAGTTTGTTGGTTTGATTCTTATCTCTTTTTTTCTTGATGAGTCTGAATAAAGGTTTGTTGATATTGTTTATCTTTTCAAAGAACCAGTTTTTAGTTTTATTAATCTTTACTATCGCTTTATTCATTTCTTTTTTTCCTTTATTTCTGCTTGGATCCTTATGATTTATTTGTTTTTGCTGTTTTTTTTTTCTTCTTCTTCTTTTCCAATTGTTTTAGGGATAAACTGAGGTTGTCTATTTGATGCTTTTCTCATTTCATGAATTAGAATTGTATTGCTATAAACTTCCCTCTTAGAAATGCTTTTGCTAAGTCCCATAGGTTTTAAGTTGTCTTGTTTTCATTGCCATTTGTTTCTAGAAAATTTTTGATATCCCTTTCAATTTCTTCAGAAACCAATTGGTTATTAAGAAATGTATTGTTTAATCTGCATGTTTATGTGTTTCATGAAAAAGTTTTCCTTTTAATTGATATCTAGTTTCATAGTGTTGCTGTTGGAGAAGATGTTTGATATGATTTCAGTTTTCTTAATTTAACTAAGGATTGATTTGTGAACAAAGATGTAGTCTATCCTGTAGATTGTTCCATGTGCACTTTAGAAGAAGGTGTATTCTTCTGGATTTGAATGGCATGTCCTGAAATTTTCAATGAGATGCATCTCATCTCTTATATCATTTAAGAATTGTGTTTCCTTATTAATTTTCTATTTTGATGATCTGTCCATTGGTGTGAGTGGGGTACTGAAGTCTGCTACTATGCTTTTGTTATTGTCAATTTCTTTTTCTGTTTGTTAGTGCTTGTCTTATGAATTGAATTGCTCCTACGTTGGGTGCATTGATATTTACAATTGCTGACTTTGTCTTGGATTAATCCCTTGATCATTATGTAGTGTCCTTCCCTATCTCTTGGAATCTTCTTTATTTTTTTCTTTTAGGTTTCTATTTTATTTTTGTTGTTGTTTTTTTAATTTATTTATTTTAATAGGAAGCTAATTATTTTACATTATTGTACTGGTTTTGCCATACATTGACATAAATCTGCCACGGGTGTACATATGTTCCCCATCTTGAACCCCCCTCCCACCTCCCTCCCCATCGCATCCCTCTGGTTCATCCCAGTACACCAGCCCCGAGCATCCTGTATCACGCATCGAACTTGTACTGGCGATTCGTTTCACATATGATAATAGACATGTTTCAATGCCATTCTCCCAAATCATCCCACCCTTGCCCTCTCCCACAGAGTCCAAAAGACTGTTCTATACATCTGTGTGTCTTTTACTGTCTCGTATACAGGGTTATCATTATCAGCTTTCTAAATTCCATATATATGCATGTAATCTTTAGTTTAAGGTTTATTTTGTCTGATATGAGGATTGCTACTCCAGCTTTCTTTTGCTACCTATTTGGCAGGAATATATTTTTCCATTCTCTCACTTTCAGTCTACATGTATCTTTAGGTCTGAAGTGGGTTTCTTGTAGACAGCATATAAATGGGTCTTTTTATTTTTAATTTATTTATATATTTAAACTGGAAGCTAATTACTTTACAACATTGTGTTTTTTCATACATTAAAAATCAAGATTGCTGGGAGAAATATCAATAATCTCAGATATGCTGATGACACTACCCTTATGGCAGAAAGTGAAGAGGAACTCAAAAGCCTCTTGATGAAAGTGAAAGAGGAGAGTGAAAAGGTTGGCTTGAAGCTCAACATTCAGAAAACAAAGATCATGGCGTCTGGTCCCATCACTTCATGGGAAATATGTGGAAAAAGAGTGGAAACAGTGTCAGACTATTTTTCTGGACTCCAAAATCACTGCAGATGCTGATTTCAGCCATGAAATTAAAAGACGCTTACCCCTTGGAAGGAAAGTTATGACCAATCTTGATAATATATTAAAAAGCAGAGACATTACTTTGCCAACCAAGGTCCGTCTAGTCAAGGCTATGGTTTTTCCCGTGGTCATGTATGGATGTGAGAGTTGGACTGTGAAGAAAGCTGATTGCCGAAGAATTGCTGCTTTTGAACTATGGTGCTGGAGAAAGCTCTTGAGAGTCCCTTGGACTGCAAGGAGATCCAACAAGTCCATTCTAAAGGAGATCAATCCTGGGTGTTTATTGGAAGGACTGATGCTGAAGCTGAAACTGCAATACTTTGGCCACCTCATGTGACGAGTTGCCTCATTGGAAAAGAGTCTGATGCTGGGAGGGATTGGGGGAGGGAGGTGACGGGGACGACAGAGAATGAGATGGCTGGATGGCATCACCAACTCGATGGACATGAGTTTGAGTGAACTCCAGGGGTTGGTGATGGACAGGGAGGCCTGGCGTGCTGTGATTCATGGGGTCCCAAAGAGTCGGACACGACTCAGCGACTGAACAGAACTGAACTGAAGGATTACACTTAATGCACTGTTTGAAGGCAAGCCTCTATTTTTTGGTGTGAAACCAAAAGTCCCTGAACTTTAAACAAGTGATGAAGTAAAGTAGAGAAACGATAGGGCTTTCCAGTCGTTTGACCCGTCTTAGTAATTACTGACCTAAATAGGTTCTGAACTCATTAGATCCTGAGTCATTCCGTCCGAAACTGCATGTATACCAGGTCCCTGTTCGGGTGCCACTTGTTGCGGTTTTTTAAGGGGGCGGAACCTTGTGGTCTGCAGTCAATGATAAGAAAGTGAAAGAGAGAAAGAAGCTAGTATTCACTGGTTTATATAGAGAACCAATAAAACCCTAGAACATGGCTTGCACCACTCAAAAAGGCACAAGGCGTCCTCTAGAGGAGGTCTTGAAACCTCTGGTTTGGAGGACACTTTTTCTTCTAGAACCAAGTGTGCAAAGGACGCAGAGAAGAAATGCCCTGAAAGCCCAAGTCTGACCTAGAGTAGCTGCCTAATCAGTATTGTAGAATGGAAAGTTAAGTAAAGGGAAACAAAGGATTGTGTTTTACAAGTTTATTTCTAGTTACGTTGTTAAGTACAGGAGATATCTTTCTATCTTCAATTTTCTTTACACTTAACCTAGCTAAAGATTTTTCACACCCAATGAAACACTACTTCTACTGAGTGGGTAGGCTTTTATCAAAACACACACACAAAAAAAAAAAAAAAAAAAAAAAACATTGAAAATGTAGCAAGTATTGGCCAGGATGTGGAGAAATCAGATCCTTTTTGTTTTGCTAGTGGAAATATGAACTAGTATGGCTGCTGTGAAAACCAGTACCATGATTCCCCAAAACAAAGACTTACCCTGTGATACAGAAGTTTCTCTTCTTGGTAGATGCACACCCCAAGAAAAATCAGGGACTTAAACATACACTGGTATGCCCATGTTTGTAACAGAATTATTCACAATAGCTAAGAAGTGGGAGTGGCACAAATCTCCACCCACGGAAGAACAAACATGGAGACAAAGTGTGGTCTATCCATATAACAGGGCATTTCTCAGTCTGGATGGAACGAAATTTGGACCCATGTTACAGAAAAGGATGAATCTTGGATACTAACTATTCTAAGGGAAATAACCCAGGTACAGAGAGGCAAATCCTATATGATTTCACTTTTCGTAGGACCCAAACTAGTCCAATTCACAGACACAGAAAATAAAAGAGCATTTACCAGGGGCTGGGGGAACCTGGAATGAGTAGGTAGTGTTCTATGGTGACAAAAGTTGCAGTGTGGGGAAAGGGATGGAGGTAATAATTTCCTAACACTGTGAATATCCTTAATGCCACTGAACAGTGTGCTTAAAAACAGTGACACTATAATTTGTGTCTGTTTAACCACAAGACACACACAACAAAGAAGTCAGATCATCTAGTAACCGGACTCTACCAGAGGAAGTATCTGGGATAGAGGACAGTACGCTCAGCGGCAAAGAACTGCCAACAAACAGTCCCTCTTCGCCATCTTCTGCTCGGTATAGCAGGCTCCTTTCTCAGTGGGGGAAGGGGCTATCACAGACATAGTCAGTGGGGCTGGGCTGGGGCCCAAGAACCTCTCCTCAGACTTGCACTCACAGCATTCCATATCCATTGTGTGCACCTCCAGCATTCTCAGTTGCTGGGTCACAGATTGATGATAGTATGCCCTCTTCACCTGGTCTCCTCTGCGTCTCCCTGCCCTATGCCAGAAGGGAGTATATTGACTCCAAGTACACTAAGATTCCACTTTTAATATCTGTGTGACTGCTTCAGGCATGTTCCCTCATCAATCTCTTGTCCCTCATACATGGTACCTAATCCTCACCTGGAGTTAATGACATTTTTTTTTAAGCATTGGCAACCAATATACAAGGTGTTAGCAGCAGTGGTGCACACATGAGGGGAACTGAGTTGGGATAAATCAACGACAAGAAAAACATTAGGGAACATACCCTTAGTTCATGGGAAACCACCCCCTTCCAGTTGAATCTTCGATCACCTATGGTCCACAGAGTATGGCTGTACAGCCTAGAAAAGGTAACTCCTAAAACAGAGCTTCAGATGGGACTTCTGTAAGAAATTAGACATCATGTCAATCAGTCAGCAGCGAAGACTACATTTCACATAGGAGCTGAATCTCCACTGGAATTTTCTGTGTACAACATTTCTGTAACAAGTATCCAAAGAAAATGAGCTGAGAAAGTACAAACATGGCAGTGAAAAACACATATGCAATGAGCTTTATTTTTTTTTTTAATTTATTTTATTGGTGGCAAATTACATTACAATAATATATTGGTTGGTTTTGTCATACACTGACACGAATCCGCCCTGGGTGTACATGTGTTCCCTTTCTTGAACCCCCCTCCCATCTCCCTCTTCCCCATATCCTCCCTTCAGGTCATCCCTGTGCACCAGACCCAAGCATCCTGTATCATGCGTCGAACCTGGACTGGTGATTCATTTCACATATGATAATATACATGCTACAATGCCGTTCTCTCCAATCATCCCACCTTCACCCTCTCCCACAGTGTCCCAAAGACTGTTCTATATACCTATGTCTCTTTTGCAGTCTCGTATACAGGGTTCAACCAACCAGTCCATTCTAAAGGAGATCAATCCTGGGTATTCATTGGAAGGACTGATGCTGAAGCTGAAACTCCAATACTTTGGCCACTTCATGCGTCGAGTTGACTCACTGGAAAAGAGTCTGATGCTAGGAAGAATTGGGGGTGGGAGGAGACGGGGATGACTGAGAATGAGAGGGCTGGATGGCATCACCAACTCGATGGACATGAGTTTGAGTGAACTCCGGGAGTTGGTGGTGGACAGGGAGGCCTGGTGTGCTGTGATTCATGGGGTCTTGAAGAGTCGGACACGACTGAGCAACTGAACTGAACTGAACTGATACAGGGTTAAGGTTACCATCTTTCTAAATTCCATATATATGCGTTAGTATACTTATGCTTTAGTTTGCTCTGCTGGCAGCTGTCGGCGGCTGGCGCTGGGTTGCATGCACTTCCCAGGTCTGAGCGGCTCAGGTTCGGGTCCTCGGGTACTCCACAAAGGCGCAGACTTGTCTGGGCCTGCGTTTTGTGCCTTCCCCAGTCCTAGCAGCTCAGGTAACCAGGTGTTTGGCGAGCGCGATCGCTGCTACTTCTTGCCTTCCCGGTCCCTGCCGCTCAGTTTTCTGGGAGTACAACTGGCGCAGTTTCTCAGGCAGATGTCGACTGGCCCAAACCCAAGAAGTCCTGGCCAGCAAGGAAGCCTGAATGCAGCTTGGCACGGAAGCCTCTCTGGGGCCTCAGCTGCCTGCTCCCCAGCGCTGGCTGCCCTCCCCGCACACGACAGCAGGGGCTGGGGGATGGGCCACCCACTGCCGGCTTGCTCCGCTCAGTGCCCTGTTCTGCGGGCAGGGCTGGAGGAGTCCTGTGTTGCGGCTTTTCGCAGGCTTTTCGTAGCCTTTTCACCTTTTAGCTGCAGTGTCTGCTTTGCTATTTTAAGTTCGCGCCCTCAGTTTGCCCTGGGGCCTTCAAGCCCAGTTCTTCCTCTATGAGCTGCAGCCCGTTCTCCCTCTAAGCACTGCCGCCCACGCCTCCCTGCCCAGCCCCCACCTGCTAGTGGGGGGAGAGGGCATCTGTGCTGCTCTTCTCCACTGAGAGTTTCCTCTGGGTACTTAGTCTTTGAGTTTTAATTATTTATGTCTTTTGTCTCGATCCTGGGTGTTCATTGGAGGGACTGATGCTGAAGCTGAAACTACAATACTTTGGCCACCTCATGCGACAAGTTGACTCGCTGGAAAAGACTGATGCTGGGAAAGATTGGGGGCGGGAGGAGAAGGGGACGACGGAGAATGAGATGGCTGGATGGCATCACCGACTCTGTGGACATGAGTTTGAGTAAACTCCAGGAGTTGGTGATGGACAGGGAGGCCTGGCGTGCTGTGATTCATGGGGTCGCAGAGAGTTGGACACGACTGAGCGCCTGAACTGAACTGAACTGAACTATGCGGCCCTCTGAGGTTCCACTCGCCAGTGTTTCCAGGTGTTTGAAAACTTCTCTCTCATTTTTTTTTTTTTTTAAGCCTCCCTTCTGGGGATGGAGCTCTGTCCCTCCCTCTTTTGTCTCTTTTTATCTTTGATATTATTTCCTACCTCCTTTTGATGACTATGGGCTGCTTTACTGAGTGTCTGACGTCCTCTGCCGGTATTCAGAAGTTGTTTTGTGGGATTTACTCAGCGTTCAAATGTTCTTTTGCTGATTTTGTGGGGGAGAAAGTGGTCTCCCCATCCTATTCCTCCTCCATCTTCCAGTGCTCCCCCTGCAATGAACTTAATAACAGAACTTACAATGGGGACAAATAGGCAGAAGAAAACCCAGGAAGAGAATATGTACAGTAAACCATTTTATAACCTTACAATGGGACATAACACAACAATTCCACGAAATAAAGAATAAAGATGGAAAAACTTCCTCATTAAGTTCAGTTCAGTCGCTCAGTCGTGCCCAACTCTTTGCGACCCCATGAATCACAGCACGCCACGCCTCCCTGTCCATCACCAACTCCCGGAGTTCACCCAGACTCATATGCATCAAGGCAGCAATGCCATTCAGCCATCACATCCTCTGTCATCCCCTTCTCCTCCTGCCCCCAATCCCTCCCAGCATCAGAGTCTTTTCCAGTGAGTCAGCTCTTCGCATGAGGTGGCCAAAGTATTGGAGTTTCAACTTTAGTATCAGTCCTTCCAATGAACACCCAGGACTGATCTCCTTTCAGATGGACTGATTAAACCTCCTTGAAGTCCAAGGGACTCTCAAGTCTTCTCCAACACCACAGTTTAAAATCATCAGTTCTTCAACACTCAGCTTTCTTCACAGTCCAACTCTCACATCCATACATGACCACGGGAAAAACCATAGCCTTGACTAGGCAGACCTTTCTTGCAAAGTAATGTCTGTGTTTTTTAATATGCTGACTCATTTGGTCATAACTTTCTTTCAAAGGAGTGAACATCTTTTAATTTTATGGCTGGAATCACCATCTTCAGTGATTTTGGAACTCCCCAAAATAAGGCCTGACATTGCACTGTTTTCCCATCTATCTCCCATGAAGTGATGGGACCAGATGCCATGGTCTTAGTTTTCTGAATGTTGAGCTTTAAGCCAAGTTTTTCACTCTCCTCTTCCACTTTCATCAAGAAGCTTTTTAGTTCCTCTTCACTTCCTGCCATACTGCTAAACAAAATGCTGATTTCAAAAATACATAGGTAAAGGGCAGTCCTGAGATGGCGGAGGAATAGGATAGGGAGACAACTTTTCCCCCACAAATTCATTGAAAGAACTTTTGAATGCTGAGCAAATTCCGCAAAACAACTTCTGAATGCTGGCAGAGGATGTCAGGCACCCAGAAAGACAGCCCATTGTCTTCAAAAGGAGGTAGGACAAAGTATAAAAGATAAAAAGACAAGCAACATAACTGGGAGGAAAAATAAGTAAATAATTAAAGACTGTGTTACATTTATTTCTACCATTCTATCTTCTAACTCACTTATTCTATATTCTGTCTCCATTATTCTACAGTTGGTTCCCTCCAGAGTGTTTTTTACCTCCTCTACTGCATTATTCATTGTATATTGACTTTTTAAAATTTCTTCTAGATCCCTATTAAACCTTTCTTTTTTTTTATCGGAGGCTAAAAGCTTTATATTATTGTACTGGTTTTGCGATTCATTGACATGAATCCACCCTGGGTGTTCATGTGTTCCCCTTCTTGAACACCCCTCCCACCTTCCTCCTCATCCCATCCCTCTGGTTCACCCCAGTACACCAGGCCTGAACACCCTGCATCATGCATCAAACCTGAACTGGCGATTCATTTCACATGTGATTATATACATGTTTCAATGCCATTCTCCCAAATCATCCCACCCTCGCCCTCTCCCACAGAGTCCAAAATACTGTCTATACACCTGTGTCTCTTTTGCTGTCTCATATACAGGGTTATCGCTATTCTCCTGGAATATTTCAGAAATGAACAGATATTGACCACCACACACACCAAACCAGGTCCCATACACCATTGAAATCACTGAAGAAATAAAAGTAAAGATAGCATCCCTGGTCAGAGGAATGGATAAACAAATGTGATATAGGATTAGAATGAATTTTGAATCAAGGATTGAAATATGAATGTAGTCCATTTTCACAGACAGAGATAAATCCAGGGATCATCACACCGAATGAAGGAGGTTCAATTCAAGAAACATCATGTCATGGAACAGAGAGGTAGGATACAAAAATCCACTGCAGTGAACAACCACACAAAGATGGCATGGACATCCAGCCTGGAAAGATACTTATGAGTAGCAGAAGACCCTGGTGGATAGAAAGGATACATCTGGATCTTGGCATTAACTTCTTCCCACAGATACGTATAAAATACAGAACCAGGTAAACATACTGCAGCAAGTGTGGTAAATGAATCATGTTATAATAACATGTAGGTTAAAACAAGCAGAGTTAAACACATCAAGTACTCTCTGTGCCACGGAATAAGAATCCAAACATGTAAAATAAATGCATTGCTGTCAACATACTTAAATAGAAGAGGAATTTTTACTTAAAATAAAATCCAAGAGTGATAAGACACCAGGTTTGGTGGCAACCTCTGGATTGTTCTACTCTAATGTACAACCAGACCTGACAAAAACTCGCAGGTGGCACAGGCCATCCTAAAAGAGGAGGAAATAAAGAAACCTTGTTGTGCGGAGGCTTTTCTCTGTAACCTGAGCCTTGAAACTTTCACTGATGGACATCTGATATTCACAAGGCTGTTGGACTTGACATGCCACCTACTCTTGAGCACGTCAGTGGTCACACACCCAATAAATAAATAAACAAAACCCAAATCACATATAAAAAACAAAACCAGGACATTATTTGGAAGAAAGCTTCAAAAGGTGAATACAAATCAAAGTGCTTTCAAAAAGCAAAAAATCATGAGTAGTACTCCATAGGGTTTCTTGTCAGAGATATGAAATCTAAACTACCATGAGACATCAACTCTGAGTCCTGGAAAGGCCACCATGGAAAGCGGTTGAGACTAGAAATGGAAGGCTTATTCTTTTATAGTGGTCCCGGGATATGACCCAGAGGGTTATATGAGGAGGGAGGTGGAAGGAGGGTTCAAGATGGGGAACACGTGTACACCTGGGGCAGATTCATGGCAATGTATGGCAAAACCAATACAATAATGTAAAGTAATTAGCCTCCAATTAAAATAAATAAAAAGAAAAAAAGAATCACTGTTCAAGTGCCATTAACAAAGAAAAGAGACAGAAAGCTGACATGGCCTCGCCATTCCTAGGATCTTCAGAAATACACAGCTTTTGAAAACCACATGATCCAGAGCATGCACTGCAACACCATTGCCAATGCCTAGTGATGCAAGTAAAGAAAGTACACAGGGAAGGAAAGTAGAATGGATAAAGGAATGGGACACCAGTTCAGAGTGGATTATGACTCAGGCAATGAAACAAGGAAATAACATCATTGTCAGAAGTACATATAGGTGTGGTGATAATCAGAGTCAGTGAAAAAGGGAAGATTAGAGACAGGTCATATAATTTACCTTTCAAATGGAACAGACGTTATTGCTTGCAGTGAGTGCCCCAAACGAGGTAAAATGGACACAGTGCTGGGAACTCCCTGATGCTTAGCAGATTGAATGGGTGACAGGAAGGTTTACTTTGGAAGGCTGAAATTCACAGATTTCCACAAATAATTGTAAAATACATAATCCAAAGGGACCGACTTAGCAAGCATGATATACTACACACTTTTTAAGAGCAGGTCGGAGGAAGTAACCACTGCTGAATGCCTCTGTGTATTGGTGTAAGGGAGCAAGAATCAGTAGAGCCTCAATAAAGGCAACGCTATATATCAGCTTTGTCAGAAAAAGAAACATGATATACAATAAAACAGAGAAGGAAGGAGACACAAACATCCCGTGGGCTTCCTCAACCTCATTCTACTGTCATTTACAAGTGGAAACTGCTCATACCTCTAAAAACGGAGTAATCATAGTAACAAGTGGAGAACCGAAAGAAATGCTGCCTCCTTGTGGCCGAGTTTGGGAACAGCAACCTTCAAACGTGCTGATGCATAAGGCAGTCGGGCTGTAAATGACAGCCACCCGTAAAATATACCGAAATAAAACAGGAACAAAGTACACAATCAGGAAGAAAATATCAACAGGTAAGTGCAATTCAATGCTGAGAAAGTAGCTTCTGGAAATGTGACTCATTTGCTCTATTCTCAGTGATACAAAAAGTTAAACTGCATCCCCGTATCACTACTAAGAAAAAGCCGAAAATCTACAGACAAAAACAATAGCGCAATATTAGAAAAGGGGGCTCTTATAAGGGGGCTCCCAGTAGTGGAAGGTAAGTGGTCAGAGCCTTTATAAGCATAACAGTCAAAGTGTCTTGGAATCACCAGTTGTGACAGATGGTGTCGTTTGGCAGTTCCACTCACCGTCTATTTGGGAGACCAACAGAGCTTGGAAAACATACTCCCACACTCCCACAAACATTCACTGCAGCAGCATTCACTATGCAGAAGAGATGAAAGAAAAGAACATTTTTGGATGCAGATGAAAAGAGAAAGAAATGGGACACAGATACACAATATATACTATTCTGTATTGTGCATAATATTGAAATATAACTACAACATTATTTTCAGGAATATACAGAAATCTAGAATGAATCACAGTATGTAAAGAAGGTCAGATTAAAGAGATATCATGTCATATACCTTCCAGAGGGGATTAGAAAACATATTGATGGTGATGAGTACCCAACCAAAAGTGAAATGGACTTATACTCCTGGTAAATAAATTATGGTTAGAAAATGGTATTCTTCATGAGATGCCAAATGGTGAAGGGTGAAACAAACTTATTCCCAACAATGCCTATGCAATTCATAATCCACGTGGACCTCCTGCATCAAAAGGCATGTCCTCAACATATTCTATAAAACAGCTGTGACAGTAACTGCAGCTCAATACCTCTAGGTATCTGTGGGAGAGATGGAGAAACTGTTTCCCTGAAGCAACTACAATGGTGTAAATAGTCTTAAATAAGAAATAAAAGTTCCGCTTAAGGAAAAGCATGAGAGACTAAAGAGAGAAAGCTTTTGGTCACTGCCTGAACTAAGAAGCCTCTTGATGAAAGCTGATGAAAGTGAAAGAGGAGAGTGAAAATAGTGGCTTAAAGCTCAACATTCAGAAAAGAAAGATCATGGCATCTGGTCCCATCACTTCATGGGAAATAGATGGGGAAACAGTGGAAACAGTGTCAGACTTTATTTTGGGGGGCTCCAAAATCACAGTGGATGCTGATTGCAGCCATGAAGTTAAAAGACGCTTACTCCTTGGAAGGAAAGTTATGACCAACATTGATAGTATATTAAAAAGCAGAGACATTACTTTGCCAACCAAGGTCCGTCTAGTCAAGGCTATGGTTTTTCCCTTGGTCATGTATGGATGTGAGAGTTGGACTGTGAAGAAAGCTGATTGCCGAAGAATTGATGCTTTTGAACTGCGGTGTTGGAGAAGACTCTTGAGAGTGCCTTGGACTGCAAGGAGATCCAACCAGTCCATTCTAAAGGAGATCAGTCCTGGGTGTTCATTGGAAGGACTGATGCTAAAGCTGAAACTCAATACTTTGGCCACCTCATGGGATGAGTTGACTCAATGGAAAAGACTCTGATGCTGGGAAAGGTTGGGGGCGGGAAGAGACGGGGATTACCGAGAATGAGATGGCTGGATGGCATCACCAACTCGACAGACATGAGTTTGAGTGAACTCCGGGAGTTGGTGATGGACAGGGAGGCCTGGCGTGCTGTGATTCATGGGATCGCAAAGAGACGGACACGACTGAGCGACTGAACTGAACTGAACTGAACTGGACTGTGTCTCATTTAGACCAGGCCTGGGATAACCACGGAAGCTGTTTTTACCATAGGAACATGCGGCAATGTAGAAATGCTGCCACCTTGTGGACATTTTATCTAACAGCAACCTTAAAATGTTTGCTGATGGACACACTATTCTCAAGGGTGCTGAGCTCTAACAGATACACACCCTTAACAAATTGCCAGGGCTCACGTAGGGGAAGAAAAAGTAAAGGAAGCTTTACTTTTACACAGGGGAAGCTAACAGGAAGAAGATATGAACAGGTAAACACAATACCGTGTTTCTTTAAAAAAGCAGATGACAGTGTGCACATAGGAGGAATTCTAATAGATACAGACATCTAAGCTGGGAGGACATTATTACGTCTCTCTGAGCATGGTAAAAGGTCACTGTCAAAAGCTGAACATGGCATCAATGGTAGAGTAATATTAGTACAGTGGACGCTTTATGGTACTGGTGGGATGGACCTGGTTAGAGGCACTATGAGCATGACTAGAAAAGTGCACTCCCATGAGAAATAAATAAATAAAGAGGTAGAGACAGTATGATATATCAGATCCTCTCCTGGAATATTTCAGAAGTGAAAATATTTCGAACACAACAGACCACAAACCGGGTCCTGCCTCATCATTCAGAACATCAAAGAAAGGAACATTAAGATAGCATGCCTGGACAGATGAATGGATAAAGAAATGTGATGTAGGCCTAGAGTGAATTTTGAAGTATGAAAATAGGCTGTCTTCACAGAAAGAGATAAGTCCAGAGATGATCACACTGGGTGAAGAAGGTTCGACTCAAGTAGCATCATGGGGTGAAATGGAGAGGTGGGATACAAAAATCCACTGCAGTGAGCACCCACACAAAAGTGATGTGGACATCCAACCTGGCAAGTAACTTATGGGTATCAGATGCTGTTGGATGGAAGGGATATATCTGGAACTTACCATTAATTTCTTCCCAAAGATTCACATGAAATAGAGAATCCACATAAACCTACTGCAGCAAGAGTGGTACACTAAACTCATTCTAATAATATGTGGGTGAGCAAGCACAGCTGAATTCATATAGTAGTCTTAGTGTCACGGAACAAGATTCTTACATGTAAATCCAATTCATCCTTGTCTTCAGCTTAAACAGAACTGGAACATTTACTGCAAAAATCCAAGAGTGAGGAGACATCAGGTTTGGTGGCATCCTCTGCTCATTCTACTGTAAGGTACAACATTTCTGACAAAAGCTCTCAGGCAGTACCGGCCATCCTAATAGAGGAGGGAATAACAAATTCTTGCAGTGTGGAGGGTTTTCTCTATAATGGCAGCCTTAAAACTATTGCTGATGGACAATCTGATATTCACAAGGCCGCTGGACATGACATGACACATACCCTTGAACATGACAGGGGTCATTCATCCAGGAAAAAAAAAAAAAAAGAAGTGAAAAAGAAAATCCAGGGAAATCTCAGGAAGAAAGCATCAACAGTTAAATACAGCTCAAAGTGCTTAAAATAAAAAAAAACAGAAGCACTTACTATTCCCAAGGCTGCTGGGCTTTAAAATATATCTATCTTTTAATAATTGCTAGCAATCTCCTGTGAATGAAAAAAGTCAAATAGCACACCTATCTGGAAGAAAATATCAACAGATAAATAGAATTCTCAGTATTTAAAACTCATGAAATGCACTCATTATAGTGAATCGCTGTGAACTCTTTTGGGTTCACCTCTTTGTGATCCCAGAGACTATACCCCACGAGTTTCTCTTTCCATGGAATTTTTCAGGTAAGAATTCTGGAGTGAGTTACCATTTCCTCCTCCAAGGGATCTTCCCAAACACCATTGCATTTGGCTCCTGACTTTTCAGAAGGATTATTTACAACAGTGCCTTCTGGGAAACCCAGTATATTATTCAGCTCAGTTCACTTCAGTTCAGTAGCTCAATCTTGTCCGACTCTTTGTGACCCCATGAATCACAGCACGCCAGGCCGCCCTGTCCATCACCAACTCCCGGAGTTCACTCAAACCAACCTCCATCGAGTCGGTGATGCCATCCAGCCATCTCATTCTCTGTCGTCCCCTTCTCGTCCTACCCCCAATCCCTCCCAACATCAGAGTCTTTTCCAGTGAGTCAGCTCTTCGCATGAGGTGGCCAAAGTATTGCAGCTTCAGCATCAGTCCTTTCAATGAACACCCTGGGCTGGTCTCCTTTAGAATGGACTGGTTGTATCTTCTTGCAATCCAAGGGATTCTCAAGGGTCATCTAAAACACCACAGTTCAAAAGCATCAATTCTTCAACGATCAGCTTTCTTCACAGTTCAAATCTCACATCCATACATGACCACAGGAAAAACAATAGCCTTGACTAGATGGACCTTTCATGGCAAAGTGGTGTCTATGCTTTTTAATATGCTATCTAGGTTGGTCATAACTTTTCTTCCAAGGAAAAATGTCTTTTAATTTCATGGCTGCAATCAGCATCCACTGTGCTTTTGGAGCCCCACAAAATAAAATCTGACACTCTTTTTACTGTTTCCCCATCTATTTCCCATGAAGTGACGGGACCAGATGCCATGATCTTTGTTTTCTGAATTTTGAGCTTCAAGCCAACTTTTGCACTCTCCTCCTTCACTTTCATCAAGAGACTTTTGAGTTCCTCTTCACTTTCTGCCATAAGGGTGGTGTCATCTGCATATCTGAGGTTATTGATATTCTCCCAGCAATCTTGATTCCAGCTTGTGCTTCTTCCAGCCCAGCGTTCCTCATGATGTACTCTGCATATAAGTTAAATAAGCACGGTGACAATATACAACCTTGATATACTCCTGTTCCCATTTGGAACCAGTCTGTTGTTCCATGTGCAGTTCGAACTGTTGCTTCCTGACCTGCATACAGGTTTCTCAAGAGGCAGGTCAGGTGGTCTCGTATTCCCATCTCTTTCAGAATTTTCCACAGTTTACTGTGATCCGCACAGTCAAAGGCTTCATAGTCAATAAAGCAGAAATAGATGATTTTCTGGAACTCTCTTGCTTTTTCCATGATCCAACAGATTTTGGAAATTTGATGTCTTGTTCCTCTGCCTTTTCTAAAACCAGCTTGAACATATGGAAGTTCATGGTTCACATATTGCTGAAGCCTGGCTTGGAGAATTTTGAGCATGACTTTACTAGCGTGTGAGATGAGTGTAATTGTGCAGTAATGTGAGCATTCTTTGCCATTGCCTTTCTTTGGGATTGGAATGAAGACTGACCTTTTCCAGTCCTGTGGCCACTGCTCAGTTTTTCCAAATTTGCTGGCATATTGAGTGCAACACTTTCACAGCATCATCTTTCAGGATTTGAAATAGCTCAATTGTAATTCCATCACCTCCACTAGTTTTGTTCATAGTGATACTTTCTAAGGCCCGCTTGACTTCACATTCTTAGACGTCTGGCTCTAGGTCAGTGATCACACCATCCTGATCATCTTGGTCATGAAGACCTTTTTTGTACAGTTCTTCTGTGTATTCTTGCCACCTCTTCTTAATCTCTTCTGCTTCTGTTAAGTCCACACAATTTATGTCCTATATTGAGCCCATCTTTGCATGAAATGTTCCCTTGGTATCTCTAATTTTCTTGAAGAGATCTCTCATCCTTTCTATTCTGTTGTTTTCCTCTATTTCTTTGCAATGATTGCTGAGGAAGGCTTTCTTATCTCTCCTTGCTATTCTTTGGATCTCTGCATTCAGATGCTTATATCTTTCCTTTTCTCCTTTGCTTTTTGCTTCTCTTCTTTTCACAGCTATTTGGAAGGCCTCCTCAGACAGCCATTTTGCTTTTTTGCATTTCTTTTCCATGGGGATGATCTTGGTCCCTGTCTCCTATACAATGCCACGAAACTCCGTCCATAGTTCATCAGGCACTCTATCTATCAGATCTTGTCCCTTAAATCTATTTGTGACCTCCACGGTATAATTATAAGGGATTTGATTTAGGTCATATCAGAATGGTCTAGTGGTTTTCCCGGCTTTCTTCAAAGTCTGAATTTGGCAATAAGCAGTTTATGATCTGAGCCACAGTCAGCTCCTGGTCTAGTTTTTGCTAAATGTATAGAGCTTCTCCATCTTCGGCTGCAAATAATATAATGAATCTGATTTCTGTGTTGACCATCTGGTGATGTCCATGTGTAGAGTCTTCTCTTGTGTTGCTGAAAGAGGGTGTATACTAATAAGTTATCAAGTCTGAATAGTGAAAAAGTGCCAAATATGGTACAGAGAAGATATAATATAGTAACGTTTTTAAAGGGGACTCTCTTTGGTACTAGTGGGATATATTTTCTAGAAGCCATAAACATCACTACAAAGTGCCTTGTAAAGATAACAAGAAACTGGCCATATGATCTGGCAGCTCCACTTCTAAGAGTATTTCAGAGAACAACAACAACAAAAAAAAAAAAAAAACAGATTTTTGGAAAGCACATGCAAGATAACCATGCATTGCAGGAAGATTAAGAACATCCTAGACAAGAAAATCAAGAAACTGATGCAGGCACTTTTGAAAACAGTAAGCAGCTTTTTAAATTATTTTTTTTAACTGAAGGATAATTGCTTTAGAGAATTATGCTGTTTTCTGTCAAACCTCAACATTAATCAGCCATAGGTATGCATATACCCCCTCCCTTTTGAACCTCTTGCCCATCTCGCTCCCCTTTATTCATTAAAAAAAAAAAAAAGAAAACTAAAAATACAGTTACTGTATGATCCAACAATCCCACTACTTGGCATATATCCAATAAAGATGAAAACTCCCATCAGAAAAGAGACATGCACAGCAGTGTTTATAGTAGCACAATGTACAGTAGCAAAGATATGGAAACAACCTTAAATGCCCAAGAGAGCTGAATGGATAAAGAAAGTTGTGCTATACATACAATGGGATATTAGCCATAAGAAAGAATAAAATAATGTTATTTTTTCAACATGGATGGACCTAGAGATGATCATACTTAGTAAATCAAACAGAGAAAGATAAGATGAGCTTAGGCCACTTTGACCCTTCTTTTGGACATCAAGGAGGTCTTCATCTTTTCCTCCTGGATATATGGAGTTGACTGTTCCATAACTACTCTAGAACATTGTGGCTTCTGACTCACCTTAGTCATTTTGAATATTCCCAGTGGTCTGCTCCAGAGCCCTTAAACACCCCTGTATATATCCTTCCCCAGGGGGTCACATCGTTATGATTTATGAGGTCAGTAAGTCACTTCTTCATCCAGTGGTGGCCCTGGGTGAGCCTTGACATCACAAAGACCCATCATGACACATTCAGGGGAAGATGGAGAGAAACTCAGATGATTTGGTGGGGGAGATGAGGCGTTTTTAATGTCCCTAAAGAAGCTTCCAAACTCATCCTCATACCTCATCTCTCTAAGTCAACTTAGATGTCTCACAAGGCTGAGAGAGTGTGTCTTCTCCAAACATTGCCATGCAGCCACACTATTTGTAGTTTTATTCTGTTCTCTCTCACATTTCACCATTATGTAGCTTTTAATATCTTTGAGAACCATTCCACTTTCCCCCTACAAGTGGACTTAAGCACACTGAGGACCATTTAATTCTGGGCCACCTACCAGAAACATTTTCCGTCTCACCTCCTTTTCTCAGTATTCATGTAGCTCTCTCAGTTTTCTTGTTTCCATTCTGAAACCCGTGTCTTCAGGCTGTGAGACTGCACTGACTATACTTGCCCTTGCTCCATTTGTAGCTGTCTTATTTCAACTCTAGGACCCATGGTCACCTCACTATGTGTATTACCCAGGTTTGGCTTTTAACAGGGTGATTAGGATGAGGCAAATAAATGCAGGCTTCAGGTTGTGCTGGGTGATCCCAAGGAGGAAATGACCACCTGCTACTGATAAGTATTCCCAGGAAGGGGTGGAGCTTGCCCAGAGGTATGTAAGCCTCGTGTGTAAAGTTTTCTCAATGTGAGCCATATAAAATCTGTTTTCTCATCTTGCTTTCCTGCTGGCACATTGGAGCTTACCTCACAGTTGTGACCATTGTGGAATTCATTTCCATGAAGAGCTACCACAAGCTTCCAGCTTCTTGGAGGAAACATTGAGTAATCATGTCTTGTTCATCTAGTTCCCAAGGTCTGTCATTGAGCATGTAGGCTTTGGAGGAAAGGGGAATGAGTTTTGGGCTTCACTGCAATTCTCGTATTCCTAAATAACTATCAGGGTCAGTCAACCTGAGCTGTGCACCTAGAGACACAATTTTTTGTCTTATTGGGACTTTCTGAGTTTCCTGTGAAATGCTCACTTCCTGGGGTCCACTGATTGTTTATTCACCAAGGATGCATCATACTGCTTAATATTTTAAGAGGCAGAACAAAGCACACCATAAACAAACCCAAAGGATGACACTTAAGTTTTTTAGAACAAACAACCTAAAACATGATACAAAAATGTAAAAAAATAAAAGTCAACAGTTTATACAAGGAAGATGTAGTGCAGGCCATTCACTTTATTAAGAAATGTTTAAAGGACATGAACAGCCAGCTGACAAGAAACATATGGAACTAGACTCTAACAACATTAAAAAGATATTTAATCTCACTTGGGTAAGAAAAATCATATTAAAATCCCCTTGAAAAATCAAGTGGGCCCAGAATATTTTAGAAATTGTGGACATTTTAGAGTAGTGGGCATATATTTTACAAACTGCAGAAACATCAAAGTACTTGAAATAACTGTCTTTCGTATGTTCTAAAGTTAAGTAGAGATACAGAAGTGATAAAACAGACCAAATTTCATCATATAGATATGAAACTATAGTGACAGATGAAAGACGCAGTGAATATAATAAATGACAGATTCGACAGGGCACCAGAAGAAAATTGTGCACTTGAAGAAGTAGCAATAGAAAGTGTTCAGAATGAAACACAGACTACACAATATATAAAAAGTATGACTCAGAACTGTCTATTGATTTTTGTGCCCGCATCACCAACTTGATGGATATGAGTTTGAGTGAACTCCGGGAGTTGGTGATGGACAGGGAGGACTGATGTGCTGTGATTCATGGGGTTGTAAAGAGTCAGACAAGACTCAGCCACTGAACTGAACAGAACTGAAGAATGCAACATTGGTTAAACATTTGAAAAGCAGTAAGTGTAATTCAACTTACTCAGTTCAGTTCAGTTCAGTTCAGTCGCTCAGTCGTGTCCGACTCTCCGCGACCCCATGAATCACAGCACGCCAGGCCTCCCTGTCCATCACCAACTCCCGGAGTTCACTCAAACTCATGTCCACAGAGTCAGTGATGCCATCCAGCCATCTCATTCTCCGTCGTCCCCTTCTCCTCCCGCCCCCAACCTTTCCCAGCATCAGAGTCTTTTCCAGTGAGTCAACTCGTCGCATGAGGTGGCCAAAGTATTGCAGTTTCAGCTTCAGCATCAGTCCCTCCAATGAACATCCAGGATTGATCTTTCTTAGAATGGACTGGTTGGATCTCCTTGCAGCATAAGGGACTCTCAAGAGTCTTCTCCAACACCACAGTTCAAAAACATCGATTCTTCGGCGATCAGCCTTCTTCACAGTCCAACTCTCACATCCATACATGACCACGGGATAAACCATAGCCTTGACTAGACGGACCTTGGTTGGCAAAGTAATGTCTCTGCTTTTTAATATACTATCAAGGTTGGTCATAACTTTCCTTCCAAGGAGCAAGCGTCTTTTAATTTCATGGCTGCAATCAGCATCTGCAGTGATTTTGGAGCCCAAAAAAATAAAGTCTGACACAGGTTCCACTGTTTTTTCATCTATTTCCCATGAAGTGATGGGACCAGATGTCATCATCTTTGTTTTCTGAATGTTGAGCTTCAAGCCAACCTTTCACTCTCCTCTTTCACTTTCATCAAGAGGCTTTTGAGTTCCTCTTCACTTTCTGCCATAGTGTCATCTGCATATCTGAGGTTATTGATATTTCTTCCAGCAATCTTGATTCCAGCTTGTGCTTCTTCCAGCCCAGCGTTCCTCATGATGTACTCTGCATATAAGTTAAATAAGCAGGTTGACAACATACAACCTTGATGTACTCCTTTTCCTATTTGAAACCAGTCTGTTGTTCCATGTGCAGTTCTAACTGTTGCTTCCTGACCTGCATACAGTTTCTCAAGAGGCAGGTCAGGTGGTCTGGGATTCCCATCTCTTTCAGAATGCTCCACAGTTTATTGTGATCCACACAGTCAAAGGATTTGGCATAGTCAATGAAGCAGAAATAGATGTTCCTTGGAACTCTCTTGCTTTCTCCATAATCCAGCGGATGTTAGCAATTTGATCTCTGGTGCCTCTGCCTTTTCTAAAACCTGCTTGAACATCCGGAAGTTCACCATTCACATATTGCTGAAGCCTAGCTTGGAGAATTTTGATCATGACTTTACTAGCGTGTGAGATGACTGCAATTGTGCGGTAGTTTGAGCATTCTTCGGCATTCCCTTTCTTTGGGATTGGAATGAAGACTGACCTTTTCCAGTCCTGTGGCCATTGCTGAGTTTTCCAAATTTGCTGGCATATTGAGTGCAGCACTTTCACAGCATCATCTTTCAGGATTTGAAATAGCTCAACTGGAATTCCATCACCTCCACTAGCTTTGTTCATCGTGATGCTCTCTAAGGCCCACTTGACTTCACATTCCAAGATGTCTGGTTCCAGGTGAGTGATTATGCCATCGTGATTATCTTCGTCGTGAAGATCTTTTTTGTACAGTTCTTCTGTGTATTCTTGCCACCTCTTCTAATATCTTCTGCTTCTGTTAGGTCCATACCATTTCTGTCCTTTATTGAGCCCATCTTTGCATGAAATGTTCCCTTGGAATCTCTAATTTTCTTGAAGAGATCTCTTGTTTTTCCTATTCTGTTATTTTCCTTTATTTCTTTGCATTGATCACTGAGGAAGGCTTTTTTATCTCTCCTTGCTATTCTTTGAAACTCTGCATTCAGATGCTTATATCTTTCCTTTCCTCCTTTCTTTTTGCTTCTCTTCTTTTCACAGTTATTTGTAAGGCCTCCTCAGACAGCTATTTTACTTTTTTGCATTTCTTTGTCATGGGGATGGTCTTGGTCCCTGTCTCCTGTACAATGTCACGAACCTCCGTCCAGAGTTCATCAGGCACTCTATCTATCAGATCTAGACCCTTAAATCTATTTCTTACTTCCACTGTATAATCATAAGGGATTTGATTTAGGTCATATCAGAATGGTCTAGTGGTTTTCCCTACTTTCTTCAATTTAAGTCTGAATTTGCAGTAAGGAGTTCATGATCTGAGCCACAGTCAGCTCCTGGTCTTGTTTTTGCTAACTGTATACAGCTTCTCCATCACTGGCTGCAAAGAATATAATCAATCTGATTTCGGTGTTGACCATCTGGTGATGTCCATGTGTAGAGTCTTCTCTTGTGTTGTTGGAAGAGGGTGTTTGCTATGACCAGTGTGTTCTCTTGGCAAAACTGTATTAGCCTTTGCCCTGCTTCATTTCGTGCTCCAAGGCCAAATTTTCCTGTTACTCCAGGTGTTTCTTGACTTCCTACTTTTGCATACCAGTCCCCTATAATGAAAAGGACATCTTTTGTGGGTGTTAGTTCTAAAAGGTCTTGTAGGTCTTCATAGAACTGTTCAACTTCAGCTTCTTCAGCATTACTGGTTGGGGCATATACTTGGATTACTGTAATATTGAATGGTTTGCCTTGGAAACGAACAGAAATCATTTTGTTGTTTTTAAGATTGCATCCAAGTACTGCATTTCAGACTCTTTTGTTGACCATGATGGTTACTCCATTTCTTCTAAGGGATTCCTGCCCACAGTAGTAGATATAATGGTCATCTGAGTTAAATTCACCCATTCCAGTCCATTTTAGTTCATTGAATCCTAGAATGTCTACGTTCACTCTTGCCATCTCCTGTTTGACCACTTCCAATTTGCCTTGATTCATGGACCTAACATTCCAGGTTCCTATGCAATATTGCTCTTTACAGCATCGGACTTTGCTTCTAGCATCAGTCACATCCACAGCTGGGTATTTGTTTTGCTTTGGCTCCATCCCTTCATTCTTTCTGGAGTATTTCTCCACTGATCTCCAGTAGCATACTGTGCACCTACCGACCTAGGTAATTCCTCATTCAGTATCCTATCATTTTGCCTTTTGATACTGTTCATGGGCTTCTCAAGGCAAGTATACTGAAGTGGTTTGCCATTCCCTTCTCCAGTGGACCACATTCTGTCAGACCTCTCCACCATGACCTGTCCGTCTTGGGTGGTCCCACATGGCATGGCTTAGCTTCATTGAGTTAGACAGGACTGTGGTCCATATGATCAGATCAATTAGTTTTTTTTGTGATTATGATTTCAGTGTGTCTGCCCTGTAATGCCCCCTCCCAATACCTACCCTCTTATTTGGGTTTCACTTACCTTGGTCTTGGAGTATCTCTTCACAGCTGCTCCAGCAAAGTGCAGCTGCTGTACCTTACCTTGGACGAGGGGTATCTCCTCAAGGCCGCCCCTCCTGACCTTGAATGTGGAGTAGCTTCTCTCGGCCCTCCTGTTCTCAAGCACCCACCGCCTCTTGGACGTGGGACAGCTCCTCTCGTCCACTGCCCTAACCTTGGGCGTGGGGAAGTTCCTCTCGGCCACGATTCTGCATGTGGTCGGTTGCACCGGAGCCGGCGTCTCTCGCGTCTGCAGAGCCGGATATGCCCATATATGAGAATATATGTGTATATTCCATTATTTTAATTTTTATATGTCTGATAGTGTAACTGCCATTTGTCTGGGGTTTATCTTTGGTTTCTCTGTTTCGGTTATTTGTGTTAATCTAATTTAATGCAATAACAAAACACTTGTGGTACCTCTGTTCCTGGCCAGAGATGTAACCCTGAGCCTTTGGAGTGGGAGCACTGACTCTAAGACTGTAGCAACCAGAGACTTCCTAACCCTAAGGAGTATCAAATAGTGAGAACTTACACAAAGGAAACCTCTTGAATACAAGATTCAGCATTACTCAACCACCAGTCACAGCCAGTGTAGGACACCTAATCCAAACAACAAAGAAGACAAAAATATAAACCCAGTCATTAGCAGACAGGATTACCATCGCACTCAGCCTTGCGCGTCAGAAGAAAACAAACAAAAACTCAGTCCAAATTTCACCCAATGCAAAACATACCCACATCCTGGACAAACCTGCAGTTTAGTCAACTCAGTCGCTCAGTCGTGTCCGACTCTTAGCGACCCATGAATCACAGCACGCCAGACCTCCCTGTCCATCACCAACTCCTGGAATTCATCCAAACTCATGTCCACAGAGTCGGTGATTCCATGCAGCAATGTCATCCTCTGCCGTCCCTTTCTCCTCCTGCCCACAATCCCTCCCAGCATCAGGTCTTTTCCAGTGATTCAACTCTTCTCATGAGGTGGCCAAATATTGGAGTTTCAGCCTCAGCATCAGTCCTTCCAATGAACACCCAGGACTGATCTCCTTTAGGATGGACAGGTTAGATCTCCTTGCAGTCCATGGGACTCTCAAGAGTCTTCTCCAACACCACAGTTCAAAAGCAACAATTCTTCGGCGATCAGCTTTCTTCACAGTCCAACTCTCACATCCATACATGACCACGGGAAAAACATAGCCTTGACTAGATGGACCTTGGTTGACTAAGTCATATCTCTGCTTTTTAATATACTATCTAGGTTGGTCATAACTTTCCTTCCAAGGAGTAAGCGTCTTTTAATTTCGTGGCTGCAATCAGCATCTGCAGTGATTTTGGAGCCCCAAAAAATAAAGTCTGACACTGTTTCCACTGTTTTCCATCTATTTCCCAAGAAGTGATGGGACCAGATGCCATGATCTTTGTTTTCTGAATGTTGAGCTTCAAGCCAACCTTTTCACTCTCCTCTTTCACCTTCATCAAGAGGCTTTTTAGTTCCTCTTCACTTTCTTCCATAAGAGTGGTGTCATCTGCATATCTGAGATTATTGATATTTCTCCCAGAAATTTTGATTCCAGCTTGTGCTTCTTCCAGCCCAGCGTTTCTCATGATGTACTCTTCATATAAGTTAAATAAGCAGGGTGACAATATACAGCCATGGCACAAACCAAAAGTAAGAAAGAACCCAAATTTTATGACTGGGAAAATGAGACCACAAAGACAATAAGTTAACAAAAGATAATAATCAAAAAGCAGCGAAATAACTCTGATAGGACCATAACTACTGTGGGGGGAGGCAGTCTGTGTACCTGCACAGTAGTTCTATCAGGACCCCCATAAGCCAAGAAGCAGCTCCACCTTCATGTTCAATTCTTACTGGGCAGAGCTTTCACAGGCGAAAAAAGTCTTGTGTCTATGCAGGCAGGGTTGCTTCAGGAGTGTCATACTCTTCTCTACCCTGTAAACTGTGGCCTGCCAGGATTCTCTGAGGGAGACAGGTTCTCCAGGCAAGAATACTGGAGTGTATTTGTGAATCCTGGAGTGTATTGGCCAATAATGTTTCCCATACTCTTCTAGTGCTTGATATTTCCTGGTGCCCTAGTCGCCAACTCCCCTTAGTACCTGGTGCCAGAATCCCTGTACCCAAGCAGATGCACACCTGGCCCTCACAGAGGCAAACCCAAATCCTCCAGGGCAGACTCAGGAGGAAACCCCAGTGGATGAACCACAGGCAGAGTTGGAAATAAAACCGTGATTGAAACCCAGGGTCAGTGTGGCTAAGGAAGAATACTCAAAGCTGCAGATTAAATCCACACGATGAGCTAGTCAGACTCCGTGGTTATGGAAGATATAAAAGGTCATTGAGAGCTCCTACAAAAGAAAATGTACTAGTTCTGATAGGTGTGGACATTGGAGGCAAGAACACATAGGTATAGGAAGATATTAGAATCCGAGCTTCCCAACAGAGCGGGTCAACAGATCAGCACAATCCTAGGGAGGTGAGGTGGACTGTGACTCCCAACAGGGGAAAGGACTCTGAGAGTCTTGACTCAAGATAAACATGTATTATTCCTGGCTCTGTAGCTTCTTTTGGATTCTTTCTTCTTTTTATCCCCTCCCCGTCTCTGTTGTAATTGTCAATTTTATTGGCACTATGAAATCTAATGAAACTTTTGAGATTTTTCCTTTTTTACTGCTGTTTCTCTGCTTCTACATTGGGTTTTTGCAGTTCTCTGGAGTTTTCCTTTTCTTTTTTCTTTTTCTAATTTTAATTTTATAAACCTATTTTTTCACATTTATTACTTTGTTTGCTTTACCTAATGTTTTTTCCCCCTTGCAGTTAATCTTTAATGTATATAAATCTTATTTGTCTACCTGTGTTTAGCTTTGTATATATTTTTTCCTTTCTTTTCCTTCTTTCCTTTCAACTACTTTTATTTTCCTTGCTTAATTTCCCAATTACGACTTTGCTTTAGTTTTGTTTTCCAGTTTGTGCTTTAGTTTTGTTCAGGTAGATATGATTTTGGTTTTCTTTGTCTGACAGGTCAATTTAATAAAACAGGTACTATGTTTTTCTTGGACACTTTTTATTTTACATATGAGTGTATATGTATATGTGTATATTCAGTCACACTTTTTATTTTTCTTATAAACCTCTACCTATAAGTTGGACTTTTTCTGTTCTGCAGAGTTTTCCATTTTTTTAAACTTACTTCTGTTTTATTATCTATTCTTTATAATTTTTGTTTTTTAACCCTATTAATTTTTTTCTACAATTATCCCTTTGTTTGCCTTTCATTCTCATCTTCTCCCCTTATGGTTAATTTAATTTATATAAATCTTCATCTACCTTTTTTACCTTTGCATATCTATTCTTTTCTTTATTTCCTTTCCTCTCAACATTTTCTTAGTCTTCTTTTCATTGTTTTATTCCGCAGTTGGTACCTTGCTCCAGTTTAGCTTTCAGTTTGTGCTTTAGCTAGTTTTCTTCTGGTAGATGTAATTTTTGGTTTCCTGTGTTTGACAGGTCAATCTACTGTACCCTATTTTTGTTGGACTGCTTGATTTTGCTTATGGGTGTATAGGTATAAATGTATATTCAGTCCACATTTTGTTGTTGCTTAAACCTCTGCATCTACATTGGGCTTTCACAGTTCTGTGGAATTTTCCTTTCTTTCTTTCTTTTTGTTTTCATTTTTCTGTCTTCTTCTATTTTATTTTTTCCTATTTTTTATAATTTTAAATTTTGCTTCAACCTATTATAATTTAGTGTATTTATCCCTTTGTTTGCATTTCCTACTGTTTCTCCCCCCTTGAAGTTAATCTTAATGCGTATAAGTCTTCATCTACCTCTATTTAATGTTGCATATCTATTCTTTCTTTCTTTTCCTCTCAACATATTTGTACATTTGTTTTCTTTTATTGTTTTATCCCCCACTTGGTACCTTGCTTTAGTTCTGTTTTCCAGTTTGTGCTATAGTTAGTTTTGTGCTATATAATCAAAACTAAAATGAGATAGCACATCACACCAGTTAGAATGCTCATCATCAAAAAATTTACAAGCAGGAAGGAACAAGATGGTGGAGGAATAGGACCCCGAGACCACTCTCTCCCCCACAAATTCATCAAAAGAACATTTGAACGCGAGTAAAGTCCACAAAACAACTTCTGAATGCTGGCAGAGGACATCACGCACCACGAAAAGCAGCCCATTGTCTTTGAAAGGAAGTAGGAAAAAACATAAAAGATAAAAAGAGAGACAAAAGAAGTAATGACAGAGCTCCATCCCGGGAAGGGAGGTTTTAAAGAAACAGAAGTTTCCAAACACCAGGAAACACTCTCATTGGCGAATCTGTGGCGAGCCTTGAAATCTTAGAGGGCCACATAACCCTCTTTTTTTTTTTTTCTAAGATTTTTTAAAAAACCCACAGATTACCTGCCAAACGGTAACTCCCAGCGAAGAAGCAGCGCAGACACCTGCATACGCCATTAGCAAGCGGGGACTGGGCAGGGAGGAGCCGGCTGAACTGCTTAGAGAGAGGACTGGGCTTGAATGCCGCGATAACAATTTGAGAGAACTGGGGAGAGCAAAGAAGACTGGGACAGCTTCCCCACGAAAAGGCGGAAAGCTCTAACCTAAGACTCGGCCAGCCCCACTCACAGAATAAAGGACTGAGCAGAGTGAGCCGGCTGCAGTCGGCCCATCCCCCATCCCCCGCCAAGACAGGCAGGGAGGTCAGCCAGAGCCGGAGGGGGCAACCGTGGCCCCAGAAAGGCATCTGATACAAACTGCAGGCAGGCTTGTTGCTAATCAGGACTTCTTGGGCTCAGGCCGGTCGATATCCCCCTGAGAAGGTGCGCCGGTTGTACACCCAGAAAACTGAGTGGCAGGGACTGGGGAGGTGATAAGTCGCACAGACCGCGCTCGCCAAGCACCTGGTCCCCTGAGCTGCTCGGACCGGGGAAGACAAAAAACGCAGGCCCAACCAAGTCTGTGCCTTTGTGGAGTACCTGAGAACTTGAACTTGAGCTGCTCAGACCTGGGAAGTGCATACAACCTGGCGCCGGCCTCGGACAGTTCCCTGCAGAGCAACCTAGAGCCTGTGCAGTATAGACTGGGACAACACATGCGCTGCGAGCAGGGGAAAACAGTGTGGCCGAGACGCTGCAAGCACTCCCAACAGACGCCAGAGATATTCGTCTGCAGCGTTCCTCCCTTCCCAGAACAGGACTGAACAACTGAGCCTTAAAAAGTGTCCACCCGCCCCCTAGTATCAGGGCGGAAATTAGACACTGAAGAGACCAGCAAACAGAAGCTAAAACAGAGGGAACCACCTTGGAAATGACAGATAGAGACGTCTAGAGGCTACTCCAAGAATAAGACCAAAAACCAGAGGCAAGAGGCTTAAGCCCGAATCCTGAGAACACCAGAGAACTCCTGACTCCAGGGAACATTAATTGATAGGAGCTTATCAAACGTCTCCATCCGTTCCGTTCCGTCGCTCAGTCGTGTCCGACTCTATGCGACCCGATGGACTCTAGCCTACCAGGCTTCTCCGTCCATGGGATTCTCCAGGCAACAATACTGGAGTGGGTTACTGTTTCCTTCTCCAGGGGATCTTCCCGACCCAGGGATCGAACCCGGGTCTCCCGCATTGGAGGCAGACGCTTTAACCTCTCAGCCACCAGGGAAGCCCCATACCTGCACTAAAACCAAGCACCAGCCAAGGGTCAACAAGTTCCAGAGCAAGACATACCATGCAAATTCTCCAGTAACACAGGAAAATAGCCCTGAGCTTCAATATACAGGCTGCCCAAAGTCACTCCAAACCCACTGACATCTCATAACTCATTACTGGACACTTCATTGCACTCCAGAGAGAAGAAATCCAGCTCCACCCACCAGAACACCGACACAAGATTCCATAACCAGGGAACCTTGAAAAGTCACCCGTCCAACCCCACACACAGTGAGGAAACTACATAATAAAGAGAACTCCACAAACGGCCAGAAGAGGGAAAGGCCACCCCAAGCAAAGCAATATAAGTAGGATGAAGAGGCCGAGAAATACCCAGCAAGTAAAGGAACAAGATAAATGCCCACCAACACAAACAAAACAGGAAGATATAGGGAATCTACCTGATAAAGAATTTCGAATTTTGGTGGTGAAAATGATTCAAAATCTGGAAAGCAAAATGGAGTTACAGATAAATAACCTGGAGAAAAGGATTGAGAAGATGGAAGAAAGGCTTAATAAGGACTTAGAGGAAATAAAAAAGAGTCAATATACAATGAATAATGCAATAGATGAGATCAGAAACACTCTGGAGGGAAGAAAAAGTAGAATAACAGAGGCAGAAGACAGGATAAGCGAGCTAGAAGATAGAATTGTAGAAATAAACAGAGAGGAAAAAAGGAAAACAAATTAAAAGAAATGAGAACAATATTAGAGACCTCTGGGACAATGTTAAACGCTCCAACATTCAAATCATAAGAATCCCAGAAGAAGAAGACAAAAAGAAAGACGATCAGAGAATACTTGAGGAGATAATAGTTGAAAACTTCCCTAAAATAGGGAAAGAAATAATCACCCAAATCTAAGAAACCCAGAGAGTCCCCAACAGGATAAACCCAAGGCGAAATACTCCAAGACACATATTAATCAAATTAACAAAGATCAAACACAAAGAACAAATATTAAAAGCAGCAAGGGAAAAACAGCAAATAACACCTAAGGGGATTCCCATAAGGATAACAGCCGATCTTTTAACAGAAACTCTTCAGGCCAGAAGGGAATGGCAAGACATACTTAAAGTGATGAAAGAAAATAACCTACAGCCTAGACTACTGTACCCAGCAAGGATCTCATTCAAATATGAAGGAGAAATCAAAAGCTTTACAGACAAGCAAAAGCTGAGAGAATTCAGCACCACCAAACCAGCTCTCCAACAAATGCTAAAGGATCTTTTCTAGACATGAAACACAGAAAGGATGTATAAACTTGAACCCAAAGCAATAAATAAAATGGCTACGGGATCGTACTTATCAATAATTACCTTAAACGTAAATGGGTTGAATGCCCCAACAAAAAGACAAAGGCTGGCTGAATGGATACAAAAACAAGACCCCCATATATGTTGTCTGCAAGAGACCCACCTCGAAACGAGGGACACATACAGACTGAAAGTGAAGGGCTGGAAAAAGATACTCCATGCAAACAGAGACCAAAAGAAAGCAGGAGTAGCAATACTCATATCAAATAAAATAGACTTTAACAAAGGCTGTGAAAAGAGGTAAAGAAGGAAACTACATAATGATCAAAGGATCAATCCAAGATGAAGATACGACAATTATAAATATTTATGCACCCAACCTAGGAGCACTGCAATATGTAAGACAATTACTAACAAGTATGAAAGGGGAAATTAACAATAATGCAATAATAGTGGGAGATTTTAATACCCCACTTACATCTATGGATAGATCAACTAAACAGAAAATTAACAAGGAAACACAAACTTTAAATGATACAACAGACGAGTTTGACCTAAAAGATATCTATAGGACATTTCACCCCAAAAAAATGAATTTCACCTTTTTCTCAAGCGCACACGGAACCTTTTCCAGGATAGATCATATCCTGAATCATAAATCTAGCCTTGGTAAATTCAAAAAAATTGAAATAATTCCAAGCATCTTTTCTGACCACAATGCAGTAAGATTAGATCTCAATTACGGGAGAAAAACTATTAAAAATGCCAACATATGGAGGCTGAACAACACGCTGCTGAATAATGAACAAATTATAGAAGAAATCAAAAGAGAAATCAAAATATGCATAGAAATGAATGAAAATGAAAACACAACAACCCAAAACCTCTGGGACACTGTAAAAGCAGTGCTAAGGGGGAAGTTCATAGCGATACAGGCACACCTCAAGAAACGAGAAAAAAGTCAACTAAATAACCTAACTCTACATCTAAAGCAACTAGAAAAGGAAGAAATGAAGAACCCCAGGGTCAGTAGAAGGAAAGAAATCATAAAAATTAGGGCAGATATAAATGCAAAAGAAACAAAAGAGACCATAGCAAAAATCAACAAAGCCAAAAGCTGGTTCTTTGAGAAGGTAAATAAAATTGACAAACCACTAGCCAGACTTATCAAGAAACAAAGGGAGAAGAACCAAATCAATAAAATTAGAAATGAAAATGGAGAGATCACAACTGACAACACAGAAATACAAAGGATTATTAGAGAATACTATCAGCAATTATATGGCAATAAAATGAATAACCTGGAAGAAATGGACAAATTCCTAGAAAAGTACAACTTTCCAAAACTGAACCAGGAAGAAATAGAAAATCTGAATAGACCCATCACAAGCACGGAACTAGAGGCTGTAATCATGAATCTTCCAGCAAACAAAAGCCCAGGTACAGACGGCTTCACAGCCGAATTCTACCAAAAATTTAGAGAAGAGCTAACACCTATTCTACTCAAACTCTTCCAGAAAATTGCTGAGGAAGGGAAACTTCCAAACTCATTCTATAAGGCCACCATTACCCTAATCCCAAAACCTGGTAAAGATCCCACAATAAAAGAAAACTACAGGCCAATATCACTGATGAACATAGATGCGAAAATCCTTAACAAAATTCTAGCAATCAGAATCCAACAACATATTAAGAAGATCATACATCATGACCAAGTGGGCTTTATCCCAGGAATGCAAGGATTCTTCAATATCCGCAAATCAATCAACATAATACACCACATTAACAAACTGAAAATTAAAATCATATGATTATCTCAATAGATGCAGAGAAAGCCTTCGACAAAATTCAACATCCATTTATCATAAAACCCTCCAGAAAGTGGGAATAGAAGGGACATACCTCAACATAATAAAAGCTATATATGACAAACCCACAGCAAACATTATCCTCAATGGTGAAAAACTGAAAGCATTTCCCCTAAAGTCAGGAACAAGACAAGGGTGCCCACTCTCACCACTACTATTCAACATAATTCTGGACGTCTTGGCTACAGCAATCAGAGCAGAAAAAGACATAAGAGGAATCCAAATTGGAAAAGAAGAAGTAAAACTTTCACTGTTCGCTGATGACATGATCCTCTACACAGAAAACTCTGGAGACTCTACCAGAAAACTACTAGAGCTAATCAATGATTACAGTAACGTTGCAGAATATAAAATCAACACACAGAAATCCCTTGCATTCCTATACACTAATAATGAGAAAATAGAAAAAGAAATTAAGGAAACTATTTCATTCACTGTTGCAACGAAAAGAATTAAATACTTAGGAATATATCTACCTAAGGAAACAAAAGACTTGTACGTAGAAAACTATAAAACACTACTGAAAGTAATCAAAGAGGACAGTAATAGATGCAAAAATATACCATGTTCATGGATTGGAAGAATAAATATTGTAAAAATGAGTATACTACCCAAAGTAATTTATACATTCAATGCAATCCCTATCGAGCTACCAACGATATTTTTCACAGAACTAGAACAAATAATCTCACAATTTGTATGGAAATACAAAAAACCTCGAATAGCCAAAGCAATCTTGAGGAAGAAAAATGGAACTGGGGGAATTAACCTGCCAGACTTGAGGCTCTACTACAAAGCCACAGTCATCAAGACAGTATGGTACTGGCATAAAGACAGAAATATAGATCAATGGAACAAAATAGAAAGCCCAGAGATAAATCCACACACCTATGGACACCTTATCTTTGACAAAGGAGGCAAGAATATAAAATGGAGAAAAGACAGTCTCTTTAACAAGTGGTGCTGGGAAAACTGGTCAGCCACTTGTAAAAGAATGAAACTAGAACACTTCCTAACACCATACACAAAAATAAACTCAAAATGGATTAAAGAGCTAAATGGAAGACCAGAAACTACAAAACTCCTAGAGGAGAACGTAGGCAAAACACTCTCTGACATAAATCACAGCAGGATCCTCCATGACCCACCTCCCAGAATATATTGGAAATAAAAGCAAAAATAAACAAATGGGACGTAATTAAAATCAAAAGCTTCTGCACAGCAAAGGAAACTATAAGTAAGGTGAAAAGACAGCCTTCAGAATGGGAGAAAATAATAGCAAATGAAGCAACTGATAAAGGATTAATCTCTAAAATATACAATCAGCTCCTGCAGCTCAATTCCAGAAAAATAAATGATCCAATCAAAAAATGGGCCAAAGAATTAAACACACATTTCTCCAAAGAAGACATAAACATGGCTAACAAACACATGAAAAAATGCTCAACATCCCTCATAATCAGAGAGATGCAAATCAAAACCACAATGAGATACCATTTCACACCAGTCAGAATGGCTGCTATCCAAAAGTCTACATGCAATAAATGCTGGAGAGGATGTGGAGAGAAAGGAACCCTCTTACACTGTTGGTGGGAATGCAAACTAGTACAGCCACTATGGAGAACAGTGTGGAGATTCCTCAAAAACTGGAAATAGAACTGTCATATGATCCAGCAATCGCACTCCTGGGCATACACACCGAGGAAACCAGAATTGAAAGAGACACATGTACTCCAATGTTCATTGCAGCACTGTTTATAATAGCCAGGACATGGAAGCAACCTAGATGTCCATCTGCAGATGAATGGATAAGAAAGCTTTGGTACATAAACACAATGGAGTATTATTCAGCCATTAAAAAGAATACATTTGAATCAGTTCTAATGAGGTGGATGAAACTGGAGCCTATTATACAGAGTGAAGTAAGCCAGAAAGAAAAACACCAATACAGTATACTAACGCATATATATGGAATTTAGAAAGATGCAAATGATAACCCTGTATATGAGACAGCAAAAGAGACACAGATGTATAAAACAGTCCTTGGGACTCTGTGGGAGAGGGTGAGGGTGGGATGATTTGGGAGAATGGCATTGATACACGTATGTTGTCATATGTGAAACGAATCACTAGTTCAGGGTTGATGCATGTTATAGCATGCTCGGGGCTGGCTTGCGGGGATGACCCAGAGGGAGGATAAAGGGAGGAGGGAGGTGGGAGAGGGGTTCAGGAGGGGGAACTTATGTAAACCCAGGGCGAATTCATGTCAATGTATAGCAAAACCAACCAATATAATATTGTAAAATAATTTGCCTCCAATAAAAAATAAATTAATTACTTAAAAAAAGTTTACAAGGAATAAATGCTGGATAAGGTGTGAAATAAAGGAAACCCTCTTGCACTGTTGGTGGTAATGTAAATTGGTAGACCCACTATGGAAGACAGTATGGAGTTCCTTAAAAAAGCTAGGAATAAAACCACCCTATGATCCAGCAGTCCCGCTCCTAGGCACATACCCTGAGGAAAATTGAAAAAAGCACATATATGTCATTCTTCTTTGTAGCAGTTTTACAATAGCAAGAACATGGATGCACCTCAGATATCCATTCACAGATTAATGGATAAAGAAGTTGTAGTACAAATACACAATGGAATGTACAGTTCAGTCGCTCAGTCATGTCTGACTATTTGTGATCCCATGGACTGCCACACCTCAGGTTTTCCTGTTCCTGTCCATCACCAACTTCCAGGACTTGCTAAAACCGATCTCCATCGAGTCAATGATGTCATCCAACTATCTCATCTTCTGTCGTCCCCTTCTCCTCCCGCCTTAAATATTTCCCAGCATCATCAAGGTCTTTTCCGATGAGTCAGTTCTTCTCATATGGTGGCGAAATTATTGGAGCTTCAACTTCAGCATCAGTCTTTTCAGTGTATATTCAAGACTGATTTCCTTTAGGATTGCCTGGTTTGATCTTGCAGTTCAAGGGACTCTCCAGAGTACATGTGGGTATGAATAAATATATATTGTGCATATGCTGCCCTCTCACGGAGAATGAAAAGAATGCTTATGAATGAAGTTTATAAAATCCAGATATATTCTCTCATATGTATATATGTGTGTGAATATTTACTGTGCTTTTGCTGCCCTCCTGTGGAGAAAGAAATAGAAAATGCTTATGAATGTAATTTTTGCTATCCAGATATATTCTTTATATGTTGAAAAATACGCTGTATAACTTTATTAAAATAATACATTCTCATAATAGAAAATGTAAATTTTCCAGAAAAAATACAAACGAAAAAATTTACCCATTATCTCCTTTACCATTGGCTCATAATTCTGAGTTCCTTGGATGGGTAGATAAAAAGATGAGGGTTCTTTTAGTGTAAAATCACCTTTTCTGCTATTTGAATGCTAACATAGTACTTGGATTTGATATTTAATTGTTACTTTGTTTATCTTCAAGCCTCTACTTCCATGATCATGTATGGATGTGAGAGTTGGACTGTGAAGAAAGCTGATCGCCGAAGAATTGATGCTTTTGAACTGTGGTGTTGGAGAAGACTCTTGAGAGTCCCTTGTACTGAAAGGAGATCCAACCAGTCCATTCTAAAGGAGATCAATCCTGGGTGTTCATTGGAAGGACTGATGCTAAAGCTGAAACTCCAATACTTTGGCCACCTCATGTGACGAGTTGACTCACTGGAAAAGACTCTGATGCTAGGAAAGTTTGGGGTCGGGAGGAGAAGGGGACGACAGAGAATGAGATGGCTGGATGGCATCACCGACTCTGTGGACATGAGTTTGAGTGAACTCCGGGAGTTGGTGATGGGCAGGGAGGCCTGGCGTGCTGTGATTCATGGGGTCGCGGAGAGTCAGACACGACTGAGCGACTGAACTGAACTGAACTGAATAATTTGACCCCCTGTTTAGAGACTGTTTAGTTTAAGGGGTTTTATTATTTTTGCCATGATTAAAATTTTTTGCGTGTCTTGGCTATAGTAAGTAGTATTGCAATGAATATTAGGGTGCACGTATCTTCTGGAATTAAGGTTTCTATAGGAATATACCCAGGAATGGGATTGCTGAGTCAAATGGTAATTCTATTTTTAGGTTTTTAAGGAGTTGCCACATTGTTAACCATGTCTGTATCAATTTACATGCTCACTAACAGTGCAAAATTTCCCTTTTTTTCACACCCTCTCCTGAAATTGTAGAATTTTTGATGACTGTTTTGACTGGTGTGAAGTGATTCCTCACTGTAATTTTGATTTGCATTTCTCTAATTATTGGTGATATTGAACTACTTCTCATGTGTTTGTTGCTCATTTGTATGTCTTTGGGTAAATGTCTAAGCTGGGGAACATAGATCACACTGATTTTTCATTGATTATTTTTCATACTGGGTTACATGATCTGTTTGTATGTTTTGGAGAATAATGCCTTGAAAACTAATGAGAACCTACTGTTCAGCACAGGAAACTGTCCTCAATGCTCTGTTGTGACCTAAATGGTAAGGCTTTTAAAAAGAGGGGATATGTGTGTGTATATATACATATATATATATATATATGTGTGTGTGTGTATATATACATATATATATATATATACACACTCACAGCTGATTTACTTTGCTGTACAAGAGACAGTAACACACATTGTAAAGTAGTGAGCTGTATTTTTTACAGAAGTTTTCTTTGAAACATAAACTTTACATAAAATGGAATATATCAATCTTTTTTCCCAGTCATTTTTTAAAATTTACTTATTTTAATTGGAGGCTAATTACTTTGCAATATTGTATTGGTTTTTCCATACATTGACATGAATCCACCCCGGGTGTACATGTGTTCCCCATTTTGAACCCCTCTCCCACATCCCTCCCCATACAATCCCTCTGGTTCATCCCAGTGCACCAGCCCCAAACATCCTGTATCATGCATCAAACCTGGATTGGCAATTCGTTTCATGAGGAAGATGGCAGAGGAATAGGATGGGGAGACCACTTTCTCCTCCACGAATTCATCAAAAGAATGTTTGAATGCTGAGTAAATTCCACAAAACAACTTCTGAATGCCAGCAGAGGACATCAGGCACCCAGAAAAGCAGTCCATTGTCTTCAAAAGGCGGTAGGAAATAATATAAAAGATAAAAAAAGAGACAAAAGAGGTAGGGACAGAGATCCATCCTGGGAAGGGAGGCTTAAAAGAGAGAGAAGTTTCCAAACACCAGGAAACACTCTCACTGGCGAGTCTGTGGCGAGTGTTGGAAACCCAAAGCGCAACATAACTGGGAGAATAAAATATATAATCAAAACCCACAGATCATGTGCCCAAAGGGAACACCCAGCAGAGAAGCAGCGCAGATGCCCACATCTGCCACTAGCAAGTGGGGGCTGGGCAGGGAGGTGTGGGCTGCATTGGTTAGAGTGAGGACTGGGCCTGAATGCCCTGAGAGCAATCTGAGGGAGCTAACTTGAGATAGCAAAGCAGATTGTGGGATAGATACCCCGCAAAAAGCCCAAACCTAAGACACCGCCAGACCCGCTCACAGAACAAAGGGTGGACTAGAGCAAGCCGGCTGCTGACTGGCCCATCCCCCATCCCATGCCAGAGACACGCAGGGGAGGGCAGCCAGAGCTGGAAGGGGGCAATTGTGGCCCCAGAAAGGCATCCAATACCAGACTGCAAGCAGGCTTTGTTGCTAAGCAAGACTTCTTGGAATTCTGGCCAGTTGACATCCGCCTGAGAATGTGCACCACTTGCACACCCAGAAAACTGAGCGGCAGGGACCGGAGAGGCAATAAGTAGCAGTGACCACGCTAGCCAAACACCTGGTCACCCTAGTCATGTTACTTTTTAGTTGAAGTATAGTTGATTTACGTTGTTGTATTAATTTCTGTCTTACAGCAAATTGATTCAGTTATATACATATACCTTGTCTCTGTGTGTATATATATCTTTTGTTTATTTTATTTTATTTTTTTGCTACACTGTGCAACATTACTTCCCTCACCAGAGGTTGAACTCCATCCCTTGTCGTAGAAGTGTGGAGTCTTAACCACTGGATTGCCATAGAAGCCCAATATATATTCGTTTCCATTATGATTTATCATAGAATACTGAATATTCTCTGTGCTCTGCAGTAGGAACTTGTCCATCCATTCAAGGTACTCCAGTTTATATCTCTTAACCCCAAACTCTTACTTCATCACTACCAATTATCTGTACTTTGGAAGCTACAAGTCTGTTCTTTAAGTCCAGGAGTGTTTTACTGTTTCGTACACATGCTCATTTGTGTCATATCTTCCATTCCACATTTAAGTTATATTTGTGTTTTTTTCTGTCTGACTCACTTAGTATGATCATCTCTTGGCCCATGCCTTTTTTCTCAAATGTCCTTATTGTTGTAGCTGTACAGATTCTTTTATCATTTTAACCATACATAGAGGTATTCATCTCTGTTAATTTTCACGTATATATTATGTAGTACACCACTCTTAGCATAGTATGTCCATTTTTGAGGCTGTATTAGGATTTTATATGTATCTGTCAGTCAATTTAGTTCAATCATTCTATTGTGTCTGACTCTTTGTGACCCCGTGGCCTGTAGCAAGCCAGGCTTCCCTGTCCATCACCAACTCCCGGAGACTGCTCGAACTAATATCCATTGAGTGGGTGATGCCATCGAACCATCTCACCTTCTGTTGCTTCCTTCTCCTCCAGCCTTCAATCTTTTCCAGCATCAGGGCCTTTTGCATTGAGACAATTATTCACATCAAGTGGTCAAAATGTTGGAGTTTCAGCTTCAACGTCAGTACTTATGAATATTAAGATGGATTTCCTTTAGGATTGACTGGCTGGATCTCCTTGCAGTCCAAAGACTTTCATGGGTTTATGTGGGTATGAATATATATTTATTGTGCTTATGCTCCTGTTTTGTGGAGAAAGAGAAGAATTCTTATGAATGTAATTTAAAAATTCAGGTGTATTTTCTCATATGTATATTTGTTTATGAATGAATATTTGCTGTGCTTATTTTTCTCTCTCACGGAGAAAAAGAAGAATGCTTATGAATGTATTTTATAATATCCAGATGTATTCCTTACATGTTTGAAAAGATACTGTATAACTTTATTTAAAAAAAAATACATGCTCATAACACAATATACAAATTTGTCAAAAATAGCTAAAGAAAGAAAATAATTACCCAAAATCTCGCTTAACCATTGGCTCAGAGTTCTGAGTTCCTGTGATGGGGAAATAAGAAAAGATGAGGATGTGCTAGTTCTTTTAGTACAAAATCATCTTTTGTAGTGGTTGAATGCTAACATAGAACTTGGTTCTTATATGTGATGCTTTCTTTATTTATTTTTAATACTCTATTTTTACAAATACCTAGTAATTTTACCCCCTGTTTAGAAACTGTTTGCTTCAAGGGTTTTTGTTGTTTTTGTTTTTGCTATGATAAAAAAAAAATGTTTCATGTCTTGGTTATGGTAAATAATGCTGCAATGAACATTGAGGTGCATGTATCTTTTGGAATTAAGGTTTTCTCCAGGAATACATGCAGAAATGGGAATGCTGGGTCATATGTTAATTAAATATTTTTAAGGAGCTGCCATACTGTTAACCATTGTGTCTGTACCAATTTACAAGCCCCCCCGGACAGTGTAAGTGTTCCCTTTACTCCACACCCTCTCCTGAAATTATTGTTTGTGGAAATTATATGCACCACGTCTTTATCCACTCACCTGTCAAAGGACATTTAGAATGTTTTATGTTTCGGCTATTGTGAATAGTGCTGTTATGAACATTTGAGTGCATGTATCTTTTGAGATTATAGTTTTATGCTCAGGAATAGAATTTCTGGATCATATGATAATTCAACTTTTACTTTTCTGAGGGACTGCCATACTGTTTCCCATAGTAGTTGCACCAACTTAACATTCCCACCAACAGTGTTAAAGTGTTCCCTTTTATCCACATCCTCTCCAGCATTTGCTCACTGTCAGTTCAGTTCAGTTCAGTTCAGTCGCTCAGTCGTGTCCGACTCTCCGCGACCCCATGAATCACAGCACGCCAGGCCTCCCTGTCCATCACCAACTCCCGGAGTTCACTCAAACTCATGTCCACAGAGTCGGTGATGCCATCTAGCCATCTCATTCTCCGTCGTCCCCTTCTCCTCCCGCCCCCAACCTTTCCCAGCATCAGAGTCTTTTCCAGTGAGTCAACTCGTCGCATGAGGTGGCCAAAGTATTGCAGTTTCAGCTTTAGCATCAGTCCCTCCAATGAACATCCAGGATTGATCTCCTCTAGAATGGACTGGTTGGATCTCCTTGCAGTATAAGGGACTCTCAAGAGTCTTCTTCAATACCACAGTTCAAAAGCATCGATTCTTCGGCGGTCAGCCTTCTTCACAGTCCAACTCTCAAATCCATACATGACCACGGGAAAAACCATTGCCTTGACTAGACGGACCTTAGTTGGCAAAGTAATGTCTCTGCTTTTTAATATACTATCAAGGTTGGTCAAGTGGGCCTTAGAAAGCATCACTACGAACAAAGCTAGTGGAGGTGATGGAATTCCAGTTGAGCTATTTCAAGTCTTGAAAGATGATGCTGTGAAAGTGCTGCACTCAATATGCCAGCAGATTTGGAAAACTCAGCAGTGGCCACAGGACTGGAAGAGGTCAGTCTTCATTCCAATCCCAAAGAAAGGCAATGCCAAAGAATGCTCAAACTACCGCACAATTGCACTCATCTCACACGCTAGTAAAGTCATGCTCAAAATTCTCCAAGCCAGGCTTCAGCAGTATGTAAACCGTGAACTCCCAGATGTTCAAGCAGGTTTTAGAAAAGGCAGAGGCACCAGAGATCAAATTGCCAACATCCGCTGGATCATGGAGAAAGCAAGAGAGTTTCAGAAAAACATCTATTTCTGCTTTATTGACTATGCCAAAGCCTTTGACTGTGTCGATCACAATAAACTGTGGAACATTCTGAAAGAGATGGGAATCCCAGACCACCTGATCTGCCTCTTGAGAAACCTGTATGCAGGTCAGGAAGCAACTGTTAGAACTGGACATGGAACAACAGACTGGTTCCAAATAGGAAAAGGTGTACGTCAAGGTTGTATATTGTCACCTTGCTCACTGTAGACATTTTGATTGAGAACATTATGACGGGAGTGACATGACACCTCATGTAGTTTTGATTTGCCTTTCTCTAATAATTAGGGTTGGACAGGAAGGCCTGCCATGCTGCGATTCATGGGGTCGCAAACAGTTGGACACGACTGAGCGACTGAACTGAAATGAACTGAATAATTAGTGATAGCAAGCATCTTTTCAGGTACCTCTTGTCCGTCTGTGTGTCTTCTTTGGAGAAATGTCTATGTAGGTTTTCTGCCCATTTGATTTTAAAATTTTCTTTATTTATTTTTGTCTTCACTGTCTTCCTTGTTGTGCATGGGCTTTTATCTAGTTGCAGTGAGTGGGGACTACTCTCTAGTTGCTGTAGGAAGAGATCTCATTGTGGTGGTTTCTCTTATTGCAGAGCAAGGGCTCTAGTGCATGAAAGTTTCAGTTATAACTGTCTGTGGACTCAATAGTATTGGTGCATGGGTATTAGTTGTCCCTTGACCTGTGGCATCTCGCCAAACCTGGTATCAAGCCCATGTCCCCAGAATTGTCATTGGGATTCTTAAGAACTGAACCACAGGGGGTTTCCTTGCCCATTTCTTGATTGGGTTGCGGGTTGAGTTTTAATTTTGTTTATGGTTTCCTTTTTAATGTAAAAGCTTTGAAGTTTAATTATGTCCCTTTTTTGTTTTGTTTTTTTTTTATTTTATTGTTTGTTTTTATTTTCATTACTCTATAAGATGCCTCAAAAAAGATCTGTGATTTAGGTCAAAATGTGTTTTTCCTGTTTTCCTCTAACAGTTTTATACTGTTTGGCCTTCCAGTAGATCTTTGACCCACTTTGACTTTATTTCTGTGTATGATGTCCCTTATACTGCAAGGAGATCCAACCAGTCTATTCTAAAGGAGATCAATCCTGGATGTTCATTGGAGGGACTGATGCTAAAGCTGAAACTCCAATACTTTGGCCACCTCATGAGACGAGTTGACTCACTGGAAAAGACTCTGATGCTGGGAAAGGTTGGGGGCGGGAGGAGAAGGGGACGACGGAGAATGAGATGGCTGGATGGCATCACCGACTCTGTGGACATGAGTTTGAGTGTACTCCGGGAGTTGGTGATGGACAGGGAGGCCTGGCGTGCTGTGATTCATGGGGTCGCGGAGAGTCGGACACGACTGAGCGACTGAACTGAACTGATGATGTAAGGCAGTGTTTTAATTTCATTCTTTGCCATGTAGTTGTCCAGTTTTCCTGGCACCACTTTTTGAAGAGACTCTCTTTCCTCCATTGTATGTTCTTGTCTCTTTTGTTATAAATAAGCTGACTATTAGGTGTATAGATTTTATCTCTGGACTTTCCTTCTTGTACCATTTACCTATATTTGCATTTTTGTGCCAATATCATACTATATTGATTATTGTAGCTTTGTGTATAGCTTTATATATATATATATATATATATATATATATATATATATATATATATATATATATTCAATATGTATATATATTTTGCTCAAAATATATATATATATATATTCAAATATATATATATTATCAAACATTGTGTTGTAAATCACATATATATATACTTGTATCTTTACATATATTATCAGTTTAGTTCAGTTCAGTTCATTTCAGTCGCTCAGTCGTGTCTGACTCTTTGCGACCCCATGAATCACAGCACGCCAGGCCTCCCAGTCCATCACCAACTCCTGGAGTTCACTCAAACTCATGTCCATTGAGTTGGTGGTGCCATCCAGCCATCTCATTCTCTGTTGTCCCCTTCTTCACCTGCCCCCAATCTCCCCCCAACCCAGCATCAGAGTCTTTTCCATATTTCAGGGTATAAATATGTTAATGAAAAGTACGTGTGGCAAGACACACAGGTGAACTTTGAGTTGCCCCACCCCTCACGCTGGAAATCTTTCAGCCTACACCTTCTAATTTCCTGGAGTTTTCTTGGTTATTTAAATTTCTTAACGTAAGTGTCCAAACGCTAAATAGAGAAAATTTACACTTTGTAGTAAAATCCTTTCATGGGTAAATAAATAATAAGCAAGAAATTATAAAATGAAAATGGAGAAATATTTGGAAGATAACTGACAAAGGGCTCTTTTACCTAATTTAAGCAGAGTTCAAAAGTAAAGATAAGAAAAGAAAATGAAAAATCCAATAGAAGACAAACATGAAGTAAACAAATGGTACAAATACAAATTATTGAGAAGGAAAATTTAAAAAATGACCGGAAAATAGGAGGAAATGTTGAACCTAATTTGTAATGAAAGAAATGCAAGCCAAAACAATAATGAAATACCATTTCTCACCATGCCAATTGCCAAAGTTCAGTGAGAATGTTGAAAGATACCAAATGTCTCCTCTAAATTGAGAATGAGAGTGGAAAATGAGTGTATTCATTCAGTGTTGTGAAAGCATAGTGTGATGCAACTTTCAGAATGACAATTTGACAATATCTAGTTATTCATAAATTCATGGAGCCTCTTAGCAAAACTCTGTTTGAAATTTACATTGTAGAAATATTAATGTAACTTCATCTAGATTATATATATGATGCTCAACGTATATTCTTTTTTTCCCACCAACCTAGAAAATCTCTTTGGGCCCCTTCCCTACACTGCCTTCCCTCAAAACACCCTGTTCTCAGTTCTATCAGTATAGATTATTTTAGACTAATCTACAACTTCCTATAAATGGACCCTACAGTAGATATATGTATAGGTACTTTACAATGTTGTGTTACATTGTGCTGTACAGGAATGTAAATCGACTGTACATGTGTGTAAGAGATAGGAATACCAGGCCAACTTACCTGTAGTTTGAGAAATCTGTATGCAGGTCAAGAAACAGCTCTTATAACTGATATGGAACAATAGTCTGGTTCCAAATTCGGAAAGGAATATGTCAAGACTGCCTACTGTCACCCAGCTTATTTAGTTTATAGACAGAGTGCATCATGCTAAATGCCAGGCTGCATGAAACACAAGCTGAAATCAACATAATCAGGAGAAATATCAATAACCTGAGATACTCAGGGGACACAACTCTTTTGGAAGAAGAGAAACTAAAGAACCTCTTGATGAAAGTGAAAGAGAGTAGAAAAAGTTGGCTTAAAACTCAACATTTAACAAACTCAGATCGTGGCATCCATTCCCATCACTTTTCATGGCAAATAGGTGGGGAAACAATGGAAATAGTGAAAAGTTTTTTGGGGGGCACCATAAAATCACTGCAGATGGTGACTGCAGTCATGAAGTTAAAAGGCTCTAGCCCCTTGGAAGAAAAGCTTTTACCAAAGTAGACAGCATATTAAAAAGCAGAGATGTCACATTGTTGACAAACGTTTGTGTAGTCAAAGGAATGGTTTCCCCATCAGTCAAGTATGAATGTGAGTTGGGCTAGAAAGATGAAGGCGGGAGAATCGATGATTTGGAACTGTGGTGTTGGAGAAGAGTCTTGAGAGTCCCTTGGACTGCAAGGATATTAAACCGGTGAATCCTGAAGGAAATCAGTCGTGAATATATATTAAAACGACTGATGCTGAAGCTTAAGCTCCAATTATTTGGCCACTTGATGCGAAGAATTGACTTTGGTAAAGACCCTGATGACTCTGGAAAAGATTGAAGGTAGAAGGAGAAGGGGACAACAGAGGATGAGATGGTTGGATGGCATAATCGACTCTGTGGAGATCAGTTTTAGCAAGCTCTGGAAGTTGGTGATAGACAAGGACACGGAAGCCTAATGTATGGCAGTCCATAAGATCACAAAGAGTGGGGCACGACTGAGCGACTAAACTGAATATTCCATTTTATATATGTACTACTTCTTTATCCATTCATCTGTTGATGGAAAGCTAGCTTGCTTCCATGTTCTTGCTATTATAAATTGTGCTGCAGTGAAGAATGAGATACATATGTCTTTTTCAATTTTGGTTTCCTTAGATTATATGCATTGAAGTGGAATTATTGGGTCATGTGCTGGTTTTATTCCTAGTTTTTGAAGGAATCTCTTTGGCATTGGCTGTATCAATTTACAATGCCACCAACAGTGCGAGAAGGTCTCCTTTACTTCACACCCTCTCCAGCACTTATTTTTTGACGATGAGCATTCCGACTGGTGTGACTTGATATCTCATTTTAATTTTGATATGCTTTTCTCTAGTAATGAGTGATATTGAGTATCTTTTCATGTGTTTGTTAGCCATCTGTATGTCTATGGGAAAATGTCTGTTTATGGCTTTTTCCCAATTTTTGATTTCCCCACTTTTTGTTTGGGTCATTTCTTTTTCTGGTATTGAGTTTTATGACTTGTCTATATATTTTGAAAATTAATCCTTTGCCCATTGTTTCAACCGTTATTATTTTCGCCCATTCTGAGTTTTATAGTTTCTAATCTTACATGTAGGTATTTAACCCATTTTGAGTTGATCTTTGTGCATGGTGTAAAGAAATGTTCTAATTCCATTTTTTTATATGTAACTGTCCAATTTTCCTGCCATCATTATTGGAGAGACTGTCTTTGCCCCATTGTATATTATAGTCTCTTTTGTCAAAAATAAGGTGCCCATAAGTGCTTTTTTTCCCCCTGGGCTTTCTATCTTGTTCCATTGGTCTATATTTCTGTTTTTCTGCCAGTACCATATTTTTTGATGACTGTAGCTTTGTAGTATAATCTGAAGTCAGGAACCCCTAGTCCTTCAGCTCCATTCTTCTTTCTCAGGACTGCTTTGATTAATAGAGGTCTTTTGAGTTTCCATATGAATTGTGAAATGTTTCATTCTACTGCTGTGAAAAGTCCCATTGATAATTTGATAGCAGTCCCAGTGAATCTTCAGATTGCATTGGTGATATAGTCATTTTCACAATACTGATTCTTCCTACTCAGGAACATGAAATATCTCTCTTTCTGTTTATATCCTCTTTGATTTATTTCGTCCGTGTCTTAAGGTTCTAACTGAGGAATAAATCAGTGAAAATAAAGCTAACAAATATGTTGAGAGGACAGGAAAGAAAGAAAAAAAGAAAGAATAAATATGCAAAGTGAAGTAGAGATAAATAAGATTTATATAAATTAAATATTAACTCAAGGGGGAAAGAACAGTAGGAGAAACAGACAAAGGAGTAAAGGTTAAAAAAAAAAAAAAGTAGGTTTAAAAATTAAAATTAGAAAAGACGGGGGCGGGGGGGAGGAAAACTCCATAATAGAACTGCAAATTCCTGGCACAGAGGCAGTGGTTTAAAACAGCAATTTAAAATGTGACTAAGGAAAAAACAAAGGAAGCTCAAAGCCTTCATTACATTTCATAGGGCCAATAAAATTGGCAACTACAATGGAGGGGGGATAAAAAATCCAAAAGAATCTACAGAGCAAATCAAAACATAAGAATAACAGAAGTTTATCTTGAGTTACTGCTGTCACTCTCCTTTCCAATGCTGGGAGTCAAAGTCCATGTCACCTTCCTAGGACACCCTCCAACTTGTGCCTGGACCTGTTATGGGGGCAACTCAGATTCTAATCTGGTCTTACTACTATGTCTTCTTGCCTCCAATGTCCACAGCTATCAGAACTAGTGTGCTTTTTTTTGGCGGGGGGGAAGCTTTCAATGACCTTTTATATATTCCATAGTCACAGAGTCTGCCTAGTTGATAGTGTGGACTTAATCCACAAATTATACAGCTGTTAGGAAGGCTTTGGGTCTTCTTTCTTAGCCACAGTGTCCCTGGGTTTCTATTGTGATTTTATTTCTGTCTCTGCATGTTGTTGATCCACTGGGGTTTGCTCCTGAGGCTGCCCTGGAGGACTTTGGTTTGCTCCTGTGAGGGCCAGGTGTGGAGGTGGTGCAGAACAGGGGTTCTGGCAACACCAGGTAGTCAGGGGGTGGTGACTAGGGCAGCATGAAATATAGCGCTCTACAAATGTGTGGCAACCAGTATTGGCCAATATCCTCCAGTGTCCCTGCCTAGAGAACTCCCTGCTCTGACAAAGAATCCTGGCAGGCCACAGTCTAAAGGGTAGAAAAGATTCTTACACTACTAAAGAGACCCTCTGCTCATAGAAACAAGAATTTTTTTTTTTTTTTTGCCAGTGTTACCTCTGCCCCAGTGAGAGTTGAGCATGAAAGTGGTACAGCTTCTCAGCTTTAGGGGACCATAGTACCGCCCACTGTGCAGGGATTCAGTTTGCCTCTGCTGCAGGAGTTATGGTACTATCAGAGTCTTTTTTCCCAGCATCTTGTAGTTGGCAATAAGGAGCTCCCTTTGGGTGTCTTTTTCCATAGTTCCACCCATTCAGACACTTAGAGAGCTTCCTTGCCTGGGGACCTTCTCTGTTTCTCAGCATTTTAGGCACATAGAGGGGGGCCCAATGGCTGGGGTCCTACTCTGTAATTCAGTGATTCAGGCACTTAAAGGGACACTGTGTGTGGAGTTCTTCTCTATAGTCCAGGTGAGTCAGGCACTTGATGGGCCAGCCTCTCTGTTGTTCATCTGCTGATGGTGGTGTGGGGGAAGAGAGAGGCTATGGTAATGGCTCCACCTCCTGCACATGACTCAGCAATAAAGCCTTGAATCCATGGCTTGCTATCGGAAACCTGTTCAAAATAGACCCAGGGTATCCTCGGGATGAACAGCATTAAAAGACGTTTACTCCTTGGAAGGAAAGTTATGACCAACCTAGATAGTATATTAAAAAGCAGAGACATTACTTTGCCAACAAAGGTCGGTCTAGTTAAGGCTATGGTTTTTCCCGTGGTCATGTATGGATGTGAGAGTTGGACTGTGAAGAAAGCTGATCGCCGAATTGATGGTTTTGAACTATGATGTTGGAGAAGACTCTTGAGAGTCCCCTGGACTGCAAGGAGATCCAACCAGTCCATTCTAAAGGAGATCAATCCTGGGTGTTCATTGAAAGGACTGATGCTAAAGTTGAAACTCCAATATTTTGGCCACCTCATGCGACGAGTTGACACACTGGAAAAGACTCTGATGCTGGGAAGGATTGGGGGCGGGAGGAGAAGACAGAGAATGAGATGGCTGGATGGCATCACCGACTCAATGGTCATTAGTTTGTGTGAACTCTGGGAGTTGGTGATGGACAGGGAGGCCTGGCATGCTGTGATTCGTGGTGTTGAAAAGAGTCGGACAGGACTGAGCGACTGAACTGAACTGAACTGAGATTAATTATCCTCTTAATGTGGTGGGGGCATATTCCATATATTTCTTATCAATTTGCTGCTCATATCTCTTAAGCAGCTCTTAATAAAATGAATGGCCAGTGCTACATCTCTGTTATAATATGTTGACTCATTTTTTTTTCACACTTTTCTATCATTTTTCAGGTTCTTTGTTACATAAAATTTAAGAGGTTTTTTTTTTTTTTTTTTTTTTTTTTTGTTTCCTTATGGTATGCTTTGTTTTGTCCCTTAAAATTTTAAGCAGTGTGATGCATCCTGGGTGAATAAGCAACCAGTGGACACCAGGAAGTGAGCACTTCACAGGAAACCCAGGAAGTCCCACTAAGCCAACTGTGTCCTCAGTGGTTCACCTCAGGCTGGCTCACCCTGCTTGTCCATTAGGGACCCAAGCACTCTGGTAAAGCCCATATCTCATTCCCCTTTCCAAAAGAACCAACAATCTCTTTAAGAGATCTGGGGAACTAGATTGACGGTACATGATTACTCTGTATTTCCTCAAAGAAGCTGGAAACCTGTGATAGCTATTCATGGAAATGAATTCCACCATGGTCTGAACTGTGAGTTAAGCTCCAAAGGACGTGCCAGCAGGGAAACAAATTGAGAAAAGAGATTTGTGAGGGTTCATGTTGAGAATACCTTTGCACACAAGGCTCACACACTTTTGGTCAAATTCCATACCTTCCTAGAAGCACTAATCAGTCGTAGGTGGTCATTTCCTTCCTGGGATCGCCCGGAAAAACCTGATGCATGTATTTATCTGGCTCATCCCCATCACCTGTTAAAACCCAATCCTGGGTAATACACCTAGAGGGGTGAGCATGAGTCCTAGACTTGTAACAAGACAGCTCCAAGTGGAGCAAGGGCAAGTGTATTCACTACAGTCTCACAACCTCAAAATAGGGGGTTCAGACTGGAAACTAGAAAACTGAGGAAAGCTACATGAACACTGAGAAAAGGACATGGGATAGAAAATGTTTCTGGTAAGTGGCCCAAAATTAAATGTTCTTCAAGGTGCTTGAAGACCATCTTGTTGGAGGAAAGTAGAGTGATTCTCACTTCCGCGGACACTACAATTCAAATTATCATGGAGGGATTTTAGGCAAGATATTAAAAGCTACCTAATGGTGAAACGTGAAGGAGAGCGGAATGAAAACCAGAATAGTGTGCCTGTAAGGCAATGTTTGGTGGAGACACTCTGTCCCTGTCATATGATGCATCTGAGTTTGCTTAGAGAGATAAGGATTGCAGATGAATTTGGAGGGCTTTTTGGGGGAATAAAAAATACCTTATTTCTCCCACCAAGTAACCTGAATTTTTCCCCATCCTTGCCTCGATTTGTCAGAATGGTGCAAAGAGTGACAGTTTTACTTCTTTTCTAATTTGTATTCCTTTAATTTTTTTTTTCTTCTCTTATTGCCATATGTAGAACTTCCAAAACTATGCTGCCTAATAGTGACAAGAGTGGGCATACTTGCCTTGTTCCTGATCTTAAAACATGTTTAGTTTTTCACCATTGATAGGGGTGTTTGCTATTTATGTTTGTTGTATATGGCCTTTAATTTCTTGAAGTTTTTCCCCTCTATGCCCATTTTTGGAGAGTTTTAATCATAAATCGTTGTTGAATTTTGTAGAAAGCTTTTCTGCATCTATTGAGATGATCAGATGGTTTTCCTTCATCAGTTCATTAATATTATGTATCACATTGATTACTTTACATGTATTGAAGCATCCTTGCATCACTTTAATGAATCCCACTTGATCAAGGTGTATGATCCTTTTAAGGCATTGTTGGATTCTGTTTGCTAATTTTCTCTTGAGGATTTTTTTGTGTATGTTCATCAGTCATAGCGGTCTATACCCTTTTTTGGTAATATTTGTCTGGTTTTGGTATCAGGGTGATGGTGGCCTCCTAGAACAAGTTGGGGAGTGCTTCTCTCTTTGCAGTTTCTGGGAAGAATTTGAGAAGGATAGATGTTAGCTGTTCTCCAAATGTTTGATAGAAGTGTCTGTGTCTGTGAAGCCATCTGCTCCTGGGCTTTTTTTGTAGGAGAATTGTATTTTAAATTATTTATTTTTGACTGTGCTCTTTCTTGTTGCTCTTCAAGCTTATCTTTTGTTGGGTGAGCTGGGGCTACTTTTGACTTCTCATTACTTGACATTTCTTGTTGCATACTGTGGGTTCTAGGCATATATGTTTCATTATCAGGCTCGATAACAAAGGATCAACAGATGTTGTGTATGGACCTCGTTGCACCACAACTAAAGAATAATTATATTATTTTTTCATTTTGTATCACTATAGTTTATTATAAGATATTGAATATAATCCCTGTGATATACAGAAAATCCTTGTTGTTTCTTTTGTATATGGTAGTAGGTATCTATTAATCCCATATTCTCAATTTATGCCTCCCCCAAATTCCTCATAGTACCAATATTTATTTTCTACTTCAGTGACTGTTTTTATTTTATAAATAGATTTATTTCTATTAGATTTTTGATTGTACATATAAATGATTTCATATGATAGTTATCTTCCTCCGTTTGACTTACTGTTATCACCTCTAGATCCATCCATGTTGAAATAATAGCATTATTTCATTCTTTCTTATGGCAAATATTTCATTGCATGTATAACATAGATTTCTTGTCCCATTAACCTATTCATGGGAATTTCAGGTTGTTTACAGGTCTTTGCTACTGTACATTGTGCTATTATAAACACTGTTGTGCTTTTCTCTTTTTTGATGGGAGTTTTCATTCTAAGTCGACATAAGCACAGTGGTGCAATTTCTGGAGCATATGATAACTTTATTTTCAGGTTTTTTTTTTTTTTTTAACTTCATACCAGAGAGGGAGATGAGAGGGAGGTTCTAAAGGGCGGAGATTTATGTATGCCTATCACTGCGGATGCTGATTGCAACCATGAAATTAAAACATGCTTACTCCTTGGAAGGAAAGTTATGACCAAACTAGAGAGCATATTAAAAAAACAGAGATTATTTTGCCAACCATGGTCCGTCTAGTCAAGGCTATGGTTTTTCCAGTGGTCATGTATGGATGTGAGAATTGGACTGTGAAGAAAGCTGATCGTCAAAGAATTGATGCTTTTGAACTGTGGTATTGGAGAAGACTCTTGAGAGTCCCTTGGACTGCAAGGAGAACCAACCAGTCCTTTCTAAAGGAGATCAGTTCTGGGTGTTCATTGGAGGGACTGATGCTGAAGCTGAAACTGCAATACTCTGGCCACCTCATGCGAAGAGTTGACTCACTGGAAAAGACTCTGACGCTGGGAGGGATTCAGGGCAGGACGACAAAGAATGCCTATTCGATGGACATGAGTTTGAGTAAACTCCGGGAGTTGGTGATGGACAGGGAGGCCTGGCGTGCTGTGATTCATGGGGTCGCAAAGAGTTGGACAAGACTGAACTGAACTGATGGCTGATTTTTGTTGAGGTTTGACAGAAAACAACAAAACAGAGAACAATAAAATTATGTAAAGCTATTATTCTTCAACTTAAAAAATTAATTAAAAAAGAACTGCATGCTGTTTTCAATACTGGATGCATCAGTTTCTCTACTTTCATGTATAGGATATTGTTAATCTTGCTGCAGTGTATGGTTGTGTTACATGTGTTTTTCAAATTCTGTTGCTGTTCTTTACTGAAATACTCTTAGGAGTGCAACTGCTAGACTATATGGTCAGTCTCTTATCAGTATAAGGCACTTTTGTTGTGATGTTTATAATAGCTCCTACCAAATATATCCTACTAGTACTAAAAGTATCCCCTTTAAAAATGTTACTCTACCATGTTTTCTCTGTACAATATTTGATACTTTTTTCACTACTGAGAGTTGATACCTCATCAGTACAGTTTTTGTAATGTTAATAATACACTGGTCTTCCCAGGTGGTACAGTGGTAAAGAATCTGCCTGGAAAGGCAAGAGGCAAAGGAGATACAAGATGGGAAGAGCCCCTGGAAGAGGAAATGTAACTTACTGCAGAATTTTTGCCTGGAAAATTCAATGGACAGAGGAGACTGGTTGGCTACAGTCTTGGGATCACAAAAAGCTGAACACAAAAGATTTCTAAGTAAATCACTGTAATGAGTGAATTTCATGTGCTTTTAAAGAAATACTGTGAATTGTATTTACCTCTTGATATTTTCTTTCAGATAGGATGTGCTATTTGACATTTTCATTCATAGGAGACTGCTAGCAATATTGAAGACTACTTATCTTTTAAAGGCCAGCGGCCTTGGGAATTAAGTGGTTCTGTGGGTTTTTTTGTTTGTTTGTTTTTTGAAGCACTTTGAGCTATATTTAACTGTTGATGTTTTCTTCCTGAGAGTGTCCTGGTTTTTATTTTTCACTTTTTTTTTTTTTTTCTTGGATGAGTGACCCCTGAAATGTTCAAGTGTAGGTGACATGTCGAGTCCAGTAGCCTTGTGAATGTCAGATCCCCATCAGGGACAGTGTTCACACTAAAGTTAGAGAGAAAAGCCTCCATGCTGTAAGCCTGTTGTATTCCCTCCTCTTTAGTGTTGGCAACAGCCGCCTGAGAATTTTTGTCAGGCCTGGTTGTACATTAGACTAAAACAAGCCAGCAGATGCCACCAAACATGTTGGCTCCTCACTCTTGGATTTTTGAAGTAGATGTTCCTATTTTCTTTAAGTTGAAGACAAGGATAACTTGGTTTTAAGTATATAGATTCTGGTTCAAGGGCACTGAGAGTACTAGAAGAACTCAGCTTTGCTTGTTCTCAACTACATGTCATTAGAATGTGTTTTGTCTACTACCCCTGCTGAAGTAGGTTTAGGTGCATTCAGTATTCTATATGTACAAGTGGGTAGAAATTAACAGCAAGCTCCAGATGTATTTGTTCCATCCACCAGGGTCCTCTGCTACTCATAAGTTTCATGCCAGGTTGGATGTCTACTTCAACTTTGTGTGTGTGTTCACCGTTGTCATTTTTTGAATTCTACTACTCCGTTACATCCTATGATGTTTCTTGAATTGACCTTTCTTTACTCAGTATGATGACTTGTACATATAATTCTATCTCTGAATATGGCCTATTTTCATATTTCAACCCTTGATTCATAATTAATTCCATTCCTGTATCACATTTCTTTACATTCTTCACATTACTCTGTCCAGGTATCCTCAGTTCACTTCAGTCACTCAATCATTTCTGACTCTTTGCAACCCCATGAATCACAGCACACCAGGCCTCCCTGTCTATCACAAACTCCCGGAGTTCACACAAACTCACCTCCATCGAGTTGGTGATGCCATCCAGCCATCTCACTCTCTGTAGTCCCCTTCTCCACCTGCCCCCAATCCCTCCCAGCATCAGAGTCTTTCCCAGTGAGTCAACTCTTCCCATGAAGTGGCCAAAATATTGCAGTTTCAGCTTTAACATCAGTCCTCCCAATGAACACCCAGGACTGATCTCCTTTAGAATGGACTGGTTGGATTTCCTTGTAGTCCAAGTGACTCTCAAGAGTCTTCTGCAACACCACAGTTCTAAAGCATCAATCAATTTGGTGATCAGCTTTCTTCACAGTCCAACTCTCACATCCATACATGACCACGAGAAAAACAATAGCCTTGACTAGACGGACCCTCATTGGCAAAGTAATGTCTCTGCTTTTTAATATGCTATCTAGTTGGTCATAACTTTCCTTCCAAGAAGTAATCGTCTTTTAATTTCATGGTTATAATCAGCATCTGCTGTGATTTTGGAGCTCCCCAAAAATAAAATCTGACAGTTTCCAGTGTTTCTTGATCTATCTCCCATGAAGTGATGGGACCAGATGCCATAATCTTAATTTTCTGAATGTTGAGCTCCAAGCCAACTTTTTCACGCCCCTCTTTCACTTTTATCAAGAGGCTTTTGAGTTCCTCTTCATTTTCTGCCATAAGGGTGGTGTCATCTGCATATCTGATGTTATTGATATTTCTCCCAGCAATCTTGATTCCAGCCTGTGCTTCTTCCAGCCCATGGTTCCTCATGATGCACTCTGCATAAAAGTTAAATAAGTAGGGGGACAATATACAGCCTTGATGTACTGCTTTTCCTGTTTGGAACCAGTCTGTTGTTCCATGTCCAGTCCTAACTGTTGTTTCCTGACCGGGATTTAGGTTTCTCAAGAGACAGGCCAGGTAGTCTGGCATTCCCATGTCTTTCAGAATTTTCCACAGTTTATTGTGACCCCCACAATCAAAGGCTTAGGCATAGTCAATAAAGCAGAAATTGATGTTTTTCTGGAACTCTCTTGCTTTTTCCATGATTCAGAAGATGTTGGCAATTTGAATTCTGGTTCCTCTGCCTTTTCTAAAACAAACTGGAATATCTGGAAGTTCACGGTTCACATACTGCTGAAGCCTGGCTTGGAGAATTTTGAGCATGGCTTTACTAGCGAATGAGATGAGTGCAATTTTACAGTAGTTTGAGTATTCTTTGGCATTGCCTTTTTTGGGATTGGAATGAAAACGGACATTTTCCAGTCCGGTGGTCACTGCTGAGTTTTCCAAATTTGCTGGCATATTGTGTGCAGCACTTTCACAGCATCATCTTTCAGGATTTGAAATAGCTCAACTGGAATTCCATCACCTCCACTAACTTTGTTCGTAGGGGTGCTTTCTAAGGCCCACTTGACTTCACATTCCAAGATGTCTGACTCTAAGTCAGTGATCACATCATCATGATTATCTTGGTCGTGAAGATCTTTTTTGTACAGTTCTGTGTATTCTTGCCACCTCTTTTTAATATCTTCTGCTTCTGTTGGGTCCATACCATTTCTGTCTTTATCAAGCCCATCTTTGCATGAAATATTCCCTTGGTATATCTAATTTTCTTGAAGAGACTTTTAGTCTTTCCTATTCTGTTGTTTTCCTCTATTTCTTTGCATTGATCGCTGAGCAAGGCTTTCTTATCTCTGCTTGCTATTCTTTGGAACTCTGCATTCAGATGCTTATATCTTTCCTTTTCTCCTTTGCTTTTCACTTCTCTTCTTTTCACAGCTACTTGGAAGGCCTCCTCAGAGAGTCATTTCGCTTTTTTGGATTTCTTTTCCATGGGGATCCCTGTCTCCTGTACAATGTCATGAACCTCCATCCATAGTTCATCAGGAACTCTGTCAGATCTAGTCCCTTAAATCTATTTCTCACTTCCACTGTATAATTGTATACTTTAATCTCTTTGATGTTCTGAATAGTGTCACAGGACCTGGTTTGGGTGTATGGTGTTAAATATATATATATATATATTTTTTTTTTTTTTTTGTGAAATACTCCAGGAGAGTATGTGATTTATCACACTCTTTCTACCTCTTTATTTGTTTTTTTTGTTTTGTTTTTTATTTCATGGGAGTGCACTTTTCTAGTCAGGCTCATGCTCTTTCCACATCCATCCCACCAGTACGCTAAGCTGTCCATGGTACTAATGTTACTCTACCATTGATGCCATATCCAGCTTTTGAGCGTGTCCTTTTTCAACTCTCAGGCAGAGGTGATAATTGTCGGGACCAGCCCAACAATGAACCGATCTGAAGGAACTGTGCTGCAGAAGAATAAAGAAAAAGAAGACTCAGAAATAAAGTGGGAATCAGGGGGCTGATACCATTTGCAGGCAAAAGCACAGATCCTCATCCTTGCATGATCTCTTATTTTTAACTTCTATTTCCTTATTTGTGCTCTAAACATATCTGTTCTTTACTATCTCAGATTGGGGAAAAGATACACAACTCACAGTCCTCAGTGTCAATCCTTCAGGCCTTTCATGACTTTGTTTAGCCCTTCAGCTACTCACGCCCTTTGTCAGCAAAACCCTCAGGTAAATAGTTAGTAAATGGATTCCCCTGGTGGCTCAGGAGGTAAAGCCTCTGCCTAAATGAGGGAGACCAGGATTCAGTCCTATGGTTGGGAAGATCTCCTGGAGAATGAAATGGGAACCCACTCCAGTATCCTTATCTGGAAAATCCTATGTAAATAGGAATATGGTAGACTACAGTCCATGGTGTGGCAAAGCGTCAGACACGATTGAGAGACTTAATTTTCAATTTCACTTACTATTATTGCTCTACTGTTTCTTGTCTCTAGAGTTTTGGATAGAAATTGGATATCACAATTTCTCAGTAGTGATATCGCATTGCAGTTTAACTTTTTGTATCAATGATAAGAAAGCAAATGAGGTACATTTCTAGAGGCTTCTTTCTAAGCACTGAATTACATTTATCTGCTGATGTTTCTTTCCCAATCATGTGGCTTGTCCTTGTTTATATTTTGATGTGTGAACCCTGGCCATTTTGTAAGCTAAGGTGTCATTTAGACAGTGTCAATGCGAAGAATTGACTCACTGGAAAAGATTCTGATGCTGGGAGGGATTGGGGACAGGAGGAGAAGGGGACGATGGAGAATGAGATGGCTGGATGTCATCACCGATTCGGTGGACTTGAGTTTGAGTGAACTCCAGGAGTTGGTGATGGACAGGGAGGCCTGGCCTTCTGGTATTCATGGGATCGCAAAGAGTAGGATACGACTGAGCGACTGAACTGAACTGAACTGAATCAGGCCAAGGATTAAGATTGCTGTTTCCAAAACCAGACACAGGAGGCAGCATTTCTTCAGGTTCTACTCTTGTTACCATGGTAACTGCATCATAAGAGGAATTTGAGATTTCTTCTTGTAAATGAGAGTAGAATGAGGTAGAGGAAAACCCCCAACAGCTTGTGTCTCCTTCCTTCTTGGTTTTATTGTAGTTTGTTTATTGCTACTGGTTGGGGCACAGGCTTGGATTACTGTTATATTGAATGGTTTGCCCTGGAAATGAACAGAGCTCATTCTGTCATTTTTGAGATTGCATCGAAGTACTGCATTTGGACTCTTTTGTTGACCATGATGGCTACTCCATTTCTTCTAATGGATTGCTGCCCACACTAGTAGATATAATGGTCATTTGAGTTAAATCCCCCATTCCAGTCCATTTTAGTCCACTGATTCCTAGAATGTCAACGTTCACTCTTGCCATCTCCAGTTTGACCACTTCCAATTTGCCTTAATCCATGGACCTAACATTCCAGGTTCCTATGCAATATTGCTCTTTACAGCATTGAACATTGTTTCTATCACTAGTTACACCCACAACTGTGTATTGTTTTTGATTTGGATCCATCCCTTCATTCTTTCTGGAGTTGTTTCTCCACTGATCTCCAGTAGCATACTGGGCACCTATTGACCAGTATCCTATCATTGTGCCTTTTGATACTGTTCATGGGGTTCTCAAGGCAAGTATACTGAAGTGGTTTGCCATTCCCTTCTCCAGTGGACCAATTCTCTCAGACCTCTCCACCATGACCCATCCATCTTGGGTGTCCCCACATGGCATGGCTTAGTTTCATTGAGTTAGACAAGGCTGTGGTCCATGTGATCAGATCGACTAGTTTTCTGTGATTATGATTTCAGTGTGTCTGCCCTCTGATGCCCACTTGCAATACCTACCATCTTATTTGGATTTCTCTTACCTTGGTTGTGGAGTATCTCTTCATGGCTGCTCCATCAAAGCGCAACTGCTGCACCTTACCTGGGACAAGGGGTATCTCCTCACAGCCGCCCCTCCTGACATTGAACATGGAGTAGCTCCTCTCGATCCTCCTGCACCTGCACAGCTGCCACCAATTGGACTTCGGGTTGTTCCTCTTGGCCCCTGGCCCTAGCCTCGGGCGAGGGGTAGCTCCTCTCGGCTGCTGCCCCTGGCCTCAGATGTGGAGTAGCTCCTCTCGGCCATGCTTCTGCACATGGTCGGTCATAGAGCTGGCGTCGCTTCTGCGATCTCGTATGTGAAGTCAAGTGGGTCTTAGAAAGCATCACTACGAACAAAGCTAGTGGAGGTGATGGAATTCCAGTTGAGCTATTTCAAATCCTGAAAGATGATGCTGTGAAAGTGCTGCACGCAATATGCCAGCAAATTTGGAAAACTCGGCAGTGACCACAGGACTGGAAAAGGTCAGTCTTCATCCCAGTCCCAAAGAATGCTCAAACTACTGCACACTTGCACTCACCTCACCCGCTAGTAAAGTCATGCTCAAAATTCTCCAAGCCAGATTTCAGCAATATGTCAACCGTGAACTTCCAGATGTTCCAGTTGGTTTTAGAAAAGGTAGAGTAATCAGAGATCAAATTTCCAACATCTGCTTGATCATGGAAAAAGCAAGAGAGTTCCAGAAAAAAATCCATTTTTGCTTTATTGACTATGCCAAATACTTTATGTGGATCACAACAAACTGTGGAAAATTTTGAAAGAGATGGGATTACCAGACCACCTGCCTCTTGACAAACCTGTATACAGGTCAGGAAGCAAAAGTTAGAACTGGACATGGAACAACAGACTGTCCAAATAGGAAAAGGAATACGTCAAGGTTGTATATTGTCACCCTGCTTATTTAACTGATATGCAGAGTACATCATGAGAAACGCTGAGCTGGAAGAAGCGCAAGCTGGAATCAAGATTTCTGGGAGAAATATCAATAACCTCAGATATGAAGATGACACCACCCTTATGGCAGAAAGTGAAGAGGAACTAAAAAGCCTCTTGTTGAAAGTGAAGGAGTAGAGTGAAAAGGTTGGCTTGAAGCTCAACATTCAGAAAACAAAGATCATGTCATCTGGTCCCATCACTTCATGGGAAATAGATGGAGAAAGAGTGGAAACAGTGTCAGACTTTATTTTTGGGGCTCCAAAATCACAGTGGATGCTGATGGCAGCCATGAAATTAAAAGATGCTTACTCCTTGGAAGGGAAGTTATGATCAACCTAGATAGCCTCCTAAAAAGCAGAGACATTACTTTGCCAACAAAGGTCCGTCTAGTAAAGGCTATGGTTTTTCCAGTGATCATGTATGGATGTGAGAGTTGGACTGTGAAGAAGGCTGATCGCTGAAGAATTGATGCTTTTGAACTGCGGTGTTGGAGAAGACTCTTGAGAGTCCCTTGGACTGCAAAGAGTTCCAACCGGTCAATTCTAAACGAGATCAGTCCTGGGTGTTCATTGGAAGGACTGATGCTAAAGCTGAACCTCCAATACTTTGGCCACTTCATGGGAAGAGTTGACTTACTGGAAAAGACTCTGATGCTGGGAGGGATTGGGGGCAGGAGGAGAAGGGGACGACAGAGAATGAGATGGCTGGATGGCATCACCAACTCAATGGACATGAATTTGAATGAACTCAGGGATTTGGTGATGGACAGGGAGGCCTGGCGTGCTGTGGTTCATGGGCTTTCAAAAAGTCAGACATGACTGAGTGACTGAACTGAACTGAGGGTTACTTTACTGGTAGTCTATGATCTTGGAGTCAATGCTCTCACTCCAGGCTCAGGCTCAGGGATTGATCTCTGGTTAGGAACAACGATTCTACAAGTGGTTTTCCATGGCATTCAGTTCAGTTCAGTTGCTCAGTCATGTCCGAATCTTTGCAACCCCATGAATCACAGCACGCCAGGCCTCCCTGTCCATCTCCAACTCCAGAGTTCACTCAAACTTAAGTCCACCCAGTCGGTGATGCCATCCAGCCATCTCATTCTCCATCGTCCCCTTCTCCTCCTGCCCCCAAACCCTCCCAGCATCAGAGTCTTTTTCAGTGAGTCAACTCTTCCATGAGGTGGCCTAGATTAACTCTGGACAAATGGCAGTTACAAAATCAGTCAGATAATATTAAAAATAATGGAATACACAAATATATACATGCATCCAGAAGCAAAGTGAAAATAATCCAGTAAAAATAAAGAACAGTCGATTTAGCTGGTGAAAAAGCAAATCTAAAGTTATATTTGCCAATTAAGAACAAAACTAACTTAACACAAACTGGATAACAAAACTAAAGAATAGCACCAAGTGGGGAATAAAGCAATGAAGACAAAAGTAACAAATATTTTGAGGGAAAATGACAGAAAAGAAAGAATAGATATGCAAAATTAAATAGAAGTAATTGAAGTTTCATGTACATTAATCTCAAGGGGAAGAGAAGAGTAGGAAAGGCATTAAATGTAGAAAGGATTAAATAGAGAAAAATATAATAGGTTGTAAAAATATTTAAAATTAAAATTATAAAACAGAAAAAAGAACACAGGATAAAACAAAGGAATTAATAAACAGGAAAATTCTGCCAAACTGTAAAAGTTCAATGTAGAGGCACAGGTTTAAGACAACAATAAAATATCTGATCAAATATAAACATATACATATACATTTATAAGGGAAATCATAACAGTCCAACAAAAATAGGGTACACTATATCAACCTGTCAAAAACAGGAAACCAAATATTATATCTAGCAAAGGAATATTAACGAAAGTACAAACTGGAAAACAAAACTAGAGCAAGGTGCCAATAGGGGTATAAAGCAATGAAAATAACACTAACAAAATGTTGAGAGGAAAGGAAATTAAGAAAAGAGAGAAAGATTAGATATTTAAAAGTAAAAGAGGTAGATGAAGAAGAATTATATACATTAAACATTAACCACAAGGGGAAACCAAGAGTATGAAAGGCAGGCAAAGGAATAAATGTGGAAAAAATATAATAGGGTTTTTTTTTTTTAATTTTAAAGTATGAAAAAGAAAATAGAAAATGGAAGAAGACAGTAAAGAGGAAAAAAAAAAATCACAAAAGAGCAATAAACCAACATAGAAGCAGAGGTTTCAGTTCAGTTTAGTTCAGTTGCTCAGTTGTGTCCGACCCTGTCCATCACCAACTCCCGGAGTTCACTCAAACTCATGTCCATCGAGTCAGTGATGCCATCCAGCCATTTCATTCTCTGTCGTCCCCGTCTCCTCCTGCCCCCAATCCCTCCCAACATCAGACTCTTTTCCAGTGAGTCACCTCATCACATGAGGTGGCCAAAGTATTGGAGTTTCAGCTTCAGCATCAGTCCTTCCAATGAACACCCAGGATTGATCTCCTCTAGAATGGACTGGTTGGATCTCCTTGCAGTCCGAGGGACTCTCAAGAATCTTCTCCAGCACAACAGTTCAAAAGCATCAATTCTTCAGAGATCAGCCTTCTTCACAGTCCACCTCTCACATCCATACGTGACCACGGGAAAAACCAGAGCCTTGACTAGACAAACCTTTGTTGGCAAAGTAATATCTCTACTTCTTAATATGCTATCTAGCTTAGTCATAACTTTCCTTCCAAGGAGTAACCATCTTTTCATTTCATGGCTGCAATCAGCATCTGCAATGATTTTGGAGCCCAAAAATTAAAGTCTGACACTGTTTCCACTCTTTCTTCATCTATTTCCCATGAAGTGATGGGACCAGATGCCATGATCTTTGTTTTCTGAATGTTGAGCTTCAAGCCAACCTTTTCACGCTCCTCTTTCACTTTCATCAAGAGGCCTTTGAGCTCCTCTTCACTTTCTGCCATAAGGGTGGTTTATAACAACAATAAAAATTGTGACTGAATATATACATATACATATATACCCATAAGGAAAATCAAAACAGTCTTAGAAAAATAAGCTACATTAAAAAGACCCAGCGATAAAAGGAAACCAAAATTATATCTACAAGAACACAAGGCACAAACTGGTAAATAAAACTAGATCAAAGTTCTAGTTGGGGAATAAAACCATTCAAATCGAACTAACAAATATATTGACAGGAAAGGAAAGAAAGAAACATTAGATATGCATAAACAGAGGTAGTTAAAAAGTCAGAGAATCCGGGCCAGCCACATTCTACAGGGTAGAAAAAGTCTGACACTACTGAAGCGTACTACACCATAGACACAAGACTTTTTTGCCTGTAGCAGTTCTGACCCAGTGAGAGTTGAACATGAAGGTCGCACAGCTGCTTGGCTTGAGGGGACCCTGGCAGCGCCAAGTGTGCAGGGGCTTGACTGTCTCTGCCACAGGAATTGTGTTCGTTATCAGCGTCTTTCTTTCAGCCTCTTAGTGTTGGCAATCAAGAGGCCTCTTTGGCCAGTCTTTCTCCATAGTTCTGCCTATTTAGACACTTAGAGGGCTTCCTTGTCTGGGGTCTTTCTCTGATATTCAGTGCATCAAGCACATAGAGATGGCCCTCCAGGCCGGGGTCCTACTCTGTACTTCAGCGCATCAGGCACTTAAAGGGAGACCCTGGGTCGAGTCCTACTCTGTAGTTTAGTGCATGAGACTCTTGATGGGTCATCTTCTCTATTTTTCAGCTTCTGAAGCTGACAAATGGGGAGAGAGAGGTTGTGGTTATGGCTCCACCTCCCACACGTGACTCAACAGTAACGTCTTGCTTCTGTGGCTACCTGGCTTACATTCACAGGCATTTTCCACCACAATCTCCTACCTCAGGCCCCCTCAGTCTGTCTCTCTGCAGTCAACAGACGCCCTCGTGCTGGGATTGCTCCAAAATCCCTATGCTCCAGCAGCCAGATGCTGGGCCTTCTAGGGGACCTGCATCCCTCTCTGGGGTGTGTATGTCTGTGGCAAGGACTGTCTGATTCCAATACATTTAGACTGCCACAGATCAGCTACTTCACTCTCGTTCTTAAATGTTTCTCATCTGATCCAGACAGTTGCTCCATGTGGTGTCAGACACCTTCAGTTCTCCCACCCACTGAAGACAGGCCCAGTCCTGCTAGCACTCCTGATTATCCCCATAGTTCCTTCATCCTACTGTTTTTTGTGGTTCCATATATTACTCTGGTCAGGTACTCCTATCAGCTCTCAGTTGGTGTTCTACAAGCACTTCTGTGTCTGAAAGTGCATTCCTGATACATCCATGGAGAGAGATGTACTCCATGTCCACCTACACTTTCTCCATCTTGTTCATCTCAACTTTTTGACTATTAGAAATAAGACTGCTAAGAATATTTATGTGTATGTCTTTGGGCAAACGTTTTTTTTTATTATTCTTGTTGGTATATACCTAGAAGTGTTATTGCTCAGTCGTATTATAACCCCGTGCTTAAATCTATAAGCAACTTCCAAAGTGTTTTCCACATGGGCTGTCCCATTTTGTATTCCCTTAAGCCTGAAATTTCAAATTTTTTTCACACAGTCAAGACACTTGTTCTTGTCTGTTCTCCCATTAGATCCATCATTTTGTTGTGCTGTGGGTGCTTAGTTTCCATCTGTATATATTTATTTGGTGAATTTCCTGTGCAAATCTTTCTTCCATTTTTTTCCGCATTGTTACCTTTCATATAATTGGTCAGATTCTTAAGTTTTCATACTTCAATGTTACAGTTATTATTTTTATTTAAATTCTCAATTGTCTATTTTGCTATATAAAAAAGCCATAAATTGAATATTATGTTAGAAGTAAATCATTCAGTCTTCTACAAAAAAGTGGGATGTTAGTTATTACCTTCATCAGGTTGAAGAAATTTTCTACTTCTAGTTTGCTAAGAATTTTTAATACAGAATGTGTTCAGTCGCCCAGTTTTGTCCAGCTCTTTACAACCCCGTGGACAGTAAGTCCACCAGTCTCCTCTGGTCATGGGTATTCTCCAGTCAAGAATACTGGAGTGGGTTTCCATGCCCTCCTCCTCCATGGGATTTACCCAATCCAGGGATGGAACCTAGGTTTTCCGCTTGCCAGGTAGATTCTTTACCAGCTGAACCACAAGGGCAGAATGCTGATTGGGTAGCATATCCCTTCTCCATTGGATCTTCCCAAACCAAGAATAAATTATAGATTTTATCAAATTATTTTTCAGCATTTATCCAGAGGATCCAACTGTGTTTCATTTTTCATTCTTTAGTAAGTTGAATTACACAGATGGATTTCCAAACGTTTAACCAATGCTGCCTTCTTAGGGGGACAAAAATCAATAGATTATGCTGTGCATACTTTGTATATATTTGTGAAGTCTGTGCTTCATTCTGGACACTTACTATTGCTGCCTGTTCAATTGTCAGTTTTCTCCTGCTGCCCTGTGTAACCTGTCATTTATTCTAGCCCCTGTGTTTGTCATCTGACACACTTTCATAGCTATAAGATGAAATTGAGTTGATTTTATTTCTACATCTCTCTACTAAATTTTATAACATACAAAACACAGTTATTCCAAGTATTTTAATATCTCTGTCTGCAATTTCTAAAATCTATGCCACTTCTGGGTCAGTTTGACTTCTCAAGGAAATTTTAATATGATTTTTCTTACCTTAGTGAGATTAAATGTCTTTTAATGTGGTTGGGGGCTAGTTCCATACCTTTCTTTTCAATTGGCTTCTCATGTTTTTTAAACATCTCAATAAATTTAAAGTCAGTGCTACATCTTTCTTAGAAAGTGTTGATGAGTACTTTTCACATTTTTCTATCAAGTTTTACTTTCTTTGTATACAAATATTAAGTATCATATTCTCAGTTTATGCATGATGTGCTTGGTTCTACCTTTTGAAATTTTTAGCAGTGTGATATCTCCTGCATGAATAAGCAACCAGTGGACACCAGGAAGTAAGAACAGGAAGTTCCACTAAGCCAACAAGCTGTGTCCTCAGGGGCACATTTTAGGCTGGCTAACCCTGCTAGTCAATTAGGAACATAAGAACTCCAGTGAAGCACACAATTCATTCTCCTATTGTCCAGAGTCAACAACCTCAATGAGAAACCTTGGAACTAGCTGGACAGGACATGATTACTTAAGTGTTTCCTCCAAGAAGCTGAAAGATTGTGAAAGCTATTCACAGAAATGAAGTGCACCAAGGTCTCGAGTTTAAGGCTAGGTCCAATGGACATGCCAGCAGGAATAAAAAGTTGAGAAAAGAGGTTTTTGAGGGCACCTGTTTAGAAGACTTTTGCACATGAGGCTCACACAACTCTGGGCAAGCTCCACCCCTTCCTGGGAACACTAATCAGTCAGGTAGTCATTCCCTGTATTTTATCACCCTGCACAACCTGAAACATTCATTTATCTGCTTCACCCAATCACCCTGTTAAAACCCAAGCCTGGATAATACACCTAATGAAGTGAACGTGAGTCCTAGACTTCTAACAAGGCACTTGAGGGGGAGCAGGTGTATTCAATGAATTATCAGAGCCTGATGACAGGGGTTTCAGACTGTAAACTAGGAAATGGAGAAGAGCTACAAAAACTGAGAAAAAGAGGTGGGATGGGAACGGTTTCTCATAGGTGGTCCAGAATTAAATGATTTTCAAGATTCATTAAGACCACTTGTAGTAGGAAAGCGAAATTATTTTCATTTCCACAGCCTAATTATCATGGAGGAATTTTAGTCAAGATATTAAAACCTACATAACAGTAAAAGGTGAGAATAACAGAATGAAACTCCAAATAGTGTGGCTGTGAAGCAAGGTTTGGAGAAGCACTCTGGCCTGTGAAGCCACAAGTTTCTAGCAAAATTATGGAACAGCTGACGCCATATAACTAGGACGAAAAGATGAAGACCTCCTCTCAACTAAGGTCCAAACGAAGCGTCAAGGTGAGCTGAAACCACAAAACTCCGCTTGACTATTGAACACCCCATAAGACCCCCTCGCTGTCCTTGCCTGGCACATACTCCCTTTCTGCCCACACCCCTTCTCCTGGAGCCATAAGTTACAGCCGTCTTCACCCTCTTCCCCAAACTAGTTCCATTCTGTGCTCCCTCTCTTTTTGTCTCCACATGGCCAGGGTAACTATGAGTCAGAAACTGTCTCCATTGTTCCCTGATTTACTTGTCATGAAGTGATGGGAATGGATGCCATGATTTTAGTTTTTTGAATGTTGAATTTAAGCCAAATTTTTCACTCTTTCACTCTCCTCTTTCACTTTCATCAGAAGTTCTTTAGTTCTTCTTCTCTTTCTGCCATAAGGGTTGTGTTATCTTCATATCTGAGGTTATTGATATTTATCCTGGTAAACTTGATTCTAGCTTGTGCTTCATGCAGCCCAGCATCTCTCATGATGTACTCGGAATATAAATTAAATAGGCAGGGTGACAATATATAGACTTGACAATTCCTTTTCCAATTTGAAACCAATCTGTTGTTCCATATCTAGTTCTAACTGCTGCATCCTCACCTGCATACAGATTTCTTAAGATGCAAGTGGTCTGGTAGTCCCATTTCTTTCAGAATTTTCTACTGTTTATTGTGATCCATACAGTCAAAGGCTTTGGCATGGTCAATAAAGCAGAAATAGATGTTTTTTTCTGGAACTCTCTTGCTTTTTCAATGATCAAGCGGATGTTGGCAATTTAATCTCTGGTTCCTCTGCCTTTTCTAAAACCAGCTTGCACATCTAGAAATTATGGTCCAGGGTTTTCTTAAGCCTGGCTTGGAGAGTTTTGAACATTACTCAAAATGCTTTCAAAAAGTAAAAACCCCATGAATAGTGCTCCATAGAGTTTCTTAGCAGAGACACAAAATATAAACTGCTTCAGTACATCAACTCTGAGAACTGGAAAAGGCCACCATGGGAAATGGTCCAGACAAGAAATGGTAGATTAACATTGGTCAAGGTAATCCTTTTATAGTAGTTGGGGCATTCCGTGGGAGAAGCCAGTATAAGAATCACAGTCCACCTGAATTTATAGAAAAAAAGAGAGAGAGACAGAAAGTATGATATGGCCTCTCCACTCCTAGAATGCCTCAAAATACACAGATTTTGAAAACTACATGCAACAGAGAATGAAGCAGCATTCCCGATGCCCAGAGATGAAAGTAAAGAAAGTACGCAGGGACAGAGAAATGACTGATTCAAAGAGTAGGATTCAGTTTCAGGATGGAATATGATTCAGACATTGAAACCCGGAAATAATGTCATTGTCAGTGACACAGGTAAGTGTAACTATAATCAGAATCAATGTAGAAAGGCAGATTAGAGAGAGGTCATATGATTTGCCTTTCAAAGGGAAAAGAAAATATTGCTGGCAATAAGTGCCCTAACCGAGGTAAACTGGACATCCAGTGCTGGGAATTCCCTCATTCTTAGCAAAGGGGCTGGTGAGAGGAAGCTTTATGCTGGAAAGATGAAATTCATTGATTCCCAAAACTACCTGCCAAATACACAATCCTCAGGGACTGACACAGAAACAGTGATGTAATACACACTTTCTGAGATCAGGTCAGTGGAAATAACCACTCCTGATTGCCTCTGTGTATTGGTAAGGGAGAAAAAATTAGTAGAAATACAGCAAATGTAACTATGCACATCAGCTGTGTCAAACAATAAACATCAGTCCAGTCCAGTTCAGTTCAGTCTCTCAGTCGTGTCTGTCTCTTTGAGACCCAATGAATCACAGCACACCAAGCCTCCCTGTCCATCAACAATTCCCGGAGTTCACTCAAACCCATGTTCATCGAGTCGGTGATACCATCGAACCATCTCATTCTCTGTCATCCCCTTCTCCTCCTGCCTCCAATCCTTCCCAGCATCAGTCTTTTCCAATGAGTCAACTCGTCGCATGAGGCAGCCAAAGTATTGGAGTTTGAGCTTTAGCATCATTCCTTCCAATGAACACCCAGGACTGATCTGCTTTAGAATGGACTGGCTGGATCTCCTTGCAGTCCAAGGGACTCTCAAGAGTCTTCTCCAACACCACAGTTATCTTGTGTTGTTGAAAGAGGGTGTTTGCTATGATCATTGTGTTCTCTTGGCAAAACTCTATTAGCCTTTGCCCTGCTTCATTCTATGTTCCAAGGCCAAATTTGCCTGTCACTCCAGGTGTTTCTTGACTTCCCACTTTTGCATTCCATTCCTCTATAATGAAAAGGACATCGATTTTGGGTGTTAGTTGTAAAAGGTCTTGTAGGTGGTCATCAGTTCAGTTCAGTTCAGTCTCTCAGTCGTATCCGACACTTTGCGAACCCATGAATCACAGCATGTCAGGCCTCCCATGTCCATCGAGTCAGTGATGCCATCGAGCCATCTCATTCTCCGTTGTCCCCTTATCCTCCCGCCCCCAATGGTTCCCAGCATCAGAGTCTTTTTCAGTGAGTCAACTCGTTGCATGAGGTGGTCAAATTATTGGAGTTTCAGCTTTAGTGTCAGTCCTTCCAATGAACACCCAGGATTGGTCTCCTTTAGAATGGACTGGTTGGATCTCCTTCCAGTTCAAGGGACTCTCAAGAGTCTTCTCCAGCACCGCAGTTCAAAAACATCAATTCTTTGGTGATCAGCCTTCTTCACAGTCCAACTCTCACATCCATACATGACCACGGGAAAAACCATAGCCTTGACAAGACGGTCCTTGGTTGACAAAATAATGTCTCTGCTTTTTAATATACTGCCTAGGTTGGTCATAACTTTCCTTCCAAGGAGTAAGCGTCTTCTAATTTCATGGCTGCAAACAGCATCCACAGTGATTTTGGAGCCCAAAAAATAAAGTCTGACACTGTTTCCACTGTTTCCCCATCTATGTCCCATAGGTCGTCATAGAACCGTTCAAATTCCGCTTCTATCAGAAGGCTGCTGCTGCTGCTGCTAAGTCACTTCAGTCGTGTCTGACTCTGTGTGACCCCATAGATGGAAGCCCACCAGGCTCCGCCATCCCTGGGATTCAGAGGGCAGACACACAGAAGTCATAATCAAGAAAACTAGTTGATCTGATCACACAGACCACAGCCTTTTCTAAATCAATGAAACTAATCTATGCCGTGTGGGGACACCCAAGACGGGCGGGTCATGGTGGAGAGGTCTGACAGAATGTGGTCCACTGGAGAAGGGAATGGCAAACCACTTCAGTATATTTGCCTTGAGAACCCTATGAACAATATCAAAAGGCACAATGATAGGATACTGAATGAGAAATTCCCCAGGTTGGTAGGTGCCCAGTATGCTACTGGAGATCACTGGAGAAATAAGAAAGAATGAAGGGACGGAGCCAAAGCAGAAACAATATCCATTGTGGATGTAACTAGTGATAGAAGCAAGGTTCGATGCTGTAAAAAGCAATATTGCATAGGAACCTGGAATGTTAGGTCCATGGATCAAGGCAAATTGGAAGTGGTCAAACAGGAGATGACAAGAGTGAACATCAACATTCTAGGAATTAGTGAACTAAAATGGACTGGAATGGGTGAATTTAACTCAGAACACCATTACATCTACTACTGTGGGCAGGAATCCCTTAGAAGAAATGGAGTAGCCATCATGGTCAACAAAAGAGTCCGAAATGCAGTACTTGCATGCAACCTCAAAAACAACAGAATGATCTCTGTTCATTTCCAAGGCAAACCATTCAACATGACAGGAATCCAAGTCTATGCCCCAACCAGTAATGCTGAAGAAGCCGAAGTTGAATGGTTCTCTGAAGACCTACAAGACATTTCAGAAGCATCACCCCAAAAAGATGTCCTTTTCATTATAGGGGACTGGAACGCAAAAGTAGGAAGTCAAGAAACACCTAGAGTAATGGGCAAATTTGGCCTTGGAGCATGGAATGAAGCAGGGCAAAGGCTAATAGAGTTTGCCAAGAGAACGCACTGGTCATAGCAAACACCCTCTTCCGACAACACAAGAGAAGACTCTACATATGGACATAACCAGGTGGTCAACACTGAAGTCAGCTTGATTATATTCTTTGCAGCCAAAGATGGAGAAACTCTGTACAGTTAGCAAAAACAAGACCGGGAGCTGACTGTGGCTCAGATCATGAACTCCTTATTGCCAAATTCAGACTGAAATTGAAGACAGTAGGGAAAACCACTAGACCATTCAGATATGACCTAAGTCAAATCCCGATGCTTATACAGTGGAAGTAAGAAATAGATTTAAGAGACTAGATCTGATAAATAGAGTGCCTGATGAACACTGGACGGAGGTTTGTGACATTGCACAGGAGACATGTACCAAGATCATCCCCATGGAAAAGAAATACAAAAAAGCAAAATGGCTGTCTGAGGAGGCCTTACGAATAGCTGTGAAAAGAAGAGAAGAGAAAAAACAAAGGAGAAAAGGAAAGATATAAGCATCTGAATGCAGAGTTGCAAAGAATAACAAGGAGAGATAAAAAAGTCTTCCTCAGCAATCAATGCAATGAAATAGAGGAAAACAACAGACTAGGAAAAACAAGAGATCTTTTCAAGAAAATTAGAGATTCCAAGGGAACATTTCATGCATAGATGGGCTCGATAAAGAACAGAAATGGCGTGGACCTAACAGAAGTAAAAGATATTAAAAGAAGTGGCAAGAATACACAGAAGAATTGTACAAAAACGATCTTCACGACGAAGATAAGAACGATGGTGTGATCATTCATCTGGAGCCAGACATCGTGGAATGTGAAGTCAAATGGGCCTTAGAGAGCATCACTATGAACAAAGCTAGTGGAGGTGATGGAATTCCAATTGAGCTATTTCAACTCCTGAAAGATGATGCTGTGAAAGTGTTGCACTCAATATGCCAGGAAATTTGGAAAATTCAGCAGTGGCCACAGGACTGGAAAAGGTCAGTCTTCATTCCAATCCCAAAGAAAGGCAATGGCAAAGAATTCTCACGTTACTGCACAATTGCACTCATCTCACACGCTAGTAAAATCATGCTCAAAATTCTCCAAGCCAGGCTTCAGCAATATGTGAACCGTGAAATTCCAGATGTTCAAGTAGGTTTTAGAAAAGGCAGAGGCACCAGAGATCAAATTGCCAACATCCGCTGGATCATGGAGAAAGCAAGAGAGCTCCAGAAAAACATCTATTTCTGCTTCATTGACTATGCCAAAGCCTTCGACTGTGTGGATCACAATAAACTGTGGAACATTCTGAAAGTGATGGGAATACCCTGACCACCTGACCTTTCTCTTGAGAAACCTGTATGCAGGTCAGGAAGCAACAGTTAGAACTGGACATGGAACAACAGACTGGTTCCAAATAGGAAAAGTAGTACGTCAAATTTGTATATTGTCACCCTGCTTATTTAACTTATATGCAGTGTATATCATGAGACACGCTGGGCTGGAAGAAGCGCAAGCTGGAATCAAGATTGCCGGGAGAAATATCAAGAACCTCAGATATGCAGATGACACTACCCTTATGGTAGAAAGTGAAGAGGAACTAAAAAACCTCTTGATGAAAATGAGAGTGAAAAGTTTGGCTTGAAGCTCAACATTCAGTAAACAAAGATCATGGCATCTGGTCCCAACACTTCATGTGAAATAGATGGGGAAACAGAGGAAACGGTGTCAGACTTTACTTTTTTGGGCTCCAAAATCACTGTAGATGCTGATTTCAGCCAGGAAATTAAAAGACGCTTACTCCTTGGAAGGAAAGTTATGACCAACCTAGATAGCATATTAAAAAGCAGAGACATTACTTTGCCAACCAAGGTCCATCTAGTCAAGGCTCTGGTTTTTCCAGCGGTCATGTATGGATGTGAGAGTTGGACTGTGAAGAAAGCTGATCGCTAAAGAATTGATGCTTTTGAACTGTGGTGTTGGAGAAGACTCTTGAGAGTCCCTTGGACTGCAAGGAGATCAAGCCAGTCAATCCTAAAGGAAATCAATCCTGAATATTCATTGGAAAGATGGATACTGAAGCTGAAACTCCAATAATTTAACCATCTGATGTTAAGAGATGACTCTTTTGAAAAGACCCTAATGCTGGGAAAGATTGAAGGCCGGAGGAGAAGAGGACGACAGAGGACCAGATGGTTCGATGGCATCACCGACTCAAGGATGATGAGTCTGAGCAAGCTCCAGGGGATGATAAAGGTCACGGAAGCCTGGCATGCTGCATTCCATGGGTCACAAAAGTCAGACATGACTGAGTGACTGAACAACTATTACATATTCTAATACTTCTCACCTCCCTTTCCTTAAACATGGGTTTGTGGTCTCCTCCACCCTGCTCCACCTTCTACCCCATCTGTTTTGTTTAGAGATGTATTCCTAATTTCTAAGGCAAAACCTGGCACACAGTAAGTGCTTGATAAATATTTATTGTATGAGCATGGATAGAACAAACACTATCAGACTTGCAAAGATGAAGAGCAAGTAAGTGCCTTGTGCAGGTTTTCAAATATGTCTACAATTTAATTTGCACTTCTCCCTATAAAAAGTAGAAACTAATTCTCCTCCCCTTGAGTGTGGGACAGACTTCTTTTTTAAATTGGGAAATAGTTGCTTTACACTGCTGTGTCCATTTCTACTGTACAGCAAAGTGAATCAGCTATCTGTATACATGCATCCCCTCTCTATTGGATTGCCTTCCCATTTAGGAACTACAGAGCATTGAGTACAGTTCCCTGTGCTGTACAGTTAGTCACTTACTTCTAATAAATAGAATGTGGTAGTGGCCATATGTGTGATTCCCAAGTCTGTATTGTATAAGATATTGTCATTGTCATCTTGCTGTCTTTTGGCGCATTCACTCTGGGAGAGTCATCCTCAATATCCTGAGGACACTCAAGGATTCCTGTGGAGAGAGGTCTCCTGTCACCATCTAGTCCCATCCTTCCAGGCATGTGAGTGAGCCACCTTGGAAGTGGACCTGCCAGACTCAGCCAGGTGACTGCAGTTTTGATTGACATCTTGACAACAACCTCAGTAAGAGACTCCGAGCCAAGACTGCCTAGCTAAGTCACTCTTGAATTCCTGACCCACGGAAATGGAAAGATATAAAATGCTTATTTTCTTAAGCCACTAAGTTTTGAGGTAATTTGTTACATAGCACTAGACAACTAATTTGTTGTTCAATTGTTCAAGACATGTCTGACCCTCTGCAAGCCCATGGATTGTGGCAAGTCAGACTCTGCTCTCCTCTACTCTCTCTCAGCGTTTGCTCAAATTCGTGTCCATTGAGTTGGTGATGCTACCTAACCATCTCATCCTCTGCCACCCTAATACATGCCTCAAATTAACCTAAGTCAACTTGGTGGTTCACAATTCATGTGTTCTTTTTGATGGATATTGGTAACCTCCAATTATTAGAATAGGTGAGGGCTCTAGTTCTTCCTGACAACATGACTGAACAAAAAACAATGGAAAACCTCAGATCTAATTCTGTGGTGGAGACAAGTAGAAACAAAATAATCACCCATTGCGCCTTCTGAACTCAGTAAAGTCCCCTTCCTTTGTCATTTTAGACCCATTGATATTAATCGCATTTCACATGAAAGGTTTATTCCAAGATAAATGTGACTTGGTTGCAATGGCAGGATCGACTAACCTTCCAGCTGAATTGGATGAAAGAATCCTCCAGAAAGTCAGTCTGGGTGACACAAAACTGAACTGAGTTATAAACTTCAGGTGTCACTCAGGGGGCGGTAGGCTTCTGGGCTCACCAGATAATTATACCTTATCCACGCCAGAATGAATTGCCTATACAAAATTTCCTGCCAACTTCACATCATTTCACACACAAGAACTTATTTTTAACATCTCCTATGTTAATTAATGAAACTTCTGGTGTGGATTCAGTTAGGCATATTTGAAGCTATGGGTGAAGGGGCTTTTCCAGTGTGTTGCTTCCTGATTAAGATCCTTCATTGCCAACTGAGTGTGGATTCTTGCTTACTGTACTTTGTATGGTATGTCACCACACCTTGGGCAGTGCATGTAGATAACACATATACGTTTTTGTCTATTTAAGTCTTTATGGAACTTATTACAGTATTGTGTCTGCTTTACATTTTGGTTTTTTGGCCCTGAGGCATACGGGATCTTAGTTCCTCCACCAGGGATTGAACCCATGCCTCCTGCATTGGGAGGTGAAGTCTTGACCAATGGACTGACAGGGAAGTCTCCTTTGTCTTTATGTCTCTTAATGTCTCTACTGACATGTTTGGAAACAAGTTAAAGACAATATAAAAATAACAGATGTTTGTGGGAAATTACCTGGATGCAATGATAGTCTCCAAACAAACTGCCAGGCAAGCTAACTCAGAGAATACTTAACTAAAAGCCTCATATACCAAGTAAGAAGTTCAAATCATGTGGTTTATTGAAGCAATTTGAAGCACACATTACAAGGTCTCCCCCAGTGGCCCAGTGGCTAAGATTCCCAATGTAGGGGGCCTGGGTTTGATCCCTTGTCAGGGAACTAGATCCCACATGCCTCAACCAAGAGTTTGCATACCACATGCAACTAATGAGTGTGCATGCCGCAACTGAAAGATCGCATCTGCTGCAGTGAAGATCGAAGATCCCGTGTGCCTCAGCTAAGACCCAGTGCAGCCAAATAAATAAAGAAGTAAAAATAAGTATTAAAAAAAAAAAAAAAACACCACATTGCAAAGCAAGAGGGACAAGATGGGACAGACTAACATAATAATTTAGGGTACCCAAGAGCTGAAAGGTTCAAACCACGTTTGCATGTTCCTTCTCTCTTACTCTTGCTCTCCTCCCTCTGTCTCTGCCACAGCAGTCTTCCTGGTAATGGTGTGTTTATGAGCACCAGAAGTGAGGTTTGAATAAAATACCCTAAAATGAAAGGTACCAGGGACAAGACACACACTTGCTCTGAGATGCCTGCAAGTACCCCTGGTCAACATCTGTACTCAAGAAAGTCAGATGAGCAGAAAACCTATTTGGGGGCAGAAATCCTGGAACCAGGATGAATGTCATTAATAGGAAGCAATTAAGACCTCACAGTTGGAGAAGGCAATGGCAACCCACTCCAGTAATCTTGCCTGGAAAATCCCATGGGCGGAGGAGCCTGGTAGGCTGCAGTCCATGGGGTCGCTAAGAGTCGGACACGACTGAGCGACCTCTCTTTCACTTTTTACTTTCATGCATTGGAGAAGGAAATGGCAACCCACTCCAGTGTTCTTGCCTGGAGAATCCCAGGGACGGGGGAACCTGGTGGGCTTCCATCTATGGGGTCGCACAGTCGGACACGACTGAAGCGACTTAGCAGTGGCAGCAGCAAAACCTCACAGACTGAATAGTGCATGATTCATGTACCTGGAGGCAACTGCATCAGTGTAATTTCCTACACAATACCCTTAAAAACAAATCTTGTCCTTATGTGTATAGCAGGAATATCTGGTGCCTCTCAATTTTTCCTCTCGCTTCCTGTCTATTTTTAGCATGTATATTCCTCTGCTTCATTTATCTATGTCTAATGTAGCTCATAAGATACTTGCTTCTATGTTTAGTTTCATCTCTTCTCCCTATTTGCTTCTCTTACTTTCCATTGCAGAATTGAATAATCTTAAATAATACAGCAAACACACATTACAAGAGATTATCATAGAATTAAGAGATTTTAGAAAAAAATATTGGTTTGAGAAATGATGATGGAACTTATTATATGAAATAATAATAGATAGCTTATCTATTTTTGGAAATAGCCAAGGGGAAAACCTTTGTGTTGGTGGTTTGTTTATCTACGTATTTTACCTCTAATAAGAGAGGGCTCTGAGGAAAGCAGATGTTGCAGAATTAAATTCAAAGTGAATTTGTGCAAATGAAACCTGGAAACTGGCTAATTCAGTTAATTTCTATGCATGCCATCAGTGAAACAGGAACTCTTATCATCAAATCAGATGCAAGAAGTCCAGTGTCCTGTTTCAGCAGGACATTGGAAACCAAATGGCTTTCCCAAAATTCCAGGTCCGACCATAAGAATTCAACCAGGTAAGAATATTCATGGTTGAGTTGTGTGGATCAACTCAGAACCAGGACCTATGGCTCCTTTATGAGGCCTGAAGCTGCTGTAGAACACATTCCACAAGGGGGAGCTGATTTGCCTAAATGAGGGAGCTATTTCACTTCATAAATCACTCTGCTGGTAATTCACCTGTTCTTCAAACTCATGTCACCTCTGACATGTTGTGAGTTGAATGTAAAAACAGGCTTCCTTGGAGTGAAAGAAAACAGTAAGCATAAAAAGCAGTTACAAACAAGTTTTACTAACACAGATTCTCATAAACGGGTCCTCATTATGGGCTTCCCTGGTGACTCAGATGGTAAAGAATCTGCCCACAATGCGGGAGACCCAGGTTTGATCTCTGGGTCAGGTAGATCCCCTGGAGAAGGGAATGGCAACACACTCCCAGTATTCTTGCCTGGAGAATTCCACCGACAGAGGAGCCTGGTGAGAGATAGTTATGGGATTGCGAAGAGACAGTTGCCACTTAGTGACTAACACTTTCACTTTTCACTTCACTGTTAGATTCAACTGGGCAGTTGATTGTTACATTTCTGGGCTTCACTGGAGACCTTACCTACCGAATTAAAATTGCAGCGTCTGGGGTCCAGGAACGTGCATTTTAAACAAACTGCACAAGGATTCTTCTGCACACCGAATTTCAATCAACAAAACTAAGGAAATATTTTAATAACACTCAGAAGGATGGAGTAGTCTTGTCTGGATAGAAGTTAAAGTTCTTTGTGTAAAAGTTGAAGTTTTTTCATGTAAGTTTGCAATTAGAACCACAAATGTGTATAGATGAAGTGCAATGAGTATCTTCCCCATCCTTATTAATAAGAATGATAAGGCAGTGGGCCAATTTTTAAAAAATTCATCAGTTGACATCTGGAGAAAATTTAGAATATTTGGTCATGTTGGGGCTTTAGTCACTTTTTTTCAAGTGAATTAAAATGGCAGAACATGTTGGAAGCTAACTTACTTTAGAGTAGAGTTTATGCTTCTTAACTCAAAGCCCAGTGATTTTTAAAAAGCCTGAGATAAAATTTCCAAACGGAAACGGGATTTACTTGGATGACAGTTTCAAGCTTAGACTCCTTCCTATCTCTTCAGCTTCCATTTGCTTCGTTCGAACTCGACTCCTCACCAGGAGGTTCTTTGGGCTTTGGAATTGTCATCTGTAAAACTGGAAGAATAACAGAACGTACCAACTACCAACTGTTTTCATGAAGAGTAACAGTAGACAGTAAAACAGCCCCTGATATTTGATATTCTTTTTGTGCTGTAGCCACTAAGGGTACAACTCATCCTCACCCATGTCCAGGTAATTGGGTGGAAGATTTTTTAGGAGAAAATAATGGTAAAGAACCAACAAGCTGGATTTTCCCCTGGTGGTCTAATGGTAAAGAACCCACCTGCCAATACAGGGGGCACAGGTTCAATTCCTGGTCCAGGAAGATCCCACATGGTGCGGGGCAAATAAGGCTGTGTGCCACAACAACTGAACCCACGCTCCAGAGCCCGTGAGCTGTAACTACTGAAGCCTATGTGCCTAGAACCTGTGCTCCACAACAAAGGAAGCCACAGCACTGAGAAGCCCATGCAATGCAACTAGAGAGCAGACCTTGCTTGCTGCAACTAGAGGAAGCCACGTACAGCAACAAAGACCCAACACAGCCAAAAACAACAATAAATAAACTGAATAAAAAAAAAGAGAATCAACAACTTTCCATTTTCCATTTGTCCACAGGACTAGCATGCATTCCACCAATTTTCCCACCGAGGGTAACCCTACTCCAGTGACCCTCCAACTATTGAAACAAGAACTTCCCTCAGGGCAAGGGTTTCCAAACTATCCAGCTCAGAATAATCACCAAGGGCACTTTAAAAAAAAAAATACAAATTTTAGATCTATTCTTAGATAATTTGATTTAGCAGATGTGGGAGGAGAGGGTGCAAGCACCAGCAATTTAAATGAGATTGCCCAGGGGATCCCAAAGATTAGGTCTGTTGGGAGAGTTGCCTGAGGGCCTTCCTGCCCCTTATTAATCACAGAACTGATTTCCCATGTGAAAATAGCCAGCCTTTTTTTTTTTTTTTTGTGAGACCAACTGGCTTGAACAGGACTAGGCAGCCGGGGGACTGACTTTTAGTTCCCATTGACCCCTATTTGGATGACTTTGTTCTTGTCCATTTCCTCAGCTATAACAGTGAGGATAAGGGGCTCCATGCAAGGATGTGGAGAGGTTGAGCTCAGAGTGTTGTTGTTGTTGTTTAGTCGGTAAGTCATGACTGACTGCATCCCCATGGACTGAAGCATACCAGGCTTCCCTGTCCTCCACTATCTCCCAGAGTTTGCTCAAACTTATGTCCATTGAGTCAGTGATGCCATCCAACCATCTCATCCTCTGTTGCCCGCTTCTCCTCCTGCCCTCAATCTCTCCCAGCATCAGGGTCTTTTTTGATGAGTCGGTTCTTCTCATTAGGTGGCTAACCTGTTGGAGCTTCAGCTTCAGTATCAGTACTTCCAATGAGTATTCAGGGTTGATTTTTTTTAGGATTGACTGGTTTGATCCCCGTGCTGTCCAAGGGACTCTCAAGAGTCTTTTCCAGCACCACAATTCAAAAGTATCAGTTTGTAGGATATTTAATAATAGAGGCGAACACAATTATAGCCAACTCTTTTTAGGGTATTCCTTCGAAGTGTCTCAGAGAACATGTTCAAAAGGAGCGTGCTTCCTTCTGTTTTTTATCTGACCAGCCCGACTTGTCTGTGGATGCTCCTAGCCTTCCAGAATTCAGCAGCATTTAATGAAGTTAGGAGGGGCTGAGTCCATTCCACCCACCATGCTCGCTGTCACCCTCGCTATGTCACTGCTCGAGATTAATCATAGCCTGTTAGTAAACTATATTCCAGAACTCATCTTGAACTTTTCTCATGTTCTTCCGTGTTAGATGACCTTGGGGAAACTATTCAGGAAGCCACATGTGTTGTCTGCCACACGCCCCAGGCTCATCTGGCAGGTGGCAGCTCTGGGCACTATTCCCACCACCACTCATTCTCCAACTTGGTCTCAGAGATGCTACGTTGCCTGCTGGGCATTGCAAAGGACACACTAACCTTTTCCAAACTTACAGAGGGTGGTGACAGAAAGAGTGCTTGGGTGTGGACAGGTCTGGGTTCCGCCATGTCTGTATTCTCGTGTGTGTGAAATGGGTGTTTCCAAGCCTCACAGGGTGTCCTCACCTGTGAAAGAAGGAGTGTAAGACCTCCCTCACAAGCTTCTGAAGCTTCAATAACATGTTATCCAAAGCACCTACCTGCCAGACTGCCCAGCCAGAATGCCCACTAACATTTTAGCTGTTCTTAGTATTACCAATTTTGTCAGTTCTTAGATGTACACTTTTTTTCCCCATTTTTAACCTTTTCAGATATGTGGCTGTGTCTTACAATTGGTGGCACACAACACGTTAAGTAGTAATGCTTTTTCTTGATTGTTGAGTTGCGGCAGGCATCCTGTTATATCCAATTCTTTGTGACCCCAAGGACTGAAGCCCACCAGACTCCTCTGTCCATGGGATTCTCCAAGTAAGAACTGGACTAGCTTGCCATTTCCTTTTCCAGGGGATCTTCCTGACCCAAGGATAGAACTCACATCTCCTGTGTCTCCTGCAATGGTAGGTGGATTCTTTACCACTAAGCCTCCTGGGAAGTCCTTTTTCTCAGTTGTGCATTGAAAAGTAGAATGTTGCACAATTCATGCTGTTTTAGGGTTGAATGATCAATGGCTAGAGCCATCAGTGTCATAATCGCACTCAGATTATTGTGCGACAGGACTTGTGTATCTTTGGGAAATCTTATAGCAATGTCTAAGTATAGTTTTTTCATTGTTTGCAGTGGAGGCTGGCGGGTGAATTTTGTCTCTCTTTGACCTAGCAGATGAATCTGCAGAATGACCCAGAGTCCCTAGTTCTGAGTGCCTGCTTCAAGAGAATACTAACCACACAAAAAGTGCTTAAGTTTCTCCCCCTAAAAAGCAGACTGCTCTCTCTGCGTGCAGACACCTAATTCAAAAGTCTTTCTTGGAACTCGGGACTGTGTTGTGACATCTGATCCCTTTGTTGTTCCCTCCAGTGAGAGGTCAATACATGAGTGGTCGAGACAGAATCGTCAGGGACTCCTGTGGCAGAGAAGAAAACAGGTAATGGCTGTGGCCTAAGCTGATCATCATGCAGTGTTGCTGTTATGCTCATCTGGAATGTCAAAGTTACCCACCCCCACCCCCCAACCACCCCAGGCCTGTACATCACCTCTGCCAATCTTGTCTGGAATCTGCTCTTCCTTGAATTAACCATGTTGACATTCTTGCTAGTAAGAGTCTACCTTCATTAGCACCTACTGGAAAAGGTCAGTTTTCATTCCAATCCCAAAGAAGGGCCGCACCAAAGAATGTTCAAACTACGATACAATTGTCTCATTCTTCACGCTAGTAAGGTTATGCTCAAAATTCTTCAAGCTAAGCTTCAGCAGTACATGAATTCGAGAACTTCCAGATGTACCAAATGAGTTTAGAAAAGGCAGAGGAACCAGAGATCAAACTGTCAACATTCGCTGGATTATAGGAAAAGCAAGAGAATACCAGAACAACATCCGCTGGGTCATGGAGAAAGCAAGAGAGTTCCAGAAAACCATCTATTTCTACTTCATTGACTATGCGAAAGCCTTTGACTGTGTGGATCACAATAAACTGTGGAACATTCTGAAAGAGATGGGAATACCAGACTACCTGACCTGCCTCTTGAGAAACCTGTATGCAGGTCAGAAAGCAACAGTCAGAACTGTACATGGAACAACAGACTGGTTCCAAATAGGGAAAGGAGTACGTCAAGGTTGTATATTGTCACCTTGCTTATTTAACTTCTATGCAGGGTACATCATGAGGAACACTGGGCTGGAAGAAGAACAAGCGGGAACCAAGATTGCTGGGAGAAATATCAATAACCTCATATATGCAGATGACACTACCCTTATGGCAGAAAGTGAAGAGGAACTAAAAAGCCTCTTGATGAAAGTGAAAGAGGAGTGAAAAGGTTGACTTGAGGCTCAACATTCAGAAAACAAAGATCATGGCATCTGGTCCCATCATTTCATGCGAAACAGATGGGGAAACAGTGGAAACAGTGTCAGACTTTACTTTTTTGGGCTCCAAAATCACTGCAGATGCTGATTGCAGCCATGAAATTAAAAGACGCTTACTCCTTGGAAGGAAAGTTATGACCAACCTTGATAGCACATTAAAAAGCAGAGACATTACTTTGCCAACAAAGGTCCGTTTAGTCAAGGCAATGGTTTTTCCCGTGGTCATGTATGGATGTGAGAGTTGGACTGTGAAGAAAGCTGATCGCCTAAGAATTGCTGCTTTTGAACTGTGGTGCTGGAGAAGACTCTTGAGAGTCCCTTGGACTGTAAGGAGATCCAACCAGTCCATTCTAAAGGAGATCAATCCTGGGTGTTCATTGGAAGGACTGATGCTAAAGCTGTAACTACAATAATTTGGCCACCTCATGCGAAGAGTTGACTCACTGGAAAAGACTCTGATGCTGGGAAAGGTTGGGGGCGGAAGGAGAAGGGGACGACAGAGAATGAGATGGTTGGATGGTATCACCGACTCTGTACATGAGTTTGAGTGTACTCCAGGAGTTGGTGATGGACAGGGAGGCCTGGTGTGCTGTGATTCATGGGTTCGCGGAGAGTAGGACACAACTGAGCAACTGAACTGAACTGAACTGAACCAGAAAAATATCTACTTCTGCTTCATTAACTATGCTAAAGCAGACAGAGAATCCCAGTGTGTTGCAGTCCATGGGGTCACAAAGAGTCGGACATGACTGAGCAACTGAATAACAACAAAGCCTTTGACTGTGTGGATCACAACAAACTGTGGGAAATTCTTAAAGAGATGGGAATACCAGACCACCTTACCTGCCTCCTGAGAAATCTGTATGCAGATCAAGAAGCAACAGTTAGAACCAGACATGGAACAAAGGACTGTTTCAAAATTGGGAAAGGAATATGACAAGGCTGTATATTGTCACTCTGATATTTAACTCGTAGGCAAAGCGCATCATGTGAAATGCCAGTCTGAATGAATCACAAGCTGGAATCAAGATTAACAGGAGAAATATCAACAACCTCATATAGGCAGATGATACCACTGTAATGGCAGAAAGTGAAGAGGAACTAAAGGGCCTCTTGATGAGGGTGAAAGAGGAGAGTGAAAAAGCTGGCTTAAAACTCAACATTCAACAAACCAAGATAATGGCATTTGGTCCCATCATTTCATGGCAAATATTAATAGATGGGGAAAAAATGGAAGCAGTGACAGATTTTATTTCCTTGGGCTCCAAAACCACTGCTGATGGCAACTGCAGCCACAAAATTAAGACGCTTGCTCCTTGGAAGAAACGCTATGACAAACCTAGACAGCATATCAAAAAGCAGAGACATCACATTGTCAACGAAGATCCATATAATTAAGTTATGGTTTTTCCACTCGTCAGGTACAGATGTGAGAGTTGGACCATCAAGAAGGCTGTGTCAAAAAACTGATGTTTTCAAATTGTGGTGTTAAAGAAGACTCTTGAGAGTCCCTTGGACTGCAAAGAGATCAAACAATACTAAAAGAAATCAACACTGAATACTCATTGGAAGGACTGATGCTGAAGCTGAAGTTCCAATATTTTGGCCACCTGATGGGAGAACTGACTTATTTGAAAAAACCCTTATGCTGGGAAAGATTGAAGGCAAAAAGAGAAGAGGGTAGCAGAGAATTAGACGGTTTGATAGCATCACCAACTCAATGGACATGAGTTTGAGCAAACTCCAGGAGATAGTGAAAGACAGGGGAGCCTGGTGTGCTGCAGTCCAGTGGGTGCAGTCCATGAAGTCACAGAGTTGGACATGACTTAATGACTGAACAACAACAACATCTAATTCCCATCTACATCATCTCATGAAGCACCTACATGATCTCACCCACCTATAGCCACATAAGATAGGATGCAGGGTAATGGCCGTTATATGGAGCAGCCATAGATATTTGCATTTAAATCCTTACTTTCCTACTTACTAGCTGTGTAGCTTCAGGTAAGTTGCTTAACCTCTCTGGGTCTCAGACTCCTAACTTTAAAACAGAGATAAGGAGACTTCCTTGGTGGTGCAGTAAATCTGCCTGCCAGTGCAGAGGACATGTTCGATCCCTGATCTGGGAAGGTCCCACATAAAAATGGGTCGTTAAGTCCATGCAACACAACTACTGAAGCACGGACTTTAGAGTCCACACAGCTGCAACCACTGAGCACACCCTCCCTAGAGCCCGCACTACAATCAGAAGCCCATGCACTGCAACTAGAGTAGCCAATACTCTCCACAACGAGAGCAAGTCCTCGCAGCAAGAAAGATCCTGCACAGCCAAAAATAAATAAACAAAAATCTTTAAAATAAAAAAAAAAAAAGGTAAAATAATACTTGACTCTGAGTCTTAATATAAGGACTAAGCATTGTTAGCCCTATGGGCTTCTAAGAACCACACTGACAAATTGTCAATACTTACCGAACGTTTCCCATAAGTGGTTAGTGCTGTTTCCACACACCCTGTGTGCTGCCTGGCACACAGTAGGTGCTTAATAAAAAGTCAGTTTCTCAGAGGGAGGAGGAGAACAGGAGAGGGATCTAGGGGAGTGCCTCAGTAGACCGACATCTCTTAACATCTAAACCTATGAAGGAAAACAAAGGAGAACAGGCAAACAATAATGACAATTTTTATTTATGTAGTTTTTGTATAGGCTATGAAGCACATTCATGTTTTCACTTAAACCTCTGAACAAACCCAAGACAGGAAGGGTATTATCAGTATCTCTTGAGGAATTTGAGGTCCAGAGAGGTTAAGGAGCGGAGGAGTACCTATGTGCCACTAGAAATGAAGGAGAATGATTAGAGAGCAGAGTTTGTGAGTTTAGCAATAAGGAAGCCATTGGTGACCTTCCAGAAAGCACGTTCAATAGAGTGGTGGAGAGAGACACCAGATCTTGGGGACTGAGGAAGGTACTGACAGAGAGGAAATAAGAACCAGCCTCTTGGCAGCAAAGCAAAGGAGAGAAATGGGATGTGAATAGGATCAAATAATGGCTTTTTCAAAATAAGAGTTGACCTGTGCACAGTTATCCATTGTTAATGACTTATTCAGGCTGATTTGTGATGACTGAAACTTTAAAAGGAATAAATCATGGTGCCTGAAGGATCACTTTGAAGAATGAGTCTTTGCAAAAGAATTCTCAATAGACTGGGGCCAGGGTGGGTTGGGGGGAACAGATCTAAGTGGCCAGTAAAAATAGGAAGAAACACTCATCTTCCCTTATACTAAAATAAATACTAGTAAAGGAAGAATGAGATACTATTTTTCACCAATGAAATGACCTAGATGAAAATATTTGATAAAATGGAGAGGAAGTGGGAGCATAGGGACCCATACACTGCTGATGGCAGTGGGAGTGGGTGTATTCTTTTGAAGAGTATATTTTGAGAACATTTACCAAATGTAAAATGTCCATGCTCTTTCACTCAGCAATTTCACTTGGTGATTATCCTAGAGACATACTTGCATATACGGGCAAGGATAGTTATTGGAGCATTGCTCTGTGTATATGTGTGTGTGTGAGAGAGACAGAAAGAGGAGAAAGAGGAAAAATCACCCAAATTTCCCTAGGTAGAACAATACTAACATAGATTTTACATGGTACATCCATTCAGAAGTTGAAAGAATGAGGGGGTTCTCTATGTCCTAACATGGAGTGGAGTTTATCACATATGGGTGAATTTTAAAAAGGCAAATATTCTATAAAATCATATTGAAATGTGCAGGCAAAAGTGGCTAGAAAACAAGAAAGTATTAAAATTGACTACTTGGGAAGAGTAAGAAGAATAAGGGGTGATATTATTTTTCTTATTAGTTTCCTCTCTCCTATTAGTGTTTTTTTTTTAAGTGAACATGTATTACATTTAAAATAAAATATTGACTTGAAAAATGCCCCCACATGATCCCCTTAAATCTTTAGGTCTTGTAGTAGTACACTTGAAAAAAATTCCACTTATAAAAATTTGATTCATTCACTCTTTTTTCTGGAACACATCTACTGTATTAAGGTACACCAATATAGTTCAATGGCCCATCACTAATGGGTTTCTATAAGTACCTTTTTCTCCGCTGGCCATTTCCTCTGCTGTGGAGACTACCAAATTGTCAAGAAGTTAGTCTCACAACCTAAGTGATTAAATACCTTTCAACACCCTCAGTGCAATCAGACTCATTTTGAATGAGTCTATGATTACAAAAGAGTGTTTTAAAACTGTCCTATTTTGAATTAATAGATGGAGTCTCCCAAATCTGACTGATCATTAAAATCTCTGGGGTGTTCTTTTAAAAAATACACTTATTACTCATCCTCCATCCTGACCTAAGACGTCAAAGTCGGTGCCCTGAATTATGGGTTTGTGTGTGTTGTGCGTTTTTAATTTTCTGAATTATGGGTTTGTTTGTTGTGTGCTTTTAATTTTCAAGAGCTAGGTTAAGGAATTTCTGCTTTGCATTATGGCAATTCTTTCTTTTTTCTTAGAAATTACTATGCAATGGTGCAAGTCATTCTGTCTAAAACAGGAGTCCCTATTTATTGGCTCAGTAACTGGGAACATGTTTACAGTTGCCAGAAGTCTATCGACATGCAGAGGGAATGAACAAGTGAGGACAGTGTTCCCTAAGCTTCTCAAATGGAGACTTTCAGTCACAGAGAACACCTTCTAAAAGATCACAGCTATGATATCTGTTGAGCTAAGATTGTGGGAGGCAGGGCTCATGGGACCTGTATAAAGCAGCACTTTCCAACACTCTTAAGGATATACAGTGTTTGTTAAGGCACTCTGTATGTAAGTAGGAGCCCTTGCTGAAATGATTCCCTCTGATGTCTACCATTGTCAAAGCTTTGCTGGTGGTTCTCTTAACGGACATGGACATCAGCCTCAGAAGAAACTCAGTTTGGTCTTGAATGTAGATATCCTTCCCCTCCAAACTATCTAAAATATCATCCAGAGGTTTGTACAAAATGGACTTGGAGAACTGCTTATCAAGACCCTCACCCCCACTGCCTTGAAGACTTAAGCTGCTTTTTTTCAGTTCTTATTCATTTAAAATGAAAATTATACTTTCACCATGAAAAAATTGTGCTATCTTTGCAGGCTCTCCAGATTAATCTCTCAGTGCTGCCCTGTTTTTGTACCTTAGCTCTGACCTGATGGTTTGCCGTTCCCCAAATGCTCCAAGATACTTCATACTCTGTTCCTTCATGCATGCTGTTCTTTTGCTCTTCATTGCTTTTTTCGGCTTGGCTAACTATCCTTCAACTCCAAGCTCAGGATCTCTGCCCTGCTCTGATCTCATCTTTAGTAATTATTTTACCCTCTAAAAATTCTATTTATTTTTTTATATTTGCACAAACTATCTCTGGACAATTATTAGAAATTAATAACAATTGTTTAGGCAGTGGAATGGCTGGGGAAAAAGGGTGGGAGGAAAGATACTTCATTGCTCATTTTCTGTTTGTTTCTTTGAACTTTTGTACTATGTAAATTTACACCTACTCCAATCAATACAATTCAAATTTTTTAAAAATAGCAATCTCAGCTTCAAAAGAAATTCTATTCTATACTCCTCACAGGTTAACAACTTTTAGGCATATTTCCAAATCTGTATCTTAAAACAATCTTTATTGTTAATTTCATAAGTAATATGTAAATTTTCTCCATTATAAATGCCAATGTAAATTAGTCTTTCCGCTACCAGTCTTCTCTGACATGATACTCATGTGATTTCCATTCTTGTCTTAAATATGTCTTGAGTATTAAAAAAGAAATCTCTGGGGTGTATTACAAACCTGAAGAGGGTCAATTGTTTATACAAAATGTGGACTTGAGATGCTTTTAAATCAATAATGTTGGGTTTTGCTAAAATGGTTCATTAGAGTGACAGTTGTCCCAGTTTCCCCAGAACTAAAAGGGTTTCCAGGATGTTGGATTTTCAGTGTTGTAACTGGAGATGCCTGATCAATCAGAACGGACACCTGCCCAAAGGGAAGGGACGTGTGCCTGCTCAGTCGCTTCAGTCATATCCAACTCTTTGCAATCCCACGGACTGTAGCCTGCCAGGTTCCTCTGTCCATGGAATTTCCCAGGCAAGAATACTTGAATGGGTTGCCATTTCCTTTTCCAGGGGATGTTCCCGACCCAGGAATCGAACCTTCGTCTCCTGTGTTGGCAGGCAGATTTGTTACCACTCAACCACCTGGGAAGCCCTAAGAGAAGGGATACCATATGTGAAACCCCACACTGGGGACTGGTGCATGGCAGCTGATTACTAGCCCTGGTTTTGTAGCTTTCTTCATCTTTCCAGAAGCTATGTTCATCAACTCCATGACCTTTTTAAAAAGATCTTAACTTCTACTTTAAATTTCAAAATGAAATAAGAGGCATAAATGAAGAATTTCTATGACATTTGATGCTGCTATGTTCTTAACTGAAGTTGGAAGATTTATCACCTTTAATGGTGCATGCAAAGTAAATCTTATTTTTAACTTTAGACTCAAAAAGAAAATATACCATTCTGACATTTTTTTTAATTGAAATAGTCCAGCGTTTACTAAGTCAAGAACCATTCAATCTAATTGTATAGTATGGTAGAAATAAGTAATTAAAAAGTAAATTAGCAGATGAAAATAATGAGTTTGTAAGTGGGAGGGGAAGAGAAATCTATAAATGTACTCAACCTAAGAAAAAAGTGAAGATTAATTTCAGTTAGACGTTGATCTAGAGAGCTCATTGAGTTTTCAGCCTAAAACTAAAATGCATGCTGAATGAAGCTGTTCCAGAATTAATTAACCAGTAGTCTATGTACATAAGAGTGACACTGAGCAAATAAATGTTGTGGAGTAAATAAATAAGTTTTTCAAAATAAATGTCTTTTAACAGTAGTTGTCTATTAGTTAAAATAAAGAAGCAGCTCCATAAAGCAAGTCTGTGAAGTTTTCCTCTTTTATGCTTCCTCCTGCCCATTCACAATTTTATTGCCTCATATCAGGAACCTACAAATAAAGAGAGCAATTTTATATATTCTGTAGATCTTTGCAAAAAGATGAAAGACACATATTGAAGGTTTTGTCCTTGGATGAGTTTGGCAGATCACACAGAACATTTTTAAATGGTTATTTGGCCACTCCTCATGGCTTGGGGCAGCCAAAGAGGAATTCTTTACCTGGATGCCTTTCTGGAAGTAAAAAGCCATCTGAAATTTAGAAAAACTCTGCAAAGTTTGGTGTTTATGTGTAGCTGGAACAAAAGCAAAAACAACACCCAGTTGTGGATGGGACTGGTGATAGAAGCAAGGTTAGATGCTGTAAAGAGCAATACTACATAGGAACCTGGAATCTTATGTCCATGAATCAAGGCAAATTGGAAGTGGTTAAACAGGAGATGACAAGAGTGAACATCGACATTCTAGGAATCGGCGAACTAAGACTGGAATGGGTGAAGATGACCATTATATCTACTACTGTGGGCAAAACTCCCTTAGAAGAAATGGAGTAGCCATCATAGTCAAGAAAAGAGTCTGAAATGCTGTACTAGGATGCAATGTCAAAAATGACAGAATGATCTCTGTTAGTTTCCAAGGCAAACCATTCAATCTTACAGTAATTCAAGTCTATGCCCCAATCAGTAAAGCTGAAGAAGCTGAAGTTGAACAGGTCTAGGAAGACCTGCAAGACCTTCTAGAACTAACACCCAAAAAAGATGTACTTTTCATTATAGGGGACTGGAATGCAAAAGTAGGAAGTCAAGAGATACCGGGAGTAACAGGCAAATTTGGCCTTAGAGTACAAAACAAGAAGGTCAAAGGCTAACAGAGTTTTGCCAAGAGAAATGCACTGGTCATAGCAAACACCCTCTTCTAAGAACACAAGAGAAGACTCTACACATGGATATCACCACATGGTCAATACTGAAACAAGGTTAATAATATTATTTGCAGCTAAAGACGATGAAGAAATCCTTCAATTCAGTTCAGTCCCTCAGTCGTGTCCGACTCTTTGCGACCCCATGAACCACAGCACGCCAGGCCTCCCTGTCCATCACCAACTAATGGAGTTCACTCAAACTCATGTCCATTGAGTTGGTGATGCCATCCAGCCATCTCATTCTCTGCCGTTCCTGTCTCCTCCTACCCCCAATCCCTTCTAGCATCAGAGTCTTTTCCACTGACAACTCGTCGAATGAGGTGGCCAAAGTATTGCAGTTTCAGCTTTAGCATCAGTCCTTCCAATGAACACCCAGGATTGATCTCTTTTAGAATGGACTGGTTGGATTTCCTTGCAGTCCAAGGGACTCTCAAGAGTCTTCTCCAGCACCACAGTTCAAAAGCATCAATTCTTTGGCGATCAGCTTTCTTCACAGTCCAACTCTCACATCCATACATGACCACGGGAAAAACCATTGCCTTGACTAGACGGACCTTTGTTGGCAAAGTAATGTCTCTGCTTTTCAATATGATATCTAGGCTGGTCATAACTTTCCTTCCAAGGAGTAAGCGTCTTTTAAATTCATGGCTGCAATCAGCATCCGAAGTGATTTTGGAGCCCAAAAAATAAAGTCTGACACTGTTTCCACTGTTTCCCCATCTATTTCCCATGAAGTGATGGAACCAGATGCCATGATCTTCGTTTTCTGAATGTTGAGCTTCAAGCCAACCTTTTCACTCTCCTCTTTCACTTTCATCAAGAGGCTTTTGAGTTCCTCTTCACTTTCTGCCATAAGGGTGGTGTCAATTGATATTTCTCCTGGCAATGTTGATTCCAGCTTGTGCTTCTTCCAGCCCAGCGTTCCTCATGATGTACTCTGCATAGAAGTTAAATAAGCAGGGTGACAATATACAACCTTGACGTACTCCTTTTCCTATTTGGAACCAGTCTGTTGTTCCATGTCCAGTTCTGACTGTTGCTTCCTGACCTGCATACAGGTTTCTCAAGAGGCAGGTCAGGTGGTCTGGGATTCCCATCTCTTTCAGAATGTTCCACAGTTTATTGTGCTCCACACAGTCAAAGACTTTGGAATAGAAAAAATATCTGGAAACTAATACTTTCCCTTCCCAGTTTCAGTATGTTCAACATTTCTAATTGATTAGGGAGGCCCTGAATGAGGCCAGTTGAGTAAAAAAAATAAAGGCATCCCTCTCCAAAGGTGAAAGTAGCTCTCATTAAGGTGAAGCCTGAACTGATAATGTGGACTCTATATGTAAGTCAGCAAAAAAAAAAAATATCTAGAATTTAGAAATAGGAAAAATGTTCCTGAATGTTATTTATTTCAGTGTTAGATTGACTTTACACTGTCAGGGACATTTCATCACTCATAGGAGGCAGAAATTTTATATATTTTTATGTGATAGGATTTAGCCAGATGAAATTAAATTCTATCTGGTAGAACAGAAGACCATAAAGGGTACACTTTATGATTTTGTTGGACATTAATCAATTCTGCAAAAAAAATTGAGGTAGAATTCATACAACAGAAAATTAACCATTAACTATTTTAAAGTGTGCAATTTATTCAAATTTATTATGTTCAGAATCTTGTGCAACAGTCTCCTCAATCTAGTTCTAGAACATTTTCATCACCCCAGAAGGAAACTCTGTACCCGTTAAAAAGTTAATCCCCATTCCACCATATTCCCAGCTCCTGTCAACCACTGATCTTCTCTCTGTCTCTATGGAGTTGTTTACTCTGGATATTTCTTTTGTGTCTAGCTGCTTTCATTTAGTATGTTTTTGAGATTATCTATGTTGTAACATGTATCAGTACTTCATGCCTTTTTATGACTGGGTAATATTCCACTGTACATTTAGCTCACATTTTGTTTATCCATTTATCTGTTGATGGACATTGGGTTCTTTCCACCTTTTGGCTACCGTGAAAAGTGATACTGTGATCATTCTCATATAAGTATTAGTTTGAATATCTGTGTTTAATTCCTTTGGGTATATACCTTGGACTGGAAATGCTAGATCATGTAGGAATTTTATATTTAAGTTTCTGAGGAAGAACCAAACTGATTTCCATAGTGGCTATAGCACTTTACATTCCCAATGACAATACACAGGTATTCCAATTTCCTCATATTTCCGTCAACATTTATTTTCCTTTTCTAAGGGTTGTGACCAACCCTAGTGGATGTGATCTCATCGTGGTGTTAATTTGTCTTACTCTAATGACTAAAGATCCAACCAGTCCATTCTAAGGGAGATCGATCCTGGGTGTTTTTTGGAAGGACTGATGCTAAAGCTGAAACTGCAATACTTTGGCCACCTCATGCAAAGAGTTGACTCACTGGAAAAGACTCTGATGCTGGGAGGGATTGGGGGTGTGAGGAGACGGGGACGACAGAGAATGAGATGGATGGATGGCATCACCAACTCGATGGACATGAGTTTGAGTGAACTCCGGGAGTTGGTGATGGACAGGGAGGCCTGGCGTGCTGTGATTCATGGGGTCGCGGAGAGTCGGACACGACTGAGCGACTGAACTGAACTGAATGACTAATGACATTGAGCATTTCTTCATGTGCCTGTTGGTCATTTGTATGTCTTCTTTGGAGACATCTTTTCAAGTCCTTTGCTGTTTTTAAATTGGGTTGTTTGTCTTTCTGTTGTTGAATTCATTAGTATTCTTTATATATTCTCGACATTAAACAAACTCCTGTCGCATATATAATCTTCAAATATTTTCTCCCATTTTGTGGGTTGTCTTCTCACTCTCTTGATAAAGTTGTTTATTTTTGGTTATTTTTGTTGCTTGTGCTTTTTGTGTCATATCTAAGAAAACATTATCAAATCCAAAGTCATGAAGATTTACTCCTGTATTTTCTTCTAGGTTGTATAGTTTTAGCTCTTTAGGTCTTTGGCCCATTTTGAGTTCATTTTTGTATATGGTATGAATCAAAAGTCCAACTTAATTCTTTTGCATGTGGGTAATCAGTTTTACCAGGATCAATTTTTGAAGAGACTATTCTTTCTTCATTGAATGGTGTTAGCACCTTTGTCAAAAATCAACTGACTAGCGTTATATAGGCTTGTTCAATTCTATCCTTATTTATCTCTGGACTCTCTGTTATTTTATCCTCCTCCAAAGATTCTGATGTGATTGACCTGGGACTGGCATCCACTCTGTTTGTTCTTTTTTTTTTTTTTTAGCTTTCCAGGTGATCCTAACAGTGTTGACAATCACTGTCTTAAGGCAAGTTCTACTAAAACCACTTGTGATCTAGTCTCTTTGGTGCTTCAGGATTCCACATCCGGGAAAAGTGGATGTGAGTGGATGTTGCTGGAGAGAGATAATGTTTGGGGACTAGTGTTATGTTGACCGTGAGCTTAGGTGAAACAAACACTACACTAGGAAAAAGGGACACTTCTTTTATATCTTCTCACTGTTGTGGCTCCTTTATGTGTAAGAAAACTAAAACCAAGTCCTTGTCATATGCCACAAAAGGGTAACACAGTCTAGTGTCTCCGAAACAATAAGTAAAACAGCAACCTACATCTGAAGTCTCTCAGATAATAAATACATTATTAAACAAAGAGTAATGAAGAGAATGGACAGCTTAAAAGTAGGAGTTTCGGGAGAAGAGGTTGGTGACCTTGGCAAGCTAGTGAGGGAGGTATTTTTACTACAATGGTGCCTTCTCTGCTTTTTGAGAAAAAAGTGGAAATACGGAGTACTGTGCTTAGAATGATTTGGTGACACAGGGAAAGTCTCTCACATTGTTAGTCATTTTTTCCAGTGTTACTTCTTACACTTGGAGCCTCTCTGACTTCCTACACTGTCACTTCTCCACATCTGTTCTTTGGACTAATTCCTCATTTCAGCCTCTTCCTTCTGAAGCAGGCTTATTTCTATGAGGCAGTTTTGTGTAAGGGCTGAATATACAGGCACTGGAGCCAAATTGCCAGGGACTGTAGCTCAGCTCTACTACCCTCTAAGTATGAGCTGGACAGGTTACTCAGCACCTTTATTTCCTCACATGTATAGAATCCTCTTTATTGAATTATTGTGAGCTGGTAAATAATCCACCTGCCAATGCAGGAGACGCAAGAGATGCAGGTTCAGTCTCTGGATCGGGAAGATCCCCTGGAGAAGGAAATGGCAACCTGCTCCAGTAATCTCACCTGGAAAATCCAGGGACAGAGAAGCCTGGTGGACTATGGTCCATAGGGTCGCAAAGAGTCAGACATAACTGAGAGACTGAACATACACACACAGACACATACATTAAAGCACTTAAAATATCACCTGTCATGGAATGAGTGCTCTATAAACCCTAGCTATTTCATTATTATATTGCTATTGCCCAGGAGTTAGAGCCATCAGCTGGAGTAACAATGAGGTACAGAGGTCTTCAGGAGCATAGAAGAAGGCTGTGAGGATTCTTAGTGAAACCATGGAGGATGTGTGGCCTTGAAGACAACAGTGAGAAATTCTGCACAAAGAATGACTTGCACAGAGATAGACTGAATGGATCTGGCATCTGCTTTAAACAAACAGGTGAGTAGGTTTTATCTTATTCCTGATTGGCCTGACAGATGCAATTCCCCCGTGTAAATGCAACTCTGTCTTGGGATGGGAAGCAGGCTGCACCGTGGGGATTTCATTTGCCATTTCCAGCTGCCTTGTCTCCAGTACCTTCCTAGACTACAATGGGTGACTCAGGAGCTTTCCCTGTTCACATATCTGATACTTCTGCTGCAATAATATAGCCATTTTCTAAGCTGTGTCACAGAGGTGTATAACACCTGACCTTTCCTATTTGCCCCCAATTTCTGCTCAACACCTGATCTGACCACAGACTACTCTATCTCCGAAAGCGAAATAGAAGTATGGAAGCACGTGATTTCAAGGTGGAGTTCCCTAGCTGATTTATGGACCTGGGTTCTTTCTATCTTTCTGCTCTGCCATTTCCAGTGTATCGGTGACAGTGTTCCTTCAAAAGTATAAGATACCTGCTACAGTAGCAAGAAGCAACAGTCTCAGAAAGCAGGAAGAAAGATTTCTTTCAAACATTTCTTTCCTCATCCCAGAAAGTATCCCCCTTCCAGTCCTACTGGACAGGCCTGAGTCACATTATACGTTAACTTCAAGGAGGCTCACATATTAAACATCTGGATTTTCAGCGTCCCTTGGAATACAGGAAGGCTCTGACAGGAAGAAAGAAGGGTAGGAAAATGACTGTTAGGTTGGCAACTAAAACTGTCTGCTTTTTGAAACAGTAATTGCACTTTTTGTTACCTTATCACTTTACATTTTAATCGACTACACTTGAGCAGACTGGCATAGCTTATTGGGATAAAATGAATTTGCTTAAAGGTGCTACAGTCTGTAAGCAAATCCTGTGTCTGTCACTGACCACTCCATCGAACTAAGTCCTGATTCAATGTTGCTCTGACTAGGGAGCCCTATGTGTCTTCCTCCTTTATGCTTCTGTAGAATTTGTGATCTTCTGAGCCAATTTAATTTAATTAATCTAATAAATGACAGCAAAGGAGAGGTTGTTTTTCTGATGCAATGCTCAGGAGGTAGCTCTGAATTTGCTTATTTCTTTTTAAAGTTTGATTAAAAATTCTATAAAACAAACAGGTTACAATGTATAATTATCATTAATTTCAGAGCAGATTATTTTCATGTACTTATGATAAGAATACTCCAGTAATCTTACCTAGCCTTGGAATTTAGAGGTAAATTCACTGAAGAATTCCTCTTTGTTTTTATTCAAGATTCTGCTCTGTCCTAATATTAGAACTTATGCTTGCATATTTTCCAACTTTTTGATCAATTATTATTTGGGCAAATACAAAATATTGTTTAAATGAAATTATATTTCCTGGGATGAAGAAATAAATGATTGAAAGAAATCTTTCTTCCTGCTTTTTCAGACTGTTGCTTTTTGCTACTGTAGCAGGTTTCTTATATCTTTGAAGGAACACTCTCACCGATACACTGGAAATGGCAGAGCAGAAAAATGGAAAGAACCTCAGTTCAGTTCAGTCGCTCAGTCGTGTCCGACTCTCCGCGACTCCACGAATCACATCACGCCAGGCCTCCCTGTCCATCACCAACTCCTGGAGCTCACTCAAACTCATGTCCACAGAGTCGGTGATGCCATCCAGCCATCTCATTCTCCGTCGTCCCCTTCTCCTCCCGCCCCTAACCTTTCCCAGCATCAGAGTCTTTTCCAGTGAGTCAACTCGTCGCATGAGGTGGCCAAAGTATTGCAGTTTCAGCTTTAGCATCAGTCCCTCCAGTGAATACCCAGGATTGATCTTTAGAATGGACTGGTTGGATCTCCTTGCAGTATAAGGGACCCTAGGTTCATTTAAATTAAATTGTTAAAGCAACCTTCTCCTGTGCTGTCATTTATTAGATTAATTAAATTAAATTGGCTCAGGGGATCACAAATTCTACAGAAGCATAAAGGGGGAAGACACACAGGGCTCCCTAGTTAGAGCAACATTGAATCAGGACTTAGTTGGATGGAGTGGTCAGTGAGAGACACAGGATAAAGATTTGTTTAAATCTTTAAATAAAAAATATTGTTTAACAGTGCATGTTCACTGTAAGAATACAAACAATATAAAACTACAGAAAGTTAAAAATGTCCCTATCTCATTCACATCCCTTGCACCCCAGCCAGTTTTCCATCCTGAAAGAGCCCTTCACAGAGCTGCCCACAGTTAATAATTTAATTTTTGATCTGTGCAAATCGGTCAGTCACGTCCAACTTTTTGCGAACCCATGGACTATACAGTCCATGGAATTCTCCAGGCCAGAATGCTGGAGTGGGCAGACTTTCCCTTCTCCAGGGGTCTTCCCAACCCAAGGATCAAACCCAGGTCTCCCACATTGCAGGTGGATTCTTTACCAGCTGACCTACCAGGAAAGCCTAATTCTTGATCTAGTCCTATACAAATATAAATATGCATTTACAAATATGATTTTTTAAAAAACAACATTATGTATTGTTCCACAACTGTTTTTTTTTAATTTACCAATATATCCTACTCAGTTTTCCATATGCTTATGTATAAACTTATTTAATTTATTATCAAATATTATATTCATATAATGTACCTTTTGCAATTTTCAGAATATTTTTATCTTCCACTCCTCCTTTTTCTCATAGACAATAACTCCTCTTGACTAACACTATAATGACTCTTTAAAGAGTTTTAAAAATGACTCTAATAAACTCTAAGAATACTAAAGCCTTGATAGAACATAACCTTTTTTGGATGGAATTGGATAGAAGAGGACTATGATTTTATAATGATGATGACAATGATTATAACTCCTACTTGTGTTTATACATTTTAAGATAATTTCTATAAAGAATCTCATTTAAACTCCATCTAATGTTATTTTGTTCTAGAAGTGCCTGCAGATTCTCCTGATAACACTATTTTTATTGTAATAAAGTTTTACAGGTTGAGCTGGGAACAGCATGATAATGTTGTTATTGCTACCCATGCAATCATTATTTAATAAAGATGAAAATTAATAGCTCCAACATTGCTCCATGCCCAGCCTTACCCAGATTTGAATGAAGGTTTCCTAACTATAGTGTGCTGTTTCTTATTTCTATGCTTCAAAATACATGAGGGAACAAGGACAGAATTAAAGGGAGAAGGATAATTTTACAGCTATAGGTCTAATTTTTAATACTCCATCACAAGAATTTAAACAAAAACTAGACCAAAATATTTAGTAAAGATGTAGAATAACAACACTACCAACCACCTTGGCCTGATTAATACTAGGATACTATACAAGGAAATGCAGAATACACATTCTATTCAAGGTCTCACTATACATTCTTAAAAATAGACCATAAACTAGGTCATAAAACAAGTCTTAATAAATGTTTAGGAAATTAAATCATGCAAAGATGTTTTCTGACTGCAGAGGAATTAAATTTAAAATTAATAACAATATAATATATAGAAAAATATTTAATATTCAAAAATTAAACAGCATACTTCTAAATAATTCATAAGTCAAGGAAGAAATTACAGAGAAAGGTAGAAAATATTTTGAACTATATGATAAAGAACATGTAACAGGTGTTTGTTACTGACTGGATGAAGCACAAGCTGGAATCAAGATTGCCGGGAGAAATATCAATAACCTCAGATATGCAGATGACACCACGCTTATGGCAGCAAGCAAAGAACTAAAGAGCCTCTTGATGAAAGTGAAAGAGGAGAGTGGAAAAGCTGGCTTAAAACTCAACATTCAGAAAACTAAGATCATGGCATCTGGTCCCATTCAGTTCAGTTCATTTCAGTAGTTCAGCCGTGTCCGACTCTCCGCGACCCTATGGATCACAGCACGCCAGGCCTCCCTGTCCATCACCAACTCCCGGAGTTCACTCAAACTCATGTCCACTGAGTTGGTGATGCCATCCAGCCATCTCATTCTCTGTCGTCCCCTTCTCCTCCCTCCCCCTATCCTTCCCAGCATCAGAGTCTTTTCCAGTGAGTCAACTCGTCACATGAGGTGGCCAAAGTATTGGAGTTTCAGCTTTAGCATCAGTCCTTCTAATGAACACCCAGGATTGATCTCCTTTAGAATGGACTGTTTGGATCTCCTTACAGTCCAAGTGACTGTCAAGAGTCTTCTCCAACACCACAGTTCAAAAGCATCAATTCTTCGGCGATCGGCCTTCTTCACAGTCCAACTCTCACATCCATACATGATCACGGGAAAAACCATAGCCTTGACTAGACGGACCTTTGTTAGCAAAGTGATGTCTCTGCTTTTTAATATACTATCAAGGTTGGTCATAACTTTCCTTCCAATACTTCATGGCAAATAGATGGGGAAACAATGGATACAGTGACAGACTTTATTTTCCTGGGCTCCAAAATCACCGCAGATGGTGACTGCAGCCCTGAAATTAAAAGATGCTTACTCCTTGGAAGAAAAGTTCTGACCAACCTAGACAGCATATTAAAAAGCAAACGCATTACTTTGTCAACCAACGTCTGTATAGTCAAAGCTATTGTTTTTCCAGTAGTTATGTATGGATGTGAGAGTTGGACTATAAAGAAAGCGAGGGCTGAAGAATTGATGCTTTTGAACTGTGGTGTTGGAGAAGACTTTTGAGAGTCCCTTGGACTGCAAGGAGATCCAACCAGTCCATCCTAAGGGAAATCAGTCCTGAATATTCATTGGAAGGTCTGATGCTGAAGCTGAAACTCCAATACTTTGGCCACATGATGTGAAGAGCTGACTCATTTGAAAAGACCCTGATGCTGGGAAAGATTGAAGGCTGGAGAAGGGGACGACAGAGGATGAGATGGTTGGATGGCATCACCAACTCAATGGACATGAATTTGAGTAAGCTCCAGAAGTTGGTGATGAATAGGGTGGCCTGGGGTCCCTGGGGTCACAGTCCATGCTGCAGTCCATGGGGTCACAAAGAGTCAGACATGACTGAGCAACTGAACTGAACTGAACTGAACAGGTGTTTGTCAGATGAACCCAAAACAGCATTTAGGAGAAAAGATAAAACTTTAAATGTTTATATCAGTGACCAAAGGGCTTTCCTTATAGTTCAGTTGGTAAATAATCTGTCTGCAATTTAGGAGACTATGGTTTGATTCCTGGGTTGGGAAGATCCACTGGAGAAGGGATAGGCTACCCACTCCAGTATTCTTGGGTTTCCCTTGTGGCTCAGCTGGTAAAGAATCTGCCTTTAGTGTGGGAGACCTAGGTTTGATCCCTGGGTTGGGAAGATCCCCTAGAGAAGGAAAAGCTACTCACTCCAGTATTCTGGCATGGAGAATTCTATGGACTGTGTAGTTCATGGGGTTGCATAATTGGACATGACTGTCACTTTCACTTTTCATCAGTGACCAAAAATTATAAATTTATAAGTAGCTAGCCTAAAGAAAAAAGGGGGATCTTCCTTGGTATCTCAGTCAGTAAAGAATCTTCTTGCAATGCAGGAGATATGGGTTCAATTCCTGGGTCAGGAAGATCCCCTGGAGAAGGGAATGACAACCCACTCCATTATTCTTGCCTGCAGAATTCCATGGACAGACAATGGAGTCACAAAGAGTTGGACATGACTGACTAACACATATATGCACACACACACACATGCACACACATACACACACTCCAAAAGGGGGGAAATAAAAGATAACGGATCAGTAAAATAAAAACAGATAAAGAATAAGGAGAATTAACCAATCAAGAAGTTGACTCTTTAAACTGATCAACAAAATTGATGATGCCCTAGCGAGAATGATCAATGGAAAAACAAAACACAAATCACCAACATCAGGATTTAAATAGATATTTTTGTTACAGATCCCACAGACAGTAAAAGGGTAATATAATATTATAAATTAGTTCATGCCAACAAATTCAACAGGCTGGATGAAACTGAAAACTTTATGAAAAATACGATTTACCTAAACTAACCAGTCCATTCTAAAAGAGATCACTGGAAGGACTGATGCTAAAGCTGAAACTCCAATAATTTGGCCACCTCATACGATGAGTTGACTCACTGGAAAAGCCTCTGATTCTGGGAGGGATTGGAGGCTGGAGGAGACGGGGACGACAGAGAATGAGATGGCTGGATGGGATCACCGACTCGATGGACATGAGTGAACTCTGGGAGTTGGTGATGGACAGGGAGGCCTGGCGTGCTGTGATTCATGGGGTCGCAAAGAGTCAGATACGACTGAGCGACTGAACTGAACTGAATGCAAGACAAAACAGAAAATCTCAATAGTTTTATTTCTCTTAGAGAAATGAAATACATTATCAAAGTTCTTCCCACAAATAAAACACTCACTAAGCTCAGATGATTTCACTGGTGAGTAGTATCAAACACTTAGGGAAGATACAAAACCACTATTACACAATCTCTCTCAGAAAAGAGAGGAGAGATACGTCCTTACTCATTTAATGAGGTCAGCATAACCTTAATACCCAAACCCGAGAAAGGCATTACTAAAAAAATGTTACAGATCAATATCCCTCAGAAGCGCTGATGCAAAAATTCTTATAAAAATACAAGCACATTGAATGCAACAATATAAAACGGATCAGATATAATGACCAAATAGGGCATTTATATGCTGAAGTGAAAAAGTGAAAGTGTTAGTAACTCAGTTGTATCCAACTCTTTGGGACCCAGTGGACTGTGCCAGGCTCCTCTGTCCATGAGGATTCTCCAGGCAAGAATGCTTGAGTGTGTAGCCAATCCCTTCTTCAGGGGATCTTCCCAACTCAGGGATCAAACCTGGGTCTGCTGCATTGCAGGCAGATTCTTTATCACCTGAGCCAACAAGTTTGCAAATAAAAAATAAAATTTAAATTCCATGGACAGTAGTGCTCCCAAATACAAACTTCTTGAAAATCTACTAATGCTATCCAAGACTTTTACAATGAAAGTATTGCTTATATTTTAAAGACTTAAATAAATGGATTTACAAATACCATGTTCATGGTTTGTAACATTAAATATTGTTAGGATGTCAATTCATACCAATTCATCTGTAAATTCAACATGATCCCAGCTTAAATTTGTCTTCTTTTTAATAGGAATTGACAAATAGTTTTAAAAATTAAATACAGATGCATTGGAGAAATCTCTTTTAATCTCTGCCCATTTTAAATTTTATTTATTTATTTATTTTTGGCTATGCTGCATCTTCAGTTCTGTGTTCAGGCTTTCTCTAATTGCGGCAAGTGGGGGCTACTCTCTACTTGTGGTGGGCAGGCTTCTCATTGCAGTGGCTTCTCTTGTTGTGAAGCACAGGCTGTAGAGTGCACAGGCTTCAGTAGTTGTAGCAAGTAGGCTTAGTAGCTGGGGCTCACAGGCTCAGTAGTTGCATGGGATTAGTTGCCCTGCAGCACGTGGAATCATCTTGGACTAAGGACCAAACCTGTGTCCTCTGCATTGGCAGGTGGGTTTTTAACCACTAGACCACCAGGGAAGCCCAGTTATCTGTTTGTTTGTTTGTTTGTTTTTTGTTGTTGTTGTTGAGTTGTATGAACTGTTCAAGTACAAATGTCTTTAATAGAATATGGTGAACTGGTTAAAGTACAATGATCGTTTCATACTTATACAGTTTTAACTTGAGAAAAAAAAGAAATACTAGGCATCTAACCCACTGAGCATGTGGGCAGGACTCTATGGTGATAACATGAGAAATGTAGCCAGCTTGTTTTCTTTCCAAGAGCCATGTCCAGAACCCTGGGACTCTGATTTCCATCTAACACATGGGGAAGTTCCCTGGAGGTTATTCAGTGAATTTGGTTTTACATTAAGGAATTACTTGGAATCTGCCTTCAGCCAATTCTAGATTTAATTATTCAAGACAAATAATGCTTGCCAATTGACATCTTTGTTTATATTGAAACTGATGACTCCCAACTTTGATTGTGTGTGATGTATTTCCTTTAGTATTATATATCACTCAGTCCTTCAAGGTAAAGTAGAGAGACACCTTTCATCACTTAAGGTGAGCTCCTCAGTTCTGGGTAGCATCAGTCAATGGATTTTTATATCTTGCCAGTTCTCTAATTCTTTATGCTTAATTCATTGTCTCATGGACTTTTATAAATAGCTTTGATAAATCCAAAAGGCCATCCACTTTCTCTTCACAGAAGTTGGACATTGGTATTGGTCCATGTTTGAGTATCTCCAACCAGTCTTCCTATCCAAACTTGTTTATTTTCAATGACATCTTGCCCAGTTCAGTGTCCATTGAGATTATTCATAATAACTTTTGAAATCATCTGGGGTTTTTTTGAGTATTTATCTTCAGGAAACTTCACAGCATACTATGGAATTCATCAAGTTGATGTCTGTTTTTCCATTCTTTAAGTCATTAAGAATAACGCTGAATCAAGTATTCGAGAAGATTTTCCATCCAGGGAAACAAAGATGATCCTGATTTTCTGCTTTTCTCATTTTCACATTTTTCTGACTAAGGAGATTTAAACAGTGTGAAAATAATCCAAAACAAATAATCTGTTCAAAATAAATCAATTTAAGAGTGACTCGGAGGGTGATTATGGGGTATATGAATGGAATAAATGCATTAAATTACCAGATTCAATTTCACAGGTAGCACCTAGCTGCAGATGGTCTATAGATAGTATCCACCAGTCAATGTTTGTTGGGCATCTGTAACATGCCGAGTTAAGCACTATGAGGATTCTGGAGATGAAAAAGGCAAGTTTCCTAGGCAGACATCTGCAAATCAAGCAAGGAAGTATATGATGAAGATCAATAGAGATGTATGAATTAATACTATTGGAGCTGAACAGAGAAAGAACCCTACAAATTGCTAGGTTTAGAAGATTTCATGGAGGGACATGGTGTTGGAACTGGGCCTTGAAAGATGGATAGTAGTTCCACGGCAAGGAAGGATATGCCTGATGGATAAAATGGCATATGAAAAGGCCTAGAATTCGGGAAGTCAGTTCAGTTCAGTTCATTTCAGTCACTCAGTCATGTCCAAATCTTAGCGACCCCATGAACCACAGCATGCCAGGCCTCCCTGTCCATCACCAACTCCCAGAGTTCACTCAAACTCATGTCCATCAAGTCGGTGATGCCATCCAGCCATCTCATTCTCTGTTGTCCCCTTCTCCTCCCTCACACAATCCTTCCCATCATCAGTCTTTTCCAGTGAGTCAACTCGTTGCATGAGGTGGCCAATGTATTGGAGTTTCAGCTTTAGCATCAGTCCTTCCAATGAACACCCAAGATTGATCTCCTTTAGAATGGATTGGTTGGATCTTCTTGAAGTCCAAGGGACTGTCAAGAGTCTTCTCCAACACCACAGTTCAAAAGCATCAATTCTTTGGAGATCAGCTTTCTTCACAATCCAACTCTCACATCCATACATGACCACTGGAAAAACCACAGCCTTGACTAAATGGACCTTGGTTGACAAAGAAATATCTCTGCTTTTTAATATACTGTCTAGGTTGGTCATAACTTTCATTCCAAGTAGTAAGCATCTTTTAATTTCATGGCACAATCAGCATCTGCAGTGATTTTGGAGGCCCAAAAAATAAAGTCTGACACTGTTTCCACTGTTTCCCCATCTATTTCCCATGAAGTGATGGGACCAGATGCCATGATTTTTGTTTTCTGAATGTTGAACTTCAAGCCAACATTTTCACTCTCCTCTTTCACTTTCATCAAGAGGCTTTTGAGTTCCTCTTCACTTTCTGCCATAGGGGTAGTGTCATCTGCATATCTGAGGTTATTGATATTTCTCCCAGCAATCTTGATTCCAGCTTGTGCTTCTTCCAGCCCAGCGTTCCTCATGATGTGCTCCGCATAGAAGTTAAATAATCTTGGTGACAATATACAACCTTGACATACTCCTTCTCCTATTTGGAACCAGTCTCTTGTTCCATGTACAGTTCTGACTGTTGCTTCCTGACCTGCATACAGGTTTCTCAAGAGGCAGGTCAGGTGGTCTGGTATTCCCATCTCTTTCAGAATGTTCCACAGTTTATTGTGATCGACATAGTCAAAGGCTTTGGCATAGTCAATGAAGCAGAAATAGATGGTTTTCTGGAACTCTTGCTTTATCCATGATCCAGTGGATGTTGGCAATTTGATCTCTGGTGCCTCTGCCTTTTCTAAAACCTGCTTGAACATCTGGAAGTTCACAGTTGACATATTCCTGAAGCCTGGCTTGGAGAATTTTGAGCATGACTTTACGAACGTGTGAGATGAGTGCAATTGTGTGGTAGTTTGAGCATTCTTTGGCATTGCCTTTCTTTGGGATTGGAAAGAAGACTGACCTCTTCCAGTCCTGTGGCCACTGCTGAGTTTCCTAAATTTGATGGCATATTGAGTGCAGCACTTTCACAGCATCATCTTTCAGGATTTGAAGTAACTCCACTGGAATTCCATCACCTCCACTAGCTTTGTTCCTAGTGATGTTTTCTAAGACCCACTTGACTTCAGATTCCAAGTTGTTTGGCTCTAGGTGAGTGATCACGCCATCGTGATTATCTTGGTCGTGAAGATCTTTTTTGTACAGTTCTTCTGTGTATTCTTGCCACCTCTTCTTAATATCTTCTGCTTCTGTTAGGTCCATACCATGTCTGTCCATTATCAAGCCCATCTTTGCATGAAATGTTCCCTTGGAATCTCTAATTTTCTTGAAGAGATCTCTTGTTTTTCCTATTCTGTTGTTTTCCTCTATTTCTTTGCATTCATCACCGAGGAAGGCTTTCTTATCTCTCCTTGCTATTCTTTGGAACTCTGCATTCAGTTGCTTATTTATTTCCTTTTCTCCTTTGCTTTTTGCTTCTCTTCTTTTCACAGCTATTCGTAAGGCCTCCTCAGACAGCCATTTTGCTTTTTTGCATTTCTTTTCCATGGGGATGGTCTTGGTCCCTGTCTCCTGTACAACTTCAAGAACCTCCGTCCAGAGTTCATCAGGCACTCTATCTATCAGATCTAGTCCCTTAAATCTATTCCTCACTTCCACTGTATAATCATAAGGGGTTTGATTTAGGTCATATCTGAATGGCCTAGTGCTTTTCCCTACTTTCTTCTATTTAAGTCTGAATTTGGCAATAAGGTGTTCATGATCTGAGCAACAGTCAGCTCCTGGTCTTGTTTTGGCTAACTGTATAGAGCTTCTCCATCTTTGGCTGCAAAGAATATAATCAAGCTGATTTTGGTGTTGACCATCTTGTGAAATCCTTGTGTAAAGTCTTCTCTTGTGTTGTTGGAAGAGGGTGTTTGCTATGACCAGTGCATTCTCTTGGCAAAACTCTATTAGCCTTTGCCCTGCTTCATTCTGTGGTCCAAGGCCTAATTTGTCCATTACTCCAGGTGTTTCTTGACTTCCTACTTTTGCATTCCAGTCCCCTATAATGAAAAGGACATCTTTTTTGGGTGTTAGTTCTAAAAGGTCTTGTAGGTCTTCATAGAACCATTCAACTTCGGCTTCTTCAGCATTACTGGTTGGGGCATTGGCTTGGATTCCTGTAATATTGAATGGTTTGCCTTGGAAACAAACAGAAATCAATCTGTCGTTTTGAAGACTGCATCCAAGTACTGCATTTCAGACTCTTTTGTTGACCATGATGGCTATTCCATTTCTTCTAAGGGATTGCTGCCCACACTAGTACATATAAAGGTCATCTGAGTTAAATTCACCCATTCCAGTCCATTTTAATTCACTGATTCCTAGAATGTCTACGTTCACTCTTGTCATCTCCTGTTTGACCACTTCCAATTTGCCTTGATTCATGGACCTAGCATTCCAGGTTCCTATGCAATATTGCTCTTTACAGCACCGGACCTTGCTTCTATCACCGGTCACATCCACAACTGGGTATATGTTTCGCTTTGGCTCCATCCCTTCATTCTTTCTGGAATTATTTCTCCACTGATCTCCAGTAGCATACTGGGCACCTACTGACCTGGGGAATTCCTCATTCAGTATCCTATAATTTTGCCTTTTGATACTGTTCATGGTGTTCTCAAGGTAAGTATACTGAAGTGGTTTGCCATTCCCAAAGGTATAGGGCTTTCCAAAAATAGAATTTCATAGAGCTTTGATGACTGATGTTTGAGATAAATATCAACCTTGAGAATCCCAACATTTCTTAATTTGTTTGGATTAAGCTAATATTAAGAGTAGGTTGCAAATACTGTATTCACTCTATGAAGAGTAGATGCAAATATTAACATGTAATATATATTGAGTACTAAATACATGCAAGATCCTGAGACAAGAGTTCACATGCATTGTTTCAATCCTTATAACAGCATATTAAAGTAGATAATATCATTTCTATCTTACCTTTGAGGAAGTTAATGCACAGTAAATTACCTTGACCAGGTTTTATAGCTGGTAGGTAAAGGAGCTATGATTTAGACCTAGGCAATATGGCTCTACTGGTCTCAACTGCTAGGCTTAGTACAATGGGGATAATAATGCTGTATTTTTCATAGCACTGTTATGATCATTTCAAGAGTTAATACACGTCTGTGTCTACTTCAACATCAGCTGTTTCAGTTCAGTTCAGTCACTCAGTCATGTCCAACTCTTTGTGACCCCACAGACTGCAGCACGCCAGGCCTCCCTGTCCATCACCAGCTCCTGGAGTTTATTCAAACTCATGTCCATTGAGTCAGTGATGCCATCCAACCATCTCATCCTCTGTCTTCCCCTTCTCCTCCCACCTTCAATCTTTCCCAGCATCAGGGTCTTTTCAAATAAGTCAGTTCTTCACATCAGGTGGCCTAAGTATTGGAGTTACAGCTTCAGCATCAGTCCTTCCAATGAATATTCAGGACTGATTTCCTTTAGGGTGGACTGGTTGGATCTCCTTGCAATCCAAGGGACTCTCAAGAGTCCTCTCCAATGCCACAGTTCAAAAGCATCAATTCTGGGGTGCTCAAATTTCTTTATAGTCCAACTCTCACATCCATACATGACTACTAGATAAACAATAGCTTTGACTAGACAGAGCTTTGTTAGCAAAGTAATGTCTCTGCTTTTTAATATGCTATTTAGGTTGGTCATAACTTCTTCCAAGGAGCAAGCATTTTTAAATTTCAGGGCTGCAGTCACCATCTGCAGTGATTTTGGAGCACAAGAAAATAAAGTCTGTCACTGTCTCCACTGTTTCCCCATCTATTTGCCATGAAGTGATGGAACCAGATGCCATGATCTTTGTTTTCTGAATGTTGAGTTTTAAGCCGACTATGTGTGGAGGTTCATGACATTGTACAGGAGGCAGGGATCAAGACCATCCCCAAGAAAAAGAAATGCAAAAAGGCAAAATGGTTGTCTGAGGAGGCCTTACAAATAGCTGTGAATAGAAGAGAAGCGAAAGGCAAAGGAGAAAAGAAAAGATATACACACTTGAATGCAGAGTTCCAAAGAATAGCAAGGAGAGATAAGAAAGCTTTCCTCAGCAATCAGTTCAAAGAAATATAGGAAAACAATAGAATGGGAAAGTCTAGAGATGTCTTCAAGAAAATTAGAAATACCAAGGGAACATTTCATGCAAAGATGGGCACAATAAAGGACAAAAATGGTATGGATCTAACAGAAGCAGAGATATTAAGAAGAGGTGGCAGGAATACACAGAACTATACAGAAAAAAATCTTCACGACCCAGATAAATCATGATACTGTGATCACCAAACTAGAGCCAGACATTCTGGAATGCGAAGTCAAGTGGGCCTTACGAAGCGTCACTATGAAGAAAGGTAGTGGACGTGATGGAATTCCAGTTGAGCTATTTCAAATCCTAAAAGTTGTGAAAGATGCTGTGAAAGTGCTGCACTCAATATGCCAGCAGATTTGGAAAACTCAGCAGTGGCCACAGGACTGAAAAAGGGCAGTTTTCATTCCAATTCCAAAGAAAGGCAATGCCAAAGAATGCTCAAACTACCATACAACTGCACTAATTTCACAAGCTAGTAATGTTCAAAATTCTCCAAGTCAGGCTTCAATAGTACGTGAACCATGAACTTCCAGATGTTCAAGCTGGATTTAGAAAAGGTAAAGGAAACAGAGATCAAATTGCCAACATCCATTGGATCATCAAAAAAGCAAGAAATTTCTAGAAAAAATATCTACTTCTGCTTTATTGACTATACCAAAGCCTATGATTGTGTGGACCACAACTCTGGAAAAAATCTGCTGTTTAGTAACTACTCAATAAAAAATAAAAGCTATTATTGAAAAATGAAGTTACTGACCCAAAGTTGCAAGTGGCCACACTCACTAAAGAGCACCATCCTTTTAACACTTAAAATACTGTACAGATATTCCTGACTTTACTGTAATTACGTCATCTCTAGTTGATGCTGTTTTATTTAATTTTGTTTCCGAAAACTTAACTTGCTGCAATATTTGACCAGCCAGTAAAAGTAAAACTTGAATTTCATGTTTTCAGCTTCAGTTTCAGTTCAGTCTCTCAGTCGTGTCCAACTCTTTGTGACCCCATGAACCGCAGCACGCCAGGACTCCCTGTCCATCACTAACTCCCAGAGTCCACACAAACCTATGTTCATTGAGTTGGTGATGCCATCCAAACATCTCACCCTCTGTCGTCCCCTTCTCCTGCCAGAATTCTATCTTTCCAAGCATTACGGTCTTTCAAATGAATCAGCTCTCTGCATCAGGGGGTGAAAGTATTGGAGTTTCAGCTTCAGCATCAGTCCTTCCAATGAATATTCAGGACTGATTTCCTTTAGGGTGGACTGGTTGGATCTCCTTGGAGTCCAAGGGACTGTCAAGAGTCTTCTTCAACACTACAGTTCAAAAGCATTAATTCTTCAGTGCTCAGCTTTCTTTATAGTCCAACTCTCACATCCATACATGACTACTGGAAAAACCATAGTCTTGACTTGACGGACATTTTTTGACAAAGTAATGTCTCTGCTTTTTAATATACAGTCTGCTGCTGCTGCTAAGTCACTTTAGTTGTGTCCAACTCTGTGTGACCCCATAGACGGAAGGCCACCAGGCTCCCCCGTCCCTGGGATTCTCTAGGCAAGAACACTGGAGTGGGTTGCCATTTCCTTCTCCAATGAGTGAAAGTGAAAAGTGAATGTGAAGTCGCTCAGCCGTGTCCGACCCATAGCGACCCCAAGGATTGCACCCTACCAGGCTCCTCCATCCATGGGATTTTCTAGGCAAGAGTACTGGAGTGGCTTGCCATTGCCTTCTCCGAATATGCAGTCTAGGTTGGTCATAACTTTCCTTAAACATGTACAAATATAAACACAATCATTGTGCCATGCATTTTTTAAAAATATGCCATATTCCTAGCAGTATAATTCACAATAGACAAAAGGTGGAAGCAACCCAACTGTTCACTGATGAATGAATAGTTAAACAAAATGTATTATACATATCCAATCCTGTCACGAGCTACAACAGAGATAAAACTTGAGGACATTAAGTGAAATTAAATCAGTTTTAAAAGGACAATACTGTATGATTCAATTTATAGGAGGTACTTAGAATAATGAAATTTATAGAGACAGAAAATGGGATGGTAACTGCCAGGAGTGGGGGAAGGAAAGTGGGGATTTATTGCTTTAGTTTTATAAGATGAAAAAAGTTCTGAGGATAGATAATGTTGATGTTACCCAATGATGTGATTGCACACAATGCCACTACACTGTACACTGGAAAATAGTTACAATGGTAGAGTTTATGATGTGTATATATGATTTCAATGTAAAAAAATTCTATACAAATTGAAATTCCATATATTCAGACAAATTTTAAGAACTTCATGATCATCACAGTAAAAATGAGACATTTTTGAAAACATGTATAAATCATTTCCCTTCTTACGCATTGTGACTGCAACTTGATAAAATTTTTGTTTCTTTTAAATATTGAAACATATTAACTGAAGCCTTCAGTATTCAGCAGCCAAACACCGGATTTCAGTAATCCTCTTCTCTGTTATTTTTCTGATGTTCTTATTTTTAAAACATAATTCTCCTGGGGAATGTATTACTCTTTTTTAGCAGATGAACAGCATCTATAATTTAAATATTCAAAAATCTGAGGTGACTTTGGGGTGGGAGGACACAGTAGGGAGATGCTATTATCTTGGGGACACCATATGAAGAATAAATTGGGTTCTTCATTCCCTTCTGGAAAAGAGTTGGGAACTAATAATTTTTGAGCATCCATTACCATCCATGGTTTCAGCAACCATGCTGGGAACTTTATACATGTTACTACATTTATTCTTACAAGATAGGTATAAAGAAAATACATTGAATTATAAGAGATTGTGGGTGATTTCCTTCCCCTGTTCCTAAAAGAGGAAGGCTGCTGCATTGGTTAAGGAGCTACATCTGTAGTGCAGGGTCCAGATGTTCCAAAATGAAAAGAAAATCAAGAGATGAAGAAACTCATCTACATCCTTGACACCTTAACGTCTTGTGCCAAACAGTTCTTTGTTTTGGAGGCTGTCCTATGCATCATAGGGTGTTTAGTGGCACCCCTGGTCCCTACTTGAGAAACACAGATATACGTGTTTAAGGATTGAGACCTGGAGGGGAGAGGGAGTGTCACCAGGTGGTGGAGTGGTGATGAGGACAATTTTAGGGGGTAGAAAAGGAAAAGGAGAATTGTTGGAGACACTGCTACAGATTTTTGAGAAGTTATTAATACATTTTCTCGTTTATAATCTTCTTGAAAGTTTGCATCACAATTTTAGTTGCTCTGAATAGTTTTTATCTGGTTGGGTATTTCTTTGAATATGAGTCTGTGTTGAAACTGGACCATATAGTAGGGGTTTCTGTAGATTTTGTATAAGTTACACTCATAGCAGTCTTTTAAATTCATGGCATCCCCATTTTTATAGACAATGTCCTGAACTCTATGAAAGGTAAGACTTTACCTCATGCAATTCTTCCTTCCTCTTCCCTTTGCCTTCACAAAAGGAACATTTCACTTTGTCACGATTTTAAAAAGACTAGTATGAAAGACACCTTTTTTATTTTAATGATGATCTTACATTCAGAATTTAACATCTAACCACTCCTACATATATACAGTGGAGTATATAAAAAGGAATGAAACTGTGCCATTTGTAGAGACATGAATGGGCCTACAGACTGTCATACAAAGTGGAGTAAGTCAGAAAGAGGAAAACAAATACCATACATTCATGCATATATATGGAATCTAGAAAAATGGTACAGAAGAACATATTTGCAAAAAAATAAAGAACAAACTTATGGACACCAAAGGGAGAAAAAGGTGGGTTGTGATGAACTGGGAGATTGGGACTGACATGCATACACACTATTATGTTTAAAATAGATAACTATTGAGAATCTACTGTATAGCACAGGGAACTCCACTCAATGATCTGTAGTGACCCAAATGGGAAGGAAATCCAAAAAAGAGGGGATACATGTGTTTGTATAGCTGATTTACTTTATTGTACAATAAAAATGAACACAAAATGGTAAAACAACTATACTCCAATCAGAAGAAAAGCTGACCATCATATTATTCAGAAAGGAATGTCTACAAGTTTTTAGTGGTGCTGTAACAAACTACTACAAATTAAGTGAGTTAAAACCGTACAAATATTTTCTTACAGCTCTGGAGATCCACTATCAGTCTCAGTGTACTAAAATCAAGGTATATTCCTTCTGGAGAATATAGGGGAGAAACCATTTCCTTGTCTTTTCCAGTTTCCAGAGGCTGTGTGCTTCCTTGAATTATAAACCTTTATCGTTTCAACCTCTCTTTTTCTCATCTTATGTACTTTTCTTTTTGACTTGCCTGTCTCCTTCTTAATGAAGACACTTGTGATTACTTTGGGCCCATCTGAATCATTCAGGAGAATCTTTCCATTTCAAGACCCTTAATCGCATTGCAAAGTCCTTTCTGCCATGCAAAATAGCATATCTGCCAGTTCCACAGACTACCATGTAGACATCTTTGGGAGCTGTTATTCTGCCTTCCACAACAAGGGTGTAAGAACTTGTAAATGTAGTCTCATTCTGATAACATGCTTGAATTGTTCCATATTGACTTGATTTTTTTTAATGTGAAATTCGTAGGCTTAGATGACATTTAATTTATGCATTAGAAAAGGGATAAAGATTAATCAAATTACAATAATATTGATGGAGATACTGAGAAGAGTTTTAAATACTTACTCAAATTCCTCTTTAATTTCATTGCTAGTATCTAATTACCAAGCCCCTCAAAAGAAAGCTGTGACTACAGCACATTCAGTGGTCCTCGTGAAACTTACAACCGGTCTTCCTGAAACTTACAGCATATCTAATAGTTAAATATGTGGAATAAATCATCTTTCAATGGATTTAAAAGTGTCACCTGCCTAGCACAGTGCCTAGCACAGAGTAGTGGTCCATGAATGTGGCTTAAATGATTAAAAGATAGCATGATTACATCTGTTTTTGTTTATGTTGAAATATATTGGGAAGAAATGAGATTGAAAACTGTTATGTCATGTATTATGTATTTGCAGATAATGCAATTTGACCTGCACCATCTAACTTCTGGTGAATCTCATGGGTTGGGTGTATCGGGATTAACGACATTTCATTTCACTTCTTCCTTGTCAATATACTTAAACTAGTTTCTCAGAGGCGTCTTCTCCTGAACTCATTTTTGTCTTATGCTTGAAAACTTGTCTTTTTGGGAAGTTCAGCTATGGGCTGATAGTGTATGAGTTAAGAGCATAGGTTTGGCATCAGACTGAGGATATATTTAAACGCTACTTATGCCACCTGCTGAGAAGCAGCAAGACCATTCTGAGCCTCAGTTTTCTAACCCGAAAGTGATGATCATAGTACCAATTGAACTGAGGGTTATGGTGAGGTTTCAAGGAGAACTGTGTGAAATGCAGAGTCAGTGCCTGGCTCACAACAACCACTTAGTAAATGAATTAATATTTATCAGATTGAATTATTAATATTACCTATTAACCAGTAATATTGAAGAAAGGGGCTTCTGTACTTTCCTGTGTCCATGACTATTTTGAGGAGGTATTTTGGGGAGAGCCTATCCTTCCTCCTAGAGGCAGGTGGGTGGGGAGTGGATTTTTAATGGTTGTAGGATTTTCTTTTTGAGGTGATAAAAATATAACTAGAAAGAGGTGGTGGTTGTACAACATTGTGAATGTATTAAATGCCATTGAATTGTATACTTTAAAGTGGTTTAGATGGTAAGTTTAATGGTATGTACAGTTTGCCATAATTAAAAAAAAAAATACCATGGGACAATCTGAAGGTTTTATTTCTTCTGAAATTTAGGAAACATAAATGTGAGGGAGTGTAGAGATATTTACATAAGCACCTGCTGGAATTTGAGGCTTTTAAGCTAAGAAAATTAGAAGTTAAAAATTATAAGAATTCCTCTAATGTCCCCTTAGTTTATTTTTTCTATTGAAGTCAAACAAAATCAAATATTTTATTTAAAAACTATTGAAACTATCTGATTTTAATAAATTATTTCTCAAATGATTTATTTATCTATATAGCCAAACTTTTAGTGTACATACATAGAACAATTTCAATAATATTGCTCACCTGATGAAAACAATAATGATTTCTAGATGGTGAAATTTAGCGTGATTAAAATAAACTTCCTTCTTTTTTTCCTGCATTGTTTGGATACTTCATATTGAACACATATCATTCTTTGTGAATAGCATTTTGTGATTTTTCTTGAGTCAACCGACTACCCTAGAAAGCAAACATAGAAAATGGGGACAAACAAGCCAAGATGTGTGTGTTTGTTTGTGTATGTGCTGAGATACATCAGACTGTCTGTGATGCTATGGACTGTAGCACATCAGGCTCCCCTGGCCATGGAATTTTCCAGGCCAGAATACTGGAGTTGGTTGCCATTTCCTACTCCAGGGGATCTTTTCGACCCAGGGATCAAACCCCCATCTCTTGCATCTTCTGTATTAGAAGGCAGGTTTTCTACCATGAGCACCACCTGGGAAACCCCAAGCCAAGATGTAGTGGCAATTAGTTCTGGGGTAAGTATTGCTCATTATTATTTCTTTCTTTGTTCTTTCTTGGGGTACTTTTTAAATTCCCAAAGCAATACTTTAAAAATGCATAAAAGTTAGAGAAACATTAGGAAAGTTGTCTAACGTCAAAAAGCTCCTAGGGGTGGAGATGGTGGGAGTTCAGAATCAGAACTGCTTGCCTCCAAAGCTCAATTCTCAGCCTTGAGTTAACCTTGCCATAAGTAATATGGTTTTATTTTTAAAACATTTACCTTAACTGTCTTTTCCTCCTGGATTCTAACTACTGACTGAGTCCTGCATCTGTCCTTCAAAATGTCAAGACTGCAGAGGAGGGTATCGTCTCTGCCACCTGTTAAGAGCATGAAGAACTTGATTAATTTCCAGGAAATTATCCACCTACTAACAAAATTCCCAGGGATGGAGCATCTGCTCTCTATAGGGCACAAATAAGAAGCACTGCTCAGAGAATCTGAGTCTGAAGTTGTTATGAATTATAATGTCCAGTAGCCTGCAGCAAAGGGGGATTTCTGGTAATAAGACATTAATTTGTTCATTTATTTGTTTACTCACTGTTTATCAACTTCTTAGGAACTATAAATGTTTGATGTCTGATTGTCACTAATGTGCTCCTTAAGACACTTTTGGCTGCATGAAACAGAAGCCACATTAAACTAAAGAAAATGTGAGAGTTTATGACAGAAATACTGAGTGACTTTTATAACACATGCAAATAGAGAGACACATCTGAAACAGGCACAAAATGGAACGAGAGAAGGGATGTGGGGGTTTAAAGCAAATGCTCTGAAGACAGATTGAGTTTGAATCTTTGCTCTGACACAGCTCTGATCTTGAACAGTTTACTTAACTCAGTGAGCTCACCTGCAAAATGGACTATTTATTTAATAGCAGCTTCCTCAAAGGTGATCCTCAGCAGTAAGCAGTGATGCACATGAAGGACTTATCAAAGAGCCTGCTACTTACTAAGCACTCAGCAACTGTTTGTTCTTTGAATTCTTCTTATTACAGTATGTGACTGTAGATTTGATTTAACTTTCCAGTTTGTATAGTTAAGAATGACCACTCAGTCCTACTGATTTAATAGGTGTCTGCACTAGTCACAGGGAAGAAATTAACTTGACATTCTCTTAGTTCTAAAGTCAAATTTCTAAAGATGAGCCCTTGACTTGTTGGAATGGACATGCATTTCAGGCCTAATAAACTAAACTCGAAGGTTTGTATGGTGAAAGCTACGGTTTCTCCAGTAGTCATATACGGATGTGAGAGCTGGACCATAAAGAAGGCTGAGCGCTGAAGAATTGATTCTGGTTGGAGAAGACTCTTTAGAGTCCCTTGGACTGCAAGAAGACCAAACCGGTCAATCCTAAAGGATCAACCCTGACTATTCATTGGAAGGACTGATCCTGAAGCTGAAGCTCCAATACTTTGTTCCCCTGATGCGAAGAGCTGACTCACTGGAAAAGACCCTGATACTGGGAAAGATTGAAGGCAGGAGAAGACGGGGACAATAGAGGATGAGATGGTTGGATGGCATCACCAATTCAATGGATATGAGTTTGAGCAAACTCCGGGAGATGGGGAAGGACAGGGAAGCCTGGCATGCTGCAGTCCATGGGGTTGCAAAGAGCTGGATATGACAGAGTACTGAACAACAACAAGAGTGGGGAGGGCTAACCACAGTTGCCAGGAACCCAGTGAGGTAACCATGTGAATAGAGAAAATGGGTCGGTCAGGTGGTGGACATTGGCCAGACAGTCTGGTATTATGATATGTCAAAGAAACCTTTAAATGTGCTACTTTTTGGTGGTATTCAATACGAAAAGGGAAAAACGAAGCAGACAAAAACAAAAATAAAAATAAAAATAAAACAGGCTTTGTTTTATCTTGTTGTTCAAAGAATATCTCTGTGAATTCTTATCTTTCTTCTTAAAAACAAAACAAAATAGTGTTCTTGGATTAAACATTTCATGAAGGAGACTGCACATTGCCATGGAGATGATAGAAGAAATTACACACGTGTTCCGTTTCTTCTTCACAGCCCGTGTGTAGTGAATGGACTGAGGTATTAGCCTCAGCTCTTTTTTTCACAGTGAACTAAAATGTTTTAATAAAATGTGCCATTTTATAAGCAATAACAGACTTTTCTACATGCTAGTGTTAAAATCTTTTCATTGTAATAAAGTAAACTTTTCTAAAAATTAGGATACATTTGCTTGTCAAATGCCCTGCACTGTCTAAGCTTTGAATCTGGATAATTTTATTCAACTCTGCGGGTTTTTACAGTTCTAATATGGTTTCAGCTTCTGTTAATAATTAACTAGATTACAAGTATCTGTTACTTACAATTATTTGGCTGCAAGTAACAGAAAGTCCAATTTGCATTAGCTTAAACAATAAAGGGAATTTACCAGCTTATTTAACTGAAAAGTTAAGTAGCGGTGCAAACTTCAGGTATAGATTGATCTAGTAGTTCACTCATATCATTAGGTGCCTAGTTTCTTTTGTGTCTCCATTGTCCTTCCCATCTTCACTTTCTTCCCGCCCCCCCGCCCTCCTGCTTTTCTTTCATATTTCCTTGGCATGTGGGATCTTAGTTCCCAGACCAGGAATGAACCCATGACCCTTTGCACTGAAACACAGAGTCTTAAACACTGGCCCTCCAGGGAAGACTTTTCATTTAAAGATGTCCACAAAAGGATGGAAGAAGGGATACAGCCCACACTTTTCTGTTTTAGCAGAGAGGAGAAAGAATTATTTTAGTAGCTTCTCCAGAAAAGATAGGACACTTCTTTCTCAGAATTCATACAAAAAACCAGTCACTCCAGCTGGGAGAAGGAAGTACAAGTTGAACAGCCTGTCTTTAGATTCTTGCTGCTAAGCTGCTATGTCACTTCATTCGTGTCTGACTCTACGTGACCCCAGAGACGGCAGCCCACCAGGCTCCCCAGTCCCTGGGATTCTCCAGGCAAGAACACTGGAGTGGGTTACCATTTCCTTCTCCAATGTGTGAAAGTGAAAGTGAAGTCGCTCAGTCCTGTCCGACTCTTCGCGACCCCATGGACTGCATGCAGCCTACCAGGCTCCTCCGTCCATGGGATTTTCTAGGCAAGAGTACTGGAGTGGCTTTCCATTGCCTTCTCCAGTCTTTAAATTCTTAGGAGAGTTCAATTCCAACCAAACCTCATGACTTAAAAGTTTGTGGATTTGTTTTTGTTTTTAAAGAGAGGCTAGAAGGTATGTGGATAAAGCAACCAAAATATGTTCTCTCCAAACTGCCTCTATTTCAAAGCATATTCATTTCATGGTCTTCCCTGGACTGCAGTGCAATACACCTTTTGGCAAGTTTTGGTGAGTGTGGTCAGATGTCTGGCTTTAGTTAGAAAGCAGTCATCCACCAACCTATTTTAGACTGCCTTAGAGATAAAGGCCTTCCCAGGTGATACTCATAGTAAGGAATCTGCCTGCCAATGCAGGAGATGCAGGAGATGTGGGTTCGATCCCTGGGTCAGCAAGATCGCCTGGAGGAGGAAATGCCAACCCACTCTAGTATTCTTGCCTGGAGAATCTCATGAAGAGAGAAGCCTGGTGGGCTACAGCTCATGGGGTCACAAACAGTTCTACACGAATGAGCACACACACACAGAGCCCAATTAAGAGGGTGGGCTCTAGCTTTTTCTATCGAAGACATCCATCAGAAAGATAAAATTAATATTAATTCATTAAAGAACTATCTTTATGTTTACTGAAATACTATATGCAGACCTGTTTTTATAGTTTGAATGGAATCATGCTGAGACTCTTGATTTTGGATTTAAAACAGTTCCATCCAGACTTCCAAGCTATGTCCTCAGAATAGAGCTACTAATTATTAAGGCACTGGTGAACATTAGCCTCATTTCATTGTCCATCAATAGATAAATTTATGGTCATGCCTGAATTACTTGCAATTGTATAATTAGGAATGTCTGTAAAAAATTGTTGAAGGGTGGGCAAAACATGTAATAGTGGCCAAAAAAAATCCATTTGGATGAAATTCAGAGCCTGAACATTTAAACTATGTGCTTTATGGTCTTCACTGGTTCTCTTTGAACAAATAAAGTAAATTTGAAATTGTGCAATCATCAGAGGAAAACACAGATATGTCAATGTAATGATTCCCTTTACACTAATTATCCCTGGTGACCTGAATACATGTAGGGATCTAACATCTTTTCCTCTTCTTCATTTGTCTTATACAAGCTTTTGAGATATTCCTGATGTTAAATGCTTCCCCAGTGCCCAGATAAGTCTATTATTATTTCTGGCGAGCCTGAATATTGATATAATTAAAGAAAAGTATGAACTCTTATTAATTTAGCAAATTAACAAGAAGCATCATTTCCCTTTGCTCCAAAATATCCCCAAAAGTTTTATCTCATTTTTCTCACATGAAAGGGCAAAAAAAAAAAAAAAAGTAAAAAAGAGAGGAAAATAGTTCAGTCATTTTTTATGTTAAGCTACTTTTCAACATTTTGCTGTCATAACTCCCTTTGGCTGCCATCCTTATAACTCTCTATGATTTCTTACTCATTCAGATGAATGCATAACTTTTCCTGAAAACTGTTCATTTTTTTTGTTTTTTTTTCCTTTTTGTATTTTCTGTTTTTGAAAAAGATGATAGTTAAGTATACCTGTGTAATAAAAAATGATTTTTTTTTTAATTATTGTAGTTTTCAGGATGAAAAGACACAGTTTTTAAATTATCCTGTCCTATTTTGTGTTGAATTTTATTCTGGAAGTGTTGGATCACACAGGTAGAATTCAGACTGCAAACCCAAGTGAGGGCTGGCTTGTAGTTACAGACTCTCAGGGGAACTTTTTCCCTGTTCATCCAGAGCTGTTTTCTTCTGATTCCTTTCAGTACACATGTTTATTTCTCCTTGCTCCTTGCACTGAAAGTACAGCCTGTTTGGGTCTCTACTTTATACACCTTCACCTGGTATACCAAATTTGCACCCCTCTACACCTCCAGCCCCATCCCCTCAGGAACTCACTCTGAACTGCTTTCATTGCCAAAAATCAGTGTCTATAGTCTTAGAAGAATGTCTCCCAGGCACCCTGCTTTTCTGTTCTTGGCCTCTGGAGAATCTGTCTTTCCATTCCAGTCCAGCAAAGCACTTAAACATATGGTTTTTATATTTTTAATCAAGCTTTTTACTCATTTCATTCAGCAGTGTTGTTTATTTAGTGTCTGCCCTGCTGAAATCAAAGTCCTGAATTGCTTTCTAAAATGGTATCTCAAAGACTTGTTTATAAATAATATAACTCTTGGATTTGTGAAGTTATACGCTTAGGAATACTTTCTAAATCTGTCTTAAATTTCTCTGTCTTTTAATTTGTTTAAAAAAAAAATTATCAGGTGACCTCCATAATCAACCAAAATCAACATTGTTGAAGTTGGTTCTGTTTTAATAACTTGTTCTTCAAATTAAAATATTTGAGCACATGTCCTATATTGAGAGACTTGATAAGGATTCAAATACATGTCAACTCTCTTCATTTTGGTGGATAAACATTTGAGAAAATTAAAATTTACTTTATATTCATGCATATGTGATGCTCTTACACAAACACCCATTAGAAATATTCTACTCTCTATAGTGTAAGTCTGTATAAGTCTCAGTGTCTACTTAGGAGCCATGAGTTTCTTGAGGCTAAGAGATGTCTTACTTATTTCTGTGTCTCTTACACCCAACATCATAGATGGCCTTTGCATCCAGCATGCTTGTGAAATGACTGAATGAAATAATTGGTTGTCTTTGAAGTGTTTGTTTTTTTTTTCTTTTGAGTGTTTTTTTTTTTTTCTTCCTATCACTTCATAGGAAATAGATGGAAAAACAGTGGAAACAGTGTCAGACTTTATATTTTTGGGCTCCAAAATCACTGCAGATGCTGATTGCAGCCATGAAATTAAAAGACGCTTCCTCCTTGGAAGGAAAGTTATGACCAAACTTGATAGTATATTAAAAAGCAGAGACATTACTTTGCCAACAAAGGTCCGTCTAGTCAAGGCAATGGTTTTTCCCGTGGTCATGTATGGATGTGAGAGTTGGACTGTGAAGAAAGCTGATTGCCAAAGAATCGATGCTTTTGAACTGTGGTGTTGGAGAAGACTCTTGAGAGTCCCTTATACTGCAAGGAGATCCAACCAGTCTATTCTAAAGGAGATCAATCCTGGATGTTCATTGGAGGGACTGATGCTAAAGCTGAAACTGCAATACTTTGGCCACCTCATGCAAAGAGTTGACTCACTGGGAAAGACTCTGATGCTGGGAAAGGTTGGGGGTGGGAGGAGAAGGGGACGACAGAGAATGAGATGGCTGGATGGCATCACCGACTCTGTGGACGTGGGTTTGAGTGAGCTCCGGGAGTTGGTGATGGACAGGGAGGCCTGCCATTCTGTGATTCATGGAGTCGCGGAGAGTCGGACACGACTGAGTGACTGAACTGAACTGAACTGTGTTTCTATATTCTTGCCTATTTCCATGTTATTCTTCATCAGTTTGACCATAGTTGAAACCAGAATTTCCATCTGCTTGGGGAACTATGTGCTTTCTCTATGCATAAACTTAAGAGAAAACCAAGGGATGTAGTAAAAGATGCATCTATCTTGACTGACTGTAACTTTTCTCTTTGTGTCAACAGAGGTAGAATAATTTACTGTTATCACATTCTGTGGAGCCTTTGCTTCCTTTTCATTCCTCATTGGGGTCCATGTTTCAGGGACAAACAACATTTACAAGATCACTTACTGAGGGCAGTAAGTCCCACATTTACCTTAGTGTCTAGTTTAGACCAATTAAAATGCTTTGCAAGGCTGGTTGTATTATTCTTATTTCTGCCATAGCTCAGAGGGTGGCCCATAGTAGTCAGTCATGGTTTAGAATAAACAAATGAATCCACATGCACTCTGAGAAAGAGAGAGAGCAAAGATGAATTAGGTTCAAAATTCCTGGCAACGCCACTGAAAAAATTTAATCTCAGTGCAGTTGTAGAAAATCATATTGAGTGCAAGCAAGCAGTTTTATTCTTGCCTTCATTAGGGCCAATAATAATAATAATGATAACAATAATAATAATGATGTTTTTGAATGTTTATGATCCATGTGCTAGGAAATGGCCTAAGCATCTGGAATATGTCACCAGTTGGGTTCTCCGGAAGCAGATGTTAAGATAGAGCTTTTTGTCCAAGATGTTTGCTAGGGATCAAAACTGAAAAAAAAAAAAAAGGAGGAGGAAGCAGGACAGGTAAGAGGAAGAAGATTCCCACGTAATTTTCATCCAGACTGGTGGGGAATTCTAAGGTGAGAATTCTATTCTAATTCAATTCTATTGACTATCGTGCATAATGCATTAGGCTCAAACAGCCCAGCCTTTATACCTAGGGTTGAATATTTACTAGATGCTTCAAACCTCATGTTGGAGCAGATCACACATCTTCTTATTTAAGTCAAATGCCAAGGCTTAGACTTTTCAGTGAGAACACTTACCCTACTACCATCTATCTTGCATCATTTTTGCACATGGAGACACAGATGATGATTGGCATTTGAGGGGAAGAAAAAAAATGTGAAAAGTAAATAAGTCAAAAGAAACATTAAAAGGAGGGGGAATATGTGTCCACAATTTCAATCAGAATGACACAATTTCTAAATTATTTACTTCTGCTTATTCCCCGAATAAGCGTTGAGTACCAGTTCTATCCATTTCTGACTCTTGAGTGTTAAGAATGTCATGGAGGACAAAAAGAACAAAGCCCTGTCCTCAGGGATCTTATTTTCTGGTTTGGAGGGTAGATGTTGAGTAGTTATTAGATGGATAAATTTGAGTAAAATCTTAAGTCCTTACTGTGAGGCCTCATGTGTTCTGGTCCTTGTCTATCATTTTACCTTATCTTCAGCCTTCCTCCTTGCTCTTACCAAGTGCTTCCTCGGTGGCTTGGCTCAGATGGTAAAGAATCCACCTGCAATGCAGGAGACCTGGGTTCAATCCCTGGGTAGGGAAGATTCGCTGGAGAAGGGAATGGAAACCCATTCCATTATTCTTGCCTGGAGAATCCCATGGACAGAGGAGCCTGGTGGGCTACAGTCCATGGGGTCGCAAAGATTTGCACTTGACCGAGCGACTCACATCCTCCTTCTAGCATAGCCATGATCATTCTTACTTAGTCTTTGTATCTACTGCTTCCTCCGCTATTATTCCACATCATCACTGAATGGATCTTTCTTATTATTTGGGCCTCAGCTCAGTCATCAATGCCTGGAGAGGACTTCCTTAACCACATTGTGTCTTTGCCTTATTTAGGGTTTTTATTGCTTTTTTTTAAAAAAAATGTGGCTGCTCTGGGTCTTGGCTGCAGCATGCAAGATCTTTCAGTGTGGGGCAGAAGCTTCTCCCTAGTTACAGCGCACAGGCTCCAGAGCATGCACATCCAGTGGTTGCAGTGCAAGTGTTCTCCAGTTGTGAAGCTTGGGCCCCGTGGCATGTGGGATCACAGTTCCCAGACCCAGCATTGAACCCATGTCGCATGCATTGGAAGGTGGATTCTAAACCACGGGACCATCAGGGTCATCCCTGGGTATTCACTGTTATCTCCAATACCTAAAAAAATGGCTGGCACACGTCGGCACACAATACATTCTTAATGAATGAAGGAAAGAGTGAATGACTGCATGACAGGCAAGTGCTATAAACTATGAGAATTCTTAAAAGTGTCAACTACCTACTTAGAGATCAGGTACATACTGGACATATGTACATATGATCTTTCACTTCAAGTCAACTATAAATTCCTCAAAGGCAGAGAATCTTACATTCTCTTAATCTTATTAACACAGTGTTTTAAATTCTGAAGGTACTTACTAAAGCTATTCAACTTCATATTCTGCACAGAATCTGAACTTTTGAACTCTTCCATGGTTGTGCTTATCATTTTGTTGTTGTTGAGTTGCTAAGTTATGTCCGAATCTGCGACCCCAGGATTGTAGTACATGAGGCTTCCCTGTCCTTCACTATCTCCTGGACTTTGCCCAAAGTCATGTCCATTGAGTTGGTGATGCCATCATAATTTATGCAAAATTTTCAGTTGTATATCTGTGTCCTTTGTCAATGAACCTTTTGAATCTTACTCCACCCTGTATCACACAATAGAGTGAATGAATAAATGAATACCTTCCAAGACTTCCTTTTCCTAGCTTCTTTGCCGATGAAGTCAGCCATCATTATACCATGTAAATAGTGTGCAGCAACTAGGAGATGCTTGTGAAAGTGAAAATGGAAGTCGCTCAGTCGTGTCCGACTCTTTGCGACACCATTGACTATATAATCCATGGAATTCTCCAGGTCAGAATACTGGAGTGGGTAGCCTTTCCCTTCTCCAGGGGAATCTTCCCAATCCAGGGATTGAACCCAGGTCTCCCGCATTGCAGGCAGATTCTTTACCAGCTGAGCCAAAAGGGAAGCCCTAGGAGATGCTTAGTAAAGAGTTATTGAGAGAATAAATTGTGCAGCCTGGTGCAGTCTAGAGAATAAGTACAATGCATCTACAATGAATGGCTCATGATGCTATATTTCAGTGACAGGTGAGGAACTCTGGGCTCTAGTTTAGCTCTATGGCAGTGATGTCAAGTGACTCCAAGCATTCTTATGCCTCTCTGCTTCTCAGTTTTCCCATCTGTGAAAGTATGTGGCTGAGAGCTGATATGTCTAAATCATGTGGATTCCAATCTTGGTTCCACCATTACTGGCACCTGTAAACCTTGGGCAATTGTAACTAGTCTGATTTCCATGGTTCTCATTTCTAAAGGGAGAAATAAAAGTCCTCACCTTCTAAGGTTGTTGCCAGGAATAGAGTGCAAAATGTAAGCGGATGCCAAACACTCAGTAGTCAAGGTAACTAATGGTTTAATACCATATTTAAAAAACCAAAAGTAATGCAAAAATTTATCATGAACATTTTCAAAAAGGATATTATCTGTAATAGTGCTGTTTTGGAGTCTGAGGCAAAAAGAAAAAGGATTAAACGAGACCCTGCTTGTAAGGTATTTAGCACAAAGCCTTCTACTATAGTCAGTACACAATAGATGTAAACCAGTATTACTGAATAATCTCCAAGGTTTCCTCTAGTTATGAAATTGCTTAGCTACCAATTCTCCTCACAGTTTGGAGTCTTTTTTAAAAATGCAACTACACTGAATTAATTTTATGAAAAAATAATGTAGGGTTGGCATAATGCACTTCTAAACTTCTATGTGCACTGAGGATACAGTTAAACATGTTGAATTGTGAAAATAATTTCAGAACAAAGGTAAGTCTATACACAGAATCACAGTCCAACTAGCCACAAACAGCCCCAAATTGCTCATGATCACAGAAGTATCCATCCACCTACTCAAGAAATTAATATTTTTTATAATTTTATCTACTTTTGTTTATTTATTTTTGGCTGTACTGGGTCTTCATTGTTTCATGGGCTTTTCTCTACTCGTGGAGAGCAGGGACTGGGGCTTCTCATGGCAGGGGCTCCTGTTGTTGCAGAGCATGAGCTCTAGGCACACAGGCTTCTTTAGTTGCAACTCCTTGGCTCTAGAGCACAAGGTTGTGGTACACAGGCTTAGTTGATCTGCAGCATGTGGGATCTTCCTGGATCAGGGTTCGAATCTGAGTCTCCTGCATTGGCAGGCAGATTCTTTACCACTGAGCCACCAGGGAAGCCCAGAAATTCATATTGAAAGCCTGCTGTATTACACTACACTGATCTAATAGCTGGCCACACAAAGCTAAAAAGAGGTGTAGATCCTGCTCCTGTTATGCTCTGATGGGGAGAGAAGACTTGCCCGAGAAGACAGGGAGTTTGTATCACATATCAAGGCTATATCTTGGGAAAAATGCAACTTACAGGGCAAAGATTTATAATGGTAAATTATTTCCATAAGAAGTATTGTAAAAAAAAAAACTAGACACATGCTCAGAGCCTTACCACTCAACACTTTTTTATCCATTAACATTGACCTGGAACACATATTAGAAACACTTAAAAGGCATTATGTAAATACTGAAGGAATAATAAAACGCCATGTGCAATCATTTGCACCTTAAAATGTTGAGCTTTGGCTTGTTGGAGGAATTTTAGGGATACAGTAAGATGTTGCACAAAATACCATGGACATAAAGAGTATGTCTTTCATTGTGAGGAGTGACGAGGGTAGAGGAGGATGAGAATAAGTCTTGTCCAGAGCCACCTCTTCCACCTCTACTTCTACATCAACTTCATTTCTGTACTGGGGAGGGGAGATGCACATGGGTGAGAGGGAGCAGTTTAGTGAAGGGCCAAGAGAAGGTCTTTTCTCCTTTATATCCTTCTTACAGAAAATGAAGAAGGAATCAAGCATCTACTGTTTTGTATCCCCAGTTTTAGAGCTGTGTGTTAGAAACCTTACAGAGTTTGTGATGAGATGGGGTGATGGGGATGGGAAGAAACATATGGGATAAAGTCTGAGAAATCTGGAGAGCTGAGGTTCACTCTTAGTTGTTTGCATTACATACAGTCAATTTATCAGGAGAATTGTCTTCCTGGTGTATCAAATTCTCCTTTTTATTTCATAGTCACAAAAGCTAATCTGACCAGAGACAAACAGAGAGGTGCCTACTGGGCCTATTGCTCATCTCCTCCTGGTTTCAGAAGATGAATTTAAACACTCTAATTTCTGTGCTTGAGAATCTGACATGAGTGACCCCTTGTGTTTTGGTGCCTGTAATTGATTTTACATTATGCCAGCTGAAATAGTATGACCTAAGCATGTGGTTGATTAGTTTAAGCTACACCTTAGGGGCAGTCAGTCTCCAATTGGGAATGTGTTCCAGAGATGGCCAGTTTGCATTTGTTCATAAGACCACACTCCAGATGAATTTAATCACAAGTGCTTTAACTATATTTATCCTTGACCAATACCAAAGGTCTCATTAATTAGTATAACAATGTTAGAAGTGGCTCTTCACTAGTAAAATGACTGGTGCTCAAGATTTGTAGATTGACTAAAATGTTTAGAGCCATTTCTCAATCTTAAATGAAGAAGACATACAACTCTAGTGAGTCTTTTATCCTTCAACTTTCAAAACAATACCTGTGGTTTGACTCTGCTACTGCTAAGTCACTTCAGTCGTGTTCGACTCTGTGTGACCCCATAGACGGAAGCCCATCAGGCTCCCCTGTCCCTGGGATTCTCCAGGCAAGAACACTGGAGTGGGTTGCCATTTCCTTCTCCAATGTGTGAAAGTGAAAAGTGAAAGTGAAGTCTCTCAGTCGTGTCCAACCCATAGCGACCCCACGGACTGCAGCCTACCAGGCTCCTCCATCCATGGGATTTTCCAGGCCATAGTACTGGAGTGGCTTGCCATTGCCTTCTAATGGTTTGACTCTAATATGGTCCTATCTCCCTCCACTAAGTGAGATGATTCTGCTTGCCTGATGATTTCTAGGAAGCCTACTGAATCTTTCCTCAAGAATATCGTGTTCATCTCAAGAGAATTTGTCATGCAAAGAATGATTGGAGCACATTAAAGAACAGAGAGCAGGGATGTTATCAAGCATAGAGATTAATTGACTGTTTTGTCAGCCTCTTTGCTGATAAACACTTATCTAATAAATGTCTGTGGGATTGAACATAGTACTGGATATACTTTTATTACAGCAAGATTTGGGGGAGGCAGTTTATACTAACCTACCTCTAACTATTAAAAGAAATACTGAAGCAACTTAAATGTCCACCAACAGATAAACAGATAAAGAAGATGTGGTACATATACAATGGAATATTGCTCAGCCATAAAAAGGAAGGAAATTGGGTCACTTGTAGTGATGTGGATGGACCTAGAGTCTGTCATACAGAGTGAAGTCAGAAAGAGAAAAACAGATATTGTATATTAATGCATATGTAAGGAATATAGAAAGATGGTACAGTTGAGCCTGTTTGTGGGGCAGGAATAGAGATATAGATGTAGAGAATGAACATATGGACACAGTGCGGGAAGGAGAGGGTATATTGGGAGAGTAGGTTCAACATATAAACACTACCATGTGTAAAACAGATATCTAGTGGGAACCTGCTAATATATAACAAAGGGAGCTCAGGTCAAAGCTCTGCAAAGACCTAGAGGAGTGTAATAGTAGGGGTAGGGAAAGAGGTAGGGTACAAGAAAGAGGAAATATGTATGCACACATAGCTGATTCACTCTGCTGTACAGCAGAAACGAACACACTATTGTAAAGCAATTATACTCCAATTAAAAAACTACTTACTGAACAACTATTATGTCCCTTCCTGGAACTTCAGTTCAGTTCAGTTCAGTTCAGTTCAGTCACTCAGTCGTGTCTTTGCGACCCCATGAATCACAACATGCCAGACCTCCCTGTCCATCACCAACTCCCGGAGTTCACTCAAACTCATGTCCATCGAGTCAGTGATGCCATCCAGCCATCTCATTCTCTGTTGTCCCCTTCTCCTCCCAGCCCTAATCCCTCCTAGCATCAGACTCTTTTCCAGTGAGTCAACTAGTCGCATGAGGTGGCCAAAGTATTGAAGTTTCAGCTTTAGCATCAGTCCTGGAACTTATATTCTATTAAATAAACCTAGTAGTTTGTACTTAAGCAAATTGGCCTGAGTAAGTTCATACTGTTATTATATACTCCCAAGCCAGAGATAGACACATCCTGGTGGAGACTTTTGTTTAGACACCAATGGTTATAAAGTACACCCTCTGTTTCTTCTCTTCCTGGATTTTATCAGTAGAACAATTTCCATGAGGCAAATACAAGAATGTCCTGGGAGTTTGAGAGAGCATTCATATTTTAAAGCTTTTAGGCTTTTTCCAAATATCTCTCTGGAAGACCTTGTCTTCACACTTGTGTTCTGATTACTTGCCTTCCCTCTCTCCCAGTGAGAGCTGCTACTCAATGATGCAACTTTGTAAAGCAGTGATAGCAAAATACGTTACATGTAAGTGAATAATGTGCTTCAAAAGGGACACAGGAAGGGTCAGTTCACAGAGCAGACTTTCCTAATTGCAGTTCAACAAAGTGAGTGACATGAAAGAGATAGTAAAATCATGGGTATTTAGAGGAGGGAGTCCTTGCCTTGAGCTGGGGATGATAGAGGAGAGGCTTAAAGAAGTAGGCGGCATTTGAGCTGGTTGTTAAAGAGTGGCCGGGGTTTGGATACACACTTATATTTGTTCTGCCTTATGAAGAATAAAGGTAAAAGGTATGGAGTTAGAGTGAATTTTTCAAAAAGACCATTCAAGACAGTCACATATAAAATAGAGTGACTCCTCAGTTCTCTATGGGGGGGAAATATCTTGTGAAAATCAAGGTAGTGGGGAGAGATATGGATGGAATATGCACTTGAAAGCCTAAATAACTGTCAATAATGGAATGATTAAGCAGGTAATGGAATATCAATGCATTGGTATTCTATAATGTATTAAAAAGATTAAGATGGGTGTCCCAGGGAACTTCCCTAGTGGTCCCAGTAGTTAAGAATCTACCTTGCAGTACAGGGGACGCTGGGGTGATCCCTGGTCAGGAAACCAAGATCCCATGTGCTGCAGAGCAACTAAGCCCAAGCACTGAAAATATTGAGGCTGCGGGTCACAACTGGAGAGTTCAGGCATTGCAAAGAACGGTCCTGTGAGCCCCAACCAAGACCTGATGCAGCCAAAATAAAGACAGATGTCCTAGATAAATTAACTGACAATTTTTTAAACATACAAACAGAATGATACCATCTGCATTAAAAATCAGATGCTATGTTGAAATATTATGACCACATTTGCAGAGGAATGATAATGTAAGGCTATAACTATCAAGAATATTAACGTAGCTACTTTTTCCAGAGCATTCCCTACAGTCAGGCACTGTCCTATGGGTTAAACTTCACAAGTATGATTCACATCTGTGGTAACAGGAATTATCACTCCTGTTTTACAAATGAAGACCTTAAGATTCAGAGAAGTTTAGTGACTTGTCTGAGCTCACAAAGCTCTGCATAAGGAGTTATGCAGCTAAAGCCCCAGTTTGTCTGAGAATAATGGCTGCCTCTGGGATTGGGAGTTACTGTTGGGACAGAGAAAGGAAAAATTTTACATTCTATTTTATGAAGGTGAGCACTTCACTGGTGGCTCTGATGGTAAAGAATCTGTCTGCAATGCAGGAGACCCAGGTTTAATCCCTGTGTCTGGAAGCTCCCCTGGAGAAAGGAATAGAAACCCACTCCAGTATTCTTGCCTAGAGAACTCTATGGACTTGGTGGGCTACAGGCCATGGCGTCACAAAGAGTTGGATATGACTGAGTGACTAACACTTTTATGAAATTTAATGAGGTTCCATTTGTTTTTCTTACAACAAGCTGGTATTCCTTTTGCAAAAATAATTTTAAAATATACCTTTTGGAAAAAAAAAAAAAAACACGAAGTGATTTAAACAAAGGGGAAAAATTTGAAAACTGTGTAAACACGATGGAGATAGAAGTTGAGGATCGTTGGGGGGAAAAGATCTACAAATGTACCAAAGAGCTATCCAAGTATTTGAGTCACAGGGCAAGTGGGAGGGTAATCACATGTCAAACTGACTGAATGTTTAAAACGAAGGCAGGGTGAGGAGCCTGGTGAGAGACACTGAGGGTAGTGGTCTCTCAGTGAGGCAGGGAGTACTGGAGAGTGAACACGAAGTTTCTGACAGCCTCCTGGAGAAAACTGTGAAGGCCATCTTGACAATTCTGCAAACACTGAGGACAATATATTTCTGAAAACGAGCAGCAGGTTTCACAGGAAATAACTCATGTTGTGCAGTTTGACATCCCTTTAAAAATGGAATTATTAGGTTAGTGAATAAAAGAGCCATTATGATCCTTAGCATTTGGAGCTCAGCAGGACTATCTTAAGAACCCCTCCCATATAATTTTTTCAAATGGGCTCCTGCTGGGGACACAGGCATGGTTTCAGAGACAGAAGATAGTTATTTACACACTCAAGGATGCAAAAGGTACATGTATAAGGATGCTCATCACAGCACTGCATGTAGTAGGGTAAAAGGGAAATGATCTAGATGTCATCCGCTGGGGATCAGATCAAAGTATTCTGGAGTACCTATGGAATGGGCTATTGTTTAAATCAGTAGATGACAATCTATGGCCCAGAGACCAAATCTGCCTCAGGAATTAAGAAAGATTTTTTGTAGTTTTAAATGGTTAAAAAATTCAAAGAAGAAATATATCTCAGGACACATAAAAATCATATGAAATTCAAATCATTATGTTCATTCATAAAGATTTTTTGGATCATAGCCAAGCCAATCCCTCAATGTATTGTTGCTGACTGGCTTCAACCCTTCCACGACAGAGTTGAGTACAGTATTAATAGTTCAACAGGAACTGGGTAGCCCGAAAAACTTAAAATATTTACTATCAAGCCCTTTAAAGAAAGTTTACTGACTGCTGGTCTAGAATAGATCACTAAACAAGATTCTTTCGAACAACAGATTCATTTTAACCCCCTGTCCTTCCTAAACTGCCTGCTTTCCTTTCAATTGTGGGTTTTTTCCTAGTATTCTTTGACCTGGTTTATTTATTTACTTAAATTTAGTTGTTTTTATTTATTTTCAGTTGGAGAATAATTGTTTTCCAGTATTGTGTTGGTTTCTGCCATATGTCAACACAAATCAGCCACAGGTATACAAATGTCCCCTCCCTCTTGAACCTCTCTCTCACCCCCATGATCTGGCTTATTTCTTGCTTTGTTTTGTGCTTTCATTTATTTCTTCTATCTTTGTCTTAATAGCTGCTGCAGACCATTCATATTCCAAAAGTAAAAAAAAAAAAAATTATTTGTATTAACCCAGTAATACCTAATTGTTACTTAAAAAAATCAAATGGTCTCCAGCATATAAGATATAGATGTCAGTTTCAGCCACTGGAATGGAAACTCCCCTACAACAATGACCATATTCTGTAGGGAGCACAGGGCCTGGCACATAACAAAGCCTCAATAAAGACTTTTGAATGAATTACTGTGTGAATGAATGAACAATAGTTTCATATGTATATACATGGGATCACATGCAGCATATTGTCTTCGGCATGCTTTCTTTCTATGTGATGGTATGTGGGCGATTACACTGGATGTGCAGTGAGAGGGCATATTTTCCTTTCTTCTTGTCAGCAGAGTACACACTCCTCTTCACGGGAGCCAAAGCCCTTGTAGCAACTTGCCTCTGCACGACTCAGAGGAAACCTCAGGCAGGCAGAGTGGATCACAGTCATGAAGCATTTAGCTAATCTGCTTTGGGGGTGACACACAGGCAGGGACCCAGGAGAGCTGTCATGGGGCATTTCCTGGGCCCCCTTACTTAGGAGAGTAAGTGAATTTTTGTGCTGTGAGCAGAAGCCTTGTTGCTCTCCTTCCTGCCCATCTTCTCTTTCTTGTTTTTATTTTCTGACTTGCTACTCTGCCCTTCCTTTCAACCCTCTACTTTTTCCTAAGATGCTGTACATGTAGGTGAGTTGTGTATGTGTGTGTGCTCAGTCACTCAGTCGTGTCCAGTTCTTTGGGACTCCATTGACTGTAGCCCACCAGGCTCCTCTGCTCATAGATTTTCCAGGCAAGAATACTGGAATGGGTTGCTATTTCCTACTCCAGGGGCTCTTCCTGACCCAGGGAAGAACCCATGTCTCCTACATTGACAGGCAGATTCTTTACCACTGCACCACCTGGGAAGCCCCTGTATGTGAATTAGTAATATTGCATTTCAATCAAGTGGTACTGTGCATTGTGTCTTTCTAGACTTAGATTGGGACTTCCCTCATAGCTCAGTTGGTAAAGAATCTGCCTGCAGTGCGGGAGACCTGGGTTCAATCCTTGGGTTGGGAAGATCCCCTGGAGAAGGGAAAGGCTACTCACTCCAGTATTCTGGCCTGGAGAACTCCATGGACTGGATAGTCCATGGGTCATAAAGAGTCAGACATGAAAAAAGACTCTCACTTTCACTTTCAGACTTAGACCTAGGGGTTATATTAGACAATTTTGATTTGTTGTCCCTCTATTTCATAGATAAGTAAACTGAGACACAGAGAAGCTGAATATTTTGCCCAAATGGGAAGCCTGGCTGCCAAAGTAGTGCTTTGCTAGGCTGCCTCTCCAGCATCTGCATCTTCTGCCTCGCACTCCAGTGCTGTTCCCTGCTAAACTGATAGACCTTTGTTGACTTCTGTATCTCCAGTGCTGGGTATAGAACCTGTGCCCAGAAACAGACACTTTGTAGGCCAGGTAAAAAGATGGTATAGAAAGAAAATTTATGATGCTTACCCAATATTCCATGTGCAGCTGTCTCATAAGCTCTTTCATACAATGCTCAGGTGAGATGGGGTGTACTTAGTTTGAACTTTTTTTGGTTTCAGCTTAACAATATGGAGCAAAATGTTCTTACTATTGGACAAAAGCAAATTTACTTTTAGGAATTTGTCTTAAGGAAATAGTCACATGTGTGTGCATGCTAAGTCACTTCAGTCATGTTCGACTCAGTGAAACTATGGACTATAGGCCACCAGGCTCCTCTGTCCATGGAGATCTCCAGGCAAGAATACTGGAGTGGGTCGCTGTGCACTCTTCCAGGGGATTCTCCCAACCCAGGGATTGAACTCGCATCTCTTATGTCTCCTACATTGGCAGATGGGTTCTTTACCACTAGTGTCACCCGAGAACCCTGAAATAATGACACATTGTATGTAAAAAATGTATATTTAATGATGCTCATTGCACTAATATACATAATTGTGAAAAACAGCAGTAAAAAACTGGTTAATTCCAAACTCCCTAACTGTCCCTTAACCACCCATTCTTTCCCTAGCAACGGCAAATGTACATTCATTCTCTAAGACTGTAAGTTTGTTTTTGTTTTGTAAGTTCATTTGTATCATTTCTTTCTGGAGTCTGCATATAAGGGATGTCATACAATATTTCTCCTTTTCTGTATGACTTACTTCACTCAGTATGACAATCTCTAGGTTCATCTATGGAATGGACATTACACACTGCTATATTTAAAATGGATAGTCAACAAGGACCTACTGTACAGCCCATTATACTCTGCTCAAGGTTATGTAGCTGCCTGGATAGGAAGGGAGTTTGTAAGAGGATGGCTATATATGTACACATGGCTGAGTTCCTTCACTGTTCACCTAAATCTATCACAGCAGTGTTTATCAGCTATACCCAAATACAAAATAAAAAGTTAAAAAAATTAAAAGAAAAATAATGGTTAATTATGATACATTGATTATGTATAGATTATGATACATTTCTATGAGGGAACATTCAGTTCAGTTCAGTCGCTCAGTAGTGTCCGACTCTTCGCGACCCCGTGAATCACAGCACGTCAGGCCTCCCCGTCCATTACCAACTCCCAGAGTTCATTCAAACTCATGTCCATTGAGTTGGTGATGCCATCCAGCCATCTCATTCTCTGTCACCCCCTTCTCCTCCCTCATTCAGTCCCTCCCAGCATCAGAATCTTTTCCAGTGAGTCAACTCGTCGCATGAGGTGGCCAAAGTATTGCAGTTTCAGCTTTAGCATCAGTCCTTCCAATGAACACCCAGGATTGATCTCCTTTAGAATGGACTGGTTGGATCTCCTTGCAGTCCAAGGGACTCTCAAGAGTCTTCTCCAACACCACAGTTCAAAAGCATCAGTTCTTCGGCGATCAGCTTTCCTCACAGTCCAACTCTCACATCCATACATGACCACGGGAAAAACCATAACTTTGACTAGACGGACCTTTGTTGGAAAAGTAATATCTCTGCTTTTTAATATGTTATCTAGGTTGGTCATAACTTTCCTTCCACGGAGTAAGCGTCTTTTAATTTCATGGCTGCAGTCAGCATCCACAGTGATTTTGGAGCCCCAAAAAATAAAGTCTGAGACTGTTTCCACTGTTTCCCCATCTATTTCCCAAGAAGTGATGGGACCAGATGCCATGATCTTTGTTTTCTGAATGTTGAGCTTCAAGCCAACCTTTTCACTCTCTTCTTTCACTTTCATCAAGAGGCTTTTGCGTTCCTCTTTACTTTCTATGCACCAAGAAAAACTCCATACTTAGTGGAGAGAAGATAGGAATGTTACTCCAGAGGTTTACACAGAAAGCTTCAACTGAGTTTGTAATAATTAATTTCTTAAGCTGGGCAGTGGGTTTAGGGTGCTCATGGTATTGTTCTTTGCTGCTAAGTTGCTTCAGTCATGTCCATCTCTGTGCGACCCCACAGACGGAAGCTCACCAGGCTCCCCCGTCCCTGGGATTCTCCAGGTAAGAACAGTGGAGTGGACTGCCATTTCTTTCTCCTCTTCAAATATCTGAGATATTGAATAATTAACTGAAAAAATAAAATTTAAAAGTATCATTTAGAATTCTTAATGATGTGGAATAATGATCATAAAATATTTGTTTAAACAAACAGTTTGTAATAAATAATGCTAACATAATCATAGCTTTCAAAATCAGTGTGTATATCTGGTTATAAAAGAAATGTACTACCCAATGTATAGAACAAATAGCTAGTGGGAAGCTGCTCTATAGTACAGGGAGCTCATCTTGGTGCCCTGTGATGACCTAGAGGGGAAGAATGGAGGGAGGAGAAGGAGGCAGGTTCAAGAGGGAGGGGATATATGTATACATATGGATTATCACACGGTTATACAGCAGAAACTAATACAACATTGTAAAGTAATTATACGCCAATTAAAAAAAAAGAGAAATGCACTAAAAATTGTGTTTGTCTTTGGGCAGTGTGATTATAGGGAATTTCTATTTCTACAATTAAACAGCTATACCCAAATACAAAATAAAAAGTTCATTTCTTTTTTTTTTGTAAAAGAAATGAAAGCAATACTTTTAAATTTGTGAGCTCTAATTTATGGCTATTTTCTACTCTATGTCTAGCTTCCTAAGCAAAAAACTCCAGCACAATTTCTAATTTGTCTTTTTCTTTGTATTCCCAGTCCAATTTTTTGCCAGATTTTAATTTTTTTTTCACATTTCCCCAATCTTTTCTTCATCTGTAGTCATCCTCCGTAAGGTTTTAGATTTTATTTTTGCTACGTATGCAAAGCAGAGGCTTTTTGGGACAAGTAAATTATGGTCCAGAGGTATGGAAATCCCCTGTGTTTTCTTTTTGTTTTGTTTTGTTTTTAATATTTATCTATTTATTTGACTGATCTGGGTCTTAGTTGCAGGTGTGGGATCTTTGATCTTTGTTTTGCATCAGGTGGGATCTAGTTCCCTGACCAGGGATTGAACCCAGGTGCCCCTGCATTGGGACTGAGGAGTCTTAGCCACTGGACCACCAGGAAAGTCCCCTTGTGTTTTCATTTAAGCATTCTGAGCTTCATTTTAAATTTCTTGACAGAAATCACAGGGTCTGGCAATAAATTACTTGTGAGGGGTCAAGAATGGTGATAAGCTAAAAACTGACTTTATAACTTCATACTAGGGAGGCGTGTTGGACTACTCACTAGTTCATCTCATCACATCAGAAAAGCCATTAAATATCAAAGATCTAGTGTCCCTCACTGGGGTGTGAATGCATTAAGTGGAGGGTGCACATTTGGAGGATACAAGGAGGTGACTGACCTGTGTTCGCTGAGTCTTCTCTCCTTGACTCTCTCTGATGGAGACTTTTCCTGAAGTATTGGGTGGCCATGATCGGTTTAACGACCTTGGCCTCATAGGACGCTGTTCTTGCTTCTTACAGAAAAACACAACCGGAGGAAAGGCATCAGGTGATGAGGAGGCCAGTCATTCACACAAAATGAAATGCTTTCATTAAGAGAGAGAAAAAGCAGAAGTCCAGTTCTCAAGTTCATTTGGAATGTTTCAGCATAAGTTCTGAATTTGAAAACATTGTGCAGAAGGAAGGTACGGAAACAAGATTTTGCTGAAGAGCTTAGGAAATGTGTGGGAAAGTGTTTGTAGCAAGAGAATTCAATTATAAGAGCTTCCTGTCCTTCCCTTATGCCTATAACATTTTTCCTCCTGGACCAGAAAGAGTAGTTCAGAAAGTTCCAGATGGATAGAATAACAATTTCATCAAATAGTCTTTATGGGGGGTGGTCAATATATTGTTTCTCATGTGAATTACTCAATATTTTTGTAGTTGCAAGTAACAGAAACCTAATTCAAAAATAAAATTAAAAAGGAATTCAGTGACTGGTGTAATTGAAAACTCCAGGTGGTAGAGCTACCTCAGTCATGGCTGGAGTCAATGATTCATACAATGATATGAGGAATATGTCTTTCTCAGTCTCCTGGTTCTGCTTTTCTCTGAGTTGATTTGATTCTGAAATTGGCTCTTCCTTCTGATGGCAAAAATGATCTTGGTCTAACCAGCTTAATGAACTCAGCTGAAAGCACCATCTTCCCAAAGGCTCTAGCCCAAGAAGGCCACTGGTCTGTCTTGTGCCATACTGTCTCTCTTGGATCAGTCACTCCGGCCAGGGAAATTGAATGCCCTGACTAGCCAGGCCTAGGTTCTAGTCCCATTCTTGGAAATAATGAGGTGGTGTTACCCTCACTGAACATATATAAACTATGATGGGCAAATGGTGGTGTTCCAGAAGCATACTTGGATGTCAGTCTCAGAGAAGGGAAAAAATAAAGATTTTGGCCAGTCAAAAACCTCAGAGGTGACTTTCTTGGTGGTCCAGTGGCTAAGATTCTATGCTCCCAATGCAGAGGGCTGGGGTCTGATCCCTGAATAGAAAACTAGATCCTGCATGTCAGAACTATGGGGTTTTCAAGCCACAACTAAAGATCCCATATGGCACAATGAAGATCGAAGATCTCCAGTACTGCAACTAAGGCCTGGCACTACCAAATAAATAAACATTACATTCCACCCCACCCCTCGCTCAAACCTCAGAGGTCCACAACCCACCAGAAGCTCATTCTTCTGAAGAGCAAGATAACTGCTGCATCCAGAACTAGTTTGTTAACAACAGTCATAACACAAAAGTACATAAGATTGCCTTAGCTGGGAGGAACGAGGGTCATATTCCTTATTCTTTTCTGCTACAATTTGCTCTGCAATGACTAACTCTTTAGCCAAAATTCTGTGACCATGTGCTCATTACCATAGAAACTTCCTTTGAGGGAACAATTAGCATCTATTGTTATCTTTGGAATGTCGTCATTTCATGAGGAGTTGCTAATAACATGACTCTTTTAGTTTTCCATGCTTTCCTATGGATCTTCACATTGCAGTCAGTTCCTAGAGGTCATGGCCTACATCAGCACACCACCAGCCAGCTAATTAGTGGCTTGTCAGATGTCCACTTGGTTTCTCTACTTTTAGGATAATAGCAGCTCCTGATGTGCACAAACAGAGAAAAGCTAGTAAGAGTAATTGTGAGTTTGTCAGCCTAAGAACAGCATGTTGGAATTCTTATTTAATAGTTAACAGGACAAAAGGAAAAAGAAGGATCCTTACTATATAGAGAGACAACAAAAGAAAAAGATTACAATATTGTGAACACTGGGTATCCTTTTGTTTTTGAAAAGATTTGACAAGTTTACTCATGTGGGAATGATGGCTAGAGATAGCTAGAACTGATTACAGGCCCTTTTCCAAAATGACCAAGCAGAGAAGTACTAAAAATTAAAGGCCATGTTTCTCAAAGACTCGCTTTTGGCTCTCTTTCCAGAGTTGTCATGGAATATGCAGACCCCTGGGCTTCCCTCGTGGCTCAAACGGTCAAGAATCTGCATCCATTTGCAGGAGACCTGGGTTCGATCCCTCCATCAGAAAAATCCTCTGGAGAAAGAAACAGCAATCTACTCCAGTATTCTTGCCTGGAAAACCCCATGGACAGAGGGGCCTGGAGGGCCGTAGTCCATGGGGTTGCAAAGAGTTGGACAAGACTGAGTGACTGACACACACATGTCAATGCATCTAACATTGTTCAAAATAGAACAGCACAAGAGTCACTATCAAGTCTCTTTCAGACATTCATGGACTAGAAAATTACTGAAGACTGCAAGTCTATTCTCCAAAAACCGACATGCTATAGAGACACAGCAAAGCTGAGTACTACTGTGGACCAAAATAGAGATGAGCCCACCCCCTTTTCCTGCATTTTGCCCTTTGAAGCTCAATACAAGACTCAAACCCCCCTTACAGTGCAAATGCCACTCTATGAGTCTCATCCCTTTCTTCTGTTGGCAAGTGAATAAAAACTCTTTTCTCCTCTTGCTAATATTTCTATGAATTCTTTCACAACTTGTGTTGTGAAAGTTGCGATACTAACAGTATCACTTTAGTTGCAAGCATCAGAAACTGATTGGGTAACCTGAGCAGGAAATATTTGTTGAAAAGATATTTGGGCAAGTAGGATGGAGGACAAGTTAGGTCAAAAGAACTCTTGGATGGAGCAGGACATCTTTGTTGAGCTACAACATTTCCATTTTTTTTCTTCCCTGAAAATTCAAGGCCTTGCAAGAGTCCACACTATTGGCTAACCTTAGTTTACCTGAAAATTCCTTAGCAAAACCAACTGATGGGAAAAGGGATTTGGTTTCTATGAGAATAAGTGCCTGGATTTACCCTCTTATTGGGATCAAGCCCAGCACAGAAGTAGTTCTCTCAAATAAAATTAGGTTGGTTTTAGGTTAGGAGATGGATAATGGCAGCTACAAAGTAACAATTGCCTCTCTATTTAGGTAGGATGCTTGTTGAAAATACTGATGCTGGGTTCAAAACCTATCTTATACAATGAGAATCTCAGAATGTGAAGCCCTGATATTTTTGTTTTTAACAAGCTCCCCAGGTGAGACACGTATATCAAAAGTGGAGAATCACTGAACATTGTGGGCAGGGGTACACAGAGCGGAAAAAAACTACAGCGATCTCTGAAATATGAGCTTGAATGAGTAGGCAGAAAATATCGATTCAGCTAGTAACCAAAGTTCTAAATATGGATTTTCCCTTCCCTCCAGAATTTTTTAGAAAACATGAAGGACCTATTGATTTAAGGATTGCAGAAATTCCTTGAATATTTGGCATGCAATGACTGCAATCAATCCATGACACTACAGAATAAACTCATTGAGGGTTAGACTTGGAAGTGGGGGGTCGTACTCATTTACTATTCACTTATGTTCACAACATCCATATTCAGTCATTGAAAAATGTGGTTGAGTGGTTAGGCACTTGGGTTCTGAAATCAGTCGGAACTAGGTTGAAATTCTATTCAGTTGCTTTAACATGTCTGTTTCACTTTCCTCATGTGTCAAATAAGATTTGGAGTACCAACCTCACATGGTTGTTCTGAGAAAGAAAATGAGATAGTGAATGTGAAATTCTTAGTACAGTTCCTGACGTGAGATCTCTGCTAATTTAGTAGTAGTTGTTATGATTCAATAACTAATGCTAGGTATTTATGGATTTCTTACAGGGATAACCAAAAGAAGACGTCCAGAAGGAAAGAGGTGGTTACCTTTTGGTCCGTAAAGATCCTATCAGAATGGGATATGGAAAGCCTTCTCATTGGTCTCCCTGCTTCTTTTTTCCCTTCATTGGACCCTTTAGGCTCCTAGCCTTAGGTCCTTGAGTTTTTCCTAGCTCCAGTCTGGTGGTAATGGAAAGCTTTTCCTGTGTGCTGAGTGAGCAAGCTTTCATATTCACCAAAGGGGAGCACCTCTAAGAAAGTCAGAGCTTTCTTTTTTTTTACATTGACCTTTCCTCTCAAAAAAGCTATTCTTTTTACTTAACTTGAGCAAAGGCTATCCTACCAAAACCAATGAGGAGAGAAAAGAAAAGGGCAAGGGGGTAAGAAAATCATGTCAGAACTCAGACACTGAAAGCTATTCCTCTACTTGTGCAGCATTAAAGACTTTACTAGACAGTTGTGATGGGAATCATTATCAGCTAATAAAAACAATACTGAAGAGAAAATTGGTACTACATGTTAGAGAGGATGGGGAGCAAGTAGAACTCACATGCAGTGTTGGTGGGGATGTAAAATGATACAACTTTGGAAAGCAGTTTGGTAGTTTCTGAAAAAGGTAAACATATAGCTATCATACAATTCAACCACCATACTGCTAGGTATTTGTCCAAGAGAAATGAATGCATATGTCCCTACAAACACTTACAGGAACATAAGTACAGTATTGTTTACCATGGATTTATTTACAACAGCTCATAACCAAAAACAACCCAAGTGTACATTAACAGATGAATGGCTGAACAACTGCATTATAGTCACATAACAGAATATTATTCAGCACTGAAAATGAATGATATGGAAGGATTTCAGAGTAACCATGTGTGTAAAAGAAGCCAGCCCCCCCAAAAAGTACATAGTGTATAGTTCTATTTATACAAAATTCCCCAAAAAGAAAGCTTACAATGATAGAGAGTAGATCAGTGGTTGCCTGGGAATGGAGGTATAGGGAGGAATAAAGAGGCATAAGGAAAATTTTGAAGACAATGAAAATATTTATGTTTGTTCTAGTGATGGTTTCAGGGTGATACACATGTCAAAATGTATCAAGTTGTACACTTTAAAATTTATGATTTTGTGTCGTTCAAGTATACTTCAGTAAATTGTCACTGTTTTTAATAGAAAAGAATGTTGGATTAAAAATCAGAAGGCAAGGGTGCCAGTCCTGGCTCTTATACAAAGTCTGAGTGTACCCTTGGACAAGTCTCTTCTACGTCTATGTGTCTTCGTTCTTTCATTTTTAAATTGGAAGTGATGGATTGGTTTATGTCCAGAGTCTCACCTGGTGGAAAGATTCTCATTGTTGAATGGCCTTATGGCCAATAGATAAATCCATAAAGGTATCAGTTTTTCAGTTGATCTTCTAATTCTGTGTTAATTTTTTAAGTAATTTACTGAATTCTCAGATCTCAAACACAGCAGAACAATAGAATGAACTTTTCAAGCTTTGAAAAAGAGATCAATATAAATCTAAAGCCTTCATGTTAAGTCTGTTGTCAGTACCAGCAGATTTAAAAGAAATTCTCAGATGAAGAACGTAGGTTAACAATGATTCTTGAGGGTAGGAATCACAATAGAAATATGATCATGTTTCCTTAACACCAGCTTAATAGAGTTCGGGACGAGTTCACACACTGTCTTCAATACAAAATCTTCCTGTTACTCTTCTGTGTGACTAACATCCCTGCCCTGGAATCCAGAAGTACTTTGCCCCCGTTCTTATTGTACTAGTGTGATCTTGGGGAAATTACACATTTTCTCCATACTTCTCCTCTATAAAATGGTATAATAGCATAACTACTATGAAGGTTAAAAGAAATAGTGCATGCAAAATATTTTAGAGTAGTTCTTGGCACAATTAGATGTTAATTGCAGTTTTTCTAATTAATAATATCACTGTGTGATATAGTTATTTGAGTACATGTGTCATCTCCTTTAGGGAGCAGGAACTGCTTCAGATCCATCTTTGTTTTTCCTAGGCTGATCACACAGTAGGTGTTCAATGAATGTGTTTTGGATGGAGGTACAAGTGATGACTAACAGCCAATATGGGACTTAGGATGTTGATTTCTTCATTGGACACACAGCCTCTGTACGAATCTTGCTGACTGACTGCAAAGGAAATGTCACCAACTGTCAGAGACACAGGAACACATTGCTCAAGCATATGTGCCAGGGAAGCCAGAAACTTGTTATTGTGTGCATGAGAAATCCACAACCAACACAGCCAAAGAAATGCTCTTGGATTCTTCACTGGACTCCAACAATGTATTTATATATATTTCCTCTCTCATGAGTTGACAAGGTCCTTAAGGTCATGGGGCAGGATTATAACCCTGACTTGGTGGTATTCCTCCCCCTGTACCTCCCTGCTGGTTCTCCAAGGCTTTTTTCTTCCCACAGGCTTGACTCACTCACTCTGGAAGCTGCAGTAAAGACTTTAATACTCAGAGAAGGAAACTTCTGGCTCAAAGATTTTAGGTGCATGTTTTGCGAGTGAGTTTCTCTACTCCCTAGAACTTGATAAACCTCTGGCTAGGGAACAGGGGAAAGGAGAGGGAGGCTTTATTTAGACCTGTAGCTGATTCTGTTCCAAGGTCACTTTGGATGCTATGAAGAGGAAACTACCGACCGCCAGCGTCCAGCTCATCTGCCTCTGTGTCCAGTTTGAAGTGACAGGAGTCGGTGTCTTGGAGACTCTGGCTAGTTCTGTTCACAAATGTCCACCAATCTATTGGATAGAGGAAACCTCCATGTTCTGCTCTAGAAGTCCCTTCAAATACTCAAACAAGGGTGTGAGGTAGGGATTTCACTATGAGCTGATGGTGGTACATTCATAAAACTTTTATCAACAGGACGGCATAGACACTGTTGAAACTTACCCTATGAGCCATGGCACCTACGGACAGCATCTTCATTTCCAGTAAGAATGAGTTCTAGAATCAGACTGCATGAGTTCTAGTTCTGTTTCTGTCCTAAGCCCACCATTTTCCAGGTGTATGACCTTGGATACATTTCTCAACCCATCTTGTCATCTTTTCAGTGATAACTAATGTTCTTGAGTTATAAGCAACAGAAGCTGGCTCTAAACTTACGCAAAAATAGTTAATCAGGATGATATCATAGACTTGAAGGCGGCATGCATAGGACATTAAGAAGAAAGAAGCCCAAATTATGTCTTGATCAGAGAAGTCTGGTTTGAATGAAGCCCCTTTCCATTTCATTCTCTGCCTGCCCAATATTTAGATTCCAAGGAGGGAGCATTTGCTTGGTTTAGAAGCCTGGGTTACATTTTGACACTTGGCTGGGGAGGGTGGCGCCTTTGTCTAATGGTTCCAACTAGAGAATGTCTCTGGGAAGAATAATTTCTCAAGAGAAACAGTGGCTGTTAAGAACTGTGGATTCTAGGCAGTCTTCAAACAAACAAACAAAATGCCTACTATATTAATTTACATGATTTGCAGAAAATTAAGATGAGGTAACGCATGTAAAGCTCTTAGCACAGTGCTTACTGAGCATTCGCTCAATAAATGTTAGCTGTTATCATCCACTGAAGTTTAGGCACCATGAGACCTGACATAGTGTCCCTATGTGTCCACCACAGCTGGGCAATATAAATGAGTCATTGAATAGTTGATGAATGAGTGAATGAGTGACTGTCAGTATGTAATCAATGTGTTTTGCTGTATGTTTACAAAGTTCATAGTATATCCAAAACCAGATGCAAAATGTGAAAAGTGGGATTTGCAATTTCTCTTGTTTTGTGTTAACGATCAGGAAACATTTAAGCTAAAAGGTCCAAAATCTTGATGCCTGAAGTAAATTTCACAGTGGAAACTTGTGGCTTTTTTAACATCAGTGCTTCTAGTTATCCCTGGAAGCATCTGTCTGGTCACTGTAGATGGTGATGTGGTGTGTTGATTTAGTGACCTCTAGGTGAGAGCTTCCCCGGTGTCACTAGTGGTAAAGAACCTGTCTGCCAATGAAGGAGACATAAGAGAAGTGAGTTCAATTCCTGGGTGGGGAAGCTCCCCTGGAGTAGGAAATGGCAACCTACTCCAGTGTTCTTACCTGGAAAATTCCATGGACAGAGGAGCTTGGTGGGCTACTGTTCATGGGGTCACAAAAAGTCAGACATGAATGAAGTGACTTAGCATGCACACACAGGTAAGTCACTTCCTAGAGTAAGATAGAATCTGTTAAATGATCTTGGAACCTTATCCTTTGCCTGAGAGTCATTACTGTCTTTGACTAGAAAAAAGTCAGGCCACGATTGGTATACTTTTTTTCTTTATCAGGGACCTAAACTTTGTGATCTTTAGGCACTTGAGTCATGATCTTTAACAATATTTAGTTGTTGGGTTTATGCTCTTAAGGGACATTTTTTTTCTGTATCAATCATTCTTTAACTCATCAAATAGACATTTACTAGCACTTTGTGCTAGGCAGTGTTAGGAGCAAGACAGTCACATGGTCACAAAAGTAAACATACTCATGTCTCCGTGGATCTAAGCATTTGGGGGTAGAGACTGACTTGTATCAAATACTCACAAATAAATGTAAAACCATCAGTGATGAGTGTTTTTAATATGGAGAGGTAAGTGTGATTTATAATAAGCCTTGTCCAGGCATCAAGAAATGTGATGTCTGAGCTGACAATAACTAGGCAAAAAAGAGAGTGAAGAGAATTCTAGGGAGTGTTAACTGAACGATCATATGCTCTGAGGCCAGAAGAACTTGGCAAAGACAGGCTAAAAAAGGCTAGAGTGGTAGAGATCTGAGTTGGGTATCAGATCACACAGGGTCTTGCAACTCATGTTAAGGAGTTTGGGCAGCAGTTGATTTTAATCACAGACATGAACCAATACCACTTGCATTTAAAAGACCACCGAAGCGGTGTTGAAAAAGGGATTAGAGGGGACTGGAGTGATGGCAACACTGCAGTATATTAACTGTGACTCAGAAGTCTGCAGAGAAATGTCTTGGGTTGGTCTGTGTAGCAGATGACAACTGTGGTGAGAACTGTTCCACCAGGCATGTTGTCTCCCATCTATTACCAACATTTGCTAAGTGACAACTCAAATACTGTTTCATGCTGGCTTCCACAGAGCTCTCATTGGCGATCAGAATTCTACATCATCTCTCAAATAAATTACAGTGACTCCCATAAAAAGAAATGTGGAAGAAAAAAAGACATAAAACATGATACTTTAATTATCTCTGTCTCAGGTAGATTTTATCCTTCCTGTGCTCATTCAAAAAAAATAGTCGTAACCTTTCTACCAATCTTGCCTTTAGTTACTTTTCATTCATTTACTCATCAGACAGTTTTGTTTCCTGTGTCCACTCTTGCACTGGATATTGGTGAATCCAAGAGGAATCAAAGAGCCTCTCCCCTCTTTCTGAGAGAACACATTCTAACAAGAGTTGTTTGGTTGCTAACCCTTGTCTGACTCTTTTGTGACACCATGGACTGTAGCCTGCCAGTCTTCTCTGTCGAGGCTCCTCTGTCTATTTCCCAGGCAAGAATGAATACTGGGCCAGGGTTGGCATTTCCTTCTCTAGGGGATCTTCCCGACCCAGGGATCGAATCCATTGTCTCCTACATTAGCATTCTGACTCTTTACCACTGAGCCACCAGGGAAGCCCTATAACAGGAGGGGTGGGGCAGCATATTAGATCATTGCTTACATTCTGTTAGAGATGGGGGGAATCAAAATGTAAACACTGATTTAATACATTGTGATGGGTTCAGTTCAGTTCAGTCGCTCAGTCATGTCCGACTCTCCGCGACCCCATGAATCACAGCATGCCAGGCCTCCCTGTCCATCACCAACTCCTGGAGTTCACTCAAACTCCTGTCCACAGACTCGGTGATGCCATCCAGCCATCTCATTCTCTGTTGTCCCCCTCTCCTCCCGCCCCCACACCTCTGTGATGGGTACATACACATAAAATGACGTGTGAGTCTAAGAGTGATGACTACGTCTATAGTTGTGACAGGGAAACTTTGCTTAGGGGATAATTTTTGCTTACTTATAATAGCCATGAAGTTAAAAGATGCTTACTCCTTGGAAGGAAGTTATGACCAACCTAGACAGCATATTAAAAAACAGAGACATTACTTTGCCAACAAAGGTCTGTCTAGTCAAGGCTATGGTTTTTCCAGTGGTCATGTATGGATGTGAGAGTTGGACTGTGAAGAAACCTGATTGCCGAAGATTTGATGCTTTTGAACTGTGGTGTTGGAGAAGACTCTTGAGAGTCCCTTGGACTGCAAGGAGATCCAACCAGTCCATCCTAAAGGAGATCAGTTCTGAGTGTTCATTTGAAGGACTGATGTTGAAGCTGAAACTCCAATACTTTGGCCACCTGATGTGAAGAGCTGACTCATTTGAAAAGACCCTGATGCTGGGAAAGATTGAAGGTGGGAGGAGAAGGGGATGACAGAGGATGATACGGTTGGATGGACATGAGTTTGAGTAAACTCCGGGAGTTGGTGATGGACAGGGAGGCCTGGCGTGCTGCAGTCCATGTGTCACAAAGAGTTGGACATGACTGAGCTACTAAACTGAACTGAATAGCTTATAGCTATCGTTGAAGAAAAGGAAAATCTACTGTATTAGAGGAAGGAAAATATTTTAGGTTAATTATTAAGTATGTAAGATATATTTGGTTAGTGCCTATATAAATATATCATAAGTGCTTTGAATATATGCTGGGAAATATTTTTTATGTTACATTGGTCAAAGAGGAATGTTCCAATCTTGTGTTTGTCCAGTCTTGTAGTCACCAGCTGCAGATGGCTATTTACATTTCTAGTTAATTAAAATGTAAAAAAAATCTTTTTTCTGATAGAAGTAGCCACATTTCAAAGGCTCAGTGGCCACATATGTCTAGTGGGTCCCATATTGTACAGTTAAGACACAAAATTTTCCATCACTATAGCAGGTTCTATTGAAAAGTATTGTACTAACCTAATTGGCTTTAGGAGAACAATAGTTGATCGAAGTCATTGTAGGAAGACCTCATGAAGGTCAGTAGGAGAAGAGGTTGCGGGGTGTTTAGATTCTTGGGACCATGAGTGTGAGATGAGCCAGATGGAGATAAACCATAAGTGAAGCAGAGGATTTGACTGACACACTTCTGACTATCCTGATTGGAGGGGTTTTCATGTCATATTAATGACACTGTAAGGAGAAAGGCCATGTGCAAACAGATAAACAGGAATTGTTGGAGGACTGGCTAGTTTCATGGTGAAGGAAAGCTGAGGAGAAATTGAGGAGGCATGTGATCCAGAAGAAGAAGGATGAATGTCAAGGCAATGGTGGGGCTTTGAACAGGATGACTGATCCATCTCTTTGAGCTTGAGAACTCACCAGATCTGCAGACTCTGCTGATATGGTAGAAGCTATTGAAAACAAGGTAGGTGGTCTTGTCTGATGACATGGCAGCCTCTGCCCAGAGGAAACTGAACTGGGTGAGACAGCAATCTCATCTGGGAATTGACTTGGGTAACTAAGTTTTGTCAGCTTCTTTCTCAATCAGTTCAGTTCAGTCACTCAGCCATGTCTAACTCTTTGTGAGCCCATGGATTGCAGCAAGCCAGGCTTCCCTGTCCATTACCACCTCCCGGATCTTGCTCAAACTCATGTCCATCGAGTTGGTGATGCCATCCAACCATCTCATCCTCTATTGTCCCCTTCTCCTCCTGCCTTCAATCTTTCCCAGCATCAGGGTCTTTTCCAATGAGTCAGTTCTTCGCATCAGGTGGCCAAAGTTTTGGAGCTTCACAGCTTCAGCATCAGTCCTGCCAGTAAATATTCAAGACTGATTTCCTTCATGATTTATTGACTGGTTTGATCTCCTTACTGTCCAAGGGACCCTCAAGAGTCTTCTCCAATATCACAGGTCAAAAGTGTCAGTTCTTCAGTGCTCATCTTTCTTTATGGTCCAACTTTCACATTCACACATGACTATTGGAAAAGCCATAGCTTTGACTAGATGGACCTTTGTTGGCAAAATGATGTCTCTGCTGTTTAATATGCTGTCTAGGTTTCTCAATACTTTTCACCTTTAGCTAACAAAAAGGATTCAAGCCTACCCAAAGGTGTCAAGTTGTATGGAAGAGAAAATCAACAGGGGGAGGGAAAAAAAGGTAGCTTGGAAGTCCATTAAAGCAGCAGGGAAAACTTGTTTAAAAGCACAAAGCAGGAAAAATGCATGCCATGTTTTGGAAATAATCCCGTAACTGAAACAAAGGGACTATGAAGATTGTAGAGGTAAATGAAGCCAGACTGCCAAGGGTCTGCTGAGATGCTATGTTAAAGGGGGTCACAGTGGAAATATCCTTTGTCTTTGGAGTTAGAGCTCCTCCATATACTGGTTCTGTGAACTTGGGCAAGTTAGGTTATTTTTTGTGCTCCAGTTTCCTCATATTTCTATCTGTAGAGCTTTCTACTGAAATGAGTATCAACATTTTAACTATTATAATTTAGAGATACCAAGAAAATAGCTTCTTTATTTCCCATAATTTATCTAAAATTCTTGAGTGCCCATTTGCTTAACTTTGCTTAGACCTTTGGATAGATTTTCAGTTCTGGTTCTCTCAAAATGTTACCTTTCTTCCTCTTTCTCCTAAACTGGTGCCTGTGTATATATATTACATACATTGTCATGGATTGAATCCTGGATTGCAAATCCACAAGGCTGGTCCTTCCAGGACTTTGTTGGGTTTGTGAAGATTTCCTTGGCCCCACTTGGTAACTGTCATTGAAGTTGAGAGATGGTAAAACTTTCGTCTTATTTTCTTGGTTAGTTTTCTTTGGTGTGTTTTCCTCCCTTCCTATGCTGATGGGGGCTTTTTTGATGCAGATCCCCTGAATCTCAGCAATGTCCTTCATCTGAGTGCCTGGTCTGTTGTCTACTCCTAGCCTCTTCTATAAAGTCAACTCTCATTGAACTGCTGAGTCTCAACCTTGAAGGATAATCTAGTTATCCTTTTGTATTCCTCACCAGGTGCATGTGGACACATCTGGCTTCCTCCCTAGGCATCTCTGCCACCACCTTGCCATGCTTTTCTTCTTCTCTTCCACTATTGTACACTTGTCAGAAGAATGCTGAAAATGATCTCCTTCCAGAATGACAAAAGGAAAGTGGGTTTCAAATCCCTGAAACTTTCAGCTCCCACCTAATGCTGTCTGGCATTTTTATGGCCTTTCACCCAAACTATCCAAGCTCTTGATCCTGAAGGGAAGTCACCCTTGTGCCTGACCACTGGCCTCCTCTCCTCTTTCTCCACATTAGTTCCAGATTTCCCTATTATGAAAGTACCCTCATTGCCTGTCTGGGCTGCCTGGAAATTTCCTTATGTCATATCATAATTTATAGCTTCCTATGGCTTGTGTTAAAAATGTGTAGTCTGATGTTAAAGCTTAATCTTTGATACATTAAAAGGAGATTTTAGAACTGCCTTTTCTTTCTCAACTCAGCCTAGCTTCCAAAAATCATTGTTTCACTGGTGCATCATGTCCTAAAGAGATGGTGATTAATGGAAACACCAACAGATGAAGTTGGAGAATGTAAGAATCTTAAATGGCAAAGAATGTAGAAATAGATCATTAGCTAGCATGCTCTCAGAGGGATGGCTTCTTAGTTCCCCCAAGTTCTTCATAAGAGCCTATAGCAATGAATGCTCCTAACTGTGCTAAGTGAGGAGTGCCCCCCCATATGAGATGCTCCTTTGACATTCTAAAATTTTTCTAACTCTTCTGACCTCTTTCCCTGGAGGATGAAACAGCAACCCATGGACAGAGGAACCTGGTGGGCTACAGTCTATGGGGTCGCAAAAACTCAGACACATCTGAGGGACTGAACATGCAGGCACACTGACCTTTCTTCCTGCCTGACTTATCTGGAGATTCTGACCCACCATACATATTGGTGTGCCATATATATTGGTGCAATATAGTCCCAACTCCTTCCTTAGTGTTCATTGTAATCCTGACTGAAGCAAAGGGAAATTCCCTGAGGGACCCACCCATCAGCCTCTAAGGTCCCTTGTAGCATGAAACTCCAAACCAAAATTTCATGGTCATAGCTGAGCAATATATTTTATTGTTTTAGCCCAGGGTTTCTCAGCCTCAACACTAACCACATTTTGCACTGGGAAATACTTTATTGGGGTCAGGGTGTGGGGCTATCCTATGCATTGTAGCATGTCAAGCAGCATCCTTAGTCTCCACTCCCAGAGACGAGTCATCCCTTCCCAGTTGTGGCCATCAAAAATGTCTGAACATTGCATGTTCTCTGGGGGATGAGTTATCCCTGGTTGAAAACCACTGCTCTACTCTGTATCTGCTCCACTTGTGAAAAACCGAAACCATTTACTCATTAGATGAAAAACCACAGAGCACATCATTTAAGAGAAATTTTAAAAGTCATTGCTGAGTAGTTTATAAAAACACTGTAATTGTTATGCTTTTAAATGAAATGTTTATAAAATGCCCAGAATATAGGTTTTTACAAATGGTTATTATAACGATTTTGGACTTAATCCAGTAAGAAATTGGTTTGCTGCTAAAGATTTTTAAAACAGAGTCCTGACAATATCAGATTTATATTTTAGAAAGGTATCTCTGAAGTCACTGCGTAGGATTGATCCAAGGAGGTAAGATTGGTGACAGCAAGATTAGTCAGAGTTTAAAAAGATAATTCTTATTTTCTTCCCAACACTGATAGAAGAGTCTGGGTTGGAAACGTGTATATGTACTGGCTGAAACTGAGATAATTAGCTGCAATCAAGCAGGCATTCAGACCTTCTGGAAAGACTGGGAAGTCAATGGATAAATCTCCAGTCAAACAGGTTTGGTCGTAGGACATTTTAGTATACAAGGTTGTAACATAAAAAGCCTTCTATTTTTAACCCCCTAGGTGGACTAGACTCCAATCATAACATTTCAAATGTGTTAATATTATAAAAGTCTGTTTCTTGAAGATGCTGTCCAAAGGTATAACAACATCATTTACAAGGGCCAGAACTCTCTTCTTTGTTAGAATAGAGTAACTCATTGCCAAAAACCATTTTGAAAATTTCCAGAGAGAAATGATGGATTGTTTGTGTTCAGTTTTAGTACTGACAACTTCCTCTATTTCATAATTTACCTGACTAAACAAAACACCTGGCTTCTAAGAATCCCAAGACATAACTCCATTTCTCTGCCTTATTGTATATTTGGTATATGTTTCATTCTCATGGATAAGAAACGGCCATGGTTGCTGAAAATATGAATTTAGAACTTGAATGGCAAGTGGATCAGTAGACTGTTTTGAGGAGAGGGAGCAGCAAGCTAAATTCTGGAAGATGCCCAAATATGGGCTAAAACTTGTGCATGCTTTAAATTTCCATTTTGAACTAGGTGTTATCAAATATCAGTAGTTCACAGACATAACAATGCCATGTTCTCATTAATTTTCACAAGTGTGGTTTTCAAAGAAGGACAATTCTGTACTTCCTTTCTCCTTTTGTGTTAGGAAACTGCAGAGATTTTTTTTTTTTTTTTAAAGCTGGGCTCTGCCACGTCACTCTCCAACCTGCAATCACTTTTGCTCTCCCCTCAATAATTAGAAAAATGAGCGTTTATGATAAATTTCCTCCTAAATTAACTTGACGAACATTCCCCTACAGACTGTAATGTTAAATGTCTCCCTAAAAATCAATTAAGTCCTTGAAAATTTCAGTGTGCTGAAAGAAGTAGCTTAAATAAAAATCTCCAGCATTTTCCTCCAGAGTTGGATGTTTATAGAACTCTCTCTTACTTTATACTGTACATAACAAATCTCTTAGGTTTTGCTTACGCTGTACTGACTTGCCACTTTCGATTTTTTTTTTTTTATAAGCCCAAACTAGCTACTGATGGAGAAGGCAATGGCAAGCCACTCCAGTACTCTTGCCTAGAAAATCCCACGGATGGAGGAGCCTGGTGCGCTGCAGTCTGTGGGGTCGCTAAGGGTCGGACACGACTGAGCGAATTCACTTTCACTTCTCACTTTCACACATTGGAGAAGGAAATGGCAACCCACTCCATTGTTATTGCCTGGAGAATCCCAGGGAAGGGGGAGCCTGGTGGGCTTCCGTCTATGGGGTCACACAAAGTCGGACACGACTTAGCAGGAGCAGCAGCAGCAGCTACTGATATCCTGCTGCTCAAACCATATAGTTCTTCCGATTCAATGCCAGACAATCGCTCTCAATATAAAAGTCATGTCTATAATCCACTGGCAGTCCACCCAAAGTGATGTTTTGATATTTCAGTGTTGTTTTATTGTACACTTCTAGCCTGTAGCTCTATAAAACAGAAAGTTTCATAACAGTTGTAATTACTAAGTTCATTTTCCCCATATACTAGGCCAAGCTTTTCTGGAACTTGTTGCTTTTCCCAAAATAATGGGCTCCCTTTCTCCTCCAGCTCTCACATTCTGACTCTCTTCCACATCATGCCGTTAGGTGGGCAAGGTATTGGAAACTCCACTGTAGTCGAATAACCTTCTTCTCAGAGAGAAAATAAGACTCAAGCCTGTTTGAAAAGAGAGCAGGACAGATGGCATTTGCATTCCAGAATAATGATGATGATGTTGTTAATGATAATGATGATGACTGTCCTACTGTTAATGTAACACAGCTAATATTTGTTGAGGGCTTATCAAGTACCTAGCTTGCTGCAGGTGCTTCACATGTACTGCATTATTGAATGCCCACAACAATTATGCAAAGCCCTATTCCTATTCCCATTTTACAGAGGAGAGAACCAAGGGAAGTTATGAATCAATGCTGATGATAAATAAAGAGAAGGAATAAAAACTTTCCTGGATGTTAGTGGTCAAGGGCATTACCTGGTGACATAGACTCACTCATTTATTCATTAATAAAAATTTAACTGTTACCTACATACCAGGCCCTAAGCTGAGCACTATTGTGCTTCCCAGGTGGCTCTAGTGGTAAAAACCTGCCTGCCAATGCAGGAGACATAAGGGACATGGGTTTGATCTCTGGGTCAGGAAGATCCCCTGGAGGAGGGCATGGCAACCCACTCCAGTATTCTTGCCTCAAGAATCCAAGGACAGAGGAGCCTGCTGAGCTACAGTCCATAGGGTTGCAAAAAGTTGAACACAAATGAAGCAACTTAGAATGCACACACATGAGCTGAGCACTAAGCCTTAGTACTCTCCAAACTACTCCTTAATGTGCCTAAAGTGATGATTATTTTAGACATTCATCAAAAACCTGTGATTATAGAAAATCTTTGCTGACATCTAAATGAAGATTTGCCAGGTTGAAAGCTTGGTTACTTGAAAGTCTAAAAGACACAAGTCCTTTGTAGGATATTGAACCACACAGGGAAGACATTTAGCCCTCTTACTAACAATACTTAGTACAATGAAAAACTTAAAATTTTCTGTCAGTTATAATAAAATATTTTAGATATATTTAACAGTAAAAGTGAAAATCTTAAGTCTCATTTATCAATTTCTATTGATGTGACTGGATTTTTCTTTCTAAAAGTATCCATTTTAAAAAAGCAATAGTGAACTCTGTTTTGCATATAATATGTCCCATAAGTTTGTAAGCTTTATATGTACTTTGAGTTAAGAATCAGTTCAGTTCAGTTCAGTCGCTAAGTCGTGTCTGACTCTCCGCGATCCCATGAATCACAGCACCCCAGGCCTCCCTGTCCCTCACCAACTCCCGGAGTACACTCAAACCCACGTCCACAGAGTCGGTGATGCCATCCAGCCATCTCATTCTCTGTCGTCCCCTACTCCTCCCGCCCCCAACCTTTCCCAGCATCAGAGTCTTTTCCAGTGAGTCAACTCATCGCATGAGGTGGCCAAAGTATTGCAGTTTCAGCTTCAGCATCAGTCCCTCCAATGAACATCCAGGATTGATCTCCTTTAGAATGGACTGGTTGGATCTCCTTGCAGTATAAGGGACTCTCAAGAGTCATCTTAATCTTGAAATACCAGGAGGAGGGGGATACTGAAATATAGGTGGGGCAAAGTAAATCTTTTCTTCATATAAGCACTTAATTACTGGAACCTGTTTCCTGAAGAATGGTTTAACACCATTTAAATTGCTTTTAAAAAATGCTATGTCAAAGTTTATATGGCAGCTGAGGAAAGTAGCTCTTTGAGTTTGATGTCAGGAACATTATTCATTTTTGGAGGTTTTTTTTTTTTTTTTTTTTGACCCACCATACTGCATACAGGATCTCAGTTCCCAGACCAGGGAACAAACCCTCAGCCCCTGCAGTGGAAGAGTGGAGTCGTAAACCACTGGCTCATCAGGAAATTTCACCTTGGCATTCTTAACAGCCACCTTTTGTTGAGCAAATACTATAGGTAGGCACTATGTTATGCAACTGTTTAGTATTATATCAATATATACTTTCATCCATGCTACCTTGTCAGTAGTGATGCCAAAATAAAACTTGTTTGATTATTTAGGTTAAGGATCATTTCTTTCGGCCTTTAGTATGAAACAAAGGGGCTTCCCAGGTAGTGCAAGTGGTAAAGAATCCTGCTGCCAATACAGGAGACATAAGAGACGCAGATTCGCTCTCTAGGTTGGAAAGATCTCCTAGAGGAGGGTATGGCAACACACTGCAGTATTCTTGCCTGGAGAATCCCATGGACAGAGAAGCCCAGTGAGCTACAGCACATAGGGTCACAAAGAATCAGAGATGACTGAAACAACTTAGCACAGCTCAGCACATGAAGTGAAAAAAGAAACACAGGTGTAGTTATCGATATAGCTATTAGTACTCTACTAAACACTGCAGTGCTGTTTCAAATGGCTGAAAATTGGAAACCCAAATGCCCATCAATTGGGAATTTGTTAAATAAGTAATTGTATTAGGATTCTCCAGAGAAACAGAACTGATAGGGTATATATGGATATGTAAGAGGCAGTTTATTGTCGGATTTGCCTCACAGGATTATGGAGGCTGAGAAGCCCGATGATATGTTATCACAAGCTGCATAATCAGGAAAGCTGGTGGTATAATTTAGTCTGAAGGAGAACGTTTGGGAGCCAGGGGAGCGGACGGTGTAACTCCCAATCCAAGGCTGAAAGCCCTAGATACAGGAGCTCTGATGTTTGAGGGCAGGGGAAGATGGATGAGTCAGCTTAAGAAGAGAAAAAGAAAATCTGCCCTTCCTGCATCTTTTTGTTCTGTTCGGGCTCTCAACAGATTGTATGGTTGCCCACCCACACTGGAGAACACAGATCCTCTTTACTCAGCCTATTGACTCAAATGCTAATCTCTTCCAGAAGCACTCTCACAGACCGGCCCAGAAATAATGTTTTGCCAGCTCTCTGGGCATCCCCTTAGCCCAGACAGGCTAACACATAAAATTAACCATCACAGTGATATACAGTGTAGTCATTAAAACAGCAATAAAGACGAAGAATGAAGACATCAGGAAATGCTTGCAAGCCCATTCCTAATAGTGTATACAGTGAGATTTCATTTTCTCAAGTTTTATGTGTGTATAGAAAGTTGATTAGAAAGGACATCTTCTAAACATTGGCAATGGAAAAGTTGATGTTAGCCATGGCTGTTTTGGTAGTAAAACCATGGGTGATTTTTTTTCCTTATTTTTCCTTACCTTTACTTAAGAAATATCCTACATTGGTAATTTACAATAATGGCAAAAGTTGTAAAAGTGATAAGGAAAGAAAGAAAGGAGAGAGAGACATAGAAACTTAACACAGCCCAAACAGGCCAATGTTTGAAAGAATGGAGGACAATATTGTACTGTGTAATTTAACTTGTTCTTTCTCTTACATTTCTTAGTTTTTTTTTTTTTCTTTTTCTTTTTTTTTTTTTTTTTTTGGTGGCCCCAATTGTTTTGGACAAGAGATTTAGGTTTGACTACTAGGCAAATAAACCTTGTGATTTGCCCTGTGCTATAAATTTCTTGACTCATACATTGCTCTGCTATAGAAATATCTAAGCACTTTATAAATGTTTTCCTTTTAAGTATCACTGCAGACAGATGCTTCTGTAACAGGCACAATTTTTGAAATCATATTTACAATTTATGAACTTGTAGAAACAGTGAATCCATTTCTTGGGCTATACCACTCTCAGAGTATAAGTGAAACACAAAAATAAATACAAAACAATGATGGTGATGAGAATGACTAAATCACATGAAAAATCAAAGTGTAGCTGCTTCACTTGAATCCTGGAGAAATATAATTTGGTTTACAATGTGTTTCTTCAACTATTTGTAAATTATGTTGGCATTAAAATATGGAGGCGTTACACTGTGACTTCCTCTAATTTGAATGTACTCAGGTGATTGAAAATTATACTGTGGATGTAGAATAGGATTAGGACACAGCAAGGTTTGTAGGATTTGGAAGGCTGTGTGGGTGGCATTATGACATGATCTGCAGGCCCAGTATAAAGTGAAATGCAAGACTTCTCATTTGAAATGTATTAAGAATCTCAAGATTAATACAACAGCACAGGGACCTCTTGCAGTCTAGTGGTTAAGAATCTACCTTCAAGCAGTGCAGGGAACGTGGGTTTGATCCCTAGTGGGGGAAATAAGATCCCACATGCTGCCCAGCAATTAAGCCCTTGTTTTGCAACTAAGACCACACATGCAACAACGAAGACCTGACCCAGCCAAATTAATTAATTAATTAAAAAGATAACAGGACATTAATCCAAGTGCAGAACTGTCTCAGTGAGAGGACTGAGGACTCTGGGCAACTGTACAGGTGTACACCCATGAAGCCAGCCTATACGGCAGTGGGCTAAGAGGACACAGGTTCAGTTCTGTCACCAACTATATGACCAAGCCAGTCATTTGGTCCTTCTAACTTTCATGATTTTCATCCTTCACATCAAGAGGATATTTTGGGGGAAACACTTTGCTGAAAGTAATAGAGATCCAACTCCCATTAGCTTAAATTTGAGGGGCTCACATAACAGTTCAAGCCTGGTGGTGACCTTAATTTACAGCAGGAATCAGTGAACTTTTCTGTAAATACTAGAGAGTAAATATTTTCTGCCTTGCATGTGTGGTGGTCGCTGTCACAACTATTCAGATCTGCAGCTGAAGCATTAAAGAAGCCACAGATGAGATGTAAATGAGTGAGCGTGGCTGCTTCCCAGCAAAATTTTATTTATGGGCACTATATAAAAATTTCATATAGTTTTCATGTGCCATGAAATATTCTTGCCTTGATTTTTCTACAGCCATATAAAAATGGAAAAGTCATACTTAGCTCATAGGCCATACAAAAACAGGTAGAGAGGGCAGGATTTGACCTTCAAATGTTAAGCATGATGATCCATATTCTAGACACATAAGGCATTGGTTATTTATATTTTACCCACACAACAACAACAACAAAAAAAAAGTAAAAGGAATGCAATTGAACCAAATTACGTTCCAGAGGATATCTTTAATGTTCTGTGCAGTCTCTCATCAGTTCAGTTCAGTTCAGTCACTCAGTCGTGTCCGACTCTTTGTGAGCCCATGAATCACAGCACGCCAGGCCTCCCTGTCCATCACCAACTCCCGGAGTTCACTCAAACTCATATCCATTGAGTCAGTGATGTCATCCAGTCATCTCATTCTCTATCATCCCCTTTTCCTCTTGCCCCCAATCCCTCCCAGCATCAGTCTTTTCCAGTGAGTCAACTCATCGCATGAGGTGGCCAAAGTATCGGAGTTTCAGCTTTAGCATCAGTCCTTCCAATGAACAACCAGGATTGATCTCCTTTAGAATGGACTGGTTGGATCTCCTTGCAGTCCAGGGGACTCTCAAGAGTCTTCTCCAGTAGGAGCTGTACAATATGGTGAATAAGTATCCTCATTCTAGAGACAGCCAGCCATAAGACTGAACCTCAACCCCATTATTTAAGGATTGTGTGACCTTGGATAAGTTGCTGGCTTCACTGAGCCTCCCCCTTCCTAGCTCTGGAATCTGTATGATTAACAGCAGCAACAAATCCTGGGACACTCATGATGATGGGATAAGGAATGCAGGATGCTTAGCAAAGTGCTTGACTTGCAGCAAGCTTCAGTGAGTTGAAACTATTAGTATGACTTCATGTATTTTACATATGCTAAATAATAAGGACAATTTATTGAGTTTTTCAATGAGTTCTTTGCTTTCCAGGCTATCACTTGGGATGGAATCTCCATGTAATCATCCATTTTCATGGATGTTTGGAGCCTTAATATCTTCAGTTTGCTTTAGTCTCACTCCCCCATCATCTGCCTAATGGACTCAGACCCGCAAAGGATGAGTGAACCAGACAGGTGAGGCTTGTCAGCCATCCTTGGCAAAGATTCATGACATGGATATAATTTAGCAGCCATTCGCACACTGCACATTCTTCCCTCAAGTCACAGTGCTGGATCTCATATATCTGTCTTTATGTTGGGGCAAGTGATATTTGTGGTGCATTTGGTGATATGATTAAGCCAGAGGCTACATGGGGTATTATTTAATTAGGACAGACCTGTCTACATGTCCATTGTAGAGGTTGTTTCTTATCTTGCTACACAATTCCACAGAGCATATCTGAGGGATGAGTTCCCATTCAACTCTGTGAGAGATCTGCTCTCAGATAAGCATCACAGCCTTTGGAACATGAGCCAAAAGTAGGTTCTTTCAGGATCATTAAATAGTGTGAGTTAAAAAAATAAGCTATGTCATAATATGGTAACAGAGCGGAAAGCTTATCTTAGATATGGAGAAGAATATGTTGATTTTACTTGTTAGGAATTTGGGCAAATTTAACCATTCTGGTTTTTGTACTATCTATGAAGTATGGGGTTATAAAGTATACGAATCAGATAAATAAGCTAGTTTGGGTAAATGTTTAACCCACTTTTGAGAATCAATTGCTTTTTAAGGATTTAACTGGGCCAGTTTCCAGAAATTCTCCAAAACATTTTGCTGTTGTCAAAGCTGTCTTTTTACATTCCCCACTCCTTTAAATCTTCCACTCTCCAATTTACCTTCTTTCATTCTATTTTATTTTATGCCTTTGTCCATTAGGCAGGAAAGTCTGTTCCTCTCTCCTCTAATGCCAACTAGTTCATAAAACATTGACAAAACATTGAGTATATGTCAGAACTTGTGTTAAATGCTAGAGAGACAGGGAAATATTGCTGCAGGGGTTAAGAGCACGGAGTCTGGTGTTAGATAGACATGGATTTGAGTCTATCTAATGACTCATGGATTTGAGTTTGTCTAACGACTATATCTGGAGAAGGCAATGGCAATCGACTCCAGTTCTCTTGCCTAGAAAATCCCATGAACAGAGGAGCCTGGTGGGCTACAGTTCATGGGGTCGCTAAGAGTCGGACACGACTGAATGACTTCACTTTCACTTTTCACTTTCACTCATTGGAGAAGGAAATGGCAACACACTCCAGTGTTCTTACCTGGAGAATCCCAGGGATGGCGGAGCCTGGTGGGCTGCCATCTATGGGGTCTCACAGAGTCGGACATGACTGAAGCGACTTAGCACCAGCAGCAAAGACTATATCACTTAATGGCTGGGTCAGTGGAAAAATTTCTTAATCTCCATGAGGCTCAGATTTCTGATACCTTAAATATAGAGAATTATTGATACAACATCTTCTCCAGACAATGAGAGAACAAATGAAATAGAGAATGTCTGTCTATTAAGCAGGTATTTATAATTGCAAGAGTCAGAAACAGAACCCCAAATGGCATAAGCCCAAAGGAGGTTATAATGGCTCATATAACTGAAAACTCTAGGAGTGGATTTCAGGTATAGCTGAATCCAGGGGACTTAATGATTTAGCTCTTTTTCCATATCTAGCTTTTGCTTTCTTCTGTGTTGGCTTCACTTTCAAGAGAACTTTCCAAGTTTTCATTATTATTCTTATAGCTAGTCATCATAGTAGAAGGAGATCATCTCCCTCCAGAAAGTTCCATCAAAACAGGGAGTAATTCTCTTGGATTAATCTGGCTCAGCCTTTGACTAATGACCATAATCGGGGAAATGGAGTATCTTGAGAACGCCAACCTGTATCACAAGTCCACTCACCTAAATCAAGCAAAGTGAAATCTAGATGCTATTTTCAAAGAAAAGGAAATGGATGCTTGTAGACAAAAGTCAGATGTTCATCAGAGAAGGTTAACACAGAGGCTGGCATCATATAGGAATATCTGTTGTTATCATTTTAATTATTCAGTTCAGTGTCCGACTCTTTGCGACCCCATGAATCACAGCACGCCAGGTCTCCCTGTCCATCACCAACTCCCAGAGTTCACTCAAACTCATGTCCATCGAGTCAGTGATGCCATCCAACCATCTCATTCTCGGTCGTCCCCATCTCCTCCCGCCCCCAATCCCTCCCAGCATCAGAGTCTTTTCCAATGAGTCAACTCATCGCATGAGGTGGCCAAAGTATTGGAGTTTCAGCTTTAGCATCAGTCCTTCCAATGAACACCCAGGATTGATGTCCTTTAGAATGGGCTGGTTGGATCTCCTTGCAGTCCAAGGGACTCTCAAGAGTCTTCTCCAACACCACAGTTCAAAAGCATCAATTCTTCGGCGATCAGCTTTCTTCACAGTCCAACTCTCACATCCAAACAGGACTCCTGGAAAAACCATAGCCTTGACTAGATGGACCTTTGCTGGCAAAGTAATGTCTCTGCTTTTTAATATACTATCTAGGTTGGTCATAACTTTCACTTTGAAAATAAATAAAATAAAAATAAACTTATCAGTAAATAATTAAATCATGATTTGATTAAAGTAATGAAAATGATTAAGATGAAAATAGATTGGGAAACTCTGCAGTTTTCCATTACAATGGAGAGTGTGAGCTGTAAATTAGAATGGAGCAGGGTTGTTCCTAAAGGCATACAACAGTAGTTGAAGAAGACACCAAGACACCAAGTGACTGAAAATATTTCAAGGACTGTTTGCTTCTTAACAGTTCTTGTAAGTCCCACTGAATGGTACTACACGTGCAACAAATGCCATTGATTATCAATGCTTATGAAATAGCTTCTTTTATAATATTGGTAGGGGTCTCTGACTGTTTCAGAAATATTTGACCCTCTGATTGAGTGGGCTACTCAATAAATCATCCCTAAGAAAGCCAGATTTACAAAGTTCTCTTATGTTTCACTGATGTCTTGCCCAGCATTTTGTGGGCATGGAGTAAGGACCTTAGTAAAAACTTGTTGATTAATCCAGGTGAAAAGAAGCAATTAATGCACATTTACAAACATGTCTCATATACCAATTAAACTAGCCCTAATATCAGGCCCAATACTTTGTTAGCCATTTTTTTTTTTTTTTTTTTCATTTCAAGGGCATGTACTAGAAAAGCATTTATTTTCTTCTCAAATATTTTCCTGTTCACATTTTACTAATTTAGACCAACTTTATACTCATTAAGCAAATTAGTGCCATTTTATAGAATACAAACACTCGAATACTTATTCCTCCATTCTCATACTATTTAAAAGCGGTTTCCATTTTCAAAACATGTATATTTCCAACTCTTGCATTTTAAACTCAGGTATCTTTTAAACACAATAAGATAAAGATAAATATCTTGCATACTAACCCTTAAAGATAGACACCTTAATTTCAGACTTATTTCTAATTTCATTATGTCCCTAAGACATTAAGTCATGTAATGTTTTGGCTTGATTGATATATTTTCTTTTTTCATTTTCCATTAATGTAGGAAGATCAGTATCTCAGCTTTTGAAAAATGTGTTTCAAGATCTATTTCATTTGGGAAGATCATATGATAAACAGGAAGTATAATCAGTTTACCATTGAAATACTTTTGTTATTGTAATGAACTTTTTAATAAGTTCATTCCATTGTTTTCCATCCATCATGCCTTAAGGAATATGTTGTGTTTGATTTCTGACATACAAGTTCATTATTTTCCTAAGTTATAATCAGTATATTCAAGGTGCTCTGGTTAACTAAGAAACATTTTATTATTTGCCTTTGCATTTAAGAATTCTCAACTCTTGTTTTTTTCTTTTGTTTTTTGGCGGAATTTTTGTTGTGCATTTCTAGAGACTGAGACCAGTACTTTTGTGTTTTCACTCTCTTTTGATGTTAATTCTTTTCTGTTCTATTTGACTCCAGGCTCTACTCTAAGCCTTAAAAAATCTCCTTAACTAGCAGTTCCCTCCTTAACTATCCTTTCTATCTGTGACTGCACTTTATGGGGCTCACCATAGGAATTAATCAAACATTTACTGGCTCAATTTGATCATCAGAGAAAAAAATCTTATGCTCCATATCATACCATCTGGAGCAGTTGAGTAAAGAACATACAAACATACACATTGAATGCATATTTATATATGCATACTTACATATGCATTAAATTTTAAAAACCCCAACTAATCAACTTGTTTAGGGAATTCACAATATATTCATTTTTAAAGTCAGTTTTAGGGAATTTTCTGATGGTTTAGTGGTTAGGAATTGGTGTTTACACTGCCATGGTCCAAGTCCAATTCCTGATCAGGGGAACTAAGATTCAGCAAGTTGTGTGTTATGACCAAAAAAAAAAAAAAAAAAAGGTCAATATTCTTTATATCATACCTGGCATAATTTATGATTCATCCATGAAATTGGGAAAAACTTTAAAAAAAATTTAGAGCACAACACTCCATGGCAAAGGATAGAAAGAATAGAACAGTTGAGTAATTCCTTACTTTCAAATCATGTATTCAAGCACTGTTTGAGTTGCAAGACTAGAGTTATGGTCAATTGAATATATAAGAGTAATTTTAAAAATTGATTATAAAAATAACTATAAAATATTTAGATGTGATATTGCTATTTTTAAAATCAGTATTTACTCAACATCATCCTCCTTTACTACTCAGGAAATGAATGGTGACTTATTAATATTTTGATTATTTCTACATCTTTATGTCCCTGGTGGCTCAGCCAGTAAAGAATCCACCTGCAATGGGGGAGACCTGGGTTCAGCCCCTGGTTTGGTAAGATCCCCTGGAGAAGGTAATGGCTACCTACTCCAGTATTCTGGCCTGGAGAATTACATGGATTGTATATTTCATGGGGTTTCAAAGAGTTGGACACAACTGAGCAACTTTCACTTTCACATCCTTGTGTCATCTTCAGGCTTAAACCCTTCTACATGGAAAGATTATTTATGTTACAGATATTATAGAAGCATCACGAGAAATATTGGTGAAGAATGTAATGTACATTCTATATACAGTAATGTGGTATTCTGTATCAGGCAATTACATTATAGTTTCTATGGATGCTTGAAATGATCAGCTGGTTCTACTTTCTGGAGCAAGGAAATGGTCCATATAGTAACAGTGTGTGTAAAATACTACCCCACATGAATAAATTATTTATATTGCAGGGAAAGATTTCACTGGTCATCTGGGTTGTGAAGATGAAGACAAAGCTACCACAGTCAATGGAGGTGGGGTGGAAGAAGGTTCAAGAGGGAGTGGATATATGTATACACATAGCTGATTCATTTTGTTGTAACACCAGAAACTAACTCAACATTGTAAAGCAATTATATTCCAATAAAAAATACTATCTTAGCTTTAGTTGGTGATGTTATCTCAACACAATTTCATTATTCTTTATAGCCCCAAATAAATGGTTTGTTCACTCAAACCAGTTTGTCCACTCTGATTCTGCTAGGATCATTTCTGTACAAGCTAGACTGTAACAAGATGTGAAACCAGCAGAGGACTGGGTGCAAGACCATTTAGAAAACAGAAAAAAATAAAATTAAGGATCAGCCAAAGAGCTTTATCTTACAGAACCTATATGGCCAATTTTTGTTCCATGGATTTAAAAAAAAGCTTACTTTTTACAAACCCTAACATTTCCTCATTTTAAATGTATGATTCAGTCATTTTCAGATAATTTACAGCTGTGTGATGATCACAACAATCTAATCGTTGAACAGTTTTATTACTCTCCAAAAAATGCCTATTTGCGGTCACTCCTTATTTCCATCCCTACCTTTCAACAACTGTTAATCTATTTTGTTTCTACAGATTTGCCTTTTCTGAATATTTCACATAAATTGAGTCATATGATATGTGGTTTTCTGTAATTGTCTTTTTTTTTTTTACTCAACATGATATTTTTTTGGTTCCCCTCCATTGTAGCACTTAATAACATGCACTTCATTTTTATAGTATTCCATTGTATGAATATGCCATATTTCATTTATCCACTCACTGGTTGTTTCTATTTCTTGGCTATTATGAATATTTGTGTGCAAGCCATTAGGTGGATGTATTTTTTTAGTTTTCTTTGGTGAAATACCTGGAAATGACTATGCTGTGTCATATGTTAAATTATATGTAATATTTTAAGAAAGTTCTAAACAGTTTTGCAAAGAAGCTGTATCATTGTATCTGCTTAGCAGTAACGTATGAAGGTTTGCTTCTCTAAATCCTTGTCAACCCCTATTATTTTTTTCTTTGTTGTTTTTTGATTATCAGTATTCTTGTGTGTGACATGGTATCTCAAAGAATTCAATGGACAGTGTCTCATACATGCACCATTCAGTCATTCATCGGATAGTTGCTGAATATTTACTCTGTACCAGCCAAGCATACAAACAAGAATAGAACACCACCTCTAAAACCAAGGAATTCATAGACTACTAGAAATATAAACTACTAGACATGTTTCATAATCTACTCATAAAGCTTTCTAGGTAATATATATTCCTCCTTCCTTGCCCTCCTTGCCTGCAGGTTGGACTACAGGTGAACGTCTGACTCAAAGATGGCCACTCCATTGGCTGGCCACATATCTATGACTTCTGAGACATCACTAAAACAGTCAGATGATTTGGGCTGCTCAGATGCCTTCTCAGAGAGGTTGTCACAGAAGATGGGCTCTAGAGTTGCCAAATAATCTGGAATCTGAGGATATTACTGCTGGATATTGCCTAAGATGACTAGACAGAGGAAGCCAAGTGAGAGAAAGGTGAAGGTGCTGACTGTAAGATGAAGAAATGAGAAAACTCCTGTAGAGAAATCTTGATTTTCCTGTTCTCCATGTTCTAATCTGCATACAATTTAACTAAGCTTCGTTTCTTCTTCTTGGATTCTGTGAGATTTCTGCAGCATTACACTGAACCTCCACCTCCCATTTTCACTTGAGCTATTTAGTTAAAATTTTCTGCTGCTTATAAATGAAGAACTAGAAGGCAACAGCTAAATTGCTAAGTCAAGATCCCTCTGTGAACATCTCACTCTTCATTTCAGTCACTCAGTCGTGTCCAATTCTTTGTGACCCCCATGAATCACAGCAAGCCACGCCTCCCTGCCCATCACCAATTCCCGGAGTTTACCCAGACTCATGTCCATCAAGTCGGTGATGCCATCCAGCCACCTCATCCTCTGTTGTCCCCTTCTCCTCCTGCCCCCAATCTCTCCCAGCATCAGGGTCTTTTCCAATGAGTCAACTCTTTGCATGAGGTGGCCAAAGTATTGGAGTTTCAGCTTCAGCATCAGTCCCTCCAATGAACATCCAGGACTGATCTCCTTTAGGATGGACAGGTTGGATCTCCTTGCAGTCCAAGGGACTCTCAAGAGTCTTCTCCAACACCACACTTTCTCACTCTTAGAGACCTGTAATCAGGCCTTTCCAATTGACCATGACTTATCACTTTTTTTCTTTCCATGGACACACAATGTTTAATTATGCATATTAGTAAACATAAACAGTGAAATGTACAAAGCAAATCAGTAGACAACCTCCTCCCCTTCTTCCTCTCAAATTTCATAGTTCACTTTGTGTAGACTAAAAAAATAAATATTCGTATCCTTTGAATACTTCACAATCACTCATTTTTACAAATAGCTGTAGATTGCCTACCTATTTCAGACACTGTCCATGGCATTTGCAAAGATGAAATGAACAGGAGGGTCCTGCCCTTGGTGAACTTTCCCAGGGGGTATAGCCTCAAGTGACACTGTAAAAATAAGCAAAAATAATTCACCTAAGGCAACAGAACAAAGGAGGTTAAATGAAAGTAATAAAATCCACAGAGGTTCTGGAGAAAACTCCCAAAGCAGAAAAAAAACAGCTCCTCCAAGATTTTTGAGTGATTGGAAAGATGGTGGGGGGCGGGGGTGTAGTCCTAGTCCCTTAATCTATCTGACTCCCCAGAAATTGACAGGAGTCCATAAAATCTGAGGCTTCTCACAGACTCCGTAACCTAGACATGCAGGTACACTAGCGCGTTTTCCTGCTTTTGCTGCACTCCTGACCAAAGCACTTTCAAAAGGACGCTGGGAAAGCAGGTAATTAGCTACGTTATCTTCTGCGGAAGTGAAAGTCCCATGATCCGAAATGAGGAAACAGCCGCCTTTTCCCAAGTGGTGCTTCTCCAATGGACACCTTGATGTGAGTTCCGCAATTTAGATCCATTCAAGAGGAACCCAAAACTCAGGGATTCTAGCGTAGCTCTACGCCACCTCCAAGAGCGTCCCGCAGGAGAATGGGGAGCCTTGGACAGTCCCCACCTGGCACTCTCCGGACAGAGCTTTGCAGGAAAGGCTTGAAAGCTACACGGTATGTGTGGGGGAGGATGAGAAAGGGCTAAAACCATTTCTGAGGTTCTGAAATTGGCACGGTTTTCATCAAGAGAAACATTAATACCGAGTGAGAACTGTCAATTTAAGCAGAAGCCTACCTTCTGGGCAGATGGGCAAGTCAGACTATGCCCATCCCTCGGCCCACCACGACATTGTTCCGGGTCTGCCATGCCTCTGTTGGGGAGAAAATAGGAAGAGGAGTAAGTTAACAGCAGAACTAACATCCACTTCCAGCTGGGTGACCTACTTTCTGAAATAGGGTACGTGAACGCAATCATGATCTTGAAGATTTGTTAAGCTCTGAAAAAATTATACAGTGCCCTCATTCTGCCTGAACCCCGTCGAAGTTCCCATGTGCTTGGTAGTAAATTTCTGCTGCTTGAAAGAAGGTTCTGAAGTCACTCTAGCACTAACTTTAGAAACTGTTCCCTCACAACTCAAGGACTGAAACTTTTTCTGAATTTGCTGACCTCTTTGAAATGAGGTGGGGAGGGAAAGTATTTTAGTAAAAGATACTGCTTAATCTTTGGTGTGTTCCTCAACCACAAATGAATGGAATTGCAGTCGTTGGGCAGTTTAGTGAGATTATTTATAGCAAGCTTGGCTCCTACCTGTGGACTATCCCTCTAAAAACACTCTGGGAGCAATTACACACTCAGCAACACCTTATTAAGTAGCAATTTTATCTAACCTTACCCGTTTCTTTCTGAGTGTGAGAATGAAGGGAGAAATGAAATAAAATATATTGCGAGGCTCCATATGCTCTCCCCTTGGACAGTATGGAGAGCGTTGCTGCTACTGTTAGGTCACTTCAGTCGTGTCCGACTCTGTGCGACCCCATAGACGGCAGCCCACCAAACTCCGCCATCCCTGGGATTCTCCAGGCAAGAACATTGGAGTGGGTTGCCATTTCCTTCTCCAATGGAGAGCGTTGCTGCTGCTGCTGCTGCTGCTGCTAAGTCGCTTCAGTCGTGTCCGACTCTGTGCGACCCCATAGACGGCAGCCCAGGAGGCTCCCCCATCCCTGGGATTCTCCAGGCAAGAACACTGGAGTGGGTTGCCATTTCCTTCTTCAATGCAGGAAAGTGAAAACTGAGAGTGAAGTTGCTCGGTCATGTTGACTCTTAGCAACCCCATGGACTACAGCCTAAATCAGGCTCCTCCGTCCTTGGGATTTTCCAGGCAAGAGTATTGGAGTGAGTGGTTAGGGTGGCATAATACATGCGTGAGTGCCATGCAGAAGTTGAGGGAGAGGGTATTTTGGTTAACACTTCCCACTCTCCACCACCCACACTTCAAGTCAGCCCCAATTCCCAACGCTGACAGAGAAATGGGGAGGTGTGAGAGGGAAATAGCGACTTGCTGGCGCCATCCCCATTTCAAGCGGCAAATGTGCTGCTGCTGATGCAAAGTCGCGTCAGTCGTGTCCGACTCTGTGTGACCCCATAGAGGGCAGCCCAACAGGCTCCTCTGTCCCTGGGATTCTCCAGGCAAGAATACTGGAGTGGGTTGCCATTTCCTGCTCCAATGCATGAAAGTGAAAAGTAAAAGTGAAGTCGATCAGTTGTGTCCAACTCTTAGCGACCCCATGGACTATAGCCTCCCAGGCTCCTCTGTCCATGGGATTCTCCAGGCGAAAGGACTGGAGTGGCTTGCCATTGCCTTCTCCCGGCAAATGTGCATGTAGCACTAATCCTGTTTTCGAGTTGGGATTCTTAACCTGAGTCTAGAAACAACTGAGAAACAGCATGAGATAGTCTCTTGAGGGGACGGTGATCAGCTGTTTCTGCATTCTCATTTCATCGTAATTCTTGGTGGTTAGATTTTTTAAATTTCCTGAACAGACCTAAATTAATTTATGACAAACTTCGCCAGTGTAATCGGTGCTGAAACAAATGCATACAGATAATTAGGGAGATGAATGTGCAAGTAGAAGTCCCCAAGATAATGCATTTTAAATGCTTTTACTGACATCTTTCCCGTATAATGATTCCAAATTACCTAGTAACAGATTTGCTTTCCTTTTTATCCTCCCTCCTTCTGCTTTCTCCATTTCCCCAGGGAAGAAAATGAAAAAAAATGTAAATAATGAGTATACTTGGATCCCTCCGCCTTCTCCTTCTGAATTCTGGAATCTTGGTTACCATTCCCTCTGCCCTTAGTTCTGAAAGATTTTTTGCCAATAATCATGTGGCTTAGTGAATATTATCATTACTTTTTTTCCTTGATGATTGAGGGTAGAGTCTTGATGGGGGCAAAACTAAATTTTAGTTTTTCAAAGATCATGTATTTTAGGAGTTGTCTAGCTAGGAGACAATTATTTTAGGAGACAATACTGTGCTGTGGACCCAGACTGTGTGTCCCTAGCTGCCCCAGTGTTACCATTTACTGGGCACATTTTGTAATCTTCTGCCACTATTTTCACCCATTCAAAACAAGGGAGGTAATAGTATCTACGTCCTAGGATTCTGTGGAGGTGAAAGAGATTGACATGTGGAGGGAACGTAAAACCATGCCTGGCATGTAATAGGTCCTCACCGAAAATTACAGAATTCATTTAGAGAACCAACATTTCTTGAGTACCAACTGGTATGAAGAATTCTTACAGGCATCTTTAACGGGACAGGCCCAGAATGTGCTATTAAGGAAAAATTTTACACAAAACAATATTTTGCTAGTGTTTTTTCATGTTGTATATCATAATTTTCAAACCAGGCTGCATAGTATTCTGCAATTTAGCTAATCTGTTGGACAATTAGATTGTTGGATGTTCCCCTTTTAGGTGTGAATGTAGCTGTTATAAACATTTGATCAAACTGATCATTTTTCAGTTACTTAAATGTTTGCATTCTAGTCTGTCTTTTAAAAATGTTTGCAGGCATGTTGCCTGAAATGTTTTGATGCATGTTGCCAAATTAATATAGGTTCCCTAATTTGATTTTTTGGTGGTTGTGTACTATACCAGAATGCCATCCATAATATCTTCCCCTTTTGCATATTACCTTCTTTTTTTTCTCAGACTTACTTTCTTACTTGGTCTTCTGGCCTCTTTATTTTCTTTTGGTGGAGTATGGGTAGAGTGGTGCTTAGTCACTCAGTCATGTCCAACTCTTTGTGACCCCATGGACTGTAACCCTCCAGATGCCTCTGTCCATTGAGATTCTCCAGGCAAGAATACTGGAGTGGGTTGCCATTTCCTTTTCCAAGTAGAGAAGTAGGGTAGAGGGGGATAGGCAGTTAATCTGGGATGACTGGAAACAAAATAAGCTGATGGCACCTCTCCTGATCTGGCTCCCATCTAATCCATACAGGTGGTTGCAAAGGTCCCATCTTGCTCCAGGCTCTGAGATCATTCTGTATCCCTTGCTGGGAGAAATGCTGTAACTAGACCTTCATAACTCAGTGTCAGGTCACACTTCTTCAAGATTCACTTGCTTATTTCGTGTAAGCTTGTCATGGGTTTGGGTAGTGGATCCTTTGCCTTTGCCTCCTGTGTGAGACCCTCCTGCAGTTCTCAGTTTAGCAACCTGCTTCAGTGGTGGTTCTGTCCCCAAAGCTTTGTAGAGCCTGTTCCTCTACCATCTTGTTGACCAATTATCTAGATACTACTTCTACTCTTGGGTATATTCTAACTACCTCTTTTGCACTGTGGAATGAGACTTGTCATCAAGTCCCAGTCAGCCCAAATCTGACATGAAAGGAGAAAAAAATAAAAGCAGCCATATCACTTCTTACTTTCTTGTTCTGATCATCTGAGTGTAACCAATCACCCTGAAAGTTAGTGGCTTAAAACAACAGTAGCTGTTGCTTTATTTGTCATGGTTTCTCTGGGTCAGTAATTTGGGAAAGGCCCAGCTAGGCAGTTTGGCTTAGAGTGTTTCATGCAGTTGCAGTCAGAGGTGGCTGGGACTGGAGCATCTGAGGGCCAGCTAGACATTTCTTTCTCAGGGTTTCTCCATACAGTCTGTGGATCAGGTAGACTGGGCCTCCTTGTAGCATGGCACCTTCAGGGTTGTGGGAGTTCTCCCACAGGGAGAAGGGCTCTAGCAAGAGTGTTCTGGTGAAAAGGGCAGACATGAAATTTTATGACCGAATCTTCCAAGTAGTACTGTGTCTGCCATTTGCTACTGGGTTGAAACAGTTCAAAAGCCCACTCACATTCAAGGAGAGAATTAGATTCTGTCTCATGATGAGGAGTGTGGCCATCTTTGGAAAATGTGACTGATCACATCCCTCTACCACATCCTCTTCTCAGTGTTCCCCCAGCACTATACACTGAGCTCTTTGGAGAAATAGGTAGACATTTTCCTCTCACCTACTTAAGGAATTCCTCCGCATCTGTTAAACCAGATCATGTCTCCCTCCATTCTCTAGAAGGCCTTTCTCAAGTCTCTACCATGCTGTCTTTGCTTCTGAGCTATGAAATAACAGACATTGGAATACTGCCTTATATTTTACAAATCACAGTACCAAATATTCCACTTTGTATCTTTATTCATGTTGTACTGGTCTGTGTGTTTCCCTACCTAGGAACAGGAATCCTGCATTATGAATCTTGGTGTTACCTCCCACCCCTACCACCACCGTAGCATTGCGATCCACATTAGCTTTGCATGGACGACTGCTAAATGAAGAAATGAGTGAATGCATGAGAATTAAAAAAAAAAAAGGCATAAGCATGTGCTGAAAAACATAATTCACTAAGAAAACTGGGCTTACAAAATGCCTTCCTTTAAAATTGTATTGGCTCAAGATATCCTTTTTTGGTGGGCAGTCATATGGTCACAAAGTTCTAAGTCCTGCTATTTACCCTGTGTATCCCTTGGACTTTGCTGCCTTCTAAGCTTAGCAGACCAGTTAAAGCAAAGTTTATGGTAAAAGAGAGTATAAATTAAGGGGCTGGGATACATCATTAGACATATGGTCTCCTAGGAATTTAGATCTTCCTGTAGTAGGTGGAATTTGTAACATTCTGGCCTCCTGGACCATATGGTTGTATTTAGAGATGCCAACAGAAATAAATACTTGACTTCCACAGGACTCTTTTCTTGCTGGCCTTCCCAAACAGCCGTATAAGTTTCCTGTGCAAAATTTAAAAGGACAGAATTAACATTTAGTTTTCAGCATTTTACTGATTTGTTCGTGATCATTTAACACAGGGTATAGAATGGGTTCATCAAGGGCCAGTCCTGCTGAGGGTCAGTGACCCTGGGCCATCCCTGAGGTGACCAAAGATACGTACCTGATCTGTACCATATGACTCTGAACTCTTAGCTGTAGCTGACTAGACTGGGTTCATTCCACATCTCAGACAACAACTTGGGCCAGTGCCTTAAGAAATGACTTGGTTTTATAAGATCTGCTCTAAATAGAAATGAAATAAAAAGAAACTCTTCTAACAACAAACAATTGGAAATTAAAATTACAAAAACAATACTATTTACACAGCATTGGAAAAATGAAATACTTAGGGGGTAAATTTGACAAAAGATGTTTCAGATCTGTATACTGAAAACTATAGAACATTGCTGAGAGGAACTACAGGTGATACACAAAACGAAGAAAGAATCCATTACGTGAATTGAAAGCTTCATTATTAAAGTGCTGATTCACCCCAAATTAAACTATAGTCTTTGTAATCCCATTTGAAATTCTAGCAGATGTTTTAAGAGCCAAAAGAAATTTTTAAAAAATAGAATTAAATAACATACCTGATTGTAAGATTTACTGTAAAGCTATAATAATCAAGATAGTATAGTATTGAAGCCAAGGTAGATAAGTAGATTAATGAAGTAGAATACAGACTCCAGAAATTGACCCAACCATATCTGATTAATAGATTTTCTGACAAAGGCCCGTCAAAAGGCAGTTCAATAGAGAAAGAACAAGTTTTCCAACAAATTGTTGCAGAGCAATTGTATATGCATGTGCCACAAAATAAACCTCAATCCATACCTCATACTATATACAAAAATTGACTGAAAATGATCTGCAGACCTAAATGTAAAATGAAAAACTATAAAATTTCTGTGAGAAAATAGGAGGACCTTGTGACCTTGAGTTCAGTGTATATTAACATCAAATATAGTTCAGTGTAGATAACGATCAAAAGCGTGAACCATAATAAAATTAATAAATTGGACTTCATCAAATTATAATTTTCTTCTATTTTAAAGGAATGAGAAAGTAAACCACAGAGTGGGAGAGAATATTAACAAATCACATATATTGGAAAGGATTTATATCCAGAATAGCTAAAGAATTCTCAAAGCATAATAAGAAAACAAATAACCTAATAAAGTGGGCAAAAGATTTGAATGTGTACTTTGGCAATGAAGATGTACAGATGGCAATTAAGCACATGACAAGATACTCAACATTATTATTCACTGCTGCTGCTGCTAAGTCACTTCAGTCGTGTCCGACTCTGTGTGACCCCATAGACGGAAGCCCACCAGGCTCCCCCGTCCCAGGGATTCTCCAGTCAAGAACACTGGAGTGGGTTGCCATTTCCTTCTCCAATGTGTGAAAGTGAAAAGGGAAAGTGAAGTCGCTCAGTCATGTCTGACTCGTAGCGACCCCATGGACTGCAGCCTACCAGGCTCCTCCATCCATGGGATTTTCTAGGCAAGAGTACTGGAGTGGCTTGCCATTGCCTTCTCCGTATTATTCACTAGAGAATGCAAATTAAAACCACAAGTAAGTAGCATCACACTGATTAGAATGGGTAAAGTTCAAAAAAAGATTGACATAACAAGTGTCGGTGGGGGGTGAGGAACAACTAGAACTCCCATATATTGGGTGGGAATGTAAAATGGTACAACCATTTTGGAAAAGCGTTCAGCAGCAGTTTCTTAGCAGTTTAAATATGCACTTCGTATGAGACCCAGGTTCCAATCCCAGGTATTTACTGAATCACAATGAAAATATGTGTTTATACAGATATTGTACACAAATACTTGCAGAAATTTTATTCATTACTAGTCAAATAACTAAAAACAATCCAAATAGCCATCAATACATAAATGGATGAACAAACTGTGGTATGTCCCTGTAGTGGAATACTGTCAGGTCACAGGGAAAAAGGAATGGAATATTGCTATAGGCAATGTCATGGATGAATCTCAAAATAAGTATGCTGAGTAACAGAAACGAGACAAATTAGTACGTACTGCATGATGCTTTTTATGAGAAAGTTTAGAAACTACAACCTAAGCTGCATGTGGGCAATTGCATGGGGGTGGCGAGAGGAAGTAGAGAGAGGCAAAGAGGATTAAGAAAAGATTTAGGAAATTTGGGGAATGACAGATACGTTCACTCTTTTAATTTTGATGATAAATTCACAGATGTGTGTATATGTAAAACTTCAGCAAACTGAATTGTAAATATGTCAGTTATAACTCAGTGAAGTGAAGGAAGGGAGGAAGAAAAAGAGTGAGAGGGAGGAGGAAGGGGAGAAAGGAAGGAAATGAGGAAAGAAAAGGCAGGGAAGGAGAGGAGAAAAAGGGCATGAATGTGAGAGCAAGCAAGCCGAGAGAAGCAGAGATCGACCAGGAAAGGCTGTTAGGCCAACAGCAGAACTCAGGGGTATCGGGGTCCAGCCTCGATAAGGCCCAGGGTATCCTCGGGATGAACAGCGTCGGCGTTAGAGAGAGAGAGAGAGAGACAGGGGCTGATGATTCCTTGGTTTACGCTGGAAACCAATAAAACCCCAGCACGGGGCTTGCTCTGTTTACGTAGGCCACAGGCGCCCTCTCGAATCACTGGAGGCACCCCACCAGGGCACCCCCTCGAGTGGGTCTTAGAAGCCCAGGCAGATAAGTAAACTCAGAGGGCCCAGTGCTCCAAGGATCTCAACCAGAAAAAGGAGAATAGAGAAAAGGATGGAAAAAGAGAAAGAACGACACGGGGAGACCAAGCTTCAGTGAGCAAGGCCCAAAACTTTATTTTCCAGTGCTGCTTTTATACCCTAAGTTATGCGCATAAGAAACAAAGAAAGGGAGGTATAGATTCACACCAAAATCACGTGGGGTCAGCAGTCTTGACCCTTATCAGGATCAGGGCTTATTTTTGTGTGATAAAAGTTTTAGGTGATTTACATCATCTTCTGGCCAGGGGGGCTGCTAACAGTTTTATGGCCCTCTCTCCTGACAATAGGTTAGTTAGCAAGTAAAAGACTTTTCTTTTAAGGTGACTTTCCTAAAGTTAGGTGGTAGACACATAACAAAGTTACATTCCTATAAGGCACCGGTGTAGTGAGCTGCAAGAAAGGAACTTATTAACTTAAGATCTGATGTGGTTGAGTCAAAGGATTAATATATTTCCAAGGATACAATAGAGGAGACTGCAGCAAGCATTGATTCAACAATGAAATCTTTTCTAGTACTATTCTAGTGATTTTAACTTCTTCAACAGATTCCTGTATTTTAGGAGCCCGAACAAACTTGTCATGCAAGTTAGAAAGCTATCAGAGGGGCTTGGATTGGAACACTCCTATTAAGCCGAGTAGAACTTTTAAACTACAGCTCTGAATTAATGTTTTCAGAGAAAGGTGGTTGGGGGGAAACCCCCGTAAGTATTAGAGGACTTGGTAAGAGGTGTAAGATAGTAAATCAGTCAGATTCCGGTTTTCTTTGGGGTAGATGCTCAGGTAAGTCCAGGGGGTTCCTCGAGCCCTGATTAGCCTTTGCCCGTCAGGCCTCTTCCCCAGTTGACCTTTGCCACAGGTAGGATTTCCCTCGCTGGCTCCCGGCATCTCCCCCTTTTTTATTTCTTAAAATAGCCAGATGTAGTTTAGCTGCGAGCTCTGACAATACAAGGAAGAATTATAATGAGAAGCAAAATTACAGCAGCCACAGCAATATAGCTGAAAACAGTAGATAGAATGTTTTTTCCAGAAATGAAGTTAGAGAAAGTATGAAAAAAGTCATTTGCTACTCCTGCGGCAGTAAAATCTAGTCGGGAGTGTTCCAAGGTCTTTATCTGATTATGAAGTTTTCCTAAATCTAAACTAATGCTGGAACTGTTCCAAACCCCCAAAATGTGGTTTTTAATTTTCTCCCAGTCATAATCTGTGTCATTTACTCAGGGGTGTAACACATATCCACCGATAGTCAGCATGACAGGACAATGCCAATTTTACTTTTAAAGCCTGTAATTCAGTCCCAATATACATCATCACCTCTTCTAGGGCATTTACCCTTATTTCTAGCTTCCTATCTATAACTTCCTGTGTAGCTAGCATTAAAGAAACATCTTTGGACATATTGTCAACATATTGAGCAGTATGTACTTGTTGAGTCAATGACTCTGCTGCTGCATTAACAGAAGTGATTGCTACTACTAAAGCTGAAATTCCTAGGATAAGCAAGCCCACAAATCGTCGCGGTCACATTAAATCTTGTAGTTGTAGCACAGCAAGACCATAGTTATAATACCAATGAGTAGTTAAAGTTACAGGCACCATGAGATAGGGTGGTCATTGTAATATCACAAAAGAGCAGACATTGTATTGGGGAGTCAGACAAGATGAGAGCATACATTGTTTACAAGACACTACATTAGGTCCGCCTGAATAATTCATACATATATTAATTTTCTCAGAGTGATTAGTAAAGAGAAAAACATAGGGAGACAGTAAGCAAAAATATTCTTTGGTTGAATTAGAGTAATGGGGGCAGTAGCGGCAAGCAAAGTACAGAAGCAAAAATGCATTACAGGAGCATTAAGTTCTACATTAGGTTACAGCGTCTAATCTGAAATCACACCCATAATATCATTTTTCAGGATATCTGGGAAATAGTTATTTCCCAGGATGTTTGAACCATAGCTACTTTATTTTGACTTTTAATTGTAAATTTTTTTTTTTTTTTTTTTTTTTTGAGCCAAAGCAGATGTCACCATTAATGATGTCAGTGTTTTTCTAGGTATGAGAAGATGCAAGAATTGGAAGTCATACTCTGGACCACTGTCTTACTAGCCTCCTGGTCCAGGAAAATATTCCCTCTTGTTGCTTTTTCTCATATCCAGTCACACTATTACAATTATTGATCTCATATGGAACTGCATATCAGCATTATATCATAGGCTCAGTGAAACAAGTGACATAGAAAATAATATAGCCATAGCTAGCAGTTATTAGTAAAATAAGAATTATCAGTCAAGAACTTTTATTAGATAAAGCTTGGTATACCCCAAGTCACCTGACTTCATTTGTTAAATGACTATGCTGCTGCTGCTGCTAAGTCACTTCAGTCGTGTCCGACTCTGTGTGACCCCACAGACGGAAGCCCACCAGGCTCCCCCGTCCCTGGGATTCTCCAGGCAAGAACACTGGAGTGGGTTGCCATTTCCTTCTCCAATGTGTGAAAAGTGAAAGTGTAGTCGCTCAGTCCTGGTGTTAATCTCCTGGTTGTACATTATGGAGCATCTGACCTTTATCGAACTGTCTCAGCAGCGAGTCTTAGTAAACACTAGACTTTAATTAACAAAACTAGAAACTTAATTTATCAATTTACAAAACTTAATATTAGAGGTCTAAGAAGTCAGGAAAACATTATAAATGATCATACGAATCAGGTCCAGGATCTTGGGCAAGCTGTCTACCTCTGGTGTCATCGTCTTCTCATCCTGGTGCAGTGTAGTTTCTTCTGAAAAAAGTCCTCCCATCCAGGTTGGAGACAGTCCCTTAAATTATGTCTTTTTTTTTTTTTTTTGTCCTGGTTGCAGGTCATGAGACATCTGATCTTCATCCAAAGATGAAGTAATCTACTGAGATAAGCTTCAGAAACAAACTTAGGGTGTTCTTTAAGAATTCAATTAAATTTTATATTAATATCACATAACAGCAAAGATCTATTCAGGAAATGAGTCTTAGTAGATACAGACTTCCATTAACAAACTTGAATTCAACATTCATTGAAACTTTTTTTTTAATTACTCTCATTTTTATCAAATATAACCAAATTAAGACTTGTTTACAAAATAGATCTGTTCTCAATAAACTTGACCTGATTATTTATATAACCATAGACTTTTTTTTTTTTTTTTTGCTTTGCTGAAACTTTTATGGAGTCTCAAACTTAACTTTAAAATAAAACCTTTCAGGGCTAGGAAAGTCATCCCAAAGGCTTATCACAGATTTCGCCTAACAGATCTAAGTGAATTCCTCCCTTATTTTTTAGTGAGATAACCTTTCTAATTTATGTGATAAAGTTACTGGAAGCCAAAGAGTTTCCAGTCTCTGAAGGGGTCAGATAAAAATGTTAAAAAATGTTAAATGCTTTAATTTGTTTAATAAATACCATTTTACCAAATTACTGTTAAATGATAATTAGTTTGAGGGGAAGGTTTCCTAAGACCTGGAAAACACAGATTCAAACCAGTAATTTTTCAGAAACCATAAAAGTTATAAGCATATTTGCCAGTTCATTCGGTCCTTTTGTTAACCTTTTTACAGTGATTAGGTTTTCCACTAGAATCTTTTAATTTCTTACCCAGTTCAGAAACTTATATTTATCCTAAAGTCCTTTCCATAAATCTTCTGGAAGAGGAAGAATTTTTACAAGAAACTTGTTTAGTGCTGTGATAACACTTTAAGATAGTAATCAGAATTATGGCAACATTTTACCTGAATATATCAGAATTTATGTATAAATTGTTTCTAGGATATCTGTATTAGTAACATCTACCATACAATATACCCGAGATTTATTATTTACTTGACAATACTTTTTATGTAATTTAATCATGGAAGTTGAACCCAATTACTCTAATATCTCCCTTTGGGATGTTTCAGGGGCCCTCTGAAGCATCCCAAAGTTAGCTAGAAGCCAAAAGTGCTTCATCAGATTGATTTAGAAAGTTTTGTCAACAAATATCAGAAAGGTTTAGAGCATTCAGTCAGATGGGATTATAGGTCACTGTGAAATAATAGATATTCACTCAGCCATAGTAACAATATAGGATTTCAGAGGAAAATATGGAACAGACCATAAAACTTAAATCTATTGTCAAATGCAGTTTAAAATCTCAAGAAAAAGTTTATTTATACACAAAACTCTTTCTTTGGGGTCCACTTTCCACAAAACCTTTTCATCACTTTCTGTACCCACTTGTTCTCCCATCCTGGAACAGCCAACTGTAAGTCATACCTACTACCTTTTTCCTTCATAAAATGTAACTTCATTCTTCATACCTTCTTTACTGAACACACCCATCTTACTTCCCTTAAGCAACCAAGAATTTACCTTTATATTAGCATTCTATAGATTGGTGAACATAAATACCAGTGAAAACTTAAAAAATTTTAGCGAACATCTCAGGATGGCATCAAACATTATTTATTAATAGTCTAAAATCTTTAGTTTTTTTGTAAATTAGTATTCAGTAGTGAATGTTTCAGCATCTTATTTTATTTGGAAATGACCTAGCTAGTCAATAAACTTTTGTTACTTAATTTAGCACAACCTTAGAAATTCAGGTTACCAAAATCTAGAGAAACTGTTTTAGACAGACATTTTTAATCTTAATAGTTTATCTAAAAGCTCATCTCATTTACTTTTTTTTTTTTTTTTTTAACTAGAGGTACCTTTTTTGCCAACAAACTTATGACAGATATAACAATATAACAATATTTAACTTATAATAAACCTAGGTACAATGAAAATATGCTTAATGTTAATGACTCTTAGACATGTCTATATTGGATTAGCAAACAAACATTAATACTAGATATTTAATATTGACTATTTACCAGTTCACGTGACTCTGAAACTTAAGGTTAATTTTTTTTGTACTTAGAATTGTCTGATTTGTAAGCGCTTATTTATTTATTTTTTAGGCCAGTTAAATTAGAGCTCACAGCTTCAGCAATATTGTAAAATAAACAAGAAACAAAAAACAAAAGACACACACTGAGACATACATAAATCCAGACAGACAGACTTTAAAGTCTCTTGTTCCTTACAGGTCGGGGCACTCTGGCCAGTTGTCTGCATCAGGAGGAGACCAGGGACAAAAGTGTCCCAGTTGTGGCCGCTGGGTCTGGTCCATTGGCAGGCAAGCTGGCCCCTGAGTACCTCGAGTACTTTTTTAGAAACCCAATTTTAACTGCATTTGGTCTTCATCGGCCCCAAATTCATCAATTCCTGCCAACATTCCCTGAGTAATATGTTCTGGGCCATGTCTGCCAAAGTATATTAGGTTTGAGACCGCGAGGGTTAACTCTCATATGCAAACTATTTGTAGTAGTGGGACAATGTGAACAAGAACGAACAATCTCCCAAGCAGATTCTCGAGGGATCTGAAAATGATATCTTAAAGCCATAGCATTTTGATGGTGCAGTGAGTGAGAAGTTTGGGCCTCTTCAAAAGCAGAGGCCACTGTAATCTTGGTCAATGCATCTGCCAAATCATTGAAAGCATATAAAGGGCCAGGCAGCCCAGAATGAGCTCGAATGTGGCCAATAAAAAATGGGCGGTTTCGCTTTCAAATTTATTGCTGTAATTTAGTTAGCAAATGAAATAGTGGTTTTATTTTCAGGCAGAACTGCAGTCTCAATATGTGGGAATAATCTGACTACATAATGAGAGTCAGAAAAAAGGTTGAAATCTTCTTCTGCAAACATGACAAAGGCTTCTATAACAGCTGTGAGTTCAGCTCTTTGAGCTGAAGTCTCCTGTGTTTGCAGAACCTTATGTTGATTTTTTGTAACTATAGAGGCTCTGCCATTAGCTGACCCGTCAGTAAAGGCTAGCTGAGCGCCTGGAATGGGGAGTTGTCTGCACCTAACAGGGAAGATAACCGGGTGTCTAGATATAAAATTTAACAAAACATGTGAGGGTAAATGATGTAAAATTTGACCGAAATAGTTTTTTATAGCAATTTGCCAATCTTCATCAAACATTAAAAGAGCATCAAGCTGTTCTTTGTTATATGGAATTGCAATCTCTGATGGCTCTTTACCAAATAGTTCAATGCTCCACCTTCTTCCTTTTAATATCAAAGTAGCTATCAACCCCGGATAAGAAGCCACTATCTTATTTGCTTGAGCAGGAAGATGGACCCATTCTAAGGGGCCGTTTTGCCATAAGACTCCCGTAGGTGCAATGGGGGTAGCTAAGCAAAAGAATTGCCAAGTGGCTGCTAAATCTATTTGTTTTACATAACTATTAGATAGGGCGTTTTTCACTGTAAGCAAGGCTTCTTGAGCCTCAGTAGTTAATTGCCTTTTTGAAGCTGGGTCGGGATCCCCCACAAAATGTTAAAGAGAGGTTTTAGCTCAGCAGTGGTTAATTTCAAGTAAGGCTGAATCCAGTTAATATCACCTAAAAGTCTTTGAAAGTCATTAAGAATAACAAGATGATCTTTTTTTAATTGTAGTGGGGCATGAGTCACTGTTTCTGAATGTATAATCCTTCCTAAATAAGTTATGGGTGGGTTGGTTTGAATTTTTTCCGGGGCAATTTTTAAGCCTCTAGCTGATAACGCCTGAGTTAACTCTTGGAGGACAGTTTGTAAATGAGCTCTATCTGGATGAGCTATTAAAATATCATCCATATAATGAATCATATATACCTGCTCATATTTAGCCCTAATATCTTGTATAGCGGTATTAACAAATTTTTGACATAAGGTGGGGCTATTTTTCATTCCCTGAGGTAACACTTTCCATTGAAACCTCAAATAGGGCTGTTTAAAATTTTCTGACGGCAGGCTAAAAGCAAATCGCTTTTTATCCATGGCTTTTAAGGGAATAGTGAAAAAGCAGTCTTGTAAATCAATTACAATTGTATTATATCCCTCTGGAACAGCTACTGGGGAGGGGAGCCCTGGCTGTAAGGCCCCCATGTCCTCCATAGTGGCATTAATAGCCCTAAGATCTTGTAAAAGCCTCTCAAGGTGCGGATCAAACTCATCTCCGGGGCTAGAGAGAACTCTTTTCTGGGGAACTTCCAGCGGTGGTCTCTCGCCCCTATAAGGGGGGGGAGGCAAAGGGGGACTAGAATGTCCCACATATTTGGTCTCTAGTTTTATAGAGCCTTTCTGATGTTTAGATTTTGAGGACAGTTTATTTGAGGATTTTTTTTTTTTTTTAAGCTTTTAGGAGTATCAATAGCTAAAAGGTATTCATCCTCATCAGAATGGTATTGATCTATTATCTTATCTAAATCTTCCTCATCTTGAGGAGGAGCAGAGGGTGAAACCTGTTCTTCTTTTTCATCCCCGCTTTCTGAATGACTATTGGTGTTCTTGGTGGCTTGATAACTAGGTAGAGCCTCTTTATTTCCACTACCTTTTTTAATGGGTGGTCGTTTAGATTCATGGGCAGGATCTAAAGCATCTCTGATTATATTCCATAAATAAAAGGTATTGGTGGGCACTTTTTCTGGACTCTGCTGAGTATAGTAAATTTTTAGCTGTTTTCCCACCTTTTCCCAGGTATCTAAATTAACAGTGCCCTCTTCCAGAAACCAAGGACACTGCTCCTGAACAAGAGTAATTTAGCTTTTTTGACCTTAATTCCTCTTTTGTTTAATAGTTGTAAAATGACTCCTATAAAGAGTTGTCATCATTTTGACTTACTGTTACCCATGTCTGAAGTTTTAGTCTCTTAAAGAAAGTATAAACCCTTCCACTTTTACTCACCCTACCTATCTTATGCAGGGGGGTTCCGGAAACCCTAAGTGGGGTCCTAGCCGTCCCGAAAACTGGACAATGGGGGAGACTTACCCTCAGAAGCACCAGAGGCTAAGGTGTCTTAGATCCCAGAGGAGTCTGGTTCAGTCCTCATGACTAGTGAGTCGGTTCCACTGTTCTTGAGGAAATTCCATTATTATTATATCTCCTCTTCTCTCCTTAATTAAGCTGTACCTTTGCCTTTTTGCTTGTCTCACAGTTTCCAGACTGGGATATCTGTAGGTCTTCACTTTGAGTTTGTAGATCACCCTATAAACATGGGAGAGGGAGAAAGAGAGGGCCAGAGACTACCTTGCCTTCTCTGGAAGGATGTTCATACTCGAAAGCTGGTGCTTCTTCAGCTGGCTATTGTGCAAGACAGTAGCATCACTTTGAAAGCTGCTGGAGGGTGGGGACTGTATTTATCTTTGTGTTTAGCACAGTAATGAGCTAGATAGGTGCTCAATACATGCTTATTAAATATATATTTGAAATTAGAAGAGAAGTTGCCTCACGTTCGGTCACAGGGGAAGCTTTCATCCTGACTTTATAATGCTCAAAGAAAATTTTCATATAAACCATTTAGAACTATCTGATTTCCAAGTTCTCTCGCTCACTCATTTCACAAACATTGATATTTGTTGAGTACCTGCTATATTCTGGGATCATTCCATTCAAGGTAAGCTATGAACAAGTAGGCCTCAGCTCTTCCTTTATGGAGTTTAGTTGGGGAGACAGAAAATAAATGAGGCAAATACATAAAGCTTGTAGTGTATTAGTAAGTGCTTAGGAAAAAAGATAAGTGTAGGAAGGGATTTAGGGAGCATCACGGTATGGTGAAGATTATGATTTTATAAAGGATGAGCAGGAGAGGCTTATAGACAATTCAGAGGTCATACTTCCAACTGGAATGGGTTATGCTACAAAGGGAATTTATTAGTTCACATGAGTATAATTAGGCCATCCCTAAGCACAGCTGGATGTGGTGTCTGAAGTGAAGATTTCTGAAATCTGTTTCATATCTTGACTTTGCTTTCTTCTCTTTGGTTTCAACATTCAGCTGGTAGTCTCCCAGTAACAAGATGGCTGCTAGATTTACAATCTCTTAACTCAGAGGTCCTAGGGAAAAGACGTCTTTTCCAAAGGTTCCAACATGTGTTGATATTCAGTCATATTGGTCTAGCTAGGATCACATGGAATTGTTAGTGTGCTAATTATCTGGACTCAGCCAAGTATGTGCTCTGGGGTGGAACTTGGAAAGTGAGGTCTGATGTTCCAAACGTCAAATACTGAAATGTTAAGGTAGGGGGTCTCCACCAAAAGGAAACATAGGAAGGCATTTACAACAAATGAACACTGTCCCAGCCCTTATGTGGGGAGGAAAGGCTGCATACTGAGGCTCACCAAGCATCTGCCGTGTGTAAAAGCATAAAACAGCCATAAGTCAGAGCTACACGGGGTGCTTAGGTTCCTTGCAAACCATTTCTCTGCTGGGCATTAGCCTAAGAGTATCTATAGATGACCCTTCATTACGTATGGACCAACCACTCCAAGAATGCTTAATCCTCAGGACCTCAGATTCCAAGGTGATGTTGTTAAATTGAGAACTGAAATATGTCTGAAGCAAGGGAGACAGACTGTATTATAGAGGAGTAGAGTGTTTACAATGGATTACCTAGTGAATCCTCTCCAAGATGATTCTAGGTTGTAAAGTGACTAGTGTATAGGTGAGGATGCTAGATGAGTGGGCTGGAGTCCCACAATCCTTTTAGATTTCTGTTCCTGAGAGGCAGGAGAATACAGCAGTTAAGTGCATAGTTCAGAATCAGAGAGATACAGGTTATAAATCCAGTTCTACCACTTCTACTGAATAAGTTGGTTTACCTATGTCATGCCTTTGTTTTCTCATTTATAACATGGGATATGCCTAAGATCTGTATCATAGGATTCTTCAGTTAATACATATAAAGTTTTAGTTCTTATTGTCATGATGATTACCACTTGTGGCCCAACAGGTAAGTCAGGGATTGTCCATGTGGTATAATTTGGAGACAATCAGTTCAGTTCAGTTCAGTTCAGTCGCTCAGTCGTGTCCGACTCTCCGCGACCCCATGAATCACAGCACGCCAGGCCTCCCTGTCCATCACCAACTCCCGGAGTACACTCAAACTCATGTCCACAGAGTCGGTGATGCCATCCAGCCATCTCATTCTCCGTCGTCCCCTTCTCCTCCCGCCCCCAACCTTTCCCAGCATCAGAGTCTTTTCCAGTGAGTCAACTCGTCTCATGAGGTGGCCAAAGTATTGGAGTTTCAGCTTTAGCATCAGTCCCTCCAATGAACATCCAGGATTGATCTCCTTTAGAATGGACTGGTTGGATCTCCTTGCAGTATAAGGGACTCTCAAGAGTCTTCTCCAACACCACAGTTCAAAAGCATCGATTCTTCGGCGATCAGCTTTCTTCACAGTCCAACTCTCACATCCATACATGACCGCGGGAAAAACCATTGCCTTGACTAGACGGACCTTGGTCGGCAAAGTAATGTCTCTGCTTTTTAATATACTATCAAGGTTGGTCATAACTTTCCTTCCAAGGAGCAAGCGTCTTTTAATTTCATGGCTGCAATCAGCATCTGCAGTGATTTTGGAGCCCAAAAAAACAAAGTCTGACACTGTTTCCACTGTTTTTCCATCTATTTCCCATGAAGTGATGGGACCAGATGCCATGATCTTTGTTTTCTGAATGTTGAGCTTCAAGCCAACCTTTTCACTCTCCTCTTTCACTTTCATCAAGAGGCTTTTGAGTTCCTCTTCACTTTCTGCCATAAGGGTAGTGTCATCTGCATATCTGAGGTTATTGATATTTCTCCCAGCAATCTTGATTCCAGCTTGTGCTTCTTCCAGCCCAGCGTTCCTCATGATGTACTCTGCATAGAAGTTAAATAAGCAAGGTGACAATATACAACCTTGACGCACTCCTTTTCCTATTTGGAACCAGTCTGTTGTTCCATGACCGGTTCTAACTGTTGCTTCCTGACCTGCATACAGGTTTCTCAAGAGGCAGGTCAGGTGGTCTGGGATTCCCATCTCTTTCAGAATGTTCAGAAAGCATGTATTCAAAACATGTTCCCTACACACTTCACACCTGCCTTGGTTTCTGAGGTGCCCATGCCCTTTCACGCCTTTGGTTTAAGGAAGAATTTGTTATGTATTCTGGAATCTTTAAATGTTCCAACAGTTGTGCTTCAAGGACCACTAGGGGAGGGTAAGGGTTGAAGGGATCAGATAGCCCTTGGTCTTCTCACCTACTGCCTCCAGCAGAGAAGTTTTATCTGTTTTACATTCTCACTTCTTCATGAGGGGCTTACTTAGAGAATTCCATGGACAGAGGAACCTGGCAGGTTACAGTCCGTGGGGTTGCAAGGAGTTGGACATGACTGAGCAACTTTCACTTCTACCTGAGAATTTCATTGATGAGGAGTTCAGTGGCTGAGAAAAAAGTTTAGAAATGACTGCATCAAAGCATCAGTGGCCCCTGTTAAAACATCATTATATCATCTGGAGAGGGATTGGGGGTGTTTTGCTTGAAGAAGAAAAATCACAGGTAGGATGATGCTGACTGTTTTCATGAATCTGAAGGGTCACCATGTGGGGTCCAGAGAATCAACATGAGGCTAATTTCACCTTCGTGGCTAAAAGGAGGACGATCTTTCTAACAATTCAAGCTGTTCCAGTAATTCATTTTCAGGATAGAGGTACACTGCTGTCCTTGGAGACATCTTAGCAAAGGCTTTAGGCTGTCAGTGATAATACTGAGGGGGTTCCCTCAAGAGTAGGATAATGGACTGGGACTGCCAAAATATAGTTTAAACTGTAAAATTCTGTCATTCTGAGTAACAGAGAAAGCTTTTAAGGTGTTATTCCCCCATGTACTTCTTGGTGAAATTTTATCACCTATGTTAGATTCTTAGAGTATGACTTTAAAAGAATGTACCATAGACAGTTGAATTTTGAACTTATTTTAGACTTAGAGAAAGTTTTATGAATATTTCAAAAAGTTTCGGACTTCCCTGGTGATCCAATGGTGGTTAAAAATCTGCCTGCCAATGCAGGGGACATAGTGTGATCCCTGGTCTGGGAAGATTCCTCTTGCCCGAGGGCAATGGAGCCCATGTGCCACGACTACTGAGCCCACACTCTAGGGCCGCTGAGCTGCAACTACTGAAATCCATGCCTTAGAGCTTGTACTTTGCAGCAAGAGAAGCCACCACAATGAGAAGTTTGAGTACCCCAACTAGAGGGTGGCCCCTGCTTTCCAGAACTAGAGAGAGCCTATGTACAGCAACAAAGACCTAGTGCAGTCAAAAATAAATTTAAAAAAAAATTTTAGAAAATTTAAAAAAAAGTTTTCATTATCCCTCACCCAGATTCTCCTAGTGTTGTATAATCTTGTATAACTGTAATGCAATGATCAGAACCAGGAAATTAACATTGGTGTTATACTGTTAACGACATTAAAGATTTTATTAAAATTCCATCAGATTTTTCATCATAGTCTTTTTCCTCAACAATGAAAAACTAGGTTTTATTATTTACAATTATCTTTTGTTATTTGATCAGTGTTAGCAAAAATGACATGAGGTGGTTTTAAAATTATTAACCATTACCCCTTGAAAGAAACATATTTCTTGTAATTTGTGGAGCTCTATTATCCAGAATCATGTAATTTTAGAGTTTAGATGTCATCTCAGCAGTCACAGTTTCTATCTTCCTCTTGAGGGAATCCCTTCAATCCCTGACAAACCATCTTGGGGAACTCCTTGTCATGGGTTTTGTTCAGAAGTATATTGTCACTCATTTAACAGATACCTATTTAGCACCTAGCTAAAGGTGTATATAAGACATTGCTGCTAAGTCACTTCAGTCGTGTCCGACTCTGTGCGACCCCATAGACGGAAGCCCACCAGGCACCCCCATCCCCGGGATTCTCCAGGCATATAAGACATTAGAGATACAGAAATAATAGATATGACTCTTGCCTTCTAGAAATTTGTACTCTAGAAAGAAAGAAACACATGGGCAATTATAATGGAGCAGAATGTGGGATAAAAGAAGAAAAGCAAATAATAATTATTTGGGATAAATGCTGGGGCAGGATGAAATACTGTGGGAGCCTAGTGTGGGCACCTCACCCTTCCTGGGCTATCACAAAGACTGCCAAGAGAAGATGATGGGTGAGTGAGTACAGAAGGATTGGATCTCTAGAGTCAGTTCCTCCAAAGTGTCCTCCACATCCTTCATCTTCAAGGAGTTTGATTCTGAAAGTGGTCAGAGGATCAATCCCTCTATCTCACACACACACACACACACACACACACACACACACACTCATACACACATATATACCCCCACACACATACATATATATTCAGTGAGCTAATTTGTTAAATCTGTGAGGCACTTTACTGCTATTGCTTGTTATTTCATTGACATTTGGTAACAACCCTGGCAGATCTAATGGGCAAGAGTGGAAGTCATGATCCAGGCCAGAGATGATGTGTCTTGGACATACAGAATGAGAAATTAGACTAGTGTCTGTGGGGTCCCTTAGTAGCTTTGGGATCTTGGTCAAGGTACATAACCTCTCTGAGCCTCTGTTCCGTTATAGATCAAACAGGATTAAGAATGCCTATTTCACTGAACAAATGTGAGAATTCAGAATAATATGTAAATTGAGGTCATGCATTAAGGAATATGGCTGCAATGTTTATTACTTATCTGTCAAGGTCCAAGCAGGAAACAGATGGTGCACTCAAATGTGATAATTCAAACAGGGTTTAATTATGAGACAATTTTCAAAGCTTTGGGCACGGTTTAGGAAAACTCATAAAGAATAATGTAGTATTCTAGAAGTTCTGATCATGTCTAGGCCTTAAAGGACAAGCCGGGGAGTGGTTACCAGAGCTAGGAAGAAAAGTTTGAGTGTAGAGGGCAGTCATAAAAGGGGATGAAATGTACAGCATGGTGGCCGTGGTTAATAATACTGTATTGTATACTTGAAAGTAGATTTTAAATGTTCTCACTACCACTACCAGAACAACACAGGTAATTGTGTGAGGTGAGGGATATGTTAACTAACCTTGTGATTATTTTGAAATACAGATGTGTGTGTCATATCATCATGTCTGTCTTAAACTTACACAGTGTCACGTTTCAGTTATATCCCATGAAGAGAAGGGTGGGGAGGAGCTATGATGTTTGGTTGGGGGATAGAACAAGACGAAAGGACCCCTTCCTTTTTCCCTTAGATCTTTTGCGGGTGTTCTGCACTTACCAACCCCAACCAAAAGTCATAGAGAGGGTCCAGAAACTCTCTCGGTCATCCTTTCAGTTCAGGCTTCTGGAATAGAAAGCAGGGCTTGAAGGATACAGAGTGGCTCTGGAGGGGCAAATAGAAGGAATCTGGTTCAAACCATGAGGCAAATGGAAAAATTCTCAGAGAGGGAAACCAATGAGAAGATATCCTCAGAAGGGGCCACTGTACTTCCCAACTCATTGTCAGTCTGCCTCCCCATGCCCTATCCGTTGGCCTGTTCTTAAATGGAGATGTTCCCATCTTTTAAGGGGACATTTGTTATTTTCCCTTCCAGTCTCCATTGTCCTTTTTTCTAGCAGCAATACTTGCTGTCCCCCACCCCCGCCCCCAAGGATTCATTCTTCCCCTATCGTCAGTCTGTATGGTTGGAATGGGATTCTGTCTTGCAGGGCTGTGTGTGATCCAGGCCTGAATCAGTCAACATGCTCCATCCTGCTGTGTGTGATGGATGGTCCAAGACTGAGCACAGGGTTCAATTAGAACCTGGCAGCCACAGTGAGTCTTTTCTTTTTTTTTACCCATTTTCTTTTTTTTTTTTTTCTTTTTTTATTCCTTTTTTTTTTTTTTTTATTGGAGGCTAATTATTTTACAATATTATATTGTTTGGTTTTGCCATACATTGACATGAATCCGCCCCGGGTGTACATGAGTTCCCCCTCCTAAACCCCCCTCCCACCTCCCTCCTCCCTTTATCCTCCCTCTGGGTCATCCCTGAACACCAGCCCCGAGCATCCTGTAACATGCATCGACCCTGAACTGGTGATTCGTTTCACATATGACAAATCATCACATATGACAAATCATCCCACCCTCAGCCTCTCCCACAGAGACCCAAAGACTCTTCTATACATCTGTGTCTCTTTTGCTGTCTCGTATACAGGGTTATCATTATCATCTTTCTAAATTCCATATATATGCGTTAATATACTGTATTGGTGTTTCTCTTTCTGGCTTACTTCACTCTGTATAATAGGCTCCAGTTTCATCCACCTCATTAGAACTGATTCAAATGCATTCTTTTTAATGGCTGAGTAATACTCCATTGTGTATATGTACTTAAGAATGCAGGAGAGCGTTGGGAGGAGCTGCTGCTCCCATCCTGCCATCAGTAGGGACAAACTTTGGGTCTGAAAATGAAACCAGTCTGTCGGAAAACCAGCCTGGGAGCCCTGAATCCAGGTGTGCCTGATGGAAGCATCACCACTGAACTTTGTAGTTAAGAAAGTCACTGTATTGTGTTTCCACTGTGTTGTTTTGAGATGGATTTTCACATATACCAAAAAGAGTCCTGATGTAGAAAATGTCCCACATGTTACTTTTTCCTAGATAATAATTTTAATGTAAATGTGAATTTAAAAGTCAGTGTTAGCCAGTGTCATCGTTGTTAGAGGCTGTTGCATACATCCTTTACTTCATACTCTCCTCCTTGAAAGAATAGCATTAGTGATAACCTAGCATAGCATAGAAGCAATTCACATAGTAATCAGCTGTAAATGTAATAATAGGGTAGTTGAGATTTGTGTTTTAAAACATATTCTTGCACAATTATTTCCCCCATTAAATTCATACAGAAAGCTGAAGTTGGAAATCAGGATTGATATCACATATCTGCTAAGTGGCTGTCTGAGTAGAAAATTTAAATCGTACTGAAAGTTAAAATCCAGTATTTTACTGAATTGACAAAATAGTAAAATTCCAATTGATCTAATTCCCAGTGGCTGGTGCTTTTAGATTAAAAAAACAAAACCAAAAACTATTATTGGGAATTACAGGGCTCTCTCTTTCTCTAAATCTTTGATCAGCTGTTCTTGTTTAAATGCCTTTTTCAATATAATTGTTAAATTTTGGCTCATTGAATTTTAGAATGCAAGAAGCGTTTTAAAAAACATGACTTTAAAATTAAAGACTTTTAAAAGTCAGTTCTTTACCTTGTTTTTGCTTAGAGATTTAGACGTTGTTTTCTCTCATGATATAATAAGAGGGACTTTTTTTTTTTTTGTAACAGCTTTGAGATATAATTCACATGCCATAAAATTCACCCTTATGAAATGTTCAATTCATTGGTTTTCAGTATATTAGCAAAATTGTGCAGCCATTGTTACTATCTATTTTTAAACATTTTTTTTCTTCCCATAAAGAAACTCGGTACCCACTAGCATTCTCCCCTAGTCCCTTCTCACCCCAGCCCCTGACAACCATTATCTTTCTGTCTCTATGGATTTGCCTACTCCAGACATTTCATGTACATGGAGTTATTCAACTTGTGGCCTTTTGTGACTGGCTTTTTTCACTTAGCATTGTGTTTTCTTTATTTCTGGCGGCACTAGGTCTTTGTTGTTGTGTGCAGGCTTTCTCTCATGGCAAGCAGGGGCTACCCTTTGCTGCAGTGAATCAGCTTCTCATTGTGGTGGCTTATCCTGCTGCAGGGCACAGACTCTCAGTGCATGGGCTTAGTTGCTCTGTGGCATGTGGAATCCTCCCAGACCAGGAACTGAACTCCTGTCCCCTGCAGATAGATTCTTATCCACTGTACCACCAAGAAAGTCCAGCATCATGTTTTCGAGGCTCATCCATGCTGTAAAACTGGAACTCTTGCCTGAGCTTTCAAGAAATAGTGATGATCTTGATTTGGTAAGATGCTGCTGCTTCTTCTCTGGTCTGCTTTACCAATACTTTCTCTACACTACAGCAGAATGATTTGTTTCATCTACGTCAGCTGATGGCCATTGTATGTATCTACCCTCGACGTGGCCCAGGAAGCCCTACCTGGCTGCCCTGGCCTAGCTCCCCAGCTCCATCAGACTCCTCTGTTCTCTCTGCATTCTGACATGCTCCCTGCAGCCAAGGGCATCTACTCATGCCATCCCCTCCACCTGCAGTTGGTCATCTTCTGTCACTTACAGTTAATTCCTTCGATTCCTTCTTCAGATCTTGTGTCACTTCCCTAAGTTCAGGTCATGTTCCTCAATTATTTTCCTTCATAGCACTTATTCTGTTTCTAATTATACCCCCATCATAGTGACTGTTTTGTTAACTTTTATATCCACCTACTAGACCATAAACTTTCAGAGAGCTCATATCTGTGGGTCATTAAAAAAAAAAAATCTATAGTTCCTGGCCATAGGAGGTGCTCCCCTTGCCTCAAAGCATTTCTAAACTGTTTTCATATAGTTTTCATGTTCAGGGTGTTTATGAATAGTAGAATACTCTGAATATTGGAAACCTTGTCAGTTGGAATATTGGATTGACCTTTGCCTGACGGCTGGGTAATCAAGTTCCCTGTTCTTTGTTTAATGTTGACCACACTGGTCAATAATAGAATCATGCAGAGAGCAAAGGAAATTAGGAGTTAGCATAAAAAAAAACAAAACCCTGAATTTTGAATTAAAACAAGCCTCTCCCTCACCTTTACCCTTATACCTTTTCTCTCTCTCGTCTTCCTTCTCACAGCCAGAGGATAGCATCTTTCCTTTCCAAATGAGAATTAGCACATAGGTATGCCTTTTTTAAAAGCAAACCTATATTTTTATAGAACAATAAACGACATGATCTCATCTTTTTACAAGGTAATTATATTGAAAAGATGCTTTAAAGTTTTACATGCAGTAGATTTAAATGCCTTTAAAAACATATAATAAACAATGGCAGATTTCCTCTTACAAAGAATAATTGATATCTCTTGGGATCAAATAAAATGTTATGGGAAATCCTGCCTTCACATATGTTATAAAAGTTAAGATCTATACTAAATATCAGTCTATACTAGTTCCTGTTAGCTGGGGTAATTCTGTCCCTCCTTTCCCACCAGGGGATACTAGGGGATAGTTTTTGATAGTTACAACTAAGAATTGGGGAGCTACGCGTATCTAATGTGTAGAGGCCAGTGATTCTGCTAAACATTCTGTGATGCTTAGGACAGTTCTTAAAGTGTTATCCACCCCAAATGTCACTAGTACCAAGGTCAAGAGACCCTGTTCTGTATAAAATAAGTGTTTTGAGATGTTATTAACATAAAACTAAATGGTTATTTATTCCCTTTTTAATTAAGTTTGTGGAAATTCCCAGATAGTAAAATGCCTTCCTTTGTTCACTAAACCAGCATTTCTTTAGTCTCTCCTTCATTCCGGGCACTGGACTCAGCACTGTAAACACTTGGTTAAAATAACTGGCATTCACTGTTCTGCTTACAGTCAGAGAGACAGACATAAAATTTGGCATTTAATACACATGGGAAAGATTAAAAGAGCAATGTCACAGTGTGCTCTGGTCATACATACTAAGAACACTTCTTTACCTGGGTTTCAAAGAGGCTTCTTGGAAAACACGATACACCTGGAATGCATCCTGAAGAGAAAGAACGGACTTTTTTGGCAGAGGGACTAGCAAAGCAGAGGAGGAGAAGTGTGAGGCAGAATTAGCAAGCTATCTCATGTTAGTAGTGAGTGTTGAAAGCAAGGAGAGGCAAGAGACAAGGCTGAAGGGACAGGTTGGACGGTGATGGAGAGTCTTGTGTGCAGACTCAGGAACTAGAGGACACAGGTTTTAAGCAGCAAAGCAGTGTAGTCTAATTTGCATCTCATATATCTAACTGGTGCTTCTGGGTAGCTCAAATGGTACAGAATCTGCCTGCAATGCAGGAGACCCAGGTTCAGTCCCTGGGTCAGGAAGATTCCCTGGAGAAGGGCATGGCTACCCACTCCAGTATTGTTACCTGGAGAATCCAGGGTTGCAAAGAGTCAGACAGACTGCGCATCTCACACACACATATACAACTAACTCTGCCTACCCTGAAAGTGATGGATTTAAAGGGTTAAAATTGGATTCAGGGGAAGCAGTTAGTAAGCTATTTCATAGTCCAGGTAAGAGATCATGAGTGCCTGGACTTAGGCAATGGCAGTTGGATGGCGAGGATCACTTGGATTGAGAGATGTCAGTGAGAAAGAACCAGCAGAGTGGTGCTCGATTGGATGTGATAGCTGAGGTAGAAGGAGCCCTCAGGGAGGACTCACTGGTGTCTTGTTTGGGCAGAATGAGGACAGGAAAGGAAAAGCCAGTGAAAATTTTGCCGTGGACATATTAAATGATACATATTTGAAACCCTTAAAAGGGCTGCTGCTGCTGCTAGGTCACTTCAGTCGTGTAAGACTCTGTGCGACCCCATAGACGGCAGCCCACCAGGCTTCCCCGTCCCTGGGCTAGAGACATTGATTGGGAGTCTTCAGTGCACAGGCCAGAACTAAATTCATGATGTCGATGAAACTGCTGAGTGAGTAGAGAGATAGGAAGTTGATCCAAGAATGGAGAACCAGGTGACCCAAGGATATAAAGTTACAAGGTACTAATTATTTTATGTCAATATATATGCATGCATATGTAGGTATCAATATTTGCGTGTATATGTGTAATATTTGTTAGATTAAGAAAAATACACAAGACACAGACAAGAAAAATTGAAAATGAGTTGTAGAAACCCACTGCTTGGATTACCTCTATTAACATTTTTCACCAGCTAAAAGTTAAGCATAGTGTTGTGGGTTGAACTGTTTTCTTCAGAAAGATATGTTGAAATCCTAACCCCCAGAACCTGTAAACATGACTTTGAGAGCTTGTTTGGAGGTTCTAGCAGGGGAGCGCAGCTACTCGTATACCCGTGACCGAAGACCGGTCCTCCTCTAGCGGGGATGGTCGTCCTCTTCGACCGAGCGCGCAGCTTCGGGAGGGACGCACATGGAGCGGTGAGGGAGGAAGGGGACACCCGCCTAGCCAGCCAGATCAGCCGGATCAACCCTGGCGATCAATGGGGTGACAGGTGTCGCAACCAGATCGCCCTCACATCCAACATGACTTTAATCAGAAATAGGTTCTCTGCAGGTGTAATCAAGTTAAGATGTAGTCATACAGAATCGGGGTGTGGGGGAAGATCCTAATACAGTCACAGGTGTCTTTGTAAGATAAGAAAAAATTTGGACACAGACACAGACATAGGTGAATGCCATATAACAACAGAGGCAGAAATTGGGCAGAAATTGGGGTGTTGAATCTACAACCCAAAAAAATGCTAAGAATTGCCAGCAAGGGCTGGAAGCTGGGAAGATCGCAAGCAAGAGATTCTCCCCCAGAGCCTCCCCAAAGGAACCAACCCTGCTGACACCTTGATCTCAGACTTCCAGTCTCCAAAACTATGAGAAAATATATTTGTGTATTGCTCATCAACCCAATTTATGGTTCTTTGTCATAACAGCCCCACCAAACTAATATACATGGTTGGGTTATATAAAAATAAACACAGAAAGCTAATGATAAGTGAAAACATCTCTTTTTAAAAGTTCATGAGATACTTTTAAAATGTATCTACATCACCACAAACAGAACTACCTCTTCCTTTTAAGCTGCTACCCAGTGGGAATACTAATATTTGGTGGTTGGACAGAGAAGGAGAAGAAAAAATAGGGTGGGAGGTAGGAGGAGCATTAGGTAAAAGTAGCATCTTGAAGGTTTCAAGAAACCCTAAGTAGTCAGTTGGGTACAATGGAGAAATAGATCCAGGAAAATCAGGACCGAAAAATATTTTGGTTATGGGCCCATGGAAATCTTAGGCAATCAGTGTAAGAATTACTGTGGATCTCAAGTAGCAGAAACTAACAGTAAGTAAAAGATCTCCATTCTTCACATGCCCATTCTCTCTGAGATAGGACAAAATAATGAACAGGACAATTGTGTAGAATGATATATAGGTGAACGTAAGGTACAATGGAAGATTGAGATAGGAAAGAATTGATTACGTGAAGTATAAAAAGACAGTGTTATATTTTAGCATGGTTTCAGAAGTCAGCACCATACACACATACCCACCTTGGGCCCTGTCTGAAAAGGTGTCAGAAAATAAGTCCCCAATGCTGGGAAAGATTGAGGGCAGAAGAAGAGAGTGGCAAAGGATGAGATGGCTGGACGGCATCACCAATGCAATGAACATGAACTTGGGCAAACTGGGAGATGATAAGGGACAGTGCGGTTTGGCATGCTACAGTTCATGGGGTCATAAATAGTTGGACACGACTAGGAGACTGATCAACAACAAATTTCACCTCTCCTAAGGTTGCCTGCTGTTAGGACTGAGAAAAACCGTGTTTTTAACTATGGAAATGTACCCTTCTAACATTGAGCACTTAGAACATTCTGGGCACTCTGCCCTAAGGATGACCTCATTTTATTCTCACAACCCTCTGTGAGGCAGGGCCTTTCAGAATCTTCATTTGCAAATCAGGAAACTTATGCCCACATAAATTATTTTCTAAAGTCAGGGAGGAGAGGTGCTGGAATACAAATCCCAAGCCTTAATCACTAGATTCTGAAGCATAGCAGGCGTGAGGAAGGGAGAGAAGACAGCATCCCCCTGTCATTGTTTAGGGATGAATTGCTGCCAACAAGAACAAAGTTCTAGCTGCACTGTGTCCAAACAGCATTGTCTAACCAGCCTGAGTTGATGGGGATAATGGAGGACCAGGAAAATCTTTTGGCTAGAAATTTTCAACTATAGGTAAAAACAACAGTTCATGAAGGTTTTCTGGAATATTGTCAAATTTAACTTTGTCTCTTACTATATAATATGATCGCATAACATTCTCATTGCCTTCAGAAAATATAAGCCATCAGCGGAAAAACTGAGTTTGGTTCTAAGATCCAGTATAGAGGATAATCTCTTAGCCACATTCATCTCAGATATGAACTTGGTGATAGGAAGTTCTGGGGGTCAGAGTCTAGGGGGTCTAGAGCAGAGACTTCTGGATGCAGTGGCCTCCTCTGCTTTACACACAGAGGTGAAATGCTTTGGGTATTAAACAAGTGAATGGGCTATATTGATAAGCACAGCTGACCAAAACCTCTTTCCATCCCAACACCTAAAGAAATGCTTTTCTTCACTGTGATAGAAGAACAAACTTTGAGGTAGTGTTTTTATAAGCAAATTTGTTTACTCTGCCTGCTATATTATTAGCCGTAAGTGAATGCTGTTCATTTGTATTTCTAATAAGGCATGGAATAAATAATACGTATAGTAGTTTTACATTAAATAGTATCATGGGTTCTGTCTACTCAGTGGCAATTTTTATTCACTACATTGTCTTACTTAAAATGTTCCTTCTCTTAGATTTTGATCTTTTAAAGGCCAGAAAGAAGGTTAAGTAAGACGAAAGAGAAAGGGGATAAGAAATAAAGAGCCAGTGCTTTTGTTGCACATAGTCATGGGGGGGTCACTTTTTATATAGTTATCACCCTATTCTGTGCTGGCAAGTCAAATGTGGTTTGTTTGGAAATCCCCACTGCAATACACCAGAACAAATGTATTTTTTGCTAAATTTTTCTGGTAGGTCCCATCACTTCATGGGAAATAGGTGGGGAAACAGTGGAAACAGTGTCAGACTTTATTTTGGGGGGCTCCAAAATCACTGCGGATGCTGATTGCAGTCATGAAATTAAAAGACGCTTACTCCTTGGAAGGAAGGTTATGACCAACCTTGATAGTATATTAAAAAGCAGAGACATTACTTTGCCAACCAAGGTCCGTCTAGTCAAGGCTATGGTTTTTCCCGTGGTCATGTATGGATGTGAGAGTTGGACTCTGAAGAAAGCTGATCACCGAAGAATTGATGCTTTTGAACTGTGGTGCTGGAGAAGACTCTTGAGAGTCCCTTGGACTGCAAGGTGATCCAACCAGTCCATTCTAAAGGAGATCAGTCCTGGGTGTTCATTGGAAGGACTGATGCTAAAGCTGAAACTCCAATACTTTGGCTACCTCATGGGACGAGTTGACTCACTGGAAAAGACTCTGATGCTGGGAAGGATTGGGGGTGGGAGGAGACGGGGACGACAGAGAATGAGATGGCTGGATGGCATCACCGACTCGATGGGCATGAGTTTGAGTGAACTCCGGGAGTTGGTGATGGACAGGGAGGCGTGGCGTGCTGTGATTCAGGGGGTTGCAAATAGTAGGAAACCACTGAGCGACTGAACTGAACTGGGAATATTTATAAGGAAAAGTCAACTCCCACATTAAGAAAGAGCATCCCTGTCCCTTATAATGCATACTTGTTAATTCATTTCTCTGATTCTTCTGAGTCACTTAACATGGCTGTAATGCAAGGAATACTCCTCTCTGGATGCATGAACCCTATCACAAAGTAGTAGTGGCAAGAGTGTTAGATAAATCTAGGAGATAATGAAACTTGACTTACCTACCTCACAGGTTTCTTGGAAGGATAAAATGAAATAATGGATGTGAGCATGTTTTTAAAAAGCAAAAAGTGCTGTAAAATTCAAGGTAGTATTTTTTTGTGCCTTGGCTGCAAAATTGTTTTCTATCACATTCAAAGTTTATTAGCTCTTCTGCACACATATGCATATGGAAAAAGCATTCCTGCTGCTCTTTCTCTATCCTCAAGAAATTAGAAATTTTTCTGTTCCTTTATGAAGGTAGCATCATTTAGATTGTCATTAAATTCTCAATTCCTCATTTAGTGTTTCTACACCATACAGGGTAAGTTTAAGATAAGTACATTGCTCATTCTCTGAGGCCTAGTCATCTTTGCACAAATCTAAACAGCACAAATGAAAGGACCTTTCCGGGAGTAACATCTTTGGGTCAGTGTCATTAAATCAATACCGTGATATATCAACATGTCACCTATGTGAATAATAACATACCCACACTTAATTTATAGATTTCTACCCCCCTGTTTTCCTGAAATGGAGGCCATAACGATTTTGGACTCCCCATTCAAATGTATCTTCTTAGTCTTTCTAAGTCACAATTTTTTTTTTTTTATATTAGCCAGTAATTTCTTTAACTCCAATAGCTGTCCATCTGCAAAAAGAGATTGAAGAAATAATGTAATAACACAGTGGAATGATTTTCATTTTCAAGCAATATGTAGTTTTTTTATAAATAAAACCAAAGACATGAAACTAGAAATAAAATGAAAATGTAGGCTGTATATATTTTTCTCCGAATGCTACTTGGGTAAGGAATGAGTCCCCAGATCAAAGTAGTATGAGTCATTTCAAATCTAACAACCTCATATCATCATAAAATTGTGTTGATGTATTTGTAAAAATCTATGAATTCTATAAGGGGCTTTTGATCTTGACAGGATCCAGGGGTAGGGATGTAGACTGAAGAGGGAATATTTGTGTTTCTTATCTAGTGGATTTTGCAACATTGTCACACTGAATTTACTAATAAAAGAGTTATCAGATTTTTAGACTAAATTAATAAGGATGAGATTTGAAGGCAAAAATAATTGCTTTTCCTGCATGGAATATTAGAACAGAGAGGGTATTTTAGCATCTAGTGTAAGTATGATTTTTTCTACATCTCAGTAACATTGCTAATTTGTCTCTGAATTCCTTCCGGCTAAGCCTGTAAATGACCCCAGGATCCTTTTCAACACAGACCTGCAGGCAGCCATTACTAGGGAATTAGAGATGACATATGAGTGAAATCTTTATCAGTCCTCTTCTATAGAACATTTCAAATAATCATCTTTAATTTCCTTCAAAAATACGTCACAAATACTTCTTGTGCATTATTACATTCCAGACATTGGGTATACACACAAATAGAAAAGACCTGAAACTCAGCCTTAAAGAGTATATAATTTCGAGGGGAGAGAGTAGAGCTAACTGGTAATTAAAATATAGCATACAAAGAGCCAAGATGAAGGTATGCATAAGCTACACATGGGAGGGCCTCATAACACAGCAGATGATACCTGTCTTTATGTTTAATATACAAGCAGAAATTATTCGGGCAAAGCTGGAATGTTCTAGTATAACAGTTCTCAACTTTTAAAAAATCTCAGATCCCTTTATACTCTTGAAAGTTACTGCAGACTTCTCAAAAAGTTAAACAAAGAATTACTGGGTAATCTGGCAATTCCACTTCCAGAGTATAGTCTCAAACAGATACTTGTATACCAATGTTCATAGCAACATTATTCATGAATTAGTCTACTGTATGAATGAACGTATTACAATTTACTCATGATATGGATTTTTATGCACAGTCTCTTTTTGGAAATATGTTTTCTTTTCAGTAAGTAATTAGTTGTCCAGTGGCTTGGCCATAGAATAGTTAAGTGGTTTTCAACTGGGGACAATTTTGCATTCTAGAGGACATTTGACAGTGTTTGGGGACATTTTTGTCATCAATGTGGAGGTGCTAGTAGCATCAGACACGTAGAGGCCAGGAATACTTTAAAACATTTTGGAATGCACAGGATAGCTCCCATAGCAAAGAACCATCTGACCCAAAATCTCAGTAGTGTTGAGGCTGAGAACACTTGGATTAGATACATGTTTAAAATTTAAGGAAACATCTAAACTCTTTTATAATGAAATTGTACAATTTTGCATTCCCAGCAACAAGGTATGAAACTACCAGTTTTTCTGTGTCCTTGCCAACTCTTGGTACTGTCCTTCTTTTTAATTTTAACTATCATATGAGGAGTAGAATAGCATTTGTTTTGTGATTTTAATGTACATCTTCTTGGTCACTAATAAAGTTGAGCATCTTTTTATTATTGTGATTTAAGAGTGCTGCATATATTCTTGTTTTGCCTTTTTTATTGTTAAAATATTCATAGCATACAATTTATCATTTTAGTAAAGTACGCAGTTCACTGATAACTTTTTTCTTCATTCAAGATCTTTATTAAATATTTTCACTCAGTCTGAGGTTTGCCTTTTCAGTTTCTCTCCATGATCTTTTGAAGAGCTAAGTTTTAAATTTTGTTTTAGCCTAGTTCACTAATTTTTTTCTTTATGATTAATGTTTGCTGAGGCTGAAGCTGCAAGCCACCTGGCTGAAGCTTTGGCCACCTCATGCGATGAGTTGACTCACTGGAAAAGACTCTGATGCTGGGAAAGGTTGGGGGCGGGAGGAGAAGGGGACAACAGAGAATGAGATGGCTGGATGGCATCACCGACTCTGTGGACATGAGTTTGAGTGAGCTCCGGGAGTTGGTGATGGACAGGGAGGCCTGGAGTGCTGTGATTCATGGGGTCGCGGAGAGTTGGACACGACTGAGCAACTGATTTGATCTGATCTGATTGTCTTATCTAAGAAATATTTGCCTACCTCAAAAAGTGAGGTATTTGTGAAGGTATTCTACATTTTTTTTCTAGAAGTATCACATTTAGTTTTATGTGTAGGTCTATCTTTCATTTCAAATAAATTCAAGTAAATTTTGTAGATAGTGTGAGACAGATGTTGAGTTTCATTTTTCCCCATAGAGTATAGTTTTGATCCAGCACAGTTGATTGAAACAACTCTTTTTTCTCCCCATTGAATTATCTGGCTATTTTTGTCTTAATTATGGGAGGTTTACAGTAAGTCTTGAAATCAGATGAGAGTCTTTCAATTTAGTGTTTTTATAGATTTATTCTAAACTCTGAAATTCCAAATAAATATTAGAATTACTTTGTCTATTTCTACAGGAGAAATACTGATAAGATTTTGATCAGGATTGTTGAATCTAGATTCATTTAAAGAGAACTGACATTTTAGTAAAACTGAATCTTCTAATCCATGAAAATGGTATGCCTCTTCATTTATTTATGCCTTCTTTAATTTCTCTCAGCAATGTTGTATTGTTTTCAGTGTATAAGTTGTACTTTTCCCCCCTTAAACTCATAAGTGGTTATGTTTGTTATGCTATTACAAATGGTATTTTAAATTTTACTTGTCACTAATATAGAGAAATACAATTAATTTTTATATATTGACCTTATGTTCTATAATCTTGATAAATTCACGTTTTTAAGAAAACTATGGGGAAATCTGGTAGATTATGGCTCAGTTTATCCATCTATTATAAACTGTATGAGAAAAGGCTGCTGCTGCTGCTAAGTCACTTCAGTCGTGTCCGACTCTGTGTGACCCCATAGACGGAAGCCCACCAGGCTCCCCTGTCCCTGGGATTCTCCAGGCAAGAACACTAGAGTGGGTTGCCATTTCCTTCTCCAATGCATGAAAGTGAAAAGTGAAGTCCCTCAGTCGTGTCCGACCCTTAGCGACCCCATGGACTGCAGCCTACCAGGCTCCTCCATCCATGGGATCTTCCAGGCAAGAGTACTGGAGTGGCTTGCCATTGCCTTCTCTGATGCAGACTTTAAAATTTTACTAGCTTTTGGAAGTGGGTACAAGCCCAAAAAAACATGTTTTAAATGTAGTTAATTTATTAAAGTTTTGTCAGTGATTTAAAAAGATGAAATACAGTGAAATCTTTCTTTCCACACATGGATCCAGTTTTCTCTCACCTTGCTTACTAGAAACCACAATTTTTGGGGTGTCTTTTTAGAAATTGTGCACTTGCAGACAAGTACTAATTTGTATTTATTTTCTCTTTTTATACAGTAGTAGTATATTATGCATAATGTTCTATATTTGCTTTCTTACTTAAAAATATATCATGTAATTTTTTTACAGTTGCACACTGTACCCTTGTATTGATGTACTATGTACCATAATTTATGTAAGCAATCTTCTGTTAATAGACATTCAGATTTTAAAAAATATTTAGCTGTTTAAATTAATGCTTCAGTGAATAGCCTTGCACATAAACCATTTATGTGTATGATAGATTCCTACAGGTAGAATTGCTAGATCAAATAGTATTTGCATTTATAAGTTGTTCAGTTCAGTTCAGTTCATTCACTCAGTCATGTCTGACTCTCCGCGACCCCATGAATCACAGCACGCCAGGCCTCCCTGTCCATCACCAACTCCCGGAGTTCACTCAAACTCATGTCCATTGAGTCGGTGATGCCATCCAGCCATCTCACTCTCTGTCGTCCCCTTCTCCTCCCGCCCCCAACCTTTCCCAGCATCAGGCTCTTTTCCAGTGAGTCAACTCGTCGCATGAGGTGGCCAAAGTATTGCAGTTTCAGCTTTAGATACTGCTAAATTTTCCTCTACTGGCAAGCCCAGGTATTTCAGAAGTATTTATTTGTTAGGTAGTTATACTATTCACATTGCTGCAAGTAGTTTTCTTCTTTGAACCAGAGGAAGGAAGAAGAGAGAAAACATTTTTTGAGACTATTTTCATAAGGAACTTAAACATATTTATGAAACGAAGAAAGGATGGAAAAGAAAAACCATTTAAGTTTTACTATGTATCATGTGTTATTCTTGGTTGAATCCTTACCACCGCCACCACTCTGTGAAGTTAGTTTCATTTTTCTTCTTCAAAAATGAAAAACTAAGGCCCCCAAAGGTTAAATATCTTACCCAAGGTTGTACTAATGATTGTTCAGCAGAATCAAAGAGCATATTTCTACTTTCTTCAGTGAGACATGCCTATATAACTAAGAAGATTCATGATCAAGGTCCATATGTCCTTTGACGATAAGTCCATCTTATCCCTGATTCTTGTGTAATTACTGGGACCATAAATCATGGCCATTGAGTTCTAATTTACCAAAAACTTGGTTGAACTATGAAACTCACTGTCAGAAGATGGCACACAATTAAATTCTCTAGGACAGACTTTTTTCCCATAGTTCTATAGAGTATCTTATCTAATAATAGCATTTTCAGTTACACAATCTAAGATAAGGCAATCAGATCTTTTGCTTCAGTTCAGTTCAGTTCAGTCGCTCAGTCGTGTCCGACTCTCCACGACCCCATGAATCACAGCACGCCAGGCCTCCCTGTCCATCACCAACTCCCGGAGTACACTCAAACCCATGTCCACAGAGTCGGTGATGCCATCCAGCCATCTCATTCTCCGTCGTCCCCTTCTCCTCCCACCCCCAACCTTTCCCAGCATCAGAGTCTTTTCCAGTGAGTCAACCCGTCGCATGAGGTGGCCAAAGTATTGCAGTTTCAGCTTTAGCATCATTCCCTCCAATGAACATCCAGGACTGATCTCCTTTAGAATGGACTGGTTGGATCTCCTTGCAGTATAAAGGACTCTCAAGAGTCTTCTCCAACACCACAATTCAAAAGCATCGATTCTTCGGCGATCAGCCTTCTTCACAGTCCAACTCTCACATCCATACATGACCACGGGAAAAACCATTGCCTTGACTAGACGGACCTTGGTTGGCAAAGTAATGTCTCTGCTTTTTAATATATTATCAAGGTTGGTCATAACGTTCCTTCCAAGGAGCAAGCGTCTTTTAATTTCATGGCTGCAATCAGTATCTGCAGTGATTTTGGAGCCCAAAAAAATAAAGTCTGACACTGTTTCCACTGTTTTCCCACCTATTTCCCATGAAGTGAGGGGACCAGATGCCATGATCTTTGTTTTCTGAATGTTGAGCTTCAAGCCAACCTTTTCACTCTCCTCTTTTACTTTCATCAAGAGGCTTTTGAGTTCCTCTTCACTTTCTGCCATAAGGGTGGTGTCATCTGCATATCTGAGGTTATTGATATTTCTCCCAGCAATCTTGATTCCAGCTTGTGCTTCTTCCAGCCCAGCGTTCCTCATGATGTACTCTGCATAGAAGTTAAATAAACAAGGTGACAATATACAACCTTGACGTACACCTTTTCCTATTTGGAACCAGTCTGTTGTTCCATGTCCAGTTCTAACTGTGGCTTCCTGACCTGCATACAGGTTTCTCAAGAGGCAGGTCAGGTGGTCTGGGATTCCCATCTCTTTCAGAATGTTCCACAGTTTATTGTGATCCACACAGTCAAAGGCTTTGGCATAGTCAATGAAGCAGAAATAGATGTTTTTCTGGAACTCTCTTGCTTTCTCCATGATCCAGCGGATGTTGGCAATTTGATCTCTGGTGCCTCTGCCTTTTCTAAAACCTGGGAGTTCATGGTTTACATACTGCTGAAGTCTGGCTTGGAGAATTTTGAGCATGACTTTACTAGCATGTGAGATGAGTGCAATTGTGCGGTAGTTTGAGCATTCTTTGGAATTGCCTTTCTTTGGGATTGGAATGAAGACTGACCTCTTCCAGTCCTGTGGCCAGCGCTGAGTTTTCCAAATCTGCTGGCATATTGAGTGCAGCACTTTCACAGCATCATCTTTCAAGACTTGAAATAGCTCAACTGGAATTCCATCACCTCCACTAGCTTTGTTTGTAGTGATGCTTTCTAAGGCCCACTTGACTTCACATTCCAAGATGTCTGGCTCTAGGTCAGTGATCATGTTATCGTGACTATCTTGGTCATGAAGATCTTTTCTGTACAGTTCTTCTGTGTATTCCTGCCACCTTTTCTTAATATCTTCTGCTTCTGTTAGGTCCATACCATTTCTGTCCATTATCGAGCCCATCTTTGCACGAAATGTTCCCTTGGAATCTCTAATTTTCTTGAAGATGTCTCTTGTTTTTCCTATTCTGTTGTTTTTCTCTATTTCTTTGCATTGATCACTGAGGAAGGCTTTCTTATCTCTCCTTGCTATTCTTTGGAACTCTGCATTCAGATGCTTATATCTTTCCTTTTCTCTTTTGCTTTTCACCTCTCTTCTTTTCACAGCTATTTGTAAGGCCTCCTCAGACAGCCATTTCGCTCTTTTGCATTTCTTTTCCATGGGGATGGTCTTGGTCCCTGTCTCCTGTACAATGTCACGAACCTCCGTCCAGAGTTCATCAGGCACTCTATCAATCAGATCTAGTCCCTTAAATCTATTTCTCACTTCCACTGTATAATCATAAGGGATTTGATTGAGGTCATATCTGAATGGTCTAGTGGTTTTCCCTACTTCCTTCAATTTAAGCCTGAATTTCGCAATAAGGAGTTCATGATCTGAGCCACAGTCAGCTCCTGGTCTTGTTTTCACTAACTGTATACAGCTTCTCCATCTTTGGTTGCAAAGAATATAATCAATCTGATTTCGGTGTTGACCATCTGGTGATGTCCATGTGTAGATTCTTCTCTTGTGTTGTTGTAAGATATAAATTAATTGCTGACAGAAGTCAGTCAAGAGAAAAAATGTATGTTTGGACTAGAGTCTAATGACCAAAGAATCTTAATTCAGGCAGGTCACTGATTTCCACGTGGCCTAAGGCAACATATTTAACCATGACTGTCTCATCACTCTATCTGTAAAATGGGGGGTTGTTATTGATAACAATCACTCACAATGTACTTGGCATAAAATTGGTCATCATTTCTGTTGCAGCGTGAAATGTGAACTGGTTTTATCCAGAACAGATCTTGTAACCAGGCAAAACTAGGTTTGAATCTCCTTCTGCTCTTTATTGGGTGTGTGACCTTGAGCACTTCACCAATTTTGCTGAGCCTAGTTTTCTTTATCTGAAAAATGAAGGTATCAGTAGTACCTACCTTATCGGGCTGCTGGAAAAATTAAATGAGCCCACATGGATTAAATGTTTAGCATAGGGCCTGGAACATAGTAAATACTCCTTAAATGGTAGCTGTTGTTGTTATTGTTATTATTGTAATTATTGTTTAGCGTTACTTCTCATTTCTGTCCTGAGATCTCTTAAGCACTGTCTGTTGGGGCAGATTTCTATGCTGTGTGAACCAAATTTGTATGTTTAATACAGCTTTGTGCTCAGCTAAATCAAAACACAGAAGTAAACCTCTACCTGACCTTGTTGGCGATTAGCTTTTGCCTTTTCATGCATGAGATTTGATTATCTTTATCAGTGTTTTAGCTTGTGTTACATATATATCATAAAATTATCCCAACCTTTTAATACCCTGTCACAAACATTTATCTTTTTGACCTTCAATGGAACTGTAAGATTGCCTGCTCTTTAATACATCTATCTTGTATAATGTGAAATTACCAGTTCAGTTCAGTTCAGTCACTCAGTCGTGTCCAACTCTTTGTAACCCCATGAATCACAGGACTCCAGGCCTCCCTGTCCATCACCAACTCCCAAAGTTCACTCAAACTCATGTCCATCGAGTCGGTGATGCCATCCAGCCATCTCATTCTCTGCCGTCCCCATCTCCTCCTGCCCCCAATCCCGCCCAGCATCAGAGTCTTTTCCAGTGAGTCAACTCGTCCCATGAGGTGGCCAAAGTATTGCAGTTTCAGCTTTAGCATCAGTCCTTCCAATGAACACCCAGGACTGATCTCCTTTAGAATGGACTAGTTGGATCTCCTTGCAGTCCAAGGGACTCTCAAGAGTCTTCTCCAGCACCACAGTTCAAAAGCATCAATTCTTCACCGATCGGTTTTCTTCATAGTCCAACTCTCAGATCCATACATGACCATGGGAAAAACCATAGCCTTGACTAGACAAGTTTAATATTTACAGGATGGTCAAGATGCTATGAGTTTTGATTTATCCTTGCCACTAGATGGCACTGTAATAGAACGCATTCATGATAGTTATCCTTTACTGTCTAGGAAGAGATGGCATAGAAAGAGGAGCTAAGGAGTAGTCTTCACATGTGAGTCTGAAGTTGAGAGGGGTTTGAAATAGGGACATTTTATGAGTGGAAGAATTTATAGAGTGTGAACATTATGTAGTTTGGGTTCCTCCAAAAGCATGCTTTGACAAAAAAACATGTGTGTGGGTGTGTTTGAGAGGTGATGTTGAGGGAGAGGGGCAAGAATGAGAGAGCAGGAAGAATAAGATTGGAGAAAAGGAAAAGGAGAAAAAAATAAAAATAAAATAAAAAATAAAGCTAGAGAAAGTAGAAAATTAAATAGAAAAATATAAATATAATCTTTTCCTTTTCTCCAATCTCATTCTTCCTGCTCCCTCATTCTTGCCCCTCTCCCTCAACATCACCTCTCAAACACACCCACACACATGTTTTTGTGTCAAAAAACTTCTTTATCCATTTCTCCATTGATGAACACATAGATGTGTTGACACACTAACTCAAAAAATATATGCATTCCCATGTTCATGGCAGCATTATTTACAATAGGCAAGACATGGAAACATGCTTTTGGAGGAACCCAAACTACATAATGTTCACACTCTATAAATTATTATATTCTATTATCTCAGTTATTTGTGGAATCTAAAAAAAAAAAAAAAAACCAAATAATCAAAACCCCATACCAAATTCATACAAAAAGATCAAATTTGTAGCTACAACAGGTCGGGGTTTGGGAGAGGGGGAACTGGAGGCAGATGTTCAAAAGGTACAAACTTTCAGTCACAAGATAAATTAGTACTAGAGTTGTAATGTAGAACATGACTACTGCTAATGCTATTGTATGATACATAGCAAAGTTGTCGAGAAAGTAAAACCAAGAGTTCTTATCACAAGGATAATTTTTTTCCTCTTTTGTTTCTTTTATTTTTATTATATCTATGTAAGAAGATGAATGTTAGCTGAACATATTGTGGTGATCATTTCATAATAAATGTAAGTCAAACCATTACACTGTAAACCTTAAATTTATATGGTGATGTCTGTCAATGACATTTCAATAAAACTGAGGAAAAAACTGTCATTTAGGTCTAATGACACAACCTATGCACTTAATGCTAACTTCTCAAAAACCCTGTGTCTTTTTCAATATCATGAAGTAAACAATGCATTGTATCCAGCAATATTTCTTTTTCCCTTTTCTTGATTTCCTTCCTCCCTTCTCTACTAAACCCTAGTCCCGCTAAAGCCTCTTAAGTCCACAAAGTTTTCCCAGTGTAAAAGAGGTTTTTGCTGTAGTTTTTGTCTGTCTTAGTGAGGGTTTAGAAAGTATTGTCTATTTTAATTGCTCACATGATGAGGTATACAAGGTGATTGGCTTCTTGGGTGTTTTTCCTTTGGTCCATATTTTTCTATAAGTATTTATTTAATTTTGAATTACTCTTACTCTGCTAGTCTCAGTGACAAAACCTTGTGGTGAACCTAAGCCACCTGTAGCAGAAACTACTAGTGCCCCATCAGTATGTGGCAGCACCTGCATCTCTGGCTTCCTCAGGCCACTGAGCAAATTTGCCCTTTTTGTACGGACTTCACAGCCTCTAAAAACAGCTCCTAATTATTGACTAGTGGGAGATGGCATTTAAACAACCCAGTAACTCATTTCTTTGTCCCTTTGGTGGGACAGCTCGGTCTAAGGCATGCTCTACATTATTTTCCAGCGTTCCCCTGGATGATTAAGCTCTGATCACCTTAAGCAGTAGCATGCTTGATAGCGCACTTTATTGTTTGTCTTCCCTTCCCCATTTCACTTTTCTATTCTCTCACTGGTGTTTCCTATAATTACTTCTTAAATAAACTACTTGCACATGAATACCTCTC